>NC_090283.1:48249296-48862868 GCF_037392515.1 Haliotis asinina | reverse complement strand
CACATTTACCTATGAACTAGTTGACAATATCATCATCGCAACCCACTGATAGAGACCACACCTGATAGGGAAGTGGACAGGGTCGCATCAAAGTGCTATGAGAATATAATGGGTCCTATGAGGATAACGACTGTGATGAGGAGGAAGATGACTAGGAGGAAATTATTTGAGGAAATAAATACCGATCATAAGTATGTCAGTCAACAATCAGAAGAGAATGCCAAGTCAACATGGCACGTTTCGTTTGATCCATATTTTGAAAACACCTCATAAACTCAGGCGTTTCAACAAGAAATTTCTGAATTTCCCTCTACGTTAGAGAAGTTGTGGAACTGGGACCCCTCGGATGGAAATCGTTACGTGCAACGGATTAAGCACATAGTATGGATAACCATTCAACAATAAAACAGGACAGGAAAGGTGAACTGAACATTCAAAAGTGCGACATGTGTTTCAAAACATAGTCTTGCTGTTTCGGAGCATTGTTCATTCGTGTATCATAGCTTTGTATTGAGTGAGTGTGTGAGTTTAGTTTTACGCCGCTTTTTAGCAATATTCCAGCAAAATCACTGCGGGGGACACCAGAAAATGGGCTTCACACATTGTACCCATGAGGGGAATCGAACCCTGGTCTTCGGCGTGATGAACGCTTTAACCACTAGGCTACCCCACCGCCTCCGCTTTGTATTGAACTGAATCTATAAATGATAAGAATGAATTGTTTGTTTTGTCAGTTTACGCATAAAATATAATCTTCGTATATCTCGATGATAATATGTGGTGTCCTTGGACAGACATCGACAAATTTCACAGATCTATGAACCTCCTATTCATATCAATATGTCTAAAACGTAATGAAATCATACTGAAATCAGTTGTGTGTCTAAATGCATATTTTACATGGATTTACTTTTATAAACATGCGTCCATTGCACATAAACGCTACACCAGCCTGTTATCAATACGTAACTGTTTCAGTTTGACTGACAGAAAATACCCAGAGTTATTGACCCTAGACATGTGTGTAGGCGAGTTTATTCATCATAAATCTGATACGTTGTGTTCATCAATATGAACTGCTACCCACACTCATGGCAATGTTTCATGTAGTGGTTAGAACCGTGATTGATCTATTAAGAGATGGCATTCGTCCATGTTCAGATATGTCCATAAATTCTACACGCAATTACCTCAATTGATTCGTATGCATTAAACACCAGTTACATTTAATATACACACACAACAAAACCCAAAGTAAGGTTCAGTGAGGGGAATACCCATGACCTCTCTGAAATAAATCACTTAAAAAATAACAAGTGTACAACACATCTTCCCTTATATATAAATGATACTGTACACTGGTCACACAATTTATGAATGAGAAGCTACCCCGGTCGGCGGGATCGGTATGTTGACATTATTAGGTCGGTAATAATGTTCACATTGTTATGGCTGGTCAGTCGCTTAGTATATCTGCTATACACTAGCAAGACTTACTTCCACATATTTTTCCAATGAATCATTTTCCTTGCTTTTAAACTGTTCACGTTAAAATGTGTTCCCCGTTTCGAATTAAGGGTGAATGGGGTAAACATGAAACACGTCGCTCGCCATTGAATCTCTGATCGACTGCTTCTGTCTCTTTCCCAACGGTATGCTGTCACACTGTTACATAACTAATCAGTTTTTTTAAATGCCATAGATATGTTTCTATGTGTGTATTTCTAGCCAATATTCTTAAAACATCACGCTCTGAATGCAAAATACAGCTACGATTCATATAACCTCGCTGCCCTCATGCATTCATTTGAATGTTTTCTTTAACTTACTCTCGTCATAGCTACTACTCATTAACCTCGCCGACGTACTACGTCATGCATTCATTTGCATATTAATGAGATTGATGCATATTCATCATCTCTCGGTGCCTCCGGTAAAAGCAGGGTCATGGGACCCATTATACCACTGCAATGAACGCTTGGAAAACGGTTCATTAATTTTTTTTAACGGAAGGCCTTGTCTTCTTGTACACATGGGTCCGAACCGATGAACCAACCTGACTTCTCCGCTATAGGGATCAAGAAATATAACGAGAAAAAGAGTATCTAAGTAGTTGAGTCATTATTGATGTCTTTAGGTAAAGGAAACTCTATTCGCTCTTATAAGAAACTACTTATGTCGGGAGCATGGGACACCGTGTTCATAACTGTAAGCATATAACTCCAAGCTCTAAAATTAAGTCTCAACAGGGTTTTAACATAACCATTCCTCTGAACACTGTGGTAGTGTTATCGACTGCGCATATTATTTATAGATCCACGATATATAGATCCGCGATTACACAACACTGCGCGCCCTTCCCCTGCTTTTGATAATACGCGGGTTCTCGGGGAATACATTCCTCTCCTGGAGAAGACGCATATCGGCTTGCACACGTCATGGTAAAGTACAACAATGCAGCTGAACGAACACTTCAGTTGGAACTGAAATATAAAATAACTAAACGAGCGAGAGGGCCTGTTGATAGTTGGTGTGAGAGAAGAGAGTGTGAGATTGTGGGTGAAAGAGAAATCATGAGATAGAATGCGTGAGAGAATGTGAGCCGCGTAAGAGAAAGCAAAAATGTGAAAACGTGTGAGAGAATGAGACCAGCATGAGAGAGAGCGCGTAAGAGTGAGAAAACTCGAGAGAGAAGAGAGAGTGTGAGAGAATGAGAGCAGTGCAACTGAAAGCGGGAGAGTGAAAAAGCTGGAGGGAAAGAGAGCGTCATGACAGAACGCGCGGGTGAGAGAGAGAGAGACACAGAGAGATATATTGATTTTAACAGTTACTGAAAGTTTAAGTTTGGTGTTAAAATGCAGTTACCTCTCATGTCACAACTGCACAAAGGGATCCTCCACTGGTTTAGTCCATTTGCAGTGACAACTATTTATAGCCACACCTGTCAGTAATAGGTTCGTAGTTGTTATACGTGAAGTACAAAACGTGCCGTCTTTTCATATGAGACGTGCACAATGCAGGCACAATGTTCGGAGTGCCTCTTTATAACACGTATCACGCGTATACTCCTCTTTGAAAGGATGGGGGGGGGGGGGGGTAAACAACGGATTAAGTACATACTGTTACACAGCATGTAACATTCACACGTGAAACATGAAACATGATATTCACATTTACATCACCTTCTCACTTACACACTAACATCGCATGTAACGGTCACACATTATACTTTATATCACAATATATGAAACATCATATTCCACTTCACATACACACCAGCAACGCGTGATACTGCATCTGCATATTCAGTCAGAGTAATTCTACATTGCAGGAGATTATAATGCAAGAATCTGACTTCACTGAAAATTGTCAAGAGATCGTATGTTATGTCTTTCAGCGTCATTTAGAAGTTGTTATGTATGACCAATATCTGTGATGGATTAACCCCCTGGATGCCACAGGGACATATATGTCCTTCCTCTTCAACCCTCACTTTGTAGTCAAATAGAATTCTGAATATACCACGCACATGTATATACTTCACAGTTTTGAATTCTGCGCAAGATTCCCTGTTTCTTGATATGATCGACTATTGTCTCAGACAAAGCTAAGGTGCTTAAAATGACCTTTGGAAATAGTCTTTATCGTAAATCTCGCCATTTTTACACTATACAAAATCGCGATTCAGCGCGTTATTTGCTGTATGTTTTGAAATGTGAAAATCGGATAAATACCGTGAGTATGGAATTAAAATAATGTTATATTAATGATCACTGATATCATGTTTTCATGAAACAAGTAATGATAATTCTGAAATGTCGCCGATGAACCCAGAATCGTTTAGGATGTGTTCGAAAATACACTTACACCAGGGAGCCTATATAGAGTATGTTGTAGAGTATCCCTGCTTATGCAAAAGCCAAAGTGCGCTTTCCGCTTTATCTAATAGTGTTTACAAAAACACTTTTCGAGAAGGCCGGTATTGAGATATCATGTATATTTAATAGTCAGCTGCGACAAATGCATCATTGAATTCCACATACATCTTAGAATGAAATTACAAGTCTTTGTCACAATACCAACCGTCTAGATAAAACTAAACGACAGATACTGGGCATGAAAACGAACGCTGTGCTCGAAAGACTGCGTTTGTTTGAAATGTAAACAAAAGTTTCGATTTTACACCGCGTAGCATTTCCGGAAATTTTCCAACATCCATCCGTGTAGTCATTGCTTACAATAGCAAAATATATGCTTAGAATATTCAGGGGAAGGTTACCGTAGCAAAACATAGCAAATTAAAAATAGATACAATGTATTCATTTGATAATTTATAAGAAACTGTCAAACATTTAGTGCAGCGTGATGCCATTACTGACACAAAATCACGCAGAACGACAACAGTACCTATCCACATTTCTGGCCTCTTCCGCCATTTACAGTGTAAACGATAAAAACATATAACAATACGAAGATAGTTAGAATAAGTCTCATTACTTACATTTCACATTTATGTACAAAAGATCCCTGAATCAAGGAAAGAGTCCTCACAAAATCCTGTGTACCCTTGTCAGTGAAGTCGCCATTTTGAAAGAAATTAGTCATCGGCAACACGTTAACACTGTTCCACACATTAGACAATTTCTTTGAGGTGAAGGTCGGTTGAACAAAAGTAAACACGATGGCCATGTCATTCTGACTGCACTTTCAGTTTCGTGATGTATAGTTCGCGAATCGCTCACATATTTTTTCATGAAACTTATTTCAGTATCTACATATATCCATGTTCAACACCATAACATATGTGGATATAGGGAATGCGTTTTTATTCTTTGAAAGATTTTGATTGTTTGAATAATATTTACATGAGAAATTGACTCAGCAAGTGTACTATACCAGATTTTAAGTGTATACACAAGAGTTAGATCACACGTAGCCATTATTGCAACATGTGCTTTACTTCCTGTATTGCAGTTTCATATGAACAGGTTAATGAACAGCTATTTAATCCAACCTTATAAGTAAAACTGATAATATAAATGAAAATGATTTGTACATTTTATGAAATGTATAGGTACACATATTTAAAGGAATATTCTTGTTCATTGCATTGTTTTCTGTCGTTTTTATAAACAAAACAATTATGAAAATTGATTGACCATGTCCGAGTTTGTCAAAAACGTTTTATGATTCACTCTCATTGTTTTGGATAATAAGTCAATTCAAATTTAATCAAAACATATTTTGATGGCAGAATATCTTATTCAAACAATATTTACATGAAAAGTGTTTAAAAATATATAAACCCGGTCATGTCTTAATTTGGACAAAACTTAAGCCAATATTCTGATAGTTCCATACTAAAAAAGCGATCTCTTTGTACCTTTCATTGCATACTTATGAAGTGAAATAATTACATAATCATAGGAAGAAAGGTTTTGCTTTAAATGAATAAATTATTCAATGGATATTCGGGTGTTGTGAAATTTTCATTTACGCTAAACTGATGCCAGATATGTGTGCGTGTTGCTCATAATAAGATACGTCTAATTGTAGATATATTCACTACATTATTTCAGTGGTAAAGCCATTCATTTAATGCTTTTTGTAAAAGTGTTGAATTCTGACAAAGAAACCGAGACCTTTTACACACTGAGTGGACTTCGGTCAGATATATGCTAATCAGCAAACCAGTGCAGTCTTCTCCCGACGTCACAAAATGCACAAAACATGCAATGAGGTCAAGTAAAATGTCGCATTATTTTCAGTTGTTCCATTACATTTGAAAATGTGTCTGTTACTCTGTTAATAATGATACAAAAGTAATCAAAATACATCTACACAAACAGGAGAATATGGGAATCTAAGAACTGAAGTATGTATTGGACAGGGTCATCCAAATTGCCATTACCTGTACTACACTGGCATCTTTTCTTATAAATTTTGAAACTACCAAAAGGCATCCCCTTTCACATTGGGGAACTTTGTATTGGAATAGTTTGGTTCACTGTGAACAAAATATAACGAATATATACTGTCCGTATCCACAGAATATTCTCTCCATGTGATGTGAGTTACAATGACCGAATGTAAAGTATAGCGGCGTTATGCCCCATTATGTTTATACGTGCACGACCCATCTGTCGACGTTTGACGTCATAGAGGAAAATCTATGTTTGACATTTATTGCGGGTCATTGTTTTATTTCGTCCGTATAACGTTATGCATGAGCACATAAATCCTTTTCCTACACACTTATGTCGTTCAGATGTCAAGCTGAATTTTCTTCTCTCGCACTTTCCGTAAAGATGACAAATTAAAGCAATCGTAGCAGAGTGCTTTTATTGGTACACGATGAAAATCGGACAAATTTACTGTTTTTCAACGCACACAAAAGTTGCCGACAACATTTAGCAAAGTCTTCATCTGGTGAGCTAACAGTTAATGCTATGACGTCGACCCTATGATGTCATAAGTGTGTGATGACGTCACAATGCATGTGACATCACAAACACAGGGAAAGGTACAGCATAAGTGTAGTTAAAAATTGACTTGTTACTTAGATAATGGTGATGGATTGAAAGACAGTGATAGTGAATTATACTAGATTTGAAAGTTATACATTTATACTATATTTGAAGCTTGAACATTTATACTAGATTTAAAAAAAAAAGTTATGACAAATTGTACTATATTTAAAACTTTCAACATTAATACACAGTAATAGCTAATTACAAAATAATGGTTAATTACTTCTCAGAATGAATAAATGAATCACTTGATATGTTTCAAATGTCCATTACGAGTTAATGAATAGCTGCGTTATGAATTAATTAATAGGTCCCACGCGCTTGGCATGTAGAAACATTGGTCTCGATTTATGGCCGGTTTGTGTCTTTGAATTACCACTGCCTCCTGTAGTTTACGTTGATGCCAGATACACCCTCCTGTTGTCATGACTAACTGCTTCAGTTCGACTGACTGAAAATACCCAGACCCTATTATTGACCCTAGACATGTGCGTAGGCGAGTCATTCATCAGAAATATTGTCAACGGGTGGTATATGAAGCGTTGACAGATTTATCAGAGAGTTGTACATGCAATACTTTGAAGAAATGATGAATGAATACGTTGATGAAGACTTAGGCATAATTTAGTTCGAACTTCTTTAGTTGTTTACACAAGACGTGGCAAACAAGTACACATGAATGAGGTGAGCGGACTTCCAGCTCAACCCCAGTGCCTTTCCTGCGAGCGGCATAATCAAGGTAGCTGAGAAAACAAAGTACTGCGGTAGTGTTAAAGATTAAGAATGGAGATTGAATAATAATAACTACATCTGGATGCATAGTTTTTGGTATTTAGAAATATTTGGAAATGACAGTGATGAAGTAAACACTATAAAAATATGTTACTCACGATGTGTTCATAAATGTGAAATGCTCAGTAATGTTTCATGTAGTGGTTAGAACCGTGATTGATATATTGAAAGGCGTCCTAAATTCGTGTTCAGATGTATCCACAAATTCTACACGCACATATATTTCTACATTACCACAATTCATTCGCATGCATTAAACACCAGTTACATTAAATATACACACACACGCGAAACATTGTGTTCCTCCATAATGATAATCGATATCGATCAGACTGCACGTTATCAAGCAGTGAAGCATGACTCACCAACAAACAATGATCACGCGGTTGTTCAGTAAATGTCGAGGTCACCCTGCCCAACCGTTGCGACACACAACGAGTTATTGTGTATACTTAAAAACAATGACACTTGGTTCACACCTGACGCCGTGTTCCTAACTCTAAGCATATAACAAACGCCAAGCTCTAAAATTAAGTCGTTGATTGCTCTGGCGGTCGTGATGCCTCATCGGGATCTTGCCCTGTCTGGCAGCAGCAGCATCGGATGGTGAAGCTTAAACATGAAGGAGACGTTGCTTTCGCGGAGGCTGAACGTTTGGTTGCACATGGCGGCACTCCGGTTGCAGCTGTGTCGTGCTCTGCAGCTGTTGCCCGTCAACGTGCTAGGACTGTTAAATCAGTTGAATGCCAGACTGAAATCACTTGGGTGAATACTGAGACTTATTCTACGTGTGAAATGCAAACTGTTGCTTCCACGCAAACAGCATCACAATCCCGTCCACAATCTCGTTCACCATCACCTGTTATCGTGAATGCTAGCAAGACAGTGAACTATTCAAAAAAGTCAGATCGGGTTCCAAAGAGTCAACGGAATCCGGTACAAATATTTAATAAATATCAACTTCTGGAAGATATGGATGTCACTCCTCACCACCGTGTGCGCCAAAAAAGTCATTCGCCACGGTCCAGGAACAGATCGCCCGTGTTACCACCTAATGTAACATGAATAATACACTTATCCAGTGGAACTGCAGAGGCCTTAGGACCAACGTAAATGAAATACAATTATTAGTACAAGATTTTCAACCATCAGTTTTCTGTCTCAAGGAAACATATCTTAAGCAGACTGATAAATTTGACTTACGTCAGTACAGCTCTCACCATTCCTTTTCTCCTCCGGGTGACAAAGCCACTGGAGGCTCCTCTATCTTGGTGAGGCAGGGTATAATACACAGCCCTGTTGATCTCACTACTAACCTTCAAGCTGTTGCAGTTCGGATTTCAGTAGGGGAAAAGTAATCCGTTCAGCACACACAATAGCATTCCTAAGAGAACAAAAGCATTCCAGACGAATACAATAGCATTCCAGACGAATACAATAGACATTCCAGAGAAGTAATCCTCAAAATCCTCCCTATGAGTACAATGCATTCCACAGCACAATAGCATTCCTGAACACACCTCCCTATGAGCACAAAGCATTCCAGAGGGATGAGTCAAACTATTTAAACTATTTAACGATATCATTCCACATATGTATCCTAAATACAATAGCATTCCACAAGAACGACTCTTAACACTCTTAAAACTAGGCAAACTATTTAACCTTGGCATTCCACAAAGTGCTCTTTAACGCAAAGTATGCAAACTATTTAACGATGGCATTACACAGATACATACTGAGTCAACTGAAACCGTTCAAACGATATGCGGTGAACAACCAAGTTATACATTAACCCCTTTGAGCAGATCGTTAGCTTATATAGAGTGTTTGTTTGTTTTTTTGGTTTTTTTTGTTTTGTTTTTTTGTTTGTTTGTTTTGGTTTTTTTTCAGATCTATGATAGAAGGTAAAGGTTAACTTTATGAAACGTGAACATTCATAGAGTTCGGAATGTATCAAATAATGAATGAATAAACGAGACGTTGCTTTGAAAAAACTTGAAATGCTCGCTGAGACATATACACAGAGAATCAATGTTCCCGTACGCTCTCGAAATTGATCGCCAAAACGCAGAAACAGGCGAAGTAACGCGTTCGGTTTGACCTCATAACGCCTTGGCAGTTGCGTTCGAGTGAATGTTTTACGGTTCATGGTCTATGAAATGGAATTGTAATGCATCAATAACATCGCATCATAGTAAAGTACAACACATTTAAGTGTGATGACACATTTTGTTCACCCATGTAACACTTGTTACTCAATGGAACACAATAAATGAATGAAACTTACCTAAAGTTTAACATAACAGGGTTTGCAGATGCACTCCGTTATCGTCTTTAGACAGGTCATGTTCATTTTTTTTTTCAAAAATGGTAGCGTTAACACCTGTAGTTCCACCATACACTTGATATTTAAACACGGTCTCTTCCTAGTTGTGTCCTTAAATATTTCCAGATTGTCCTCTCCTCTCTTCCTCTTCACTATCTTCTCTTTCTTTCTCCTTTGCTTAATTGTTTTCTCTTCCAATGTCTTCTGTTCTTTCGTAATTGCTTTCCCTCTCTGTCTTATCTCTTTCAGTCTTTTTCAGTTTCTGTTCTCTCTTGAACTTTTCGCAGTAAGCCTTAATTATTGGTTGATTTTCTAGTATTTCTATTTGACGATCCAACAAAGTAGGAGTCTGTTTTTTGGTAAATGTTTGGTTTACTTTCCTTAATCCTAGAACGTTAAAAAAAATCTTCCATCATACCAGCAGTAAACTGTCCAAACGTACAGAATATTCATCACACACTCACATCGTCTTTGACTCAGTATTTACCAAAACAGTGTTCTATTGAAAATATTTCAATCTACCTTGTGGTTAATTTGAGGGTTGAGTTTATGGGCGGAGGGGAGGACTTCTTTGCCAAAAAGAACGTGAGCTAGGTTAACAAAGTGTGGTAGCCGTCCATGACCAAGGTTTTGATATTTGTCATGCCAACGTCAGCAAGATTTGATATCGCTTATGTGAATGTACCTAACTTCTTGAAACGTGGACAATTTCTTTTTTGTCTTTAAGAATACACCCATCATGACTTGTAGTTTTTGTTGAAATCTATGTCACGATTCTCGTTTTCAAAGCTGCGACTGTGCGATATATATAAGATGGTATAAACTTATATTAATCAAACGGTATGGCTTATCTCACCTTCACCTTCTGTTTCGGGATACGATTTCGCTATACTTAAAGCAAACCATAGTGTATCTTTTTGTTCTATTTCGTTCGAGAATTTGATTGATACCTTTGGATTTATTTTTTCAAAACTTGTGGAACATCAAAATTATAGTTATCCTTTTTCGTTGTACGAGAGAATTCAATTCACGCCCTTAAAACTAGGCAAACTATTTAACCTCAGCATTCCACAAAGCGCTCTTTAACGGAAAGTATGTAAACTATTTAATGATAGCATTTCACAGATGCATCCCGAATCAATTGAAACCGTTGAAAACGATATATGGTGAACAAACAAGTTATACATTAACCCTTGAATAGCTCGATCCGGTTAGTATCGTAAGCGTTCTATATACACGTGTGTTTCACAGCTCTCACTAGTGACAAAAAACATGCCAACAAGTTTGTTAGCTTATAAAGGAATCCTTTTGTATAAGTTTGTAATCTTCTGTCACTATTCAGATCTATGATAGGAGATAAAGGGTTAACTCTATGAAACGTGCTCATTCATGGCGTTTGGAATGTGTTTTCAAATAAATGAATGAATGAACGAGACGTTGCTTTGAAAAACTTGTCATGCTCGCTGAAGCATATACGCAGAGAATCAATGTTCCCGTACGCTCTCGAAATTGAACGCCAAAACGCAGAAACAGGAGAAGTCAGGCGTTCGGTTTGGCCTCATAATGCATTAGCAGTTGCGTTCGAGCGAATATTTCCAGTTCATGGTCTATGAAATGGAATTGTAATGCATAAATAACATCGCATCATAGCAAAGTTCAACACATTTAAGTGTGATGGTACATTTTGTCCTCGCATGTAAGACATATTACTCATAGCAAAACAAATAAATGAATAAAACTTACCTAAAATTCGAACAAAAACGGGTTTGCATACACACTCTGCCGTTTTCATATCAGTGATGCTTTCTTTTTTATATAAAACTAATTCCAGTGTTAGTCTTTCCAGTTTCACTGAACATTCCAGTTTCACTGAACATTCGGTCTTTAAACACAATTTTCACATCACTTTTCAGGACAGGTTTCACATTCACATTACAGTTTTAGATTGGTACAATATTTCCATTGGAATAAATCAACAGGTGTTTTTCCGCTATAAATCACCAAAAGTCCGTTTTTCATGAGAAAGTGTCATTAAGATATCAATCCCACACATTTCAACACGTTAAGTCGCAAATAGTTTTCATATCAGTCATTAGCTACATACATAGTGAGATTTCTTCTTGGCGTCATGTAGCAGTTATACAAACAAATTGTTCAAATACTGTGATGCCCTCGGAGCACGATTGAAGTGAGTGGAGTAGTTTTACAAATCGTTTCAGCGGAATCGCACTCAGGGTTCAACTGGTGAAAAACCATAAGACATCTCACGCATGGTCGGTTTTATCGTTTGCTTCAGCCTTTCGCCGAAACAACAGGCTTTATGCAGTAACCGTTATCACAAACCGACCTCTACCCTGCGCATTTTATACTAACCGATAAACTAATGTATCACACGTTTTTGCCATAATGTCGGACACGCATAAGCGTTATACAACAAATATCACGACTTCTACTACAAACTTCAATAAAATGTACTGTTCAAAATGTCACGGACAGGATTTTGCAATAGGTTTAGTATGTAAGACGAAAAATACCCATGCATTATAACAGAGACCATTTAATAAATTTATTATATGGTCTCTGACTATAAGTGTCATGCCTGTTCTATTGATTTCACCTGCAACATTTGGCTTTGATTATTTATTGGTTATTCCTAACCATCAAATTTCTCTTTATGAACATACCATTCCATTTTCATAACTACTTTAGATCAAATCAGGAATTGACGAAACAACTTTTATCATTTTTTTTTGGTTCATACTACCATTATTTTATGTCAAACATAAATAAGTTTCACTGTTAAGTTATTTACCACGTCTGTGGAGATAACCGGTTATATTAGTAAAAAACAATTATGAACAGAGCCGATCGCTACGTGTTCACCACCACCTTCCTGAAACACCCATGTGCCAAAAGACATCCTGGTACCTATTCATGCTACATAGTAATCTGTCCGATTGATCATTTCTTTCCGATTCAGTGCTGTATCACGTTGCGACCCAGCCCAAGTCAAAAGAATGTGCCGACTCTCTCCATCTTTTATAATCTAATGTAAAATGTAGACAAATGAAACCTGCCAAAGAGAAATTTCTCACGATTTGATATTGCAATGTCCTGGCACTTTCATAGAACTCTTTATCTCTTACAGACACCGCTAGTGCTTAGTGAAAGGAGCATGATATTGCAAAAATATTTCATCTATAAAAAGATCTGACTGTCCTATCATTCACTCACACGACATCAGGCAAGCATACACATTCGTGAAAAGCCTAGCCTTGTCACACCGAGGATTCTTCATCCGTTCTTGCATACAACAGAACGGTAAGCATTTTTACTGACTTTATTGAATAGTTTTGTCTGTTCTTTTTTAAGTATAAGCTCGTGTTGCATGCGATATTATACATTATTTGCAAATGTTTCTATAACTTCCTGTATTACCTTGATCGTTTATAAGTAGAGTAAGAGAAACATTGTGGCCAATATAAATGAGCGTTATGCTGAGAGTGAGCTATGAGACTTTTTATTATTTTTTTCCTCTCTCTACAGATCGTCAAGGGGTGTAACTTAGTAATTGATGAATAACCAATGGTTCCACACATTGTTGTTAGCCTAACAGTAGTTAGCCATGAGTAATTTCAGCACCTGCCCGGTGTTTGCTTGTGATCATTGTCAGCAAACCTTTGGTCTTAAACATAATTTACTACGTCACCAAAGACATTGTGGTAGAGTAGACACTTTATACTCTTGTAAATTTTGTCAGAAGACTTTCAACCGAAAAGATAATTTGAACAGGCATGCCAAATCCTGTCCGCAAAAAGTGACCTATCACCATCAATGTCTGCATTGTTTTCAACATTTTCAAAATGATCCTGATTATCTAAACCATCACTGTGCATCAAGTAGAGCTACTGGTCTCACTTGTCAAACCTGTCACCAATCCTTTCCTACCTCAAAAGCATTCAGACTGCACAAAAGTCAATCAGGTCATGATATGATAGGGCATGGTAAAGGCAGGGCTAAGACAAAGTCTAAGCCAGCAACAGTGTCTGTAGCACCTCCTGATTCACCTCCTGTTTCCACTGCTCCTCCCGCTTCGCCTCGCCATCCTAGTCAACCCAAAGATCATTCAAAGGCATGTTCTAGTCAGGCTTTACATGGTGATGTGAGGGAGTATGATTTTGAAGGACAAACGTCTACTGACGCATTAGAATTTCTAGTCCGAGAACAGAGTAATGTCATTTCAACCCTTGAGTCAGAAATAGGTGAGAAAAGGGCAATTAAATGGACTTTATGTTTGCACATTAAAATGGAGAAACCGAGCGAAGATACTCATTCAAATTATCACGAGGCCTACTTTAGGAGCAGCATGCAGATAGCCATGGAAGGGAGTGATTTGATTGAACAATATTTGGATGCCATGAACAAAATGTTGCAAACACTAGACGATTATGAAGGGTTTCATTCAGGATTAAATGTTTCTGACATTGTCCTTTTGAAACTGACTGTGGTGAAGTTCGCTCCATTGAACGGTGGTACTTACATTCCACTTCCTCCAGCCCTGGCTAAACATGCACGCTGTATTTTAAATATTCAAAACAAAGACAATGATTTATGTTTTGCTCTCTCCATTCTTGCCAAATTGTACCCAGTCTCGTCAAACAAGGAAAGAGAAACACATTACCTCCCCTATTTGAATAGGCTCAATTTAGAAGGGTTTTCTTTTCCTATGACATTGAAACACATTCCTCGTTTTGAACGGCTTAACCAGTTGAGCATCAATGTGTACGGTTTTGAAGATGGTACCTTGTACCCTATGTACATCAGTAATGAGTCGAACGTGGAGGAACATAGGTGCGTAGATTTATTGTTATTGTCACAAGAAAGTCAACCAGATGATTTTGAGGGAGTCTTGGGGTTAGAAGATCACGAGGAAGTCATGGATGTAGACAAGATACCCAACACACATTATTGTCTCATTAACAACTTGAACAGATTAGTTAGAAACAGAAAAGGTAACACAAACATGTGTTTTGTTTGTAGAAAATGTTTGTGGTCTTACTCATCTCGGGAAAGGTTGGAAGCTCACAAAGACTATTGTTTTAAGAAAGCACAAAGAGTCATTTTACCTAAACCAGAGGAAGCAGTGTATGAATTCGGTTTAAGATCACAAAGCAAAACTGAAAGAGCCAAGTTTTTGATTGTAGCCGATTTTGAAAGCTTGTTAGTGACTGAAGATGATGATTCTTCACGTTTAAACCGCCATGTCCCATGCGGCTATGCCTACAAGGTGGTGTGTACCGATGAACAGTATTCCAAACCCATTCAAACCTATATAGGTGAAAACGCAGCAGAACATTTCATCAACAGCATTTTGGAAGAATATGATGCCATCATGTGCCTGTTTGATTCTGTCAAACCTATGCAACTCACTAACCAAGATAAAATTCTCATTGCTACTACAGAACATTGTGGGTTGTGTGGAAAGCCCTTAGGAACAGACAGAGTATTGGATCATGACCACTTGTCGGGGAAGTTCCGTCAAGTCTTGCATAACAAATGTAACCTAAATTTTCAGTTCAGCAAGAAGGTGATTGTGATGTTTCACAATCTAGAACATTATGATGCTCATCTTTTGTTAGAAGTAGCACAACAGTTTGGCGATCGTGAGATCACAGTGATACCTCATACCACTGAGCAATTTCTGTCCTTCACAGTAGACCATAGATTAGTGTTTTTGGATTCCTACAAATTTTTACAAAGTTCTTTGGATGCATTGACACAAAATCTGTTGAAAAAAGGTGCGGATTCTTTTGTGTATTTGAAAGAGCAATTTCCTCAGCATGTGGATTTGTTAACACGAAAACTTCCATTTCCCTATGAACATATGGATTGCTGGGAAACGTTAAATGAGACATGCTTGCCTTCAAAGGAAGCATTCTACAGATCATTGACTGAGCAGGGTGTAAGTGAGGATGACTATGCATTTGCCCATCAATTATGGCATACATTTCAATGTCAATCCATGAGCGACTTCATGAGATTGTATGTGACAGTAGATGTGTTGCTGTTAACTGATGTTATTGAAACCTTTAGAACTGGTTGTTTAGCTGACTATGGACTTGACATTTGTCACTACTATTCCATGCCTGGTTTTTGTTTGGATGCTGCTATGAAAATCACCGGGGCTAAACTGGACCTATTCACAGATGTAGACACTTACAATTTTATTGAACATTCTATTCGTGGTGGTGTGTCTGTCATTGGTAAAAAATATGCAGAAAGCAACAATGAACATATGAGTGATTTTGGCTGAAAGACACGTCCACTCTACTCTACTTTGATGTGAACTCACTGTATGCTACTGTCATGTTACAACCGCTTCCTATAGGAAATTATCATTTTATTGAACCTGCAGAGTTCACCACCATAGACTGGACAAGCATCGAGGTAGGGGGAGAGTATGGGTACATTCTGGAAGTCGATTTGTTATATCCCAGTCATTTGCACCACGTTCATGCAGCTTTCCCTATGGCTCCAACGCATGATGATATCCCATTTGAGGAGTTATCCCCTACACACAAAGAGCTTCTGGCTCATTTTAACAATCGTCCCATACATAAACTTCCAAAAAAATCATCCGGTAGAAAACTTTTTTGTACCTTGAAAGATCGTACGCATTATGTGGTTCATTTTAAAACCTTGCAGTTGTATTTGAAACATGGTTTAGTGTTGAATCGCATACACAGAGTGCTGAAGTTTAGCCAGGGTCCATGGTTAAAATCCTATGTGGAACTCAACTTGAAAAATCGCAAAAATGCAAAGGATGATTGTGACAAAGACCGTTACAAATTGATGAACAACTGTGTGTTTGGCCGCTTCTGTATGAATAAACGCAAACACATAAGTGTACACTTGGTGACACACAGACCCAAACTTCAAAAACTGGCCTCAAAAACCAATTTCAAACAGGTTAAAATTTATTCAGAAGACGTGGTTGCGGTTGAATTGGAAAATTTAAGTGTGCATTTAGATCAACCCATTGCTGTCGGTTTTAGCATTTTGGATTTGGCTAAATATGAAATTTATGACTTTTACTACAATGTGATGCAAAAGGAATATGGACATGAACATTTAGATTTGCTCATGACAGACACTGACAGTCTCTTTATGCAAGTCCATGCCCCTCCACATAAACCCCTCCTGGACCCCTATGTGTTTATGAAACAGAATCTCCATTTATTTGACACTTCTAATTATGCTCCCAATGACCCAAAGGGGCTCTATTCCGATCAAAACAGGAAGGTGACAGGCAAGATGAAGGATGAAGCAGGTGGAAACATCATACTTGAATTCTGTGGACTAAAAAGTAAAATGTATTCCTTCTTGATGAAAACGGATAAGGATCTTATTGAGAAAAAGACAGCCAAAGGTATTAAAAAAACAGTCATCAAGAAATTTCTCAGACATAAGATGTTTACGGAGTGTCTTTTTGACAAAACAGCTGTGTCATGTTCTTTTCATCTCATTCGCTCTTTCAATAACGTCTTGTACACACAGAAACAAAACAAAGTGGCTTTGACCTCTATAGACAACAAGCGTTATGTGCTAGAGGATGGGATTCATAGTGTACCTTATGGTTATTCATCAACTGTATAGTTACTCACTCACTGCATCTGCACGAAATATGGAATTTTACAAGTCCTAACAGGTAAGCTATATGATTATTATGAAAAACATTTTTTTATTGAATTTAGAATCGCATTGAAATTTAAAATGTATAGTCATGTCATTATGTTTGTTTTAATACTAGACGTGTTTGATTTTATTTATTTTCTATTTATTTTTACAGGATGAGCAAACCAGCCTACATGTGTACAAGCTGCGATGGCTTTCTACCTGTGGACGCAAATGGTGAAGACCGATCAGGTCTCTTTACCTGCGTCTACTGTGGTACCAAATTAAAATATACGTATCATAGGTTCCTGACGCATACTGACAAATGTGTGGTCAGGAAGGCAAAACTGAAGACAGCCCATGCTTGCACTTGTCGGAAGATTCATCATAATGACTCATCATAATGACTAACAGAAGTCAAACTTACACTTGACAAGACAGCGACTGGCTGAATGTATCCTATGTTTCAACGAGCTGAATGTATCCTATGTTTCGCTGCAAGAGCAAAACATGAACACTATGAGTGGTTACTTCAAGACTACAAAGTGAACACAATGTGTGACTGCTTCAAGACTACAAAGTGAACACAATGTGTGACTGCTTCAAGACTACAAGGAGAACAAACATAAACACTATTGTGCTCACATTGTTTATTGTCACAAACTATACATAGAGTACATAGAGTTTGAGGTTTCAATAAAACGATTCTAATGTTGCCAACCCTGGAACACCTTTGGCAGCGTTACGTTTCACAAATAAAACATTTCTATGTATCTTGGTTTTGTCTTTCTTTTTTCTTCCAATACGTTTCCTGAAATGTTTGGGCAAATGTAAACGCTTTAATAGTTTAAGAAACTGTTTATAACCCACTGGTGAACGCCTACTTCGCGGTGACAGGATAAAAAAACGAATCAAGTTGACAATGTTTGAGTTTTGCAGCACATTATTATTGTTTCCCACAAGTTGTAAATGCTCATCTACACGCAATTGTCCTTTTTTAATGTTGTTTTTCACAAACAGCCACATTGACATCAATTTCCCAATGGTTTTGGTAGAAGAAATGTCCTTGATTAACTGGTCGGGAACTTGAAACAGGAGTTCTGTCTTCTTGTTGCATACAGGATTATCAGCCGGTTGTTCCGAGTTAGCTATCCCTTGTGAATCATCATCATCATCAACTATCTCATTCGCTTTCTGTGACTGAGCTGTCTGAAGAGCTGTCTGATGAGCTGTCTGTTGTGCTGTCTTTTCTTCTTCTTGTTTGGACATCAATCTCTGATAATTCTCTCTCGTCAGAAGAATCATGGGCTTGCTCATTTTGAACTGAGGACAAGTAGGCTTGGTAGTTCCTTATGCAAATAGGTACAATTGAATGGTAGGCAGCGATGAGCTCACGTTTCCTGTGTCTGCTGACACTCTTACTGCCCAAGATTCGAATGACAGACTTATGACGTGACAGACGGTTTTTGTCACCTGGTGTGAGTGGTATCTTTCCAACAAGGATATTATACACTAGTGTAATCACTGACTTAAACTGTTCAGATGAAGCATGCGTCAGCATAGCTTTTCTCTGTGCAGAATTAGCTTGTTCTAACATCATAAGAAAAGCCCAATGCTTTTGCAGCAGACCGCTCATGTTGATGTTGTAGGGTAGCTGTTCCACGTTCAAAGAGAGCTGACTGTAGAATGAGTGAAGTGAAGTGAACTGACTGTTATATTGACTATATAAATTAATTCAAAGTTGTATGTGTTCTAACCTTCCTTGTTGGTTTTGGGTTCAGACACCATGTGGATATAAGCACAATGTGGGGACAGTCTAAAATGTTCTGCTAATGGATCATCTTCGGCTATCCACGAATGCACTCTCAGTGCGCATTGGAAACAGTAGACCTTGTCAGATTGTCCCGTATAGATAAATCCTGCTTCTGCCATGACTTTTGGAGGCTGCTTCATTTGTACTGGCCAACTGTTGAAAGACTTCAGTCTGTCACTAAACTTTTGCCCAAACCTAATATTATTGCATGGTATTTCAATACAGTCTGCCACTAGGTTATCAAACGGTCCGCACACATCCATGGCTCTGTTCGGTATGAAAGTGAAAAGGATGAGACGTGGCTGTATATTACCTTAGTTATGTCACTCTATATCTGTGGCAGATACACTGTACACACCTCATCAGAGAATATACCTGTACGCAAACGACCATACTGTTCATCTGCATAGGGCGAGGTATCCATGACCAGATAACCATATTTCTTTCTACTTACAGCATCTTGAAAAGATTCGGTGAAATATTTAGCCTGTCCTGGAAATATTTGTGATGCTAAAATTTTATACTCATGTGCCGAACGAGGGTTAGACAATAACACAAAATAATGCGTGTTCAGTGACATAGTTCTGTTACATTCCCCCTTTGGATACGCTGATTGTAGGATGTTGATAACAGAAATTCCCAGATGGTGGGATAATGTGGTATATAGGTGTAAAAACAGCTGACTTTTACACACTTGTTGCATGAAGTCATCTACTACCAGGAGACAATGTTTATCCGATTCTAAAGAATATGAATTTAACTCCTGTTCTGTGGGAAGGACATCTTGAAAACGTATATTGGGAATGATTCTCTTGAGCTCACTATAGACATCCTGCCACACAGCATAGCAGTAAATAATCAGTTTGGGTGCAGGATCAAACATGACATTGGCTTGTCTTAACAGGTGTGAAACCCAAAAGGTTTTACCACTTGACGATCCACCTATTACGGATATGGTTGTAGGCGTTTTAAAAGGCAACAGACAAGCACTTTCATCCATGATGTAGCCTGGTCTGCTGTTCAGTATGAAACTGAACTTACTCACCAACACAGAGGGTATTTATACATAACAAAAACATCATTTGAACTAAATCTAATTTTTTTTTTTTTTTTTTTTTTTTTTTTTTTTTTTATTCTACATGGAAAAAAACATTGTACATCATTATCAATTAAAACAGGAAGGAGTACAGTATTTGAAATAGTTGCATATACACTGTGATACGAAAGTATCATTCCATAGGAAGTTCCTTACATCAAACTGATGAACAATACGATGAAAACTCCAGTGAGCTTTCAATGTACATAACAGATAATACAAACAATAGAACCCACACACATTGGTATCTACAGATTGTATCTGTTCACTGTAGTGCAAGTAAGATCTAACATAGGATTTTAGGTACCTATCAAATACAGCATCAATGGGTTCTGATAGGCTGTCGAACAATTCTGCTCTATTTCCTTTGAAATACATAGCAACCCAGTGACGACCTTTCTTTTGACTACAGTCTGTATTTACAATTAGTCCAACTCCCCTTCTTATCATGCAAGATGTCAGTACAGGCAAAGTGTCTTTAGCATACACTCCCAGGACGTGACACTGTAAGACAGGATCACACTGTATGGCACACTTCAGTTCAGAAGCTTTCATGTTTTACTTGATGTACACATTTCGCGCTTTATCAATTTCTATGATGGAATTTCTTTCACTCATGATAACACAGCTCAATGTCTTAGTCAAAGCAGATTTGAATTCAATTTCAAGTCTCACATTTCCCGATTTCACAAGATTGAGATAATCGACATCTACTTCATCCAGTTGGTAAACAAAAAGAGCACTGCCAAGCAAAAAGTCCTGTCTTGAAATACCATTGCCCTGGTTTTGACACCAGAGTTTCTTGCTATCAAACAGGTTGAGATAGGTGTCTGCATCGTCTGCACTTGTAGCTCTCCCTGGAACACTGACTCCATTCACATACAGGTTGATCGTTTTAATCATGCCCGATTGAAAGTTGAAAGGATTCCCATCATATTTCCCATTAAAACTGCTGCTATCAACAAATGCTACGATATATCGATTAGCAATGGGATTGGAGACATTGTCAATGGTATGTGTTAACTGAGAGACGGGAATGCTAGTGACCTTCACCTCAGACTTGACGAATGGATAGAGGGCATTAGAGTTGTTCTCAAACAAGGTATTGTGAGCTATAATCAGGGCTGGGTTGACATTCAGTCTGCAGATTTTGAGATAAGCATCCAGAAGTGTTATAGTGAATTTTTTGTTGGCCACACCACTCATGAGACAGAAGGTGGGAGAGGATCTGTACAATTTCAAAGTCATAGGTACACCATTAATCATGTATCTATTCATCTCAAAGACATCTTCAAATAAGTTTCCAGACATGGTCATCTCTTGACTCAATTTAATGAACGCTCCCCGTGCCATCAAGCCCGTGTTGCTTCCTGTTTCTGTATCCGTTGATTCTATATCACTGTTCGATGCTCCTACATCTTTGTAGAACAACTGAGAGGTTAACTGAGTAGTCTTTGCATCGGCTCCAAAATTCAGTAATGCTTTCATCATGCTCTTGTAAGCATAATGATTGTTTGTGGAAGAGACCAGTGTGTCATTCAAATAAACTGAAACCTGACTAAAAAGCGAATGAAGAAACAAGTTGACTGGAGCCACGTGTTCCTTGGGAAGCAATATGCTCCCATCATTGTGAGTGACCTTGAGTTTCACGTGTAATCTTGTCCTCTTCAAATCAAGGTAGTCACTACCTGTGTTAGAAATACTGAATTCCAAAGGCGCTTCGTCGTTGATTTGACTCACTGGACGTACATTTTCATAGTAATGTTGTTGAACACATGTCTGAAATGGCGGTAGTGAGAACAAATTCAGGGATTCTGGAATTATCTCATCGAAGTGTTTACTGGTGAGCAGCGACATGGTGTTAACCAAAGATATCGTTTTCGTTCACTGGTGTGCTCTTGAACACACGAGCTGTCTTGGAGGGGGTGTTGCTCGTTAGACGTATCCTCTTGGTTGTGGCCACTCGTTCACCTGCAGCTCTTTTTAATGATTTCTGTCTCTTCTCTTTAGCATCTGCTCTTTCCACCACACTTTGAGGTTCGGAAGTGACCTGCAGTTTGACTTTAACTTCTTTTGATGCTTCCTCAGATTGATCAGATGAAATGAGCTTAGGTTGTGGTTTTCCATTCACCAGTTGAGAACTACCTGCCATGTGTTTTTTGAAAAAAATCTGCCATTTGTTGTAATCGGGTACATACAAAGGTAACGTCTCCATCTTAGGCAACAAAAGGATAACGTCTGAAGTGAAGTGTTAGGCGAGTCTCCTCTTTCAAGAATGACAGTGGAGTTCCATCGCTTGCTTTTATACTAATTTCTATGTCAGGAGATTCTTTCACCATCACATGGATATTGTATTCATTAGCAAATGTAAAGTTAGGTCCCTCCCTCAGGTCTATGCGTCTCAACAATGGTAATTGAGTCTGTCCTACCAATGAACTGTCGCATAGGTTACACAACACATCTATGTAAGGATCATTCATATGAGTGAGATCCACCTTTCCAAAGTTTAATTCTGTCAAGCTGACTACCCAGAAGCCATCAAACACCAACCTTTGATTCAGTTTCACACGAAAATGATACGGGGTGTTGCCTTTGAAGTAATCTTTCTTCGAGTCTGAAGACTTCAGAAACACATAGGTCTCCATTACACATTTTTCAATTGACGTTCCTCCACATAAGAATCAAAGGAACTGGGCCAACCTAACCATCGAACCAAAGCATAAGTCTTTCCATTCATACGTTTCTTCTTTAAGATCTTTTCCACCTGCCACTCAATATCTTCTGCTTTACTGACCTTCTGCAATTCACTGGTATAAAAAGTACCTTGGATCATTTCATCATGAAAATCTTTGACTTTGTACAGTGGAATTTCCTGTCTTTTAAAACGATGAGCTATTTTGAACAGTTCTTGTGTCCACTTCAAGTCAAGTTCTTTGTTGAAAGGTCTCTTCAGATATGGAATGCGAACAAGATCTCCTACTTTATATTTGAACTTCTTCCTAGGGTGCAGACTTTTGAGGTGTTTCAACAAAGGTTTGACATACACATGTTGCCAAACTTTCAATTCATTGTCCTTATTCACTTGTGCAGGTGATAAATTAGGTAGGGAGGAATGCAACGTATGATTGTAGTTGTGCACAAGTTTAGGTAAAACATTGATGTAATGTTTGGTATTGTTGTGAGTCATGTAGCGTGTAATCAACGATTTTAGCGTTCTGTTGAAACGTTCTACGTAATTACTTTTGATGTTTTCATTCCGCGTAATGGTGTGAGTGATGTTTTTCTTTTTCAAATATGAATCAAAGCCTGCTCGAAATTCTGATCCAGCATCTGTGCGAACCTTCTTTGGTTGTCTAGTTTTCAGTATTTCTTTGAAGGCTTTCAACACTGATTCAGGTTTCTTGTTTTCTAAAGGTAGCACAAAAGCATATCTGCTCAAGATATCAATAGCCACCAGCAAATATCTGACACCATCATTCTCTTTGCTATAACGAGAGAGGTCGGCCAGATCCACATCAAACATTTCATTCATATAATTCACCCTTACTTTTAACCTTTTAAATCTATGCTTGACTGGTCTATGTAAACTATAGGCGTCTTGATTCTTCACAAATCGTTTCACATTCCTCAACCTGATATGTTGTTGTTTTCTGTTTTTCTTCAATTCATCACGTAGTTTTGATGGACCAAAATAAGCTCCAGGATTTTCAGCATTGAAATAATACTTTTCTATGGCTTTTTCTTGCTTTAACATGCTGTTCTTCTTCTGCGAACTCATGTTGCACTGTGGAAACTGTGGCTGGCTAAGAAATATATAACATGAAACAGCATTGGTTTATTCATTTTATTTGAACATTCACTAAAGTTTGTTACGATACATAATGATAACTGTCATGATGAAAGCACTACTGTATTTTACACTGATAGAATATGACCTTCAAAGTCCTGTGATACCATGTCTTCCATCATCCCCTCTTCATCATAGTAGCACATACAGTTCATGAGATCCATACAACACACATGACACTGAATTTGTCCACTATTACAGCTCATGTAACGCAACCTATTGTTGTAACGGCATACACTGCAACTTTTCTGAAGAGGAGTAAGTTTGTCTTCCTGATAGAGATCGTCCATGATTCCACTGGATGAATCAGCAGCTGTTATGTCTGTGGTTTGTTTCTCTTTTCGTTCTATGTCCTCCATGAGTTGAGTGTAATCCAACCACCAGTCATCTATCGTAGGTTCTGTGGTAGGTTCTGTGGTAGGTGTTATGGACTGATTCGTGAGGGATGGAGTTGACACTGCTTCATGATCTTCTCCCCTGTTCCTGAACATGACAAATAAGATTGGAGAATGTAGAACTGCAAACACAGTAACACGTATATACATAAATGAAAAGCTATTCCAAATGATATTCACAGTGATAAACTATTCGCTTACTTTGGTTGCATAGGAGGGGATTTCTGCTTCTGACCTCTTTTCTGTTCCTTCACTTTCCTTGGCTTCTTAGCCTTAGCAAGACGTTTGTTGGGTGATTGACGTTTTCTGTTACTTGAATTTCTATCCTCAGAGGTGGCAGCAATTTTTGAATAATCCAGCATCAAGCTCATGAGAGCTGGCGATAACGAGGGGAATTTCTGTTCTAGAGTCTTCATTCTCTGGAACATCTCTGTGTATGTGGTTTTATACAACTCACTTGTTCGCATCATCGTTTCGTGCAAATGGAGCTGAGTGTTAAGAATATCCTTCATTTCTTGAAACATACTCGAGAGCAACTGCTCTGTTGAAAAGTCCACATGTTGAAGGTGAAACATCTTCTGTGCCATATGGATTGCGAGCGGAGGTGTCTTTCTGAAACTTGTTCGCTTGATAATGACGATGAAACTGATTTGAAATGTCTTATACTAAAGGTGCATGTAGGCGCTGATTGGATGTAGAGTAGTGCACACGCAGTTTGGTTGGTTAACCCTCTACATCAGTGGAATACTTTATTCATGTTTGTTCACCGTGACATCAATAGATTAAATGCTTTCAGAAGCTTTAAGAAACACGTCACTAGAATGCTTATTCATGTCTTCTGGAATGTTTTTGTATTCTATTGAATGCTTTGACTCTCCTCTGGAATGTTTGTTCACCCGTGACGTCTTGTGCTCAGGAATGTTATTGAGCTCTGGAATGCTTTGTGCTCATAGGGAGACGTGTTCAGGAATGCTATTGTGCTGTGGAATGCATTGTGCTCATAGGGAGGATTTTGAGGATTACTTCTCTGGAATGTCTATTGTATTCGTCTGGAATGCTATTGTATTCGTCTGGAATGCTTTTGTTCTCTTAGGAATGCTATTGTGTGTGCTGAACGGATTACTTTTCCCCTACTGATTTCGTTACACATTGCGTTTACTTTATGCTCTTTGTATATCCCTCCATCTTCAAACCTCCAGAAATCTGACCTTCAAGCTCTGTATGATCAGCTTCCTCATTCCTGCATACACATGGGTGATTTGAATGGACATAATCCTTTATGGGGGAGTAATGTTCTCAATACCAAGGGGAAAATAATAGAAGATTATATTTCTGACAACAGTCTCTGTATATTTAATGATGGTACACACACATATTTACACCCTGCTACAGGTAGCTATTCTGCCTTGGACGTTACACTCGCAGATGCAGATCTTCTGAATGAATTTTCATGGTCAGTTCATGATGATTTATGTGGAAGTGACCATTTCCCAACATTTCTCAGTCAATAACCCGTCTGATGTTCCACCCTCATCAAGGTGGAATTTTTCAAAGGCTAACTGGTCTAAATTCACATCATTGTGTACTGAGAAACTCAAACATGAAACGTTCCAGAATATTGCTGACCCCATTCAATTGTTTTCAGATACACTGCATACTATAGCTACCGAAACAATTCCTAAGTCCTCTGTGCATCCACACATTCGTAAGCCATGGTTTGATGGCGATTGCAAACAGGTTAGGAAAAACAGGAAGAAGGCGGAAAAATATTTTCGCAAACATCCAACTGTACATAATTTGAATAATGTTAAAGTAACCAGAGCTAAAGCTCGACGTACATTCAAGCAAAATAAACGGAAGTCATGGAGAGCCTATGTCTCCAAGATTAACTCCCGCACACCTATATCAAAGGTGTGGAATATGGTACAAAGGATCAAGGGCAAGGGTTCCAAAACAAGCGTTAAACACCTTAAAGACGGAGAAGATGCTTCCGATATTGCAAACAAACTTGGTGAAACATTAGCTAAACATTCGTCTTCATCAAACTATCTCCCTGAATTCCAGAGGTACCAGAAGTTAGAAGAAAAGAAAATCATTAATTTCACCTCTGACAATGGTGAAGACTACAACGAAGTATTTTCCTTACATGAACTACAAACTGCTCTAGTGCAAGCTCATGATACAGCAACAGGGGCTGATAATATTCACTATCAGCTCTTGAAACATTTGCCTGATTCATGTCTTGAGGTACTTTTAGACATATTTGATGAAATTTGGACTTCAGGAACATTCCCTCCCTCTTGGCGGAATGCTATTGTGGTTCCTATACCTAAGCCTGGTAAAGACCATTCAGATGCATCTAATTATCGACCTATATCATTAACTAGCTGCGTTTGCAAGACTATGGAACGAATGGTAAATAATCGTTTAATGTGGCATTTGGAGACCAATAATCTGATTTCTAACATTCAGTGTGGTTTCCGTAAAAACAGAAGCACTATTGACCATTTGGTTCGATTGGAATCTTTCATTAAGAATTCTATTGTTAATAACCAGCATGCTGTATCTATATTTTTCGACCTTGAAAAGGCTTACGATACTACATGGAAACATGGTATTTTAAAAGATTTACATGAATTTGGTTTACGAGGTCGTTTGCCTCATTTCATATCACAGTTTTTAACGGGCAGACAGTTTCAAGTCCGAGTAGGGTCTACCCTCTCTGATCATTACCAACAGGACCAGGGTGTTCCACAAGGCAGTATTTTGTCTGTGACTTTATTTAGTATTAAAATAAATAGTCTTTCAAAGGTTTTAACAGATTCAATCAGTGGTTCTCTTTTCGTGGATGACTTTAATATTTCTTGTCGTGGCAAAAACATGCGAACCATTTAGAGACAGTTACAAATCTGTCTCAACAAAATTCATAAATGGTGCCTTGAGAACGGGTTTAAATTTTCTCAATCTAAAACCAACTGCATTCACTTCTGCAGAAAATACAAACCTCATAAAGACCCTGACTTATTTTTAAATGGTGCACCCATCAAAGTTGTCAAGGAAGCTAAGTTCCTTGGTCTCATCTTTGACTCACACTTAACCTTTCTGCCACATATTAAATACCTAAAAACCAAATGCGTGAAGGCGCTCGATTTGTTGAAAGTCGTTTCAAATACAAAGTGGGGAGGAGACCAAACAACCCTTCTACATTTATACAGGTCACTCATCAGATCTAAACTAGAATACGGCTCCATTGTCTATGGTGGAGCCTGTAAAAGTAACCTCAAAATACTTGATTCTATCCATCACCAAGGTCTAAGACTTTGTCTTGGATCATTCCGAACTTCTCCTGTTGACAGTCTATACGTTGAAGAAGACGAACCTTCTCTTGGCCACCGTCATATTAAATTATCTGTACAGTATCTCACTAAACTGTATTCAAATAAGTCCAATCCTGCACATAACTGTGTCTTCAATCCCCCGTATGGGGATTTGTACAATAAGATGTCTTCTCTTGTTCCGACTCTTGGACTGAGAGTTAAACCTTTTCTTTCTGCTGCTGGCATTGAACTGGATAATATAGCTCCTTCTCGCTTGTTTTCTTCTCCCCCTTGGCAACTGGTTAGACCACAAGCTGACCTTACATTAAGTAAATATAAAAAATCAGAAACTAATGACTTACAATACAAACAGGAATATAATCAATTAAAAAGTAAGTATAGTACATATAAATCCTTATTTACAGATGGGTCCAAGGATGGTGGCGCAGTTGCTTGTGCTACTGTCATTGGATCCAGAACAATATCTTCTAGATTACCAAATAGCAGTTCCATTTTTACAGCAGAAGCACATGCCATATTAACAGCCCTAAACTATATTAAAAAACACTCTAAATATAAACAATATATCATTTATTCAGACTCTCTTTCATGCCTCCAGGCTATTAAAAATGTATCTTCTCAGCATCCACTTTTAGCTGACATTGTTGAATTGTGTAATGAACTTGCTACTGGCCAATATGACATCGTCTTCTGTTGGTTACCCAGCCATGTTGGAATCTCTGGTAACACAATGGCCGAGGCACCCATGAAGAGCCACCTCCTCGTGGTGGGTGCTGGGTAACGCTAAGTGCTCTTCTCCCGTGTGGACCCGGGACAGAATGTGTCCACAGCACCCCATTGCTTGTCGTAAGAGGCGACTAAATTGGGCAACCTGTTTGCCGTGGGTTGCGTCCCGTGTCGGTGGAGGACGGGATCCTGGTGGTTGAGGGCAGCTGGGCTTTTAACTGTGTTCCATTTGCCCAACACACCACTTCGGCCCTTACTTCACCTAGACGGGTGGTTGAATGGGCCCGATTCAACCAATCGGCTGGTCATGCCAAGCCCTGTGCATGTGTGTCATTGCAGAAATCTCATTTGGAATTATTTTGAAGTTTGGTCTTGGCACTATTGTTAATCTGTAAATTTAAGTATTGTGAATTATGATCATATGAACTTTGCCTAGAGTCTTGTGCCAGAAGGCGATGGCTCAAGGGCCAATCTGGTAGATTAATTTCTTATAATTCTTCTACTAGAGTATATCATCCGGGTATCCTTGGTGCTGCAGGCTGGAGGCCCGCTTGCTTTAGCATTGTCCTTGTGATACTCTGTGGTGGGTGGGGAGCTCGGATGATGAACCAAATTAAACTAACCATGGCTTATGAAATTCCACCCAAGAAAACAAAACGTTTACTTGAAACTGACCCTTATGATACTGACCATAGACCGTCTGCATTGATTGAGTATTGGCCGCGTTTCGTTGTGATTGAGACTCCTGACAAGACACCTTTAAAGCTTAACCCCTTTGCTGTCTCCAAAGGTATTCAAGGTATTGCTGGAGATGTGAAAAATATTAGACGATTACGTTCGGGTGCACTATTAGTTGAATGTAGTAAAAAACAACAATCCACCAACCTGATGAACATCAAATCTTTCGTGGGCATTCCCGTCACAGTGTCTGCTCACAAAACCCTGAACACAAGCAAAGGTATCGTTAGGGATCGAGACCGATTGTTTGACGATATGTCGAAACTTGATATAGGATCAGAAATGAAGGATCAAGGTGTACTCCACGTCAAGCGCTTTTCAACCCGGAGAAACAACGAAACCATCAAAACCAATACGTATCTGTTTACGTTTTCCTCTCCAAATGCACCCAAATCAGTGAAGGCAGGCTACTGTAATATTCAGGTTGATACATACATCCCCAACCCGCTCAGGTGTTTTAAATGCCAGAAATATGGACTCGGTGTATCTACCTGCACATTGTCTGTTGTGTGTGCTCACTGTGGTGAGAAGACACAGACAACAGAAGATTGTGACAGTGACTTTAGAAAATGCACCAACTGCTCAGGCGACCAGTCATCTTCGTCAAAACAGTGCCCAATATGGAAAGAGCAAATGGAAATAAACAAAATAAAACATACCCAAAACATCTCTTTTTCTGAAGCAAAAAAACTGGTGAAGAGATCTGACCTTACAGAAAGTTGCGCTACAGTCGCAAAACCACCATCTGAGTCCAGATCTAGAATAACAAAATCATCTACAGGCTGCCAAACTACCTTGACTTGGGTCAACTGCGATTCTCCACAGCTTTTATCCCCTACTACGTCATCTCAGACTAAGGAATCACTTCCTAGTACCTCAAAGTCTTCTTCTGATAACAAATCATCATCTCAGTCAAACTCAAAATCTCAGTCGACAGCTGATAGTCAGCAAACGGTAAAAAGTAAACCGAAGCCAAAGCCTGATGCTTCAAAACAACTAAGTGACAGAGCTCCTAAAGGGTCACAGAACAAAATTCAATTGTTCAATAAATACGGGTCTCTTGAAGACATGGACGTTTCTGAAAACGTCCATTCTAGGGCACATAGCTTGTCGCCCTCCAAAAGAGTGCAGGGTAGATCCCCAATAAATCCCCCCAAAAGATAGTTTATTCCAATAATATTGTACAGTGGAACTGCAGAGGATTGAGGACTAATTTACATGAATTACAGCTATTAGTCCAGGATTTTACACCTTCAGCGATATGTCTCCAGGAGACATATTTAAAACAAACAGATACATTTGACCTTCGTCATTTTAATGCATATAAGTGTTTTTCACCTCCGGGTTATAGAGCCACTGGAGGATCATCCATTCTAGTCAGACAAAACGTTATTCAAAGCCCTGTTCCACTTAATACTAATATGCAGGCTGTTGCTGTGAGAATTACTTTACATGTAGCGTTTACGCTATGCTCTCTTTATATTTCACCGTCTTCGGCGTTTGCCAAAACCGATCTTCAAGCTCTATACGATCAGCTCCCGAAGCCCTGTATTCTAATGGGAGATTTAAATGGGCACAACCCACTCTGGGGTAGTGTAACTACAAACGCTAAAGGTAAATTGTTGGAGGACTTTTGTTCTGATAATGATTTATGTATTTATAATGATGGTTCCAACACATATTTACACCCTGGTACAGGGACCTATTCTGCTCTCGACTTGTCACTCACAAATTCAGAACTACTAAATGAATTCGAATGGTCAGTCCACGATGACCTGTGTGGAAGTGACCATTTTCCTACTATATTAAAAGCTGTAACTCCATCTGATGTTCCTCCATCATCAAGGCGGAATTTTAAAAAGGCTAACTGGGCTTTATATGAAACACTGTCTGCTGACAAGCTTAAACCTGAACGTTTTATTGACGTTCCTGATGCTATTAAATGTTTTACTGATGAATTGAACTCCATAGCTGATGAGTGTATACCAAAGTCCTCTGTAGTTCCACATATTCGAAAACCATGGTTCAACGATGAGTGCAAACAAGTTAGGAAGGCAAGGAAAAAAGCAGAACATTATTTCCGTCGCCATCCTATGGTGCATAATTTAAATAAATTCAAAATTTTAAATGCTAAAGCACGACGTACTTTTAAACAGAACAAACGCCAATCTTGGCAAAATTATGTATCTAAAATAAATTCTCGGACACCCATGTCCAAGGTATGGAACATGGTCCAGAAAATTAAAGGTAAAGTTACTAAATCCACTATCCATCATCTTAAACATGAGGATCAATTGCTTACTGATAAATTAGATATTGCTAACAAACTGGGTGAAACACTTGCTAAACACTCTTCCTCTTCTAATTATGTACCAAACTTCCAGCAATATCAAAAACAACAAGAAAAGAAAACTATTAATTTCAATTCTGATAATGGGGAAGATTATAATGAAACATTTTCTATTCATGAACTCCATACTGCTCTTGATCAAGCTCATGACACTGCTACAGGGGCTGATAACATACATTATCAACTCCTGAAGCACTTACCAGAGTCCTGTTTAGAGACGCTCTTATCAATATTTGATCATATTTGGACTTCAGGTAAATTTCCTTCTTCATGGCATGACGCTATAGTAGTACCAATACCTAAACCTGGACGTGATCATACGGATCCATCTAATTATCGTCCGATTTCGTTAGCTAGCTGTGTTTGCAAGACCATGGAACGCATGATAAATAATCGACTAGTTTGGTACTTGGAAACAAATAACCTTATAACTGATATACAATGTGGTTTCCGGAAAAACAGAAGTACTGTCGATCACTTAGTGCGTTTGGAATCATTTGTAAAAAACGCACTAATTAACAAACAACACGCTGTGTCTATCTTTTTTGATCTTGAAAACGCATATGACACAACTTGGAAATATGGCATTTTACGAGATTTACATGACTTCGGTTTGCGAGGTCGTTTGCCTGAATTTATAGCAAAGTTTTTAAATAACAGACAATTCCAGGTCCGTGTGGGTTCTACCCTGTCTGATCATTACAATCAGGATCAGGGTGTTCCACAAGGCAGTATTTTGTCTGTCACTCTTTTTAGCATCAAGATCAACAGTTTAAAGTTTTAAACAATTCAATTGATGGATCATTATTTGTGGATGATTTTAATATTTCTTGTCGTGGTAAAAATATGCATACCATTGAACGGCAATTGCAGTTGTCTTTAAACAAGATTAATAAATGGTGTCTTGAAAACGGCTTTAAATTTTCTAAATGGAAAACTAACTGCATACATTTTTGTCGAAAATACAAACCACATAAAGACCCTGAACTATCTCTAGATGGGACGCCCATTACAGTTGTGAAGGAAGCCAAGTTCTTGGGTCTAATCTTTGATTCACATTTAACGTTTTTACCACATATTAAATCACATAAAACTAAATGCCTGAAAGCACTTGACTTGTTGAAAGTGGTTTCAAATTCTAAATGGGGAGGGGATCAAGCTACCCTTCTCCATCTATATCGATCTCTCGTGCGTTCAAAACTTGACTATGGCTCCATTGTCTATGGTGGCGCTTGTCAAAGCAACCTAAAACTACTTGATCCTGTTCACCACCAAGGCCTAAGACTTTGTCTTGGTTCTTTTAGCACCTCTCCTATCGACAGTCTATACGTCGAAGCTGATGACCCTTCTCTCAACTTACGTCGTGTCAAACTATCTTTACAATACATTACAAAATTAGCTTCTAATGAGTCTAACCCCGCATTTAATTGTGTTTTTAATCCTCTCTATGAGGATTTGTACAACAAAAAGTCTTCCCTTGTTCCGCCTCTTGGGCTCAGAATTAAGCCATTTCTTGCTGCTTCCAGCATTGAGCTGAACCATATAGCTCCTTCCCGTCTTCTTTCTTCTCCTCCTTGGCAGTTGGTTAGGCCACATGTTGACCTAACATTAACATCACTTAAAAAATCAGAAACGAATGAATTACAGTATAAACAAGAATATAATCAACTGAAACATAAATATAGCAATTATAAATCCTTATTTACAGATGGGTCCAAGGACGGTGGCGCAGTCGCTTGTGCCACTGTCACTGGATCCAGAACAATATCATCTAGGTTACCAGATAATAGTTCTATTTTTACAGCTGAAGCTAACGCCATATTAACAGCTCTAAAATATATTCAAAGACACCCTAAACGTAAACAATATATAATCTATTCTGATTCTCTTTCTTGCCTTCAAGCTATTAAAAATGTATCATGTAAACATCCACTTTTAATTGAAATAATTGAATTGTATAATAATCTTGCTACTGGCCAATACGACATCGTCTTCTGTTGGTTACCAAGCCACGTAGGCATTTCTGGTAACGCAATGGCTGATCTTGCTGCCAAGGCAGCGCTCAACAAATCTGTGACACCACTTCTTATTCCTTACAGTGATTACAACGCCACCATTAGATCTTATATCCGTGGTCTGATGCAGGAGAAGTGGGACACCCAAGTAGGTATCAATAAATTACATGAAATGAAACCGTATATTGGTTACACCTACTTGGGTTGTCAGTCCAGATTTGAAGAGGTTATTTTAAGACGATGTCGTATTGGCCATACTAGATATACTCATTCATACCTTTTAAAAGGTGAGGATCCTCCATTTTGTATCACTTGTGATGAGAGAGTTACAGTCAAGCATATCCTGCTTGACTGTGTTGAATTCTCCATCACAAGGGATAAGTATTTTACAGTTAAAACAATTAAGGATCTTTTTACCAGCGTTAGGTCTCATTTAATTATTGATGTTTTAAAAGAAATTGATTTTTTGGTTGAATTTTGAAATTATGTTGTGTAAATAGATGTATTTTAATTATTGGAAGTTTGGATTTGTAACTTGAATTGTTGGTGGCTGTACCCTCAAAGGGGGTTGAAGTATTGTAAAATTATTGTCCTCCTGAGAGGGTACGTAAGTCCAACAACATTCACAGTAAATTTAAACTTTCCACTTTTCTTAGTCGTAGTATATCTGTATTTTTAATTTTTGGCTAGATATGTCTAAATTGCTAACAGCTGAGGGGATGATGTAAATCCGACTAGGCTCCATGCAGGTAGCAAAGGCACTGTAAGTCCCCATGGTCCCTAGTATGGTGATCTACCTTCAGTTGCTGGCAACCTATAGCCTGATTTTATACTGTATTGTCCGAATAGTGATATTAGTTTTAAACTTTCCACACTAGTTTTAATCTCATTTGTGATATTCTAGTTGTTTTACTGTCCTTCGCTGACAGGTTTTTATACAATACATGTATTTCATTTCAGTATTAAATGTTCTCGTCACGATATGGCTGAGACCTTGCCGATGTGACGTTAAATACTAACTCACTCACTCACAATGGCCGATCGTGCTGCCACGGCGGCACTCAACAAATCTGTGACACCACTTCTCATACCCTATTCTGATTATAAGGCTGTCATAAGATCATATATCCGTGATCTAATGCAAAAGAAGTGGGACACCCAAGTAGGTATCAATAAATTACATGGAATAAAGCCCTATATCGGTTATACCCACTTGGGTTGTCAGTCCAGATTTGAAGAGGTTGTTATACGACGATGTCGCATTGGCCATACGCGATATACTCACGAACACTTGTTAAAAGGTGAGGATCCTCCGTTTTGTATCCCTTGTGATGAGAGAATCACTGTTAAGCATATCCTGCTTGATTGTGTTGATTTTGCCATCACAAGGGATAAATATTTCAATGAGAAAACTGTAAAGGATCTTTTTTATAACGTTAATCATCATTTAATACTTGAATTTTTAAAGGAAATAGAATTGCTACATAAATTCTGAATATGTTTTGTACATAGATAATATATCTTTTATGCATGGTATTGTAAATTAGCAGCTGCGATCGTTAGTGGCTGTGCCCTCGAGGGAGGTTGAAGTAGCGTAAAATTATTGTCCTCCCAAGAGGGTACGTAAGTCCCAAAAACTTTCAAAGTCGGTTTTGCTCAACCATACTTTTTAGTCGTAGTGTGTTTGTTGTTTTAAATCCTGGCTAAATCGTCCTATCATCGCCAGTGTCTGAAGCGCTGGTGTAAATCCAGCCAGGGTCCATGCAGGTAGCAAAGGTACTGTAAGTCCCCATGGACCCTGGCATGGTGATCTACCTTCAGCTGCTGGTGATGTGTATAGCCCGTGTTTTATCTTGTCTTGTCCAAATAGTTCTATCAGTTTTACCGTTCCACACTAGTTTTATCCGTAGCTGTGATATTCTAGTTGTTTTTTACTGTCCTTTGACGACATTTTTTTTATAGTATGCACATTTCCCATTTCAATTTCCAATCTGTTCTCGTCACGATATGGCTGAAATATTGCCGATGTGACGTTAAATATTAACTCACTCACTCACTCTAAAATTAAGTCTCCTCAGGGTTTTAACATGAACATTCCTATGAAGGATGTGGTACTGTTATCGACAGCGCACTGCCACTATCACCTTGATACATGTATGGAAATCCACGTATCCCGAGAAAGCAATTCGGCTGACCTTGAAACTACTGTATCTGTACACGAAACAAACACTTCAGTTGGAAGTGAAATGTGAAATACCCAAACGAACGATTCTTGAGAGGGCTTGGGTCAGAGAGAATGAGATGAGAATGAGAGCGTGAGAGAATGAGTGTGTCATGAGAGAGAGAGACAGACAGAGAGAGAGAGAGAGACAGACACAGACAGAGAGATTTAAACAGTTACTGAAAGTTTAAGTTTGGCGTTACAATGCAGTTACCTGTCATATCACAACTGCACAGAGGGATCCTCCATTGGTATAATCCATTATCAGTGATCACTATTTATAGCCACACCTGTCAGTAACAGGTTCGCAGTTGTTATGAATTACAAAACGTTTTCGCGTTTATATATGAGCCGTGCACAATGCAGGCCAGTGTTCGGGTTCCCTCCCTATAACAGCATAGAATCACGCATATACACCAAATTTCTTTTTGAAAGGACAAAATGTAAACATATTGCTATCGTCTTCCACTACACAACAATACACATTTACATAAATATACAGATGAATATACGTGTAGGTGTATAGATGCATATGTGCGTATAGATCGATCGATAGATAGATAGATTTACTCTATAACTGGAGATACATATGCATGATTTACCAGGTGTATGCGTGTGTGCACAAAGTACAGCTGTATGATAGATACATAATACAAAAACACTTGAAGATACGTATACATTAAGGGTAAGAGGATGTGAATCAAGTAATATGTAATCCATTCATGAACAAATTTACTTTTTTTATATACATTGAATCTACAGATCAGTATCAAGATCTATAATGTAATCATATAACACACCACTAAGAAGAAAACTAATCAATGCATCATCAAAATCATCAACAACCCCTTTGTCGTCGTCACCACCATCATTCCAAACACTTACAAAGCTTGTACCATTCAAAAATCAACATGAGAGCTAATTAGTCGTTCTTCACGCTTACCGTCCGTTTCGGAGCGACAGTTCAAAACTGACAGTGAAAAAGCAATCAGCAAAACTTCACTTTCATAACAGTGAGTGAGTGAGTGAGTGAGGTAATATGTAACGTCACATCGGCAATATTTCAGCCATATCGTGACGAGAACATTCAACAATGAAAACGACTATTGTGTATATTATAAAACGAAGGAGAGTAAAACAACTAGAATATCACAATTAGCATTAAAACTAGTTTGGAAAGTTAAAACTGATATCGTTATATGGGCAATGCAGTATAAAAAGAGGCTATAGATCGCCAACAACAGAAGCTAGATCACCACACTAGGGACCATGGGGACTTACAGTACCTTTGCTACCTGCATGGGCCCTAGTTGGATTTATACCATCCCCTCAGCCGCTGGCGATTGTAAGAAATTTTAGCGAAAATTAAATAACACAAAAACTACGCTTAAAAATCCTGGAAACTATAAATTTACTTTTTGAAAATTTTTGGACTTACGTACCCTCTCAGGAGGACAATAATTTTATAATACTTCAACCCCCTTTGAGGGTACAGCCACTACTGATCAATGTTCCTAATCTATACTACCAGCCAGTAAAATACAACTATCTACAAAACATATCAATTATAATTCGACAGGGAAATCAATTTCTTTTAAAAATCCAATAAGTAAATGAGTTTTGACTGTGTCAAAAAGATCCGAAAGTGTTTACACATTGAAATATTTATCCCTTATGATGGAGAATTCAACACAGTCAATCAGGACATGCTTGGCTGTGGTTCTCTCATCACAAGGGATGCAAAATGGAGGATCTTCACCTTTCAACAGGTATGGATGTGTATACTTTGTATGATCAATACGACATCGTCGTAGTATGACTTAAGTGGGTATAACCAATGTACGGTCTTATTTCATGTAATTTATTGATACCCACTTGGGTGTCCCACTTCTTTTCCATCAGATCTCGGATATAAGATCTAATAGTAGTTTTATAATCTGAGTATGGAATAACAATTGGATTCACAGATTTGTTGAGTGCTGCCTTAGCAGCAAGGTCAGCCAGTGCATTCCCTGAAATACCTACGTGGCCAGGTAATCAACAAATGACGATGTCGTATTGGCCAGTAGCAAGATTAATATACAATTCAATAATATCAATTCAATTAAAAGTGGATGTTTACATGATAAATTTTATATCGCCTGAAGACAAGAAAGAGAGTCTGAATAGATTATATACTGTTTAGGTCTAGGGTGTCTTTGAATATATTTAAGAGCTGTTAATATGGCGTTAGCTTCTGCTGTAAAAATAGAACTATTATCTGGTAATCTAGATGATATTGTTCTGGATCCAATGACAGTGGCACAAACGACTGCGCCACCGTCCTTGGACCCATCTGTAAATAAGGATTTATAATTGTCATATTTATGTTTTTATTGATTATATTCTTGTTTTATACTGCTATTCATTCGTTGCTGATTTTTTAAAAAGTAGTTAATGTTAGGTCAACTTGTGGCCTAACCAACTGCCAAGGAGGAGAAGAAAGAAGACGGGAGGGAGCTAGGATTTCCAGCTCAATGCCGGCGGAAGAAACAAAGGGTTTAATTCTATGCCCTAGAGGTGAAACAAGAGAAGACTTTTTGTCGTTATACAGGGTATAGATTCATTAGAGTATAATTTAGTAACGTACTGTAAGGATAATTTTATACGACGTTGTGTAAGAGATTGTTCATCGGCCTCAATGTAAAGACTGTAATAGGTGAACAAATGGGACAAATTGTTATGGATAACAACTTCTTTATTGCGTGATTGCGACGTTTTGGTACAATCACGCAATGAAGAAGTTACATAACAATTTGTCCTATTTGTACACCTCAACTTCTAAAATGCCACTCAAACAAGTTGTCAATAGGCGAAGTTCTGAAAGACCCAAGACAAAGTCTGAAGCCCTGATGGTGGACAGAATCAAGAAGTTTAAGGTTGCTTTTGCAGGCTCCACCATATACGATGGAGCCATAATCGAGTTTTGAACGGACGAGTGATCGATATAGATGTAAGAGGGTAGTTTGGTCCCCTCCCCACTTTGAGTTGGAAACAACTTGCAACAGATCTAGTGCCTTCAGGCATTTTGCTTTAAGGTATTTAATGTTTGGTGAGAAGGTTAAATGAGAATCGAAAATTAAACCCAAGAACTTGGCCTCCTTTACAACTTTGATGGGAGTGCCAGCTAAAGATAGTTCAGGGGCCTTATGCAGCTTATATTTTCTACAAAAATGTATACAATTAGTTTCGGATTTCGAAAATTTAAAACCGTTTTCAAGACACTATTTATTTATTTTGTTTAAACATAACTGCAATTGCCGTTCAATAGTATGCATATTTTTACCAGGACAGGAGATATTAAAATCACCCATCAAAAAGTGATCCACTCGGACTTGAAATTGCCTGTCTTTTAAAAACTCTGATATAAAAAGAGGCAAACGGCCTCTCAACCCCAAATCATGTAAACCCTTCAAAATGCCATGCTTCCAGGTCGTTTCATAAACTTTCTCGAGATCAAAGAAAATCGATACAGCATGCTGTATATTGACTATAGCATTTTAACGAAGGATTCCAAACGTACCAAATGATCAATGGTACTACGATTTTTCCTGAAACCACACTGAATATTAGTGATCAGGTTATTGGTTTCAAAATACCAAGTTGTTTCAAGATATCTGTTGTTCACTATACGTTCCATGGTTTTACAGACACAGCTAGTGAGAGATGTCGGTCTGTAATTCGACGGATCAGTATCATGCCGGCCAGGTTTTGGTATTGGGACTACAATGGCATTACGCCAAGAAGGAGGAAATTCCCAGACGTCCATATTTGGTCTAATATATCTAAAAGTGCCATAAGACATGGTTCAGGCAAGTGTTTCAATAGCTGGTAATGTATGTTGTCATCACCCGCTGCAGTTTCATGAGCTTGCTCAAGAGCTGTCTATAACAGTTTCTCGTGTAATGAAAACACTTCATTATAATCTTCACTGTTATTTGAATCAAAATTAAGTTTTGCTTTTTCCTGCTGTTTCTGATACCTCTGAAACTCAGGAACATAATTTGCTGATGATGAGTTTTTGGCAAGAGTTTCGCCAATTTTATTGGCAATTGTAGATATGTCAGTTATTAAATTATCACCGTCTTTAAGATGGTGAAAAGCCGATTTTAAACCTTTGCCTTTGATTCTCTGAATCATGTTCTACACCTTAGACATAGGCGTGCGTGAATTTATTTTGGAAATATAGTTTCTCCAAGATTGAGGCACCCGTGGTGAGCCACCTCCTCGTGGTGGGTGCTAGATAACGCCCAGAGCTCGCCGACACCCCCGTTGTGGACCCGGGGGGATATTTGGTCATCCGGGTATCCTTGGTGTTGCAAGCTGGATATCCGCTTGTTTTTAGCATTGTCCTTGTGATACTCCGTGGTGGGTGGGAGCTCGGATGATGAAATTTCAACCATAAATAAGGCTTATGATATCCCTACACGAAAAAACAAACGTCCTCTTGAAAATGATGTTGATGATGATGACCTTCGACTGTCCAGATCAATTGAGTTTTGGCCACGCTTTCTTGTGATTGAATCTGTTGATTAAACACTTCTAAAATTGAACCCGTTCGCAGTTGCCAAAGGTATTCAAGGTATTGCCGGGGAAATTAAGAACATTAAACGGTTAAGTTCAGGTGCACTGCAGGTTGAGTGCGGGAAACGGCAGCAGTCAGTCAATTTGATGAGCATAGAATCGTTTGTTGGAATTCCGGTTACTGTATCTGCTCACAAGACGTTAATCACGAGCAAAGGGATCATCAGAGACCATGATCGGTTGTTTTCTGACATGACAGAACTTGACATCATGACTGAAATGAAAGATCAAGGTGTGCTCGACGTCAAACGCTTTTGAATCCGTAAAAACAATCAAAATGTTCCAACCAATACTCATCTCTTCTCCTTTTCATCTCCGACAGCTCCAAAATCATTGAAGGCTGGTTACTGCAACATCAAGGTTGACGTGTACATTCCGAACCAGCTCAGATGTTTTAAATGTCACAAGTACGGCCATGGTGTAAATACTTGTACATTGTCCGTTGTGTGTGCTCACTGTGTTGAGAAGACACACACAACAGAAGATTGCACTAGTATTTTAAAAAATGCACCAACTCCTCAGGCGACCATTCCTCATTTTCTAAACAATGTCCTGTTTGGAAAGAACAAATGGAAATAAACAAAATCAAATTCACTCAAAATATCACTTTTTCAGAAGCTCTGATCTTCCAGAGAGTTATGCTGCAGTAGCAAAAACAACATTGGAGTCACGCTCTATAATAACAAAATCATCTACAGGCTGCCAAACTACCTTGACTTGGATCAACTGCGATTCTCCACAGCTTTTATCCCCTACTATATCATCTCAGACTGAGGAATCACTTCCTAGTACCTCAAAGTCTTCTTCTGATCACAAATCATCATCTCAGTCACACTCAAAGTCTCAGTCGACAGCTGATAGTCAGCAAACGGTAAAAAGTAAACCGAAGCCTAAGCCTGATGCTTCAAAACAACAAAGTAGCAGAGCTCCTAAAGGGTCACAGAACAAAATTCAATTGTTCCATAAATATGGGTCTCTTGAAGACATGGACGTTTCTGAAAACGTCCATTCTAGGACACATAGCTTGTCGCCCTCCAAAAGAGTGCGGGGTAGATCCCCAATAAATCCCCCCAAAAGATAGTTTATTCCAATAATATTTTACAGTGGAACTGCAGAGGATTGAGGACTAATTTACATGAATTACACTATTAGTCCAAGATTTTACACCTTCAGCCATATGTCTCCAAGATACATATTTAAAACAAACAGATACATTTGACCTTCGTCATTTTAATGCATATCATTCTTTTTCACCTTCGGATGATAGAGCCACTGGTGGGTCATCCGTCCTAGTAAGACAAAACGTTATTCAAAGCCCTGTTTCACTTAATACTAATATGCAGGCTGTTGCTGTGAGAATTACTTTACATGTAGCGTTTACGCTATGCTCACTCTATATTTCGCCGTCTTCGACGTTTCCAAAAACTGATTTTCAAGCTATATATGACCAACTCCCGAAGCCCTGTATTATAATGGGAGATTTAAAAGTGCACAACCCACTAACTACAAACGCTAAAGGTAAATTGTTCTGACAATGATTTATGTATTTATAATGATGGTTCCAGCACATATTTACACCCTGGTACAGGGACTTATTCTGCTCTTGATTTGTGTTTGACAAATTCAGAACTACTAAATGAATTCGAATGGTCAGTCCACGATGACCTCTGTGGAAGTGACCATTTTCCAACTGTATTAAAATCTGTAACTCCATCCGATGTTCCTCCATCATCAAGACGAAAATTTAAAAAGGCTAAATGGGCTTTATATGAAAAACTGTGTGCTGAAAAACTTAAACCTGAACGTTTTATTGACGTTCCCGATGCTATTAAATGTTTTTCTGATAAACTGAATTGCATAGCTGATGAGTGTATACCAAAGTCCTCTGTAGTTCCACACATAAAAAACCATGGTTCAACGATGAGTGCAAACAAGCTAGGAAGGCAAGGAAAAAAGCAGAACATTATTTCCGTCGCCATCCCATGGTGCATAATTTAAATAAATTTTAAATTTTAAATGCTAAAGCACGGCGTACTTTTAAACACAATAAACGCCAATCTTGGCATAATTATGTATCCAAAATAAATTCTCGGACACCCATGTCCGAGGTATGGAACATGATCCAGAAAATCAAAGGTAAAGGTACTAAATCTACTGTCCATCATCTTAAAAATGGATATCAATTGCTTACTGATAAATCACATATTGCTAATAAACTAGGTGAAACCCTTGCTAAACATTCTTCCTCTTCAAATTATGTACCAAACTTCCAGCAATATCAAAAACAAGAAGAAAAGAAAACTATTAATTTCAATTCTGATAATGGGGAAGATTATAAAGAAACGTTTTCTATTCATGAACTCCATAGTGCTCTTGATCAAGCTCATGACACTGCTACAGGAGCTGATAACATACATTATCAACTCCTGAAGCACTTACCAGAATCCTGCCTAGAAACTCTTCTAAATATTTTTGATGATATTTGGACATCGGGTCACCTTCCTCCCTCATCGCGTGATGCCATAGTAGTACCAATACCTAAACCTGGGCGTGATCATACTGATCCTTCCAATTATCGTCCGATTTCATTAACTAGCTGTGTTTGCAAGACCATGGAACGCATGATAAATAATCGACTTGTTTGGTACTTGGAAACCAATAACCTGATAACAGATATACAATGTGGTTTCCGTAAAAAAACAGAAGTACTATCTATCATCTAGTGCGTTTGGAATCTTTTGTTAAGAGTGCCATAATTAATAAGCAACATGCAGTGTGAATCTTTTTTGATTTAGAAAAAGCGTATGACACGACATGGAAACATGGGATTTTGAAAGATTTACATGACTTTGGATTACGAGGCCGTTTGCCGCAATTTATATCCAACTTTTTAAATGACAGGCAATTTCAAGTTAGAGTGGGTTCAACACTGTCTGATCATTACAGTCAGGATCAGGGTGTCCCACAAGGGAGTATTTTCTCTGTCACATTATTTAGTATTAAAATCAACAGTTTATCAAAGGTTTTAAATGATTCAATTGATGGATCACTTTTTGTGGATGATGTTAATATTTCTTGCCATGGGAAAAATATGCATACCATTGAACGGCAACTGCAGTTATGTTTAAACAAAATAGATAAATGGTGTCTTGAAAACGGCTTTTAATTTTCTAAATCCAAAACTAGTTGCATACATTTTTGTCGTAAATACAAACCACAAAAGGACCCTGAACTGTTCTTAAATGGCACTCCCATCAAAGTAGTCAAGGCGGCCAGGTTCTTAGGTCTGATTTTCGACTCGCATTTAACTTTTCTTCCGCATATCAAATTCCTAAAAACTAAATGCCTGAAGGCACTTGATTTATTGAAAGTGGTGTCTAGTTCAAAGTGGGGAGGTGATCAGACTACCCTCCTACACCTATACAGATCACTTGTCCGTTCGACGTGGAGTCTGCAAAGGCAACCTAAAACCTTTAGATTCTGTCCACCACCACGGTCTAAGACTTTGTCTTGGGTCTGTCAGAACTTCACCGGTTGACAGCCTACATGTCGAGGCTCATGAGCTATCTCTTGAACAACGCCGTATAAAATTATCTTTACAGTATATCACAAAACTATGTTCCAGTAAGTCAAACCCTGCATATGGATTTGTATGATAAGAAATCTTCTCCTGTTCCTCCTCTTGGGTTCAGGAGCCATTTGTTATTGTTGCCAGCATTGATCTGGGAAGTATATCTCCTTCCCGTCTTCTTTCCTTTCCTCATTGGCAATTGGTTAGGCCACAAGTCGATTTAACCATAATTCCAGAAACACATGAACTACAATATAAACAAGAATATAGTCGGTTGAAGAGTGAATATAGCAATTACAAATCCCTATTTACAGACGGGTCTAAGGACGGTGGCGCAGTTGCTTGTGCCACTGTCATTGGATCCAGAACAATATCCTCTCGAATTCCAGAAAACAGCTCTATTTTTACTGCAGAAGCAAACGCCATATTAACAGCTCTTAAATATATCCAAAGACACACTAAACATAAACAGTATATAATCTATTCAGACTCTCTTTCTTGTCTTCAGGCGATATAAAATTTGTCTTGTAAACATCCACTTTTAATAGAAATTATTGAACTGTATAATAATCTTGCTACTGGCCAATAGGACATCGTCTTCTGTTGGTTACCCAGCCACGTAGGCATTTCTGGTAACACAATGGTCGATCTTGCTGCCAAGGCAGCACTCAACAAATCTGTGACACCACTTCTTATTCCATACTCGGCACCCATGAAGAGCCACCTCCTCGTGGTGGGTGCTGGGTAACGCTAAGTGCGTATGAGGTCTGGATCACTTCTCATTGAATGTGCCAAAAGACAACAAGCTACCAACTTGCTGTCTGTTGATTCCTTAGCTGGTCTCTCTGGTCACTTAATTCAAGCAAAGGCATTGTAAAGGACCGTGATCACCTCCTAGATGATATGTCGGAGCTTGACATAGTTTGTGAGTTAAAAGCTCAAGGTGTGACAAATGTGAAACGTTTCACTAGGCGCCAAAATTCAGACGTACTTAACACAAACACGGGACGGGATCCTGGTGGTTGAGGGCAATTGGGCTATTAACTACGTTCCATTTGCCCAACACACCACTTCGGCCCTTACTTCACCTAGACGGGTGGTTGAACTGGCCCGGTTCAACCAATCGGCTGGTCATGCCAAGCCCTGTGCATAGATTTTATATGATTGCACAACCCTTTTACTTGGACTTTTTGAAAATATGGTCTTGGCACCCTTATTCATAGGAAAAATTTCACTTCGTGATACGTTTTTCATAAGCTTTGCCTAGACTCTTATGCCCAGAAGGCGGTGGCTCATGGGCCAATCTGGTGGAATGATTATACTTTTAATTTTTCTGCTGGAGTATATCATCCGGGTATCCTTGGTGCTGCACGCTGGAGATCCGCTTGTTTATAGCATTGTCCTTGTGATACTCCGTGGTGGGTGGGGAGCTCGGATGATGAAACAATTATAAACTCACTATGGCTTACCAGACTCCCTCGAAAAAGACCAAACGTCAACTTGATAATGACAATGAAGAGAATGAATCCACTGTAACAGAAAGTTGGCCACGTTTCGTTGTTCTTGACACTGTTGACAAGACTCCACTGAAGTTGAACCCTTTTATTATTTCTAAGGGTATATATGGCATTGCAGGCGACGTTAAGAACATCAAACGCTTGCGTTCGGGATCTCTACTGATAGAATGCAATCGAAAACAGCAGGCCTCCAACCTATTGTCAATGCAAACATTGGCTGGCATTCCTGTCTCAGTCACAGCCCATAGAACCTTGAACACCTGCAAAGGCATCATAAGAGATAGAGACCGTTTGTTAGCTGACATGTCAGAACTGGACATTGCGTCTGAAATGAAAGATCAAGGTGTGACATATGTTAAACGATTTACTACCCGGAAAAACAATGAACTGATATCCACAAACACATATCTTTTTTCATTCTCATCTCCAAGTCTCCCTCAGTCTGTTAAAGTGGGTTATTGTAACATCGCAGTTGCAGTATACATCCCAAATCCACTGAGGTGTTTTCGATGCCAAAAATATGGTCATGGAGTTAATACCTGTACACAGCCAGTGACATGTGCTCATTGTAGTGAAACGTCTCATGTAACGGAAGACTGCACTAGCACTGTCAAAAAATGCACAAATTGTTCAGGCACTCATTCATCTTTTTCCAAAGAATGTAAAATATGGCAAAAGCAAATGGAAATAAACAAAGTGAAATTCACTCAAAATGTTAGCTTTGCAGATGCTAGAAAGATTGTGGAATCAACACTATCTAATACGACTTATGCATCGGTCATCAGATTACCTTCTGACACCATGACTAAAAAAGTATCCACTTCATCAAGTGTGACTCAAACAGACCTGACTTGGGTTAAAACTGATAATCCGAAACTTTTCACGCCTGAACAAACTACTCAGACTTCAGAAACAAATGTGAACGCCCGTGTGCCATCTACAGTTCAGGGTGAAGAACAGAGATTGTCACAATCTACAGGACATACTCGATCTGAAACAAACTCAAAGTCTAAAAATACTGTCAAAACGAGAACAGGTAATGGGAAAAAGACTGACAGACCACCCAAGGGTTCAGAAAATCGTATACAATTATTCAATAAATATGGTTCACTCGAAGACATGGATGAGTCAGAAAACATCCACCACAGGGCACATAGCTTGTCGCCCTCCAGGAAAGTGAGGGGTAGATCCCCAATCAACCCACCTAAAAGATAATGTCTTCCAAACATATAGTACAATGGAACTGTAGCGGATTGAAGACTAATTATAATGAGTTACATCTGTTAGTCCAAGATCTGGCACCATCATCATTTTGTCTGCAGGAAACCCATCTGAAACAGACAGATACATTTAATTTACGTCAGTACGATGCATATCATTATTTCTCACCTTCGGGTGATAGGGCCTCTGGTGGATCTTCAATCCTTGTTAAGCAGAATGTTATCCACAGCCATGTACCACTTACAACTAATCTTCAAGCCGTTGCAGTGAGACTTACACTTCATGTTGTACTTACATTATGCTCACTGTATATTCCGCCTTCTTCAACACTTCACGTAACTGATCTCCAAGCTCTCTATGATCAACTTCCGAAACCATGCATTATAATGGGTGATCTTAATGGTCACAATCCACTCTGGGGTGGTACAAATACTAACACTAAAGGCAAAATACTGGAAGATTTTATCTCAAATAATGACCTGTGCATTTTTAATGATGATTCAAGCACTTATCTACATCCTGCAACGGGCGCTTACTCTTCTCTAGATTTGTCTCTAGCAGACTCTAATCTACTCAATGAATTTGATTGGTCCGTTCACAAGGATCTCTGTGGAAGTGATCATTTTCCAACGATATTATCTGCATCTTCTCCGACTGATTCTTCATCTTATACAAGATGGAATTTTTCCAAGGCCGATTGGTCCTCATTTCAAACCCAGTGCACATCTCAACTAAGACCCGAATGTTTCAGTGATATTGCTGATCCTATTCAGGTATTTTCTGACGTTTTAAATGTAATTGCTGATGAGTGCATACCAAGATCCTCTACAACTCCACATGTACGAAAGCCATGGTTTACGACAGACTGTAAAAGTGCTAGAAAAGCAAGGAAAAAGGCAGAGAAATATTTCCGCCATCACCCAACTGTCCATAACTTAAACAGATTTAAAATACTGAATGCAAAGGCTCGTCGTACCTTTAAACAAAGTAAGCGACAATCTTGGAGAAACTATATCTCCAAAATTAATTCACGCACGCCAATGTCCAAAGTATGGAACATGGTTCAAAGAATTAAAGGCAAAGGTTCAAAATCTGCCGTTCACCATCTCAAAGATGGTGATAATCTAATTACTGACAAATGTCAAATTGCAAATAAAATTGGCGAAACTCTTGCCAAACATTCTTCATCAGCAAATTACGTCCCTGAGTTTCAGAGATACCAGAAACAACAGGAGAAGATAAAACTTAACTTTGAATCAGATAATGGTGAAGACTATAATGAAGTGTTTTCATTACATGAGCTATATACTGCTCTTGAGCAAGCTCATGACACAGCAGCGGGTGATGACAATATTCATTATCAGCTGCTGAAACACTTGCCTGAACCATGTCTGGTGACACTTTTGGATATATTTGATAAAATATGGACATCTGGAAACTTTCCTCCTTCATGGCGTAATGCCATTGTGGTCCCAATACCCAAACCTGGTAAGGATCCTACTGATCCTTCCAAATACAGACCGATATCTTTAACCAGCTGTGTCTGTAAAACCATGGAGCGAATAGTAAATAACAGATTGATTTGGTATCTGGAAACCAATAACCTCATTACAAACATTCAATGTGGTTTTCGGAAGAATAGAAGTACTATTGATCATCTGGTACGTTTAGAATCCTTCGTTAAAAATGCTATAGTCAATAAACAACATGCTGTGTCGATTTTCTTTGATCTCGAGAAAGCTTATGACACGACATGGAAGCATGGTATTTTGAAGGATTTACATGACTTTGGGTTGAGAGGCCGTTTGCCTCTTTTTATATCACAGCTTTTAAAAGACAGACAATTTCAAGTCCGAGTGGGTTCTACCCTGTCTGATCATTACAATCAGGATCAGGGTGTCCCTCAAGGCAGTATTTTGTCTGTCACTTTATTTAGCATTAAGATCAACAGTTTATCCAAGGTTTTAAACGATTCGATAGACGGATCACTCTTTGTGGATGATTTTAATATTTCTTGTCGTGGTAAAAATATGCGTACCATTGAACGGCAACTACAGTTGTGTTTAAATAAAATAAATAAATGGTGTCTTGAAAACGGCTTTAAATTTTCTAAATCAAAAACTAATTGTATACATTTTTGTAGAAAATATAAGCCGCATAAGGACCCAGAAATATCTCTAAATGGCACCCCTATCAAAGTTGTAAAGGAGGCCAAGTTCCTGGGTTTAATTTTCGACTCTCATTTAACATTCTTACCGCATATTAAATCCCTTAAAGCTAAATGCCTGAAGGCACTAGATTTGTTTAAAGTTGTTTCAAATTCAAAGTGGGGAGGGGATCAAGCTACCCTCCTTCACTTATACAGATCATTAGTACGGTCTAAACTTGATTATGGCTCCATCGTATATGGTGGAGCCTGTAAAAGCAACCTGAAACTTCTTGATTCTATCCACCACCAAGGTCTAAAACTTTGTCTTGGGTCCTTTAGAACCTCACCTGTTGACAGTCTCTACGTTGAGGCTGACGAACCTTCTCTTACACAACGCCGTATTAAATTATCCTTACAATATATTACTAAATTACACTCTAATCAATCTAACCCTGCATATAACTGTGTGTTCAATCCACTGTATGAGGATTTGTACGACAAGAAGTTTTCTCTTGTTCCACCTCTTGGGCTCAGAATTAAACCCTTTCTTTCTTCAGCCGGCATTGAGCTGGAAAATATAGCTCCCTCCCGTCTTCTTTCTTCTCCTCCTTGGCAGATGGTTAGGTCACAAGTTGACCTAACATTAACTACCTTTAGAAAATCAGAAACGAATGAATTACAGTATAAACAAGAATATAATCAATTGAAACATAAATATAGCAATTATAAACCCTTATTTACAGATGGGTCCAAGGACGGTGGAGCCGTGGCTTGTGCCATTGTCATTGGATCCAGAACAATATCTTTTAGATTACCAAATAATAGCTCTATTTTTACAGCAGAAGCTAACGCCATAGTAACGGCTCTCAAATACATACAAAAACACCCTAAACATAAACACTATATAATCTATTCCGACTCTCAGGCGATTAAAAATATTTCTTGTAAACATCCCCTTTTAATAGAAATTATTGAACTGTACAATAATCTTGCTACAGGCCAGTGCGACATCGTCCTTTGTTGGTTACCTAGTCACGTTGGCATTTCTGGTAACACAATGGCCGATCTTGCTGCCAAGGCAGCACTCAACAAATTTGTGACACCACTTCTTATTCCATACTCTGATTATAAAGCTGCAATAAGATCTTACATCCGTGATCTGATGCAGAAGAAGTATAAATAAATTACATGAAATAAAACCTTACATCGGTTATACTTACTTGGGTTGTCAGTCCAGATTTGAGGAGGTCATTATGCGACGATGTCGCATTGGCCATACGAGGTATACTCACGACTGTCTATTGAAAGGTGAAGATCCTCCGTTTTGTATCCCTTGTGATGAAAGAATCACAGTCAAGCATGTCCTGCTTGACTGTGTTGAATATTCCATCACAAGGGATAAATATTTTAATTCACAAACTTTGAAGGATCTTTTTAAATATGTTAGCTCTCATTTAATTATTTCATTTTTAAAAGAATTAGATTTGTTGAATGAATTGTAAATAGATAAATATTTTATGCTTGGAAGTTTGAATTAGTAACTTAGAGTGTTAGTGGCTGTATCCTCGAGGGGGGTTAAAGCACTGTAAAATTATTGTCCTCCTGAGAGGGTACGTAAATCCCAAAACATTTCAAGTCAAATTTGAACTTCCTGTTTTTTAGTCGTAGTATTTCTGTCATTTTAATTTGTGGCTAATCTTGCATACAATCACCAGCAGCTGAGAGGATGATGTAAATCCAGCTAGGGACCATGCAGGTAGCAGAAGTACTGTAAGTCCCCATGGCCCCTAGTATGGTGATCTACCTTCAGTTGTTGGTGATCCATATAGCCTGTTTTTATATTGTATTGTCTGAATAGGGATATTAGTTTTAACTTTTCACGCTAGTTTTATTTCTTATTGTGATATTCTAGTTGTTTTACTGTCCGACGTCGACAGATTTTTCTCATATACATAGATTCCTTTTACAAGAATGCTCTCGTCACGATATGGCTGCAATACTGCCGATGTGACGTTAAATATTAACTCACTCACTTAACTCACACTAAAAGACCAGCATTGATAACATCTTCTATCGGCTGCCAAACAGATTTGACGTGGATACATTCCATTAATCCAGAACCCTCCTGCATGTCCGATTCATGCACACAACCTACTGTTCAGCCTTCTTCAGCTGTACAGATTCCTGTATCGTCTCCTGCTTCTGTAACCCCAAATCAACAAACAGGGGTACAGAAAGACTCAGCACCAAATTCACATTCCAAGAAAGGAAAAAATGCTTTATCCAGATATAAAAGTGACTCATCTCGAAACAATGAAACGAGTAGAGCATCAAAAGGTTCTGATGATCCCATCAAACTTTACAATAAATTTGGATCATTTGAAGGGATGGATGTTTCAGAGAGCATCCCTCAGGGAACAACAAGTTTGTCGCCTAAACGTAATGGGCGAGCGAGATCTCCAATTAATCCGCCTAAGAGATGAAAAGTTCTCAGCCCTTGATTCAGTGGAATTGCAGAGGATTAAAGAGTAACTTAGACGAAATACAGTTACTCATACAAGATCTTAAACCGTCAGCATTATGTCTCCAAGAGACGTATCTAAAAAATACAGATAACTTTAATTTGAGACAATATAGTGATTACCATTCTTTTTCTCCTGTGGGAGATAAAGCTACCGGAGGCGCTTCTATTTTGGTTAATGAGAGCGTCATTCATAGCCCTGTCACTCTAAATACAAATTTACAAAGTGTTGCTGTTCGTCTTACTCTGCACATGGCACTGACATTGTGCAGCTTGTATATACCTCCCTCGTCAAATATTCAACATTCAGATCTTCAAAATTTATATGATCAGCTTCCAAAACCATGTCTTATCATGGGCGATCTTAACGGGCACAACCCGCTTTGGGGTAGTGTCACCACAAATACTAAAGGTAAAATCCTAGAGGAATTCAGAGGAATAATTTATGCATTTTCAATGACGATTCAGCTACTTACCTACATCCAGCTACGGGAACGTATTCTTCCCTGGATATATCATTTGCCGACTCAAATGTATGTAATGAATTCGAATGGGGGGTGCATGATGACCTATGTGGGAGTGATCACTTCCCAACTATTCTTAAAGGCATTATCCCTGGGGATGATCCACCCTTATCCAGACGGAACTTCAAGAAGGCTGACTGGTCCTTATATAAAACACTTTGTATTGATCATTTAAAACCTGATGTTTTTGTAAACAGCGAAGATCCTATACAGCTGTTTTCAGATATAATCAATAACATTGCTGACCAAACTATCCCCAAGTCCTCTGCAATTCCACATATTCGCAAACCATGGTTTACTAATGACTGTAAACAGGCCAGAAAGAGTAGGAGGAAAGCGGAAAAGTATTTTCGCCGCCACCCTACAGTACATAATTTAGATAGATAAAAATTTTAAATGCCAAGGCTCGACGCACTTTTAAACAGAGTAAACGTCTGTCTTGGAGGAACTATGTCTCCAAAATCAATTCCCGTACACCTATGTCTAAGGTGTGGAATATGATACAAAGAATTAAGGGCAAAGGTTCCAGATCTACTGTTCATCATCTGAAGGATGGTGACCGGTTATTAACTGATAAATCTGATATTGCCAACAAGCTTGGTGAAACTCTCGCCAAACATTCTTCTTCGTCCAATTACGTACCTGAATTTCAACACTATCAGAAACAGCAGGAGAAGAAGAGAATAAATTTTACCTCAGACAATGGCGAAGACTATAATGAACTATTTTCATTACATGAGCTACACACTGCCCTTGAGCAAGCTCATGATACAGCGTCAGGAGCTGATGGTATTCACTATCAGCTCCTGAAACATTTGCCCAAATCATGTTTGGAAACAATGCTCAATATTTTTGATTCAATATGGACTTCGGGAAAATCCCCGTCTTCTTGGCGTAATGCTATTGTAGTTCCTATTCCAAAACCTGGCCGGGATCATACTGATCCGTCGAATTACAGACCAATTTCTTTAACGAGTTGTGTCTGTAAAACCATGGAGCGTATGGTAAACAATCGATTAACATGGTTTCTTGAAACTAACAACCTTATCACAAATATTCAGTGTGGTTTCAGGAAGAATCGTAGTACCATTGATCATTTGGTACGTTTAGAATCCTTTGTAAAAAATGCATTTATCAATAAGCAACATGCTGTATCGATCTTTTTTGATCTCGAGAAAGCATACGATACCATCTGGAAGCATGGCATTTTAAAGGATTTACATGGTTTCGGTTTAAGGGGTCGTTTACCTCTTTTTATATCGCAATTTTTACAAGGCAGGCAATTTCAAGTCCGAGTAGGTTCTACCCTTTCTGATCATTACAATCAGGATCAGGGTGTCCCGCAAGGCAGCATTTCTTCTGTGACCTTATTTAGTATCAAGATCAACAGTTTATCCAAGGTTTTAAACGATTCAATAGATGGATCACTTTTCGTGGATGATTTTAATATTTCCTGTCGCGGTAAGAATATGCATACTATTGAACGGCAACTGCAATTATGTTTAAACAAAATAAATAAATGGTGTCTTGAGAATGGTTTTAAATTTTCTAAGACAAAAACAAATTGCATCCATTTCTGCCGTAAGTATAAACCACATAAGGACCCAGAATTATAATTATTTTTAAATGGCACTCCTATCAAAGTCGTTAAGGAGGCCAAGTTCTTAGGTTTGATTTTCGACTCTCATTTAACTTTTCTTCCGCATATCAAATCCTTGAAAACTAAATGCCTGAAGGCACTTGATCTATTGAAAGTTGTGTCAAATTCAAAATGGGGAGGGGATCAAGCTACCCTCCTACACCTATACCGTTCACTTGTCCGTTCGAAGCTTGATTATGGCTCCATCATTTATGGTGGAGCCTGTAAAAGCAATCTAAAACTCCTTGATTCTATCCACCACCAAGGTCTGAGACTTTGTCTTGGGTCGTTCCGAACTTCTCCTATTGACAGTCTCTATGTCGAAGCCGATGAACCATCTCTTACACAGCGCCGTATCAAATTAGCTCTACAATATATTACAAAACTATACTTTAACGAATCCAACCCTGCTTTTAACTGTGTTTTGCGATCCTCTTTATGAGCATTTATACAACAAAAAGCCTTCTCTTGTTCCACCTCTTGGGCACAGAATTAAACCATTCATTTCTGCTGCCGGCATTGAGCTGAAAAGTATAGCGCCTTCTCGTCTTCTTTCTTCTCCTCCTTGGCACAAGTTGACCTCACATTAACAAAGTTTAAAAAATCAGACACAAACGAATTACAATATAAACCAGAGTTTATGCAATTAAAAAATAATTATAGTACATACAAATCCTTATTTACAGATGGGTCCAAGGATGGTTGCACAGTTGCTTGTGCCACTGTCATTGGCTCCAGAACAATATCTTCTAGATTACCGGATAACAGCTCCATTTTCACTGCAGAAGCTAACGCAATATTAACGGCTCTTCAATATATTCAAAGACATCCTAATCATGTACAGTATTTAATTTTTTCTGACTCACTTTCTTGCCTTCAGGCTATTAAAAATTTGTCTTGTAAACATCCACTTTTAATTGACATAATTGAATTGTATAATGATCTTGCAACTGGCCAGTGCGACATCGTCTTTTGTTGGTTACCCAGCCATGTAGGTATTTCTGGGAATGCAATGGCCGATCTTGCTGCTAAGGCTGCACTCAACAAATCTGTGACACCATGACTTATTCCATACAGTGACCATAAAGCTATCATTAGAACTTACATTCGTGATCTGATGCAAAAGAAGTGGGACACCAAGTGGGAATAAATAAATTACATGCCATAAAACCTTATATTGGTTACACTCACTTGGATTGTCAGTCCAGATTTGAAGAGGTCATTGTGCGACGATGTCGCATTGGCCATACGCGTTACACTCACAGTTATTTACTAAAAGGTGATGATCCTCCGTTTTGTATCCCTTGTGATGAGAGAACCACGGTCAAGCATATCCTGCTTGACTGTGTTGAATTCTCCATCATAAGGGATAACTATTTCAATGTCAAAACAATGAAGGATCTTTTTAGCACAGTTAGTACTCATTTAATTCTTGGATTTTTAAAAGAAATTGATTTTCTTATTGAATTGTAATTGATATGTTCTGTAGATAGTTGTATTTTAATGATTGGTAGTTTAAATTAGTAACTTAGATTGTTAGTGGCTGTATCCTCAACGGGGGTGAAGTATTGTAAAATTATTGTCCTCCTGAGAGGGTACGTAAGTCCAATACTCTCATAGTCAATTTAAATCTACTACTAGTTTTTAATCGTAGAATATTTGTTGTTTTAAGTCATGGCTAAATTTCAGGATAATCGCCAATAGCTGAGGGGATGGTGTAAATCCAGCTAGGGTTCATGCAGGTAGCAGAAGTAATGTAAGTCCCCATGGACCTTAGTATGGTGATCTACCTTCAGTTGTTGGCGATCTATAGCCCCGGTTTTATGTTGTATTGTCTTCTTTAATTCCAATGTTTTAACTTTCAATGCTAGTTTTATGTTCTGTGATACTCTAGTGTTTTTACTGTCCTTCGCTGACAGGTTTTACTTTTTCTCTTTCCTCATCCTAACATTACTATAACTTATATTGTTCTCGTCACGATATGGCTGCAATATTGCCGATGTGACGTTAAATGTTAACTCACTCACTCACTCATTATTCCATACTCTGATTACAAAGCTTGCATTAGAGCTTACATCTTACATAACTTAAATAGTGTCAAAATTACGTGTGCCAAGGCACGACGAACTTATAAACAAAACAAGCGCCAGTCTTGGAGGAAATGCGTTTCCAACATCAATTCGCGCACACCCATGTCTAAGGTGTGGAATATGGTCCAAAGAATAAAAGGCAAAGGTTCCAAATCCTCTGTTAAACATCTTAAAGAAGGTGATACACTGATAACTGGTAAGGGTGATATTGCTAAGAAAATCGGTGAAACTCTTTCCAGAAATTCATCATCATCAAATTATATACCTGAATTTCAGAAACATAAAAATCGACAAGAAAAACAAAGAATTAATTTTGACTCTAATAACGGTGAAGATTATAATGAAGTATTTTCATTTCATGAGCTACATACTGCTCTCGAGCAAGCTCATGACACTGCCGCTGGTGATGACAACATTCATTACCAATTACTGACACATTTACCTGAGACATGTCTTTTGACACTTTTGGAAATATTTGACCATATTTGGATTTCAGGAAACTTTCCTCAGTCGTGGCACAATGCCATTGTAATCCCCATACCAAAGCCTGGCCGGGATCATACAGATCCATCAAATTACCGCCCTATATCGTTAACCAGTTGCGTTTGTAAAACCATGGAACGAATGGTAAACAATAGATTAGTCTGGTATTTGGAAACGAATAATCTTATCACAGATATTCAATGTGGTTTCCGGAAAAACCGAAGTACTATTGATCATTTGGTACGATTAGAATCCTATGTTAAGAATGCTATTGTAAATAAACAACACGTTGTATCAATTTTCTTCGATCTGGAGAAAGCATATGATACTACTTGGAAGTATGGCATTTTGAAGGATTTACATGATTTTGGTTTGAGAGGTCGTTTACCTCATTTTATCTCACAATTTTGAAAAGACAGAGGCAATTTCAAGTTCGAGTGGGTTCAACTCTGTCTGACCATTACGATCAGGATCAGGGTGTTCCACAAGGGAGTATTTTGTCTGTTACTTTATTTAGTATTAAAATAAATAGTCTTTCTAAAGTTTTAAATGATGCAGTTAATGGATCACTTTTTGTGGATGATTTTAATGTTTCTTGTCGTGGTAAAAATATGCATGCCACAGAGAGGCAGTTACTATTATGCCTAAATAAAATCCATAAATGGTGTCTTGAAAACGGTTTTAAATTTTCTGAGTCCAAAACAAACTGTATACATTTCTGTAGAAAATATAAACCGCATAGAGACCCAGAATTATGTTTAAATGGCACACCCATTAAAGTTGTAAAGGAAGCCAAGTTCTTGGGACTTATGTTTGATTCTCATCTGACTTTCCTACCACACATTAAGTACTTAGAAAATAAACGCCTGAAGGCACTTGGCTTACTGAAAGTAGTTTCGAATTCTAAGTGGGGAGGAGACCAAACTACCCTCTTGCACTTATACAGATCTCTCGTCCGCTCGAAACTTGATTATGGCTCCATTGTATATGGTGGAGCATGTAACAGCAATCTCAAACTATTAGATGTTGTCCACCACCAAGGTCTAAGACTTTGTCTTGGAGCTTTCAGAACTTCCCCAGTTGACAGTCTCTACATCGAGGCCGATGAGCCATCTCGTAACCAACGACGTATCAAATTATCTTTACAGTATCTCACTAAACTATATTCCAATACGTCCAACCCTGCATTTATCTGTGTTTTCAATCCTCTTTATGAGGCTCTATACAATAAAAAGTCTTGTTCCGCCTCTTGGTATAAGAGTGAAACCTTTCCTCTCTGCTGCTGAAATTGAGCTAGAAAATATATATCCCTCCCGTCTGATTTCGTCTCCTCCTTGGCAGTTAGTGAGACCATATGTTGACCTAACACTGGCAGCATTTAAAAAAATCAGAAACAAATGATTTACAATATAGACAAGAATATAATCAATTAAAAAGTAAATACTCCAGTTACAAATCCTTATTTACAGATGGGTCCAAGGATGGTGGCGCCGTGGCTTGTGCCACCATCATTGGATCCAGAATACTATCTTCCCGATTACCCGACAATAGCTCTATTTTTACTGCAGAAGCAAACGCAATACTAACGGCTCTAAAATATATTCAAAAACACCCTAAGCATCAACAATATATAATCTATTCAGACTCTCTTTCTTGTCTTCAGGCGATTAAAAACGTATCATGTAAACATCCACTTTTAATACAAATTATTGAGTTATATAATGATCTTGCTACTGGCCAATGCGACATCGTCTTTTGTTGGTTGCCCAGCCACGTTGGTATTACTGGGAACACAATGGCCGATCGTGCTGCGAAGGCAGCTCTGAACAAATCTGTGACACCACTTCTTATTCCCTATTCCGATTATAAAGCTGTTATCAGATCTTACATCCGGGATATAATGCAGAGGAGGTGGGACACTCAAGTAGGTATCAATAAATTACATGAAATAACACCCAATATTGGTTACACCTACTTGGGATTTGAGGAGGTCATCTTAAGACGATGCCGTATTGGCCACACCAGGTATACACATCAATATCTATTGAAAGGTGAAGATCCTCCGTTTTGTATCCCTTGTGATGAACGAATCACAGTCAAGCATGTCTTGCTTAACTGTGTGGAATATTCCATCACAAGGGATAAATATTTTAATGCACGAACCTTGAAGGATCTTTTTTAAATAATAGTTCTCATTTAATTATTGCTTTTTTAAAAGATTTAGATTTGTTGTCTGAGTTGTAAATAGACAAATATTTTACGAATGGAAGTTTCAATCAGTAACTGAGATTGTTAGTGGCAGTATCCTCAAGGGGGGTTAAAGTACCGTAAAATTATTGTCCTCCCGAGAGGGTACGTAAGTCCCGTAACATTCTAGGTAAATTAAAGCTTTCCACTGTTTTAATCGTAGCATACGTGTAGTTTTAATGTATGGTTAGATGTGACGAAATTGCTAACGGCTGAAGTGATGATGTAAATCCAGCTAGGGTCCATGCAGGTAGCGAAAGTACTGTAAGTCCCCATGGCCTCTAGTATGGTGCTCTACCTTCAGTTGTTGGCGACCTATGGCCTGTTTTCATATTGTATTGTCCTCAGTAATGAAACTGTTTTAGATATAATTACTAGTTTTAAATGAATATCTGTGATATACTAGTGATGTTGCTGTTCTTTGTCAACTGTCTTTAGACTGCTTCAAGTATTATTGATATATATCATGGATTATTTGTATTGTTCTCGTCACGATATGGCTGCGATATTGCCGATGTGACGATAAATATTAACTCACTCACTCACTACATCTGTGATCTGATGCAGAAAAAGTGGGACACCCAAGTAGGTATAAATAAATTACATGAAATAAAACCTTATATTGGTTACACCTACGTCGTATTGGCCATACAAGATATACTCATGAATACTTATTGAAAGGTGATTATCACAAGGGATAATTATTTCAAATCACTAACTATGAAGGACCTTTTTAGCAACGTCAGTTTTCATTTAATTATTGCGTTTTGAAAGAATTAGATTTGTTGAGCGACTTGTAGACAGATAAGCATTTTATGATTGGAAGTTAAATTAGTAACTGAGATTGTTAGTGGCTGTATCCTCGAGGGGGGTTGAAAGTACCGTAAAATTATTGTCCTCCCGAGAGGTTACGTAAGTCCCAAAACATTTGAAGTCAAATCTAATCTTCGTTCTTTTTAGCCGTAGTATTTCTGTCATTTTAATTTGTGGGTACTCTTGCATACAGTCACCAGCAGCTGAGGGGATGGTGTAAATCCAGCTAGGGACCATGCAGGTAGCAGAAGTACCGTAAGTCCCCATGGCCTCTAGTATGGTGCTCTACCTTCAGTTGTTGGCGACCTATGGCCTGTTTTCATATTGTACTGTCCAAATAGTGATACTATTTTTAAGTTTTCACGCTAGTCTTAAATACTAACTGTGATGGTCTAGTGGTTGTACTGTCCTTTGTCGACAGGTTTTCATAATATGCATATATATTTCGTTTTTATATCACGTATGTTCTCGTCACGATATGGCTGCAATATTGCCGATGTGACGTTGAATATTAACTCACTCACTCACTCATCATCCGAGTTCCCAAACCACCACAGAGTATCACAAGGACAATGCTAAATTCAAGCGAATCTCCAGTTTGCAGTACCAAGGATAGCAGGATGATATACTCCAGCAGAAAAATTAAAAGATTAATAGTTCCATCAGATTGGCCCATGAGCCACCGCCATCTGGGCATACGACTTTAGGAAAAAACATGATACATTTGAAATTATATATTTTCTCAAAATAGTTTGGCCAAGCATGAAAAATCAAATTAACAGTTTCATAACTTTTAGAGCATTTCATAGCTGCAGCTCAGGGCTTGGAGTGACCAGCCGATTGATAGAACTGGGCCAGTTCTACCACCCGTCTGGGTGAAGTAAGGGCTGAAGTGGTGTGTTGAGCAAAAGGAGCAAAATGGTTCAGTCCCGTACTGCCCTCAACCACCAGACTACCGTCCTCCAACGAGACAGGACTCAACCCACGGAAAACAGGTTGCCCAATTTGGTCGCCTCTTACGACCAGCAATGGGGTGCTGTGGACACATTCTGTCCTGGGTCCACACGGGGCGTTTTTCATAGTAAAATACTTATCCCTTATGATGGAGAATTCAACACAGTCAGGCAGGCTATTCTTGACCGTGACTCTCTCATCATAAGGGATACAAAACAGGGCATCCTCATCTTTTAACAGGCGTGCATGAGTATATCTTGTATGGCAAATACGTCGTAAAATAACCTCTCCAAATCTGGACTGACAGCCAACGTAGGTGTAACCAATGTAAGGTTTTATTTCATGTATTTTATTTACCTACTTGAGTGTCCCAATTCTTCTGCATCACATCACGGATGTAAGTTCTAATGCAAGATTTGTAATCAGAGTATGGAATAAGAAGTGGTGTCACAGATTTGTTGAGTGCTGCCTTGGCAGCAAGATTGGTAATCGTCTTACCAGAAATGCCTACGTTGCTAAAAGACGATGTTGTACTGGCCAGTAGCCAGATCTTCATACAATTCAATGATTTCAATTAAACGTGGATGTTTAAAAAAAATCTGAACATATGATATATTGTTTATACTTAGGGTGTCTGAATATGTTTAAGAGCTGTTAATACCCCAAAAATAGAATTGAGTCACTAAATTAAGCTGTTTCTGGGAAACCTTCAGTGGACTGTTCATTATGAGGTAAGTTGCTGTGTCGGTGCTGCCGCTCGAACTTTGGACGAACTGTACACAGTTTCTAAAGACAAACCCTCTAATGATAACAACAAACGACATTTTTTTTAAAAAAATAGGAAATTAAACCAAACAAAAAGAAAAAAATGCTTCTTGTAAAACTTACTGAATCAGGAAGAAATACTTCACGGAAAAAAATAGAGATAATGAAAAACACGTCTACAGGCAACATAAGACAAGTGGTGATGGTGAGCATGATAAACAGCCTCCCTCGGATACCAGTCAAAGGCTCTGGAAACATTTGTGGTCGGTAATTGAAAACTTGAGGCACCATGGGTCGGTGATTATGATAATGCATTGTATGAGAAAAAAGGCTAGGTCGTTTGTCTGTTATATCTCACCAGGTTGCCTGAAAAGTGTTGTGAAAAGTCTATATCTAGTACAGCTCCAGGGCATTCGAAACCGTTATTGGAAACTGTTTCCTTGTGTCCTAAAACCATTATTTCACTGTCTTGTGGACACAGGTAATGTTCCTTCATGGTTCTACATAGGTCACACAATACTCCTCCCTCGAAGAAAAGACTTGACTGATTCCAAAACCTTCTGCCCCATCACATGTTAAATACACAATACAAATTATTCACAGGGTGTTTGACAAACCTCGTGTCATCAGGCTGTTCTTCTAATGAAGTAATGGGAGCAGAATGGGGCGAAAAAGGGTTCTTTGGGATCTTGTACAATCAAACGATTTTGGAAGAGGCTAAAACGTACCAAAGCAACCTCTCCATGTGCTGGATTGTCTCCACAAAACACATACGACTCATTACTATAGAGCATACGACTTATTATGTTTTACAGATTAAAATAAAAATACAGTCAAGCCGTAAGGCTCATCGCAACATATGTCATATTTGGGATTTCACTTTCTTAGTAAAGTACAAATTCTAGTACTTTTTTGGTTGAGTCCCATCCGGGATTCGAAATCGCACCCTCAGAGTCAGGCACCTAATCGCCAGCACACAAAGTCAGCCGTCTAGTCTGCTCGGCCACCGCGATTTCGTTAAAAAAATGAAAGTCATATGTTGCATTTGACCACTTTCTAAATAGCATCGTGTAATCATAGCTTTCGGTATGAGTTTGCAGGTTTAGGGCGTTAAAAACACCAGGTCATCATTGGACATAATAAAAGCGAATTTATTCGCATCATCTAAAACTTAAACATTATCACAGATATTCATACAGATACTTAAAAGCTTAACAGTAATACTTATATATAGAGGACAATGAAATAAGACATGGTCTTCATCTTCCACGTATTCATAACAATCCAAACATACTCTTTCGCTCAAAGGCACATTACTGTAGCGACCTGTCTCTACACGGAGCGGGGGCACACCACAGCGGAATGGCGCTAGAGCACGGCGGTGAGACCGGGGTAGGAGAAGCTGCAAGTAACTTTAAAACTAGTCTTAAAACGGCGATATAGTCGGAGCTTGTTCATTCCTGTCCCATATTTACTTTCTTCCTGTGTGACCGACATCATCCACTCCTGCAATTGTCCATGATCTTATCCGCAACAGTGTCTGTGATGAAACGAGCAAAAAAGTGTTTCTTATAGATAAGAACTGGTCTAAATGTAAACTTCGGAGCTTCTTGTGGACACGGAGATTCCAGTTCCGTTTACCCAATGATGCTGCTACATCTGCTCACTTGAACACTGTCAGTCTGTCAGGGTCCATGTTGCACCAATCGCTTATAATACCTCGTCACAGTTCTCCATGGCCGCACAACCGGTGGCTCCCATCCCATGTCCCCCACTATTGGGCTGTTGGGTGTAGACTTCCTCACTCCCATAAAATATTTCATGGCTCTGTTGTGAACGCTGTTGATGGTTGGAATGTGATGAGCTCCCCATATCGCAGCTCCGTAGTTTATCGTTGCCCACACCATGGAGTCATAAAGCATTCAGAGCCTGACAACAGCATACTCGGAATGCAAGCGAGACATTTCAAAGGCCACGTCTGCATACTTCTCATGCTTTTCCTGAATCTTGCCAATCATTTTGCTGTCAAAAGAGACAGAAAATTCAGTGATAAAATACATTCATTGGCTTTATCAAAAACGACAAGATCAGCTTTGTAGAGTGGAATTCATCTCAGGCTGTATATTGGCCCATTAGAGAGAAGTTTAAATGCATCATTTTCTGTGACACCCAAGGTCAGGTGATCAAGGTCGTGCCATGGACGGACGTCGGTGTCAAAGCCACAGGCATGGCAGAGATGACAGTAAAAGGATGCCATGCCATCATGTCTTTAAGATATGCTGTTTGTGCCAAGAAAGAGACAGTCTCTATAAGTTCACTGCACAATCGTTTTTTCCATTTAGAAATTGCCAATAAAAGTGACACAACTTTGTCAAAAACAAGTCATCTTTTTGAAATTAAAAGTCTAACAATATGGCTAACACATTTACTTTAAACCAAACAAATTATAAAGTCTGCAACAGTATGAACTGATATTGATACTGAAAATGAAATATTAACATTTTTGCCGACACTACTGGCGTACATATATACAGTCGGGGAGAGCGGGTAATGCAGCAAAGGAACTTGGAGAGATGTCTCTGAAGGAGCGGCAAAGGGATCTCTGTTCTAGTGTCGTCAGGAAATTCTTTCTTGATAACGGAGTTCAAGCTTGAGACTGAATGGGGGTTCTTTCTCTTTTAATGCGTTTCGTATATTCTTGTTCAGGAATATGATCGCGTCTGCAGTCTCCGGACTCAAGGCAGCCCATTGAGTCACGCGCGTCAGAGAACGCGCGTTATGATGGAACACTGGTTCCAGGTATACAGAGACACCTCTTGGCAAGTGGTGCTATACGCGGGAACTGGTTCTCATTCTCTCGCCACCAAGATTGCGATTGAGACTTCAAAGCAGACATTTCGCTCATTCGTGTTTGTGCGTTCAGGAACTCAGTGTATTCTGTTCTGATATCTCGTTTGTCTATGATGTCGACTGATATTTCGATGATGTCACTGAGCAGGAACGACATCGCATCTTCTGATTCACAGAATTTGAATCTCTTCACACATGGCTGAACTGGCTCGAAAGGAGACCCTGGCTCATCTTTCACACTTACAGCCGTATGTAGGTCAACGTCGGTACGCCGCTGGTCATCTGCTGCCTGAGTGATGAGATCAATAACTGAACTTCAGTTCTCTGTTCATGCTGAAGACACATCAGGTTTTTGTAGCATGGGTCAAGGGCTGACGCTATCGGTGAAGGGGATTGTAGGAATCCATCCTGAAAGAAGCATGAGGAAAGTCCGGCGGAGATTCTCATCTTCATTTCACCGATGATGTTGGAGTCAAGATCTCTCACTACAAGGTGATTGTCAACAAGTGCAGTGACTAAAGGGTAGACGCCAAAAGTCGTTGGATATTCCTCACCACACAAAACTTCTGTTGCTGAAACAAGAGGTTTCAGTGGTATGGCGAGCTGGTTCACCAGTGTCCAGTTGTTGCCCTTTAGGTCCAGGTGTTTGTGTTTCTTGAGAAGGGGATCACGAAGCACTGCAAAAATGTCATCACGCTAGAAAAGTAGAACGGAATTCCAGCGCCTCACAGCATCGGTTATGACATGTTTCGAGGGTTTTCCGAGTTTTGTTCTGATGACTTCCGAGAGACTGTCTTGCCATTGTCGACTTTGCATAGAAGGCCGTAAGTCTGCGTGCATGCATTAGCATGTGTTCACTGCCAGGTACCTTGTGCCCATCGTTAAAGGTCACATGCAGCCAAAAAATCAAACTTAATTAAAATACAGTTATCAATTATTCGTGACATATAATATACATTGCTGCTTGTGAAAAAACAAATAAGCAAAACTGTAAGGGTACAATCGCGATTGAAAAGTGCAATATTTTGTACTTGGGCTAACTTCCCTCGAAACGAACCCCTCTGGAGACCGAACTCAGTCATAGCGGGTGGGGATGCACTCAAGTGTAACGACGGCTTCCGACTGGCCTGTTGATTTGCTGATTCGCTGAGGGCTCAATGCGTGTACAGAAAGATCATCTGTTTGATGGGCATTTTAGAACTATGACGAGTCAGAAGAAAGTAAGAATCTTTATGGATAACAACTTCTTTTATTGTACTAGATGAGTCATTTCAGTATGGATTCATATACCGTTGTCAAACAAATTCATATACACTAGAAATGTTGTTATCCATAAAGAATGTATACAGATATGTTGGGTTTGGCAAATACATGTCAGAATTTGCGTTCGATCCAATCAAATATCATCTCTGTAGAGATGATGAACTACTGCGTGGCTGGAAACTCGTCATTCGTCCAAGTAAAAAGCAGGACTTGAAACTGACAAGAGTTCGTACCACTTTCCGACAGATCCAGTCATCCAAAAAATGTAGTTTGTTTGCAACCCACCGACATAAAAGCATGTCGTGTGTATAAGTATCACACCTGCATAATTACATAATGTGGCAGAGACAGGACTCGGGTGCACGAGTAATAAATCACTTTATTTTATTTATAGCGTATAGACTGATAGGTGTTAAGTTCAAATTGCGTGTTAGGTGAAATTGCACGTGGTCAATGATTGAAGCTGTGTATTGCATATTGTCTTTAGCAGACAGGCACTCAGACATATAGGTGTCAATAACCCAGACATTGAGCTTTCTCTGTGGCAGAGGTTCCTGCCCACGACCAACAACGAGTAGATTGTTTACTTGTTTGTGTACACAACTAAGATTAGACTACTGCTCACGACCTCATACTCCGGGCAGGCATACTGTTTCAAGCTCCGCGAACCTATTCACTGCATGCGTCATGGGCGCAGCGCAGCGTATGACAGCGTATTTTCAACTTTATAGGTTGAATTGGCATTTTTGATGATTTGTTTCGGTAAGTGCATATCAGAAGGTATTAGAATCTGCAAAGTTGTGTTTTACGTTGAATGTGACCTTTAACAGCAAGTTGCAGTGTGTGAGCAAAACAGCGGACATGGGTATAGCCAGACGGTTGTGCTGCTGCTGACATATTTGATGCATTGTCAGTTGTGATGCCAGACACTGTTTTGATACCAAATTCCTCCTTAATTTCACCGGAGTGGCCCTACTCTACACGTTGTATTGCAGAGATGCATGACTTAAAATTTCTGATAGCAGTGACAGTGATAAAGCCGTGACTGGCTACGCTTGTCCACTTGTCCCTAGTTAGGCCAACGTTGGGTACTGTTTTGAGTGCTGATATTATATTCTCCTTGCAATCCTCATACGATTTCATGACTTAGTTGTGAATTATCGCGGGACATGGAACCTGGTAATTTGGGTTCAATGCTTCACAGAAAGCCCTGAAACCCTCCCTTTAACAAGGCTTTTGGGTCGTATATCTTTAACGCACATAAGCATTGCTTTTTGCGTAATACCTTCATACCATTTCCTCTGAACAGACTTGCAACTTTTGGTAACAAAATTACCAAACTGCCTCAGCGTTGCTTTCTGAGCTGGTTTTCTGTCTACAGTGCATACTTGCGGGTGCTCACAGGACAAATGCTTGCGCATTGAACTTGTTGCACTACCTGCGTAACTAAGGGGAACGCCATAAAGACGGCATTTCGTTCTTTTAGCCACTACATCAAAATCAAAATGCGTCCACACACTGGATTTTTTCTCACGATCATCCATCTTGATTGCGTGAGACGTTTAGAGTTATCTCCCCTACGAGTCTTCGAGTCCGTTCACTTGGACTCGAGTCCTGCTTTACCCGACTCGGTCCCCAGTACCCGTGTACTCGGGAGAGCCCTATACTGTACAACGTGTTTGCAAGAATTAGAAGGCGCGTAGTATTGCAATATACAAGTACTTAAATGTGTCGGATCATACTGATTGATATTTATGCATCCATTTAGATTAGTCTAAAACCACTGAACTGGTTACTGCACCAAGTTGCGCAACGGGACTGAACCCAGTGAACAGGAAAAGAGACTGTTAAGTAATCAATGTTTTGACTTGCTGGTCAACGTCTTAGGCGGGTTACAACATTTGTATGGTATGGACATGTTCGAGTCCAGACCAGGCAACCAGTGTTTGATAGCTGCTACTCATACACACTGGCAAACAGACGCATGATCTGTTACCCTCACCAGTTGTATCATCTTTGATTTGGATTCTGACTTTAGTTTTACACTGCACCCAGCAATACTCCATCTCTAAGATGTGTTAAAACCGAGTCACAAATGGCTTGATTCTGCTTGGATAATGGAGTAACCCTTTCCTATAATGTTTAACCCTTCCACACAAAACAGTGCGGATGAAGTGGCGATCTTTGGACAACCAACATAACGGTGGATATGATAGATTGTGTTGACAACCCACCGGGGTAATGGGTATAGTCTGAAGAAGCACTTGTCAAACATAATTGACTTTGTTCCAGAATGTACTGGAAAATGAAATAAAATAAAATATTCAAGTCATTATACAACAGCTGACTCCATAAAATCATGTTAACGAAAGTTCGAGCAACGTGTGCTGCGTGAAATGCATTTTGATAAGCGTGTTGTAGAAACAAATCCGTCCTATACACATCTTTGTAAAATTACAGTGTGTATAGACTCAATGATTCTCAGTTGATCCTTTCTCGACGTCGTGACAAAGGTGCATACAGCTGAACGCCATTCAAAGTCGTTTCACAGGTGCTCCTTCCAGCGCTATTGTTACAGGCTATTCAGCTTGACATGAGCTACTCTACATATGCATGACCCGGGAGAACAAACGGCAGGTCGAGTTCACTTCATTAAATAGGGAAGTAGAAAATGTTATTATTGTTGCGTTCGTGCGAAACATACAAGCATGGGTTCGTTACAGAACTTGTACCGGAAAACAACTCTTCTGTAAAAATGAAAAAAACCAATCATTTCATGAATCGTTTTCACAGTCATAAGCTATCAAATTTTGGTATATACTAACTTTTCAACGTGAAGTCAGATACTTTCCAAATCCGATGCACTGCTACTGGTTGCTGCCCATAATCCCGAATAGGAAACATTAACCCATCTATAGCTAATTGTTAAAAGAAAGTTATGGACATTGCTGACGATTTCCAGACACTGAAGTCAAACGGCGACGTTGTCTCGGCTTTTCGGACATGTTGACAATAATTAGCTGACAAAGGCGCACCCCTTCACAATAATACACCCAACCAGTTGTGACACGGTCACGCAATGTATTATTATTCACTTAATCAGGTCAAACTGAGCAACCTGTCGAGTGTATGGCATTCAAAGGGAAGATATCAGTACTGAATAAACATTATGTACTTGATAATGGAGCACCATACCCCGGAGAATACGCTCTTATGTCACCACAAGAAATGTTGATGTGCTTCGGATCATTGCAAACAGTTAAACACCAGCGCAGACTATGTGGTAATGGTACAAAAATTTGATATGACATAGACAGATAAAACATTCGCCCGAAGACTATATCCACTACAAGAAATGCGGAGGTATTTCGTATCCTTGAACAAGATAACAGTTAAACAAAATTGTGATACAAAATAGTACGATTTGATTTGATTTATAGATGAACGATCGAGCAATGCTATATTTATGCACTATAGACCTCTAGTCACCTGTATGCACATATCTCTTCGAACATTAATTTTAAGTAAAATCGGTATGCACCAAGCGATCATAGAATACAGGTCATTATTCGTGATGAGACCGCTACGAAAACAGCTTAAAAATCAACGTTATTTGATGATGAAAACGTTCCTGAATGAGTGAGTTTAGTTTTACTCCGCACTCAAAACATTCCAGCTATGTGGCTGCAGTCTGTAAATAACCGAGTCTGGACCAGGCAACCCAGTGATCAACAGCATGAACATCGATCAGCGCAACTGGGAACCGATGACATGTGTCAACATAGTCAGCGAGTCCTACCATCCAATCCCGTTCGTCGCCTCGTACGACAAGCATAGATATGGGTGAAACATAACTTATGTGACTTTGTCTTAACTCACACACTCACCCAAACAATGTACATGCCCGATTGAGTACCCGTTCGATTGAAACTTAAACACTGTAGTGAATAACCAACAGGTAACTGGGGAAAGGGCTTAATGATTTGATTATTCCTATGGTGTTGAACTCAACAGATGAGGATAAAAAAAGTACAATGAACAAGAAAGTTACTTTTGTTGACATGAACGTGAAAAACATTTAAAAAGGGAAACGCATTTCTGTGTTCAGATGGAAAAGATATCCACCTGAGGACACACAGACTGTGGCGCTTCGCTATTTCTAAAATTTTATTGGCTACTTTGTTTTCCGGAAATATTTATAAGAGGGCGTTTTCAAACACATTGTTATCAAGGAGTAGCAAACATGCAGTTATCCCTGTCTGCAGGTTGGGTTGGTAATATGACTAAAGTCAGCAGGAAACGGGTCTCTTGACAATAATAGAATCATTGGATACATATCTGCCATTTATTCGTCAGCCATACAGTTTCACCAGTCTTTGAGATGAGGTAGTAATTGAGTTGACCAATAGATTTATAAATTGCCACACTAGCTATGCATCTTCCCATCCTGTATGTATGTATGTATGTATGTATGTATGTATGTATGTATGTATGTATGTATGTATGTATGTATGTATGTATGTATATGTGTGTGTGTGTGTGTGTGTGTGTGTGTGTGTATGTAATGTGTGTGCGTTTTCAATGATGATAGTATCTTAAACAACGTTTTGGGTGGAGTCCTGAAAATTTTCACATATCAGAAAGCTGTTGGATATCACTAAATGATAAACACGTGTACTGTTTATATTTATATGGCAATTTTGGTCAATGATGAAATTTGCAATTCATCGGTCCGGACTGTTTACACCGTTTGATATGTTACAAATGCTTCAACTATGTATCGTAATATATTCTGAACGGGAGACAGAATATACCTAAACTGAGTTAAATGCTGAAAAAGTTGTAATTGTATTAATGCTTTGAAATCGATTAGTACTATTGTAGCTTTTGATTTGGAACTATACGCCTTGGTGACTACGTTTTACATAATGATATCTGTACCAGAGCATGCATAAAAATACATAAAACGAAATAAAATGGAATTTAAAAAGCCGTATTCAAGAAGTAGGTTGCATAATATCATATTAACAATCGTTTGACACGCTGAGACATCGTGACAAAGTACAAACATTGTTGAAGGTGACTGAGCAAGAGATACGAAATAGGCCTTTTATATGGGCTCCTTCGTTGCGCGACTATTACAACGCCTCCTTATGCCTCTCTGTTGATAAGAAAGTCTTATTATTGACGTGAGCTACTAACACTTTTCATTGCTCAGATGTGCATGTGTTCTAATTCAGAGCTCAGTGAATAACGTTCAACATACCCACGTCGGCTGATCCACCAGGCAATCAACAACCACTATCAACACCTATTGTTATCGACTGCATGTATTGTGGAGATCGAAGGTTCGACCTATCACGTTACTTCCTCTTCAACAGGTTAACGTGACCCTAAAGTATACGTACTCAAAAGCGGACATTCACGTGATTACTCAACACTGTCATGTGCCTACAGTCACGTTTAAGAAAACACGCATTCCCCAAATGCATCCACCTCGAGATTTGCTAGAGTGCTTTGGTTCATTGCTAACACTTACATCAGAATTCAGTATGCCTCATGAGAAGTCGCAAGAATTCAATGAAGCGATAAAGGCGTTTAGAGAACTTGAAACAAAATACATACCCACCCATTTACGGATATCAAAATAACAATAGACCTTAAGAGGATTATGTGATTATCCAAGAGAGATAATGTGTTCGTGGCGACCAAAGTTCAAACGTATTGTATGCGATGACGAGGATTGCTAACATTAGCATTGTTTTCATTAAGATTCATTTCGAAGCCTTTTCAATTATGTTTCGCCTCATTTGGACCAGAACGACCATACATGTACATGCACGTTTAAGAGTGTATTATTGGTTATAATGGTACCTGTCCGTAGGCTGACATACTTTGCTTATGAGCTAAATCTACACGAGATAATCACATGTGAATACGCGGTCGGTCAATAGGACTCCATGTTTCACTTGCGTAGTATTGCTCGCAATTCACACACTGAATTGTGCTATAAATAGAATTAACTGTTTAGGCTTAAAAAAGTTTGAATTCGAGTCAAGTCCACCGTTGCGACCATGGGTAAATGTTTTTGGAAGAGATAAAATGTGAAATTGGATATTTGTTCGTGTTTCCGGAGCAGAGACTAAACAGAGAGCCACAGATATTGTATGTATGTACGAGCGGTTATTTCCGCACCGACTTTTATCACAGCGTCGTCATTAAAAGCAAAGTCCACATGTCTGATTTCGTTCGGGCTACAAATAGTCAAGATAAACAATTCGTCGTTAATTAAAACATTGGCCAAAGGTCAGAGGTATATCATATAGGCAATGATCCTGAATATAGCTACAGTGCAAGCTTGGCATTGTATAGAGAAGTGTTCACTCGCTTCGTAAAAAAATATATCGCCTGAAATGTTGCTGCAGCAATATTTATTCCTTCTCCATATATATTTCTTCTACATTCATTCGTTAAAGGCCGTGACTACTAAGAACGGCATTCATTCTTAGAACTCATGCTGAGATGAATTAACCTAGATAACCTAATTAGTATGCTTTCTATGTTGAGGTAGAGTAAAATCATATTTTCCCCCGAGATGGTTCATGTCAGAAAACAGTACAACTGCTGGCAACAAGTAACTTCCTGACATGCACTTTAACTCTGTAATGCCTGTTTACAACTAATCTACACGTTGAGTGACCCTCGACGGCCTGAATAATAATAAAAAAACAGAAATGCGGTGTCGAGACTATTTAATTTAAAAGGATAGGTAATTCAATCAGTGTCCTACATGCTTGTTTTCATTACTAATATTGCTGCCGTATGGACTGGTATGCCCAAAATTATAACAGTCAGACGGCAGTTATCACTAACTACTCCGGTAAGCAATGTTGTCTTGGTGACGTGTGAGGTAAGTCTCTCGTGTTCACATTGTTGAAAACGGCTCAATAGAAACGAGATCGTGTTTTGAGGGACATCAAAACATGTGGCCATACTGGGTCATTCCAGTCTCCAGCATACCCACATACGCGCAGTTTAGTTCAAAATTAACACGTTTTCCACAAAACCCAGGGGCTAGCGGAAAATCAACCGTTCTTCAGTTTTCAATATTAGGTATGTGACCTTCTCAGGTAAAAAACATCCAAAACGTTATCCTTATGAACAAATTGCATGTGCCACATGCGATACGTGACAACAAATGTCATGCAAAATGCTTTTCAACATGTTTAATTGGGGTTATTTTATATTTTATAACTTTTCAAATATGCTGTGCAGTCTCATGTTATGAACAGTTTCCGTCAACATGTCTAAACTAACATTTCCTGTTATCATTTCTCAGAATCACATGGATTCATACGGGCATACGTGAGAGCAACCTTCTTTCGATTTTCTATTGCCGGTTATATGTTTAAAACCTAGCTACTCCGTGTTGAAGTTCAGAACTGGGTCTAAATTATGCGTCTAAACAGTAAATGTGGATGCACTTGCACTGGAGTACAGGAGTGATGGAGTGATTGTGCGTTTATGTATATTACAGGAAACACCGAGAACAAGTAGGGTTGGTCTAAGTTATTGAATTCAAAGGTATCCGTTTGTTTAAGATATGTCTCTTGGAGACACAGTGCTGATGGTTGAAATAGTAATGACTGTGTCTCAGATAAATTACTCCTGAGTCCTCTGCAAATTCTACTGGACTGGAGTGTTGAAGTCATTCTTGGAGGCTCAACTGGGGATATAGAATGTGTGGAATGATTACTCCCATGTATAGGATGTGATGGAATGACATCCAGATGAAGTGGTTCGAATGGATTGTGAACCATTACATGGGCTTCCATAGGAGATAGATAGATAGATAGATAATTTAAGTTTTAATAGGTGTTCGGGCAACTAGTCCCATTTACACCTTGCCCATCACAAAGGTTTGCTAATTTAACAAACGTTTATAAAGTATTAAAACTGCCACAAGCTTTAATATAAGCAAGAAGTGCATTCTGAACATCAGTGCGGGCGATATTCTGTGAACACAACAGTCCAGTCAAAGAGATTTCAATATTGAGTGATGTAAGTGATTCAATCATCGCCTTACGTTGAGTGACATATTTTTGGCAATGCAATAAATAATGGGCAACATTATCTAGCTGATGACACACAGTGCAATTTGGAGAAGTATCTTTATCAAGAATATTTAGATAGGCCACAAGACCACAGTGCCCAAGACGAAGTCTGGTTAATAGCACCTCTTCTCTACGGTTGCCTCTGGATAATTTTGACTTCGTTATAAAAGGCTCAATGCCATAGAGATGGCGTCCTTTTAAGGATGAGGACCATCTCTGTTGCCATTTCGTCTGAACAGAGAACTTACTTAAGGTGCATAATTCAGCAGGAGAGGGCAGTATGGACTCATCCTGTTCCGATCCATCAAAATCTAATGCAGCTTTTGCCAATCTGTCAGCTTTTTCATTTCCAAAAATCCCAACATGAGCCGGTATCCATGAAAATTCAACGTCTAAAAGATCTTTACTTAAGTCATTAAAGAGTTCAAGTATAATATTGATCAAATCTTGCCTTGCTGAGGAGGAGCCTGTCCGAATTGCTTGTAAAGCACTGACGGAATCACTAAAAATGACCGCTGATACAGGCTTAAAAAATTTAATCCAGGACAAAGCTTCAGCAGAAAATACTGACAAGTGATCAGCTAATCGGAGAGAAATCTCTCTTTGATCAGTAGCCATGAAGATACCTGCACCAACATGACCGGACACTGGGCACTTAGATCCATCAGTGTAAATCTGCATAGCGTTAGCCCAATGTAAACTACGGATATGTTCCTCAGCAAGAGCTTTGATACGAGGAACTGGATCAGATTTAGATGTTTGGTCCAGAACATCAAGATGGATGTTCAAGCAGCCAAGGTGGCTTCTTAGGCAGAACACTGACATTATCTACTGCAACATCACGTACTTGATAATGAAAAGCAGTTCTCTGACAACGCATCCCATAAGGCCCCATACCGTCCTTCCAAGGATCGAGAAAATACTCAACACAATCTTCCAACACAGCTGACGTCGGGTGTTTCAACCCAAAAGATTTCAACTTCAGCATGTATCGTAACTTCTAACAGTTCACGTCTGAGATCTAAAGGCATTTCACCCGATTCAACATGTAGAGCTTCAACAGAAGTAGTTCTAAATGCTCAAAGACAGATTCTGAGGGCCTTTGACTGAACAACATCTAGTCTTGCCTTTTGTGTTACACATGCAGATCCATAAGCTTGACAGCCGAAATCAAGTCGTGATCTAATGAGGGCACGATATAACAGCAATAAACACTGCCTGTCTGCACCCCATTTGGTACTGGAAATACTTCTCAGAAGGTTCAAGACTTTAGTGCACTTCTGAATCAAATAATCTATATGAGGTTTCCAGGTAAGCCTCCTATCAAACCAGAGTTCTAAAAACCTCACCTTATCCACAAACTCCAAGGGAGTGAGTGAGTTAATATTTAACGTCACATCGGCAATATTGCAGCCATATCGTGACGAGAACATACGTGACAAAAAGAATATATATGCATATTATGAAGAACCTGTCGACGAAGGACAGTAAAACCACTAGACTATCACAGTTAGTATTAAAACTAGTGTGGAAACTTAAAAAATAATCAGTATCAGTATTTGGACAGTACAATATAAAAACAGGCCATAGATCGCCAACAACAAAGGGTAGATCACCATACTAGAGGCCATGGGGACTTACAGTACCTCTGCTACCTGCATGGTCCCTAGCTGGATTTACACCATCCCTCAGCTGCTGGCGACTGTATGCAAGATTAGCCACAAATTACAATGACACATATACTACAGCTAAAAATGTGGAAGATTAAATCTGATTCCAAATGTTTTGGGACCCACGTACCCTCTCAGGAGCACAATAATTTTACGGTACTTCAACCCCCTTCGAGGATACAGCCACTAACAATGTTATCTGCTAATTCAACTTCCAATCATAAAATGTTTATCTATTTACAAGTCCTGAAACAGATCTAATTCTTTTAAAAACGCATTGATTAAATGACAACTAACATTACTAAAAAGATCCTTCATACTTCGTGATGTAAAATAGTTATCCCTTGTGATGGAATATTCAACACAGTCAAGCAAAACATGCTTGACTGTGATTCTTTCATCACAAGGGATACAAAACGGAGGATCCTCACCTTTTAACAAGTACTCATGTGTATACCGCGTATGGCCAATGCGACATCGTCGCATAATGACCTCCTCAAATCTGGACTGACAACCCAAGTAGGTGTAACCAATATACGGTTTTATTTCATGTAATTTATTGATACCTACTTGAGTGTCCCACTTCTTCTGCATTAGATCACGGATATAAGATCTAATTGTAGCTTTGTAATCTGAATATGGAATAAGAAGTGGAGTCACAGATTTGTTGAGTGCCGTCTTGGCAGCAAGATCAGCCAGTGTATTCCCTGAAATGCCTACGTGGCTGGGTAACCAGCAAAAGACGATGTCATATTGGCCAGTAGCAAGATCATTATACAATTCAATAATTTCTATTAAAAGTGGATGTTTGCAAGAAATATTTTTAATAGCCTGAAGGCAAGAAAGGGAATCGGAATAGATTATATATTGTTTACGTTTCGGGTGTCTTTGAATATATTTAAGAGCTGTTAATATGGCGTTAGCTTCAGCGGTGAAAATAGAACTATTATCGGGTAATCTAGAAGATATTGTTCTGGATCCAATGACGGTGGCACAAGCCACTGCACCTCCGTGCTTGGATCCATCTGTAAATAAGGGTTTGTAATTGCTATATTTATGTTTTAATTGATGATATTCTTGTTTATATTGTAAGTCATTTGTTTCTGATTTTTTAAATGCAGTTAATGCTAGGTCCACTTGTGGCCTAACCAATTGCCAAGGAGGAGAAGAAAGAAGACGGGAAGGCGATATACTTTCCAGCTCAATGCCGGCCGAAGAAATAAATGGTTTAATTCTGTGCCCAAGAGGTGGAACAAGAGAAGATTTTTTGTTATATAAATCCTCATAAAGGGGATTGAACACACAGTTATAGGCAGGGTTAGATTCATTAGAATATAATTTAGTAATGTATTGTAAAGACAATTTTATACGACGTTGAGTAAGAGATGGTTCATCGGCCTCAACGTAGAGACTATCAATAGGTTAAGTTCTGATAGACCCAAGACAAAGTCTTAAGCCTTGATGGTGGACAGAATCAAGAAGTTGAAGGTTGCTTTTGCAAGCTCCACCATATACGATGGAGCCATAATCGAGTTTCGAAAGTACGAGCGATCGATATAGGTGTAAGAGGGTTGCTTGATCCCCTCCCCACTTTGAGTTGGAAACAACTTTCAACAAGTCAAGTGCTTTCAGGCACCCAGTTTTAAGGGACTTAATATGAGGCAGGAATGTTAAATGGGAGTCAAATATTAGGCCCAGGAACTTGGCCTCCTTTACAACTTTGATGGGAGTGCCATCTAGAGATAGTTCAGGGTCCTTATGTGGTTTATATTTTCTGCAAAAATGTATACAGTTAGTTTTGGATTTAGAAAATTTAAAGCCGTTCTCAAGACACCATTTATTTATTTTGTTTAAATAAAGCTGCAGTTGCCGTTCAATACTATGCATATTTTTACCACGACAAGAAATATTAAAATCATCCACAAATAACGATCCATCAATTGAATCGTACAAAACTTTGGATAAACTATTTATCTTTATGCTAAAAAGTGTGACAGACAAAATACTGCCTTGTGGAACACCCTGATCCTGATTGTAATGATCAGACAGGGTAGAACCCACTCGAACTTGAAACTGTCTATCATTTAAGAAGTTGGCTATAAATTGAGGTAAACGACCTTGCAAGCCGAAGTCATGTAAGTCTCTTAAAATACCATATTTCCAGGTTGTGTAATATGCTTTTTCGAGATCAAAAAAGATAGACACAGCATGTTGTTTATGAATTAGTGCATGTTTAACAAATGATTCTAAACGCACTAAGTGATCGACAGTACTTCTGTTTTTACGGAAACCACACTGTATATCAGGTATGAGGTTATTTGTTTCCAAGTACCAAACAAGTCGATTATTTATCATGCGTTCCATGGTCTTGCAAACACAGCTAGTTAATGAAATCGGACGATAACTGGACGGATCGGTATGATCACGTCCAGGTTTAGGTATCGGTACTACTATGGCGTCACGCCATGACGGAGGAAAGTTACCCGATGTCCAAATATCATCAAAAATATTCAGGAGAGTTTCTAGGCAGGATTCTGGTAAGTGCTTCAGGAGTTGATAATGTATGTTATCAGCTCCTGTAGCAGTGTCATGAGCTTGATCAAGAGCAGTATGAAGTTCATGAATAGAAAACGTTTCATTATAATCTTCCCCATTATCAGAATTGAAATTAATAGTTTTCTTTTCTTGTTGTTTTTGATATTGCTGGAATTTTGGTGCATAATTAGAAGAGGAAGAATGTTTAGAAAGGGTTTCACCTAGTTTATTTGCAATATCTGATTGATCAGTAAGCAATTGATCTCCATGTTTAAGATGATGGACAGTAGATTTAGTACCTTTACCTTTGATTTTCTGGATCATGTTCCATACCTTGGACATGGGTGTCCGAGAATTTATTTTAGATACATAATTTTGCCAAGATTGACGTTTGTTCTGTTTAAAAGTACGCCGTGCTTTAGCATTTTAAATTTTAAATTTATTTAAATTATGTACCATGGGATGGCGACGGAAATAATGTTCTGCCTTTTTCCTTGCCCTCCTAGCTTGTTTGCACTCATCGTTGAACCATGGTTTTCTTATGTGTGGAAGTGCAGAGGACTTTGGTATACATTCATCAGCTATAGATTTTAGGTCATCAGAAAACCTTTTGATAGCGTTAGGAACATCAATAAAATATTCAGGTTGAAGCCTGGCAGCACACAACGTTTCATATAAAGGCCAGTCAGCCTTTTTAAAATTCCATCTTGATGATGGAGGAACATCAGATGGTGTTATAGATTTCAGTATAGTAGGAAAATGGTCACTTCCACAGAGGTCATTGTGGACTGACCATTCGAATTCATTTAGTAAGTTGGAGTCAGTTAATGACAAATCAAGAGCTGTATATGTTCCTGTGCCAGGATGTAAATATGTATTGGTACCATCATTATATATACATAAATTATTGTTTGAAATGAAATCCGCCAGAAGCTGACCTTTAGTGTTCGTGATTACACCACCCCAAAGTGGGTTGTGCCCATTTAAATCACCCATGAGAATACATGGTTTTGGTAATTGATCGTAGAGAGTTTGTAGATCATCCTGCATAAGAGTTGATGAAGGTGGAATGTACAATGAACATAAAGTAAGCGTAATGTTCAAAGTCATTCGCACTGCAACAGCTTGAAGATTAGTTTTTAGTTTTACAGGACTGTGAATAACATCATGTCTTACAAGGATTGAAGATCCTCCACTGGCTCTATCACCAGGTGGGGAAAAGTGATGAAATGCATTATACTGACGTAAGTTAAAAGTATTTGTCTGCTTTAGATACGTTTCTTGCAAGCAGAATGCTGATGGTGTAAAGTCTTGGACTAATAGGTGAAGCTCATTAAGATTAGTCGTTACGCCCCTGCAATTCCACTGAATAATATATGAAGAAACTATTTCTTTGGGGGATTTATTGGGATCTACCCCTTGATTTCCTAGAGGGCGACAAGCTATGTGCCCTACTTTGGATGTTTTCGGACACATCCATGTCTTCTAAGGATCCAAACTTATTAAAAAGTTTGATGGTGTCATTTGAACCTTTGGAGGTTCTGCTACTTTGACATTTTTGTATGTCATGTTTGGTTTTGATTTTATTTTTGGTAATATCTTTCCCATTATTTTGTGATTGAGGCTTAGGCATAGGCTGTGATGATGAGGACGATTGTTCTTGAGAAGATGACCGTGATTGAAATGGAGCAAGTGTTTTTGGAAGTGATTTAGCGGTCTGGGTCGACTGGTTGGGTGTGTATATTTCAGGTTTCTCTGTATCCACCCATGTCAGATCAGTTTGGCACTTCATTGACGAAGTGGATACAGTTGCTTTGTGACTGGCGGCAGAGGGTATTCTCGTAACTGAGGCATAAGAAGTGGTCTGGTCTGTTGGGGAAAGAACAAGTTTCTTGGCATCAGCAAAACTAACATTTTGCGTGAACTTAATTTTGTTTATTTCCATTTGTTGAATCCAGATGGGACATTGTTTCGAGAAAGATGAATGTGTCCCAGAGCAGTTTGCACATTGTTTAATGTTGTTATTGCAATCCTCAGTAACATGAGTTTTCTCACTGCAATGAGCGCATGTTACCGAGTTAGTACATGTAGTGACGCCGTGTCCATACTTTTGACATTTGAAACATCTCAGTGGATTGGGAATATAGGTATCAACACTGAGATTGCAATATCCTGCTCTAACTGATTTTGGAATGGTTGGCGAAGAAAAATGGAAAAGATAAGTATTAGAAGGTTTTGTTTCAGAGTTTATTCGTGTTGTAAATCTTTTGACAAAAATCACTCCTTGCTCTTTCATTTCTGCAGCTATATCAAGTTCTGACATATCAGAAAACAGTCGGTCTCTGTCTCTGACAATCCCTTTGCTCGTATTCAGCGTCCTGTGAGGGGAAATTGAGACTGGAACTCCAACGAACAACTCGGTAGACATCAGGTTGGTGGATTGCTGTTTCCGATTACACTCTATAAGGAGAGAACCTGAACGTAATCGCCTGACATTTCTGACCTCACCCGCAATACCCTGTATACCTTTTGATACTGCAAAAGGATTTAATTAATAGGTGATTTGTCAAGAGTTTCCATAACGAGAAATCGTGGCCAATATTCGATTGAGCTGGACGGTCGAGGGTCATCATCAACACAGCTAGTTAATGAAATCGGACGATAACTGGATGGATCCGTATGATCACGTCCAGGTTTAGGTATTGGTACCACTATAGCATCACGCCACGAAGAAGGAAATTTCCCGGATGTCCAAATATCATCAAATATTGATAAGAGCGTCTCTAAACAGAATTCTGGTAAATGCTTCAGGAGTTGATAATGTATGTTATCAGCTCCTGTAGCAGTGTCATGAGCTTGATCAAGAGCAGTATGGAGTTCATGAATAGAAAATGTTTCATTATAATCTTCCCCATTATCTGAATTGAAATTAATAGTTTTCTTTTCTTCTTGTTTTTGATATTGCTGGAATTTAGGTAAATAATTAGAAGAGGAAGAGTGTTTAGCGAGGGTTTCACCCAGTTTATTCGCAATATCTGATTTATCCGTAAGTAACTGATCTGCATGTTTAAGATGATGGACTGTAGATTTAGTACCCTTACCTTTAATTTTCTGGACCATGTTCCATACCTTGGACATGGGTGTCCGTGAATTTATTTTGGATACATAATTTTGCCAAGATTGGCGTTTATTCTGTTTAAAAGTACGCCGTGCTTTAGCATTTAAAATCTTAAATTTATTTAAATTATGCACCATAGGATGGCGACGGAGATAATGTTCTGCTTTTTTCCTTGCCTTCCTAGCTTGTTTGCATTCATCGCTGAACCATGGTTTTCGAATATGTGGAAGTGCAGAGGACTTTGGTATACACTCATCAGCTATGGAATTCAGTTCATCAGAAAAACATTTAATAGCATCAGGAACGTCAATAAAACGTTCGGGTTTAAGTTTTTCAGCACACAGTGTTTCATATAATGCCCAGTTAGCCTTTTTAAAATTCCGTCTTGATGATGGAGGAACATCAGATGGAGTTACAGCTTTTAATATAGTAGGGAAATGGTCACTTCCACAGAGGTCATCGTGGACTGACCATTCGAATTCATTTAATAGTTCTGAATTTGTAATTGACAAGTCGAGAGCAGAATAAGTCCCTGTACCAGGATGTAAATATGTGTTGGAACCATCATTATAAATACACAAATCATTGTCAGAACAAAAGTCCTCCAACAATTTCCCTTTAGTGTTTATATTTACACTACCCCAGAGTGGGTTGTGCCCATTTAAGTCTCCCATTATAATACAGGGCTTCGGGAGTTGGTCATATAGAGCTTGAAGATCAGTTTTGGCAAATGTCGAAAATGGCGAAATATAGAGGGAGCATAGCGTAAATGCTACATGTAAAGTAATTCTCACAGCAACAGCCTGCATATTAGTATTAAGTGAAACGGGGCTTTGAATAACGTTTTGTCTGACTAGAATGGATGCTCCGCCAGTGGCTCTATCACCCGGAGGTGAAAAACAATGATATGTATTAAAGTGACGAAGGTCAAATGTGTCTGTTTGTTTTAAATATGTCTCCTGGAGACATAACGCTGAAGGTGTAAAATCTTGGACTAATAGCTGTAATTCGTGTAAATTAGTCCTCAATCCTCTGCAGTTCCACTGTACAATATTATTGGAATAAACTATCTTTTGGGGGATTTATTGGGGATCTACCCCGCACTCTTTTAGAGGGCGACAAGCTATGTGCCCTAGAATGGACGTTTTCAGAAACGTCCATGTCTTCAAGAGATCCGTATTTATTGAACAATTGAATTTTGTTCTGTGACCCTTTAGGAGTTCTACCACTTTGATGTTTTGAAGCATCAGGCTTTGGCTTCGGTTTACTTTTCACCGTTTGCTGACTATCAGATGTCGATTGAGACTTTGAGTGTGACTGAGATGATGATTTATGATCAGAAGACCTTGAGGTACTAGGAAGTGATTCCTCAGTCTGTGATGATATAGCAGGGTACAAATGCTGTGGAGAATCGCAATTTACCCAAGTCAAGGTAGTTTGGCAGCCTGTGGTTGATGTTGTTTTAGAGCTAGAAACCGATGATGTTTTTGCTACTGTTGCATAACTTTGTGTAAGATCAGATGTCTTTACCAGTTTTTTGGCCTCCGCAAAAGTGATATTTTGAGTGAATTTTATTTTATTGATCTCCATTTGCTCTTTCCAAATAGGACACTGTTTAGAAAAGGACGAATGGTCGCCTGAGCAATTGGTGCATTTTTTATAATCGCTGTCACAATCTTCTGTTGTGTGTGTCTTCTCACCACAGTGAGCACACACAACAGACAATGTGCAGGTAGATACACCGTGTCCATATTTCTGGCATTTAAAACACCTGAGCGGGTTGGGGATGTAGGTATCAACTTTTATGTTGCAGTAGCCTGCCTTCACTGATTTTGGAGCATTTGGACATGAAAAAGTAAACAGATACGTATTTGTTTTGACGGTTTCGTTGTTTCTGCGAGTTGAAAAGCGCTTGACATATAGTACACCTTGATCCTTCATTTCAGATCCTATATCAAGTTCCGACATGTCATCAAACAATCGATCTCTATCTCTCACGATACCTCTACTTGTATTCAAGGTTTTGTGTGCAGAAACCGAGACGGGAATGCCCACGAAAGATTTAATATTCATCAGATTTGTTGCTTGCTGCTTTTTCCCGCACTCGACTAGCAGGGCACGCGAACGTAAGCGTCTGATGTTCTTCACATCCCCAGCAATGCCTTGAATACCTTTGGATACAGCAAAGGGGTTCAACTTCAAAGGTGTCTTATCAGGAGTCTCAATCACAATGAAACGTGGCCAATACTCAATCGATGTAGACGGTCTGTGGTCAGTATCAACAGGGTCAATATCAAGTGGACGTTTTGTTTTTTGGGTTGGAGTTTCATAAGCCATGGTTAGTGTAATACGGTTCATCATCCGAGCTCCCCACCCACCACTTAGTATCACAAGGACAATGCTAAAGTAAGCGGGCCTCCAGCTTACAGCACCAAGGATACCCGGATGATATACTCCAGGAGAAGAATTAGAAATAATTAGTCTACCAGATTGGCCCATGAGCCACCGCCTTCTGGGCATAAGACTCTAGGCAAAAATTTAGAACTTCAAAAATGCATTTTAAAATTCGAAAAGCTCAATGAACAAATAGGCCAAGACCGAAAGTTAAAAACCAAATAAAATTTGTGCAATGACATATATACTCCATGCACAGCGCTTGGCATGACCAGCCGATTGGTCGAACCGGGCCCATTCGACCACCCGTCTAGGTGAAGTAAGGGCCAAAGTGGTGTGTTGGGCAATGGAACGCAGTTAAAAGCCCCAGTGCCCTCAACCACCAGGATCCCGTCCTCCACCGACACGGGACGCAACCCACGGCAAACGGGTTGGTGGACCAAATATCCCCCCGGGTCCACTACGGGGGTGTCGGCGAGCTCTTCGCCTTACCCAGCACCCACCACGAGGAGGTGGCTCGCCACGGGTGCCAGATGTGTCTGAACTGCTTACAGCTGAAGGGATGGTGTAAATCCAACTATGGCACATGCAGTAAGCAAATGCCGTGTAAGTCCCCATGGACCCTATATATTGTGATGATCTACCTCCAGTCGTTGGCAATCTACAGCCCATTTTTATATTGTCTTGTCAGAATTCAACAAGTTTTATAGATGGATGTTAGTTTTACTTCTACAATACAGTGATATTCCCTTTGGTTTTACCGTCCTTTGACGGCAGAATTTCATAGTTTACATGTATTTATGGTGCATTTACAACTTGTTTTAATCACGATATGGCTGAAATATTGCCGATGTGACTTTAAAGATAAACTCACGTACACAATTATTTCGTTTACTTGTTTGTTTACAATGAAATTCATTGGTACGTTTTCATTGCAAACAGGCTGCAAACAGTTTGTAGTTCCAACTGCACAATGAAAGACTGTAACTGTCTTAGAACAGTCAAATAACATATCAGTGTCTGTATATGATTAACGGCTCGCGCATGCGGCACTTTTAAGTTGCAACTCAAATTGGTTTAAGATTTATTTCGAGTTTTGGTAAATAAAAACTGAACCTGATATTCGTTCCCACGGACATATATGAATGCACACTCCGAAAACGAAAAAACAGGACCTTATCCGCAAACAGTTTTGGCTTCCGGGCGAACAGGGAAATTCTTTGGACTTTTTTGGTGACGCAAGCGTCACAACAGCCTCCCGAAATATCATCAGCGTTAAAAATGCACCTCTTACAAAAGCTGACATTCTAACGGCACATATAAGCAGCTGATACTTTGCCCGGATAATCACAGATGGAAGACTGGCAAAAACAACAACACAGAATAGACGCCAGTTTGTTTAATCCTTTCGCAGTCAGAAAGGATCAAACGTGTGGGGTCAAACTGAAAGGTCACTTTCGCGCGTGACCGCCATTTGCAACGTCTCCTCATTGGATGTACTGTACTAGGAGATGGCATTTCACTCCTGCAGATGTTCCTGTAGAAGCTTCAAGTAACGGGAAGTTTCGCAACTGTTCTTGTCGAGAAAGAGGTTGATCAATTTCGTCTCACAAGTGCTCAATAGGAAATAAATCTGGCGACGTTACTGTCTAATGAATTACGGCGATGAACATGCCTGTTAGCTCATACGCTCCTTAAGGTGTCCGTCAGGTCCAGTGTAAGGACGCATGGAGCCCTGCAGCGTGCACATGGCCACATGGTGTCGGCGCTGATGACCCCACCTTGACCGTAACCTAGTGCAGCGATTATGGGAGTCGCCAGCGTTCGATCACAGATATGGTCACGGACAATGTGGTGTTCCTGACGAGACGTCGTGACACGTTGTTACCAAGGTCGTGGGAGGTCACGGGTGCTACTTCCCTGCTGATATCATGCATGACGCCGCGCGACGGTGGGGTGGCTACACTTAAGTCGCCGAGCAATATCCCCACCTGCAATGGCTATTTGAACATGTAGGCCTTTTACTCAGAATATTGTTTACACTGAAAACCAAAGTACTGCCATGCAATATTAATATTGTTCCCAGCATTGTTACCATGTAATATTATTCCCAGCAGAGTACAATTCCTGAAGTACCTGTCAATATATTGTATTCATTATTAAAAACAGTAGTTGATTATATTCTTTAAAAAGACAGGAAACGTACGGATTTTAGCTTTAGTAAAAAGAGAAGTACACGAAACATAACGAAAAAGACATCAGCGAGAACTATGACGAACAAAGTGTTAAAGTAAACTGTACACGAAAATGAAAGGGACACACCTTACGTTTCCAACAGATATTCTGAATTTGGGGGGTAGTTGAGTACTAGCAACATCACAGTACTTTGAGAAATATGTATACCTGAACTGAATTTCCCATATAACTACCCATAAACCACTCAGACCTATGGCGCTGCCGCCTTGGAATACAATGTAAGAACTCCGGTCTTGACTCGATCGTCTTCATCTAGATCTCATAAGCCGCGCTTTCGGAAGTTGCAATAACTGTACAGATATTACACCTACGTATATTGATCTTCTCACAAGGAAGTATTTATTTGACTAATACTTCAATGACAGGTTCATGCACACAAAAAGGAAGATGAATCATATTTTGATTTGGCTACCACGTCGAGGTCGCCTGCAAGGTTTCAATTTCCATGTACCTCAGGAAATATTATTGGCCATTTGTATGAGAGTTGTTACATGCATAACATGTAACACACACCGAAGAAGCAGCACAAGTGAGATATTCTTACATATTTTGTTCTCAGCTTCATAGGATTTGAACGAATACCTAAAAAATCCATGCAGTTTGAAAATGAATTAAGTTGATAACTCTTTGTAGTTGTTGTTTACATGAATCCTGATTATGTATTTTTATTACTCTGTTCACAGTTTATGTGTATGTATTACATTTCAGAATATACGATGGCATGTTTTGTATTCCTAACGTTTGCCGGTTTCATTCTGTCAACACCAGGTAAGATCATTTGTCAAAACGGTTCATGTAATCAAATATACTACAATATCCCATTTTCGAAACCATTTTGTAACTTATCAATATTGATACGATGTGTATGTATGGGCTTACTCCGTTAATGACTGAAAAGTGGTACTGATATTATTCAGTTTTACAGGTGACACGTGTGATGAACTCATCGTTTATCAGTGTAGAGGATTTGTTTCACATCCTATGCAGGAATATTCCATGCATGATTAAATATACAACGTCGAGACAAGTCTACTGATGCTTTCTGTTTTCAGTTATATTTTCATCTAACTCATGTCGCGACAACCAGCACTGCTCACACTGTGACCCAGCATCAGGAAACTGCATCACAGAATGCAAAACTGGGTATTACGATCTAAAATGCAAGTCTGTTTGCAGCAAGAACTGCAAGATGAAGAAATGCATTTCATTGGAAAATACGGGCATTGGAAATTGCACGGAAGGCTGTGTACCAGGTTATCAGGGCATAAACTGCAAGACAATGTGTTCAGTTTCAAAACAAAACTGTTCCAAATGTCCAGGCGAGTGTGACGGGGAATACTGTACCCAAGGCGATACATGTTTCTCAGGGTGTCAAGATTCTTACTACGGCTCAGCTTGCAAGGACTGTTCAAGGAGATGCCAATTGTGCAATCGAATAACAGGAATGTGTGACCAATGTCATCCACAATATTATGGTACAAACTGTGAATACTCGTGTAATTACTGTTCCGGATCGTGTCGCCCTGAATGTGCCCGAGTGTGTGCACCTGGATTATACGGCACTGAATGTGCTGAAATGTGCAGTGAAAACTGTCTTCCTAACCCAGTGTTATATTCTGAAGAGGAGTGTATGGGGCAAGATGGAAACATTACAAACGCCTGTAGACGCGAGTGTCACCGTAAGAACGGTGAGTGCATTCATGGTTGTGTGTCTGGATGGTTTGGCCCCACGTGTGAATTTCAGTGTAACTCCAACTGTATTAATAAACGATGTGACGCCACAGGTGCATGTGACGACGGTTGTGCAGTTGGTCATTTTGGAAAGGACTGTAAGCCGTGTTCTGATATCTGCGCTGGTTACACTTGCAAATCAAACAACGGGTCTTGTTTACACAAATGCAGCAGTAAGGTGTATGGACAATTCTGTAATCTTACCAGTAAAACATGCATTGATGATATGTGTGCTCAGATTACTGACAAATGTCTGAAGGAATGCCCCGTCAATGAAGAAAGATGTACACACAATTGTTCATCAGACTTTCCAACAACCGAGTGCATCGACGAACTTTGTGTCACAGGTACTTTTTGTAAACGTTAATCTATTTGTAATCTTGTTTTGAGCTCGAAATGGTATTAAGAATATTGCTAACTAGGGATTATAATCACTTAAAAGCAATTCATTTTGAAGAATCGTGATTAAGTCGTTAAGTGAGTGAGTGAGTATAGTTTTACGCCGCACTCAGCAAGATTACATATGGCGGCCTGTACATAATCGACTTGAGACCAGACCCTCCAGTGATCAACAGCATGAACATCGATCTGCACAATGGGGAACCCATACCATGTGTCAGTCAAGTTGGTGAGCTTGACCACACGGTTAGTTGCGTTTTTAGACAAGAATGGGCTATTGAAGGCCAATATTCTAACCCGGACCTTCACATGATTTAAGGGCACCCATGAAGAGCCACCTCCTCGTGGTGGATGCTGGGTAACGCTAAGTGCTCTTCTCCCGTGTGGACCCGGGACAGAATGTGTCCGCAGAACCCCATTGCTTGTCGTAAGAGGTGACTAAATTGTTTGCCGTGGGTTGCGTCCCGTGTCGATGGAGGACGGGATCCTGATGGCTCAGGGCAGATAGGCTTTTAACTGCGTTCCATTTGTCCAACACACCACTTTCGCCCTTACTTCACCTAGACGGGTGGTTGAATAGGCCCGATTTAACCAATCGGCTGGTCATGCCAAGCCCTGTGCATGGACTACATATGTGTCATTGAGCAAATCTAATTTGGAATTGTTTTGAATTTTGGTCTTGGCGCTATTGTTAATCTGTAACTTTTTGTATTGAGAATTATGATCATATGAACTTTGCCTAGAGTCTTATGCCAGAAGCCGATGGCTCATGGGCCAATCTGGTAGATTAATTATTTATAATTCTTCTCCTGGAGTATGTCATCCGGGTATCCTTGGTGCTGCAAGCTGGAGGCCCGCTTGCTTTAGCATTGCCCTTATGATACTCCGTGGTGGGTGGGGAGCTCGGATGATGAACCATGTTACACTAACAATGGCTTACGAAATACCCCTAAAAAAGAAAACGTCCACTTGAAAATGACCCTGTTGATACTGACCACAGACCGTCTGCATTGATTGAGTATTGGCCGCGTTTCATTGTGATTGAGATTCCTGATAAGACACCGTTAAAGCTTAACCCCTTTGCTGTATCCAAGGGTATTCAAGGTATTGCAGGGGATGTGAAAAACATTAGACGTTTGCGCTGTTAACTGAATGCGTGAAAAAACAACAATCAACCAACTTGATGAACATGAAATCTTTAGTGGGCATTCCAGTGCTGGTCTCTGCACACAAAATCTTGAACACAAGTAAAGGCATCGTAAGAGATCGTGATCGATTGTTTGATGATATGTCGGACCTTGATATAGTGTCAGAAATGAAGGATCAAGGTCTCCTTTTTGTCAAGCGCTTTTCAACTCGGAAAAGCACTGAAACCATCAAAACGAACACGTATCTGTTTACTTTTTCATGTCCTAATGCTCCCAAATCAGTGAAGGCAGGCTACTGTAACATTCCAGTTGATACCTACATCCCCGACCCGCTCAGGTGTTTTACATACCAGAGATATGGACACTTGCACATTGTCTGTTGTTTAGAAGCATCAGGCGTTGGCTTCGGTTTACTTTTCACAGTTTGTCCACTATCAGCTGTAGATTGAGACTTTGAGTGTGACTGAGATGATGATTTGTGATCAGAAGAAGACTTTGAGGTATTAGGAATTGATTCCTCAGTCTGTGATGATATAGCAGTGCACAAATGCTTTGAACAGTCGCAATTGACCCAAGTCAAGGTAGTTTGGCAGCCTGTGTTTGATGTTGTTTTAGAAGTAGACCCCGATGATGTTTTTGCTGCTGTAGCATAACTTTCTGAAAATTCAGATCTCTTTATCAGTTTCCTGGCCTCAGAAAAGGAGATATTTTGAGTAAATTTTTTTTATTGATCTTCATTTGCTCTTTCCAAATTGGACACTGTTTAGAAAATGAAGAATGGTCGCCTGAGCAATTTTTAATGGTCGCCTGATGATGGTCGCCTGATGCATTTTTAATAATCACTGTCACAATCTTCTGTTGTGTGTGTCTTCTCACCACAGTGAGCACACACAACAGACAATGTGCAAGTATTTACACCGTGTCCATATTTCTGACATTTAAAACACCTGAGCGGGTTGGGGATGTAGGTATCAACTGGAATGTTACAGTAGCCTGCCTTCACTGAATTGGGAGCATTAGGACATGAAAAAGTCCAGAAACTCTCCGCACTCTATCACAAGAGATTTGGCAAAAAAACCATGGAGCTATCATGAATATGTGCTAAGGATGAAAAATTGAAAAAATTTTTTTTCGAAAACTGAAAATTTAAACTCGCTTGCCCATGGGCGAACAGCGGCCCATGGGCAAGCCCATATGCGAGAGTGTTTAATTTCGTCCAGAATAAATGTTTTGGAGGGTGTAAATGAATGAAAAAATGTTAATAAGTATCATGACTCAAATTTCAGCTCGATTTGACTTGACTCCGCTGACTGACAGCGATTTAAAAAAATCTCGCCCATGGGTGAAAAACATATTGGCCCATGGACGAGAATATTTATTTTCACTGAAAATACATGTTTTTTTCCATGTTTTGCAGTTTGTAAATAAATGAAAGTATATTTATTAGTGTCGTGACACGAAAATCAGCTTATTGTGACTTAATTCTGATAATTTAGAGCGATTTAAAAATATCATTTGGCCCATGGGTGAGAATATTCACTTTTACTCAAATTACATCTTTTTGCATGTTTTGGGGGTTGTAAATGAGTCAAAGTATGGTCATAAGTATCAAAATACTAATTTCAACTTATTTTGACTTAATTCCGTCAATTTAGAGCGAGGTTTAAAAATCTCGCCCATGGGTGAAAATGATTTTGGCCCATGGGCGAGAACATTGCTTTTTACCCCAAATATATCTTTTCACGTGTTTTGGATGATGTAAATGAATGAAAGTACATTTATGAGCATCATGACAGAAAGTTCAACTCATTTGACTTAATTCCGCTAATTGAGAGCGATTTCAAAAACTCTCGCTCATGGGCGAAAAACATTTTGGCCCATGGGCGAGAAAATATTTTTTTCACTCAAAATAGATCTTTTTACATGTTTTACAGTTTGTAAATGAATGCAAACATATTTATTAGTATCATGACACGACATCCAACTCATTTTGACTTCATTCTGCTAATTTAGAGCGATTTAAAAACAATCTCGCCCATGGGCGAGAATATTTCCTTTTACTCCAAATACATCTTTTCCAATGTTTTGAAGGATGTAAATGAATGAAAGTGGCTTTATGAGTATCATGACACAAAATTCAACTGATCTGATTCAATTTTGCGAATTCAGGAGGATTTTAAAACATATACGAGACTAATTACTTTTACTCAAAATACATCTTTTCCTGTGGTTTGCAGGTTGTAAATGAATGAGGATATGGAACACAATTCAACTCATTTTGACGTAATTCTGCTAACTACAAGAATCTGCACTTCCACTCCAAATACATAGGTTTTTTTTATTCTTTTAGAGGTTGTAAATGAATGAAAGTGTGTTTATATGTATCACTCCTGTCTTAATTCGACTAACCTCGCTCGTGGACGAAAATATTTTCATTTGCTTGTTTTCTCTATTTTGCAAGCATATGGTTAAAATTCAAATGAAATTATAATGACAAATAACTTCAGTTTAATTTAGTGAGTTTAGTTCTATGTCGCACTCAGCAATATTCCAGCAACATGGCGGCGGTTTGTAGATAATCCATTTTCGACCAGACAGTCCAGTGATCAACAACATGACCATCGACCTGCACAATCGGGAACTGATGACATGTGGCAATCAAGTTAGCGAGTCTGACCACCCGATCCCGTTGGTCGCCTCTTACGACAAGCATAGTCACCTTTTATGGCAAGCATTGCTTGTTGAAGCCCTGTTGTACTCCAGATCTTCATAGGTCCTGAACGCAGAGCTATGAAATTGAAGTTATTTGTGAAAGTCCTTACTCCAGTGACACAAAGACTATGCTGGGACACATTAATAAACAGCCTTGTGAGATCTTTAAGCTGTTTTGAAATATGTCTTGTCAATCCCACTGACATTCGCCAATAACTACTTAAATATAGAATACATAGTCCGTGCTCCTTCAGAACAAATAAGTAATTAAGGATCCCCAGCTGGGTAATTAAGTAAACAACTCAAAATACTGTCACTTTCTGCCCAGGACATCACGCGTCACCAGTCGTGAACTAATGACCTTGTAAAAGCCCTCACAAGGAAACACAAAGCACCAAAACTGTATTTCTTTCTAGGTGACACACGGTATGTTGTCAAAATTTTCGTTGTGGAATACATTCTATAGTGGGCAAAACCTTACGCTTGGAAAGTGTACCTATCCAGTAGTTTTAAGTGTACCTACCCAGTTTAGCATGTTTCGTTTTAATATTGTGGGATCCACTTTCAGTAATTCTCGTTTGCCCGTCCCAGGTTTTCTTCGACCGAGGTTTTATGGGGTATTCTCCTATTTGTCAGATCAGGAATAATCTACAACAGTGATAGGTCACTCGCTTGCTTTCTTTACTGTTTGTACCAATTAACATGTTCCTCGTCATGCTCCAATGCACACAGTGACTTGGTTCGTTTCCAGCGCAACTTCGGCTGCGTTTAACAGTACTTCAGCCAGTTTACTGTCTCAGTCGAAATCTTACAATGAATGAATGAATGAATGAATGAATGAATTATAATAAGAATTAAGAGCAAGATGTATATGTGAATGAATGAAAGAAATAATAAAAGAAAGAAGTACATATGTGAATGAATGAAAGAATAAATGATACACCACGGCCATCCCTTCCTAAACATGCTAAATAATGCAAAACTATCGTTAGATCACATGTGTTAACGTCAGCTAATTATAGTCTCCCTTGTCAGACATAACAATTTTCAGACAGGTTTAAACAACAAACCATCTCCTTGACTGCACAGCTGCCTGTTGACGTAGTATACCCACCTCACCTAAGTTTCCTGCGTAATCTTCAACTACATCACCATAAGCCGAGAGCACAGAAGGCCGAATATCTGTAACCACTGGAACAGGCTAAGTTCCCAAGTGCGGGTGTCCTTCTCTACCTTTTCCATTAATCTTTAAAACATCTAACAAGCTCAACGCATGCAACTTTTAACTAAAATGTGATGATATACATATCATAAAAGTATTTTTTAGGAATTATTCAGTTGATAAATTATCATTTTATGATGCATATATGTATGACATGGTGGACGGGTATTGGGCATTTTGTGATAATTTAAAATTACCATTTTCATAATGCATAAAAAAGACACTCATTAATCTATCACTGAGTTTTGTTATTCATTCACTCCAATACGGTCGCTAAATCCCCTCTGATCATAGTATATGGACTCTCCCATACCCAATTCACCTAATCCTGAGATATCAACCAGGCATGACATACCCACATCACCTAATTAATTTTCTGTACCTATCGATAAAAAAATACAAAAAATGGGAGGACACCCTGTTCACTAATGGGAGTGAGCCTTGTAGGGAGTAGCCTCACTCTCACAAACCAACCGACTGGGGAGAAGCTGCCGTGTTTGTCGGGGATTCTTATGGCTTTGCTAAATAAATCGTACATAAACATGTACAATATTTTGCCTTGATTGTGTAACTACCCACATTAGGACATTGAGACCATTCTGATTTATCGAGTAAAATACGATTGTATGGTTTAGAATTTGAATCTTGGCATATCTTACGGGTTTTGCTACTTTTGCACTCTACCTTTTTACCTGGGGCGAGCATGTTTTGGTGGTTTTTAGTATTTCATCTATTTGTTTAGATTTATTGATTTATTTGTTTTATAACTGTAAGTTTATTCTGATGTTTGACGAGGTTTGTGTAGTTATCATGTATGTTATGTAATTATATTATTGGTATGGAGTGGCATTGATTATGCTTGCCAATCCAGTCACGATTACTTGAAGAAATTAGTTTAAACTATAGATTAACGTATCCATACTGTTAATGTGTAATCTTTATATTGGGCTATACGTAAAATATTCAAGATTGATTTTGCGTTTACTTTTCTATCTTTTTATAAATTTTCGCTATTTTTGCTACAGTCGAAAAGATTTACCGTGGCTTCGTTGTGTACAGGTCCATGGTTGTGGTCTCTAAGTATGTTAGAAATTATGTTGTTGAGACTGTTGGAACTGTTGATCTGCAGTCTTTCAAAATTCATTTTCACGAGATACATTCTCCCTTTTTACTACAAAAATATTCTCACAATGAACATATAACCGTTTACAAAAATGTGTCTTCCCGTAAAATAATTGGGAGGAAACGCAAAGCATAGCAGCGTATTTGACATAACTGAAGTTGTTAAAATGATAAAGAAAACTGTCATTTCCAACATTCACATTGCAAGCAATTTTATTAAGAAACTGAATAACTCATTACTAACGGAAGGGGCGAACTGAAAGTTCATTTTATTAACTAAAGTCACTGAGTGAACTCGCTAACATCGGTTTAATTACATTGGCACATGTGTCTTATTTCGTTTCCTAAAGAAACACATTTTATTTTGTTTTTTTTAGAAAACCAGTGTCTAATCCCTTAAAACAGCACCGTTGTCACTCACCAAACGATTTTGACCTTGACCCAAAACAAAGGGTTAACTTACATAACTACCCCGTAGACATCATTTGATTGAAAACGAGTTTAACACCTACGCCGAAATGCTGCTTACATTAGAAGAACTTCTATATCCATATAACTTTCTCTGTTTTTCAAATTATCATAACCTGATCAGATATTACTTTGTCAACGATTTCATGCGAGTTTTTCAAGTTGTAATCGACACACTGATTTCCACTTTTTCATCATTCTGACTTTTATCTTAATTTGTTGAGTATTTCAGCATAACTCGCAAAGACAAGACCACTGAGCGGAACGATGACGTTTTCTGTTTCCGCGTTCAGTTACGTAATTTCCGCAAAGCGCCTGCTACAATTTGCGCGTCGTGTCTCGTCCGCTGGTCTTGTGTATTGGAATAAACCAGCTGCCACTTTCAAGTGTATTTTACTTGTCATATAGACATCTCATCCATGGATTACTCTAGGTCATTAGGTGACACCAGCTTTGAAATGAACAGGTGTTCGTGAGTGTATATGGATGAAAAAGACTGACTGCGCATGACGCGCAGCCAAATATTTCACATTCAAAGGAAATCCCGAATTAATTGTTTTATAAGGCGTCGAGCTGACCAATTGGTTTCGGTTTTGTGTATAAACCTCCTTTGCCATGTGAACTTAGAGTCTAAATATATTGTTGTTTATACGGAGGATGCATGCAGACCTTATATATACACATGAATAATCTCGAATTTCGACCTTTTGTAAAATTCTATATGCATTAAATTTTACTGTAAATATATATTGAAGTCAATATATATACATGCATGTGTGATTGAACAATCCTATTTACGCAACATATGTCATATTTGGGATTTCACTTTCTTAGTAAAGTACAAATTCTAGTACTTTTTCGGTTGAGTCCCATCCGGGATTCGAACCCGCACCCTCAGAGTCAGGCACCTAATCGCCAGCACACAAAGTCAGCCGCCTAGCCCGCTCAGCACCGCGACTTCCAAGAAAGACTACTAAGAAAGTGAAATCCCAAATATGACATATGTTGCATTTGACCACTTTCTAAATGGCATCGTGTAATCACAATCCTATTTACTGAAACAGGGATGGGGACTTTGTCCTTCTTCAAGACCTGAAAATATTAGTCTGTGAAAGACAATGGCATTTATGTGCATGTACTCTGGAAACCTTCTCCTGCACGATATTCTTTTCAATTTAGTTATTGTGTGCATGCTGTATTTCAATTTTGAAAATGTAGTTAAAACATATTTTGATTCTCAAAGAATCTCGTTCGTTTAGCAAGCAAAATATTGCTTTGATTAATACTTCACCAGTACTATACAATATTACAGAATGCACAAAACCGGATACGCAATAAGCAATAAGCCGACAAATTATAGCATTGTGATGAAGGGTATACGGGGTTATAGGAGTCCCTGTTTATCCACCGAGCCAAATTGTCGCTGACACGGCCCCACAATCCTATACGCCCTTGTGGGGTGTGGATTCGGGGGAGGGGGTAACGGTGGAGATGACCAAGCCAAGGAAGACACAAGTACTCCATACTCTATCATGGCCTTCCTTACTGCTTGAAGATGGACCTTTTCTCACTGTGGTCTGTGATGACTTCGGTGTACGGAAACAAAGAACTTATACACTGTGAAAACCAGAAAATAGTTGAGTCCGTCAATGATTTTATCATGAAAACACAAAGCTTGTTTTTTTACAGAAAACTAATTAACTTATCAATAACCTTCTCACAATTGTTCAGTGTTTCTACAAAGAGCTAATCAGACACAACAAACCGTAACTCTCTTTTTTATGTTTACTTATATGATAGATGTGTATTTGATGTAATGATATGTATGCATATGTTAGAATGAAGATTTTTTTATGGATATCAACTTCTTTATGTGAGAACACAACGTTTCGGAGTTAATGCTTACTCCTTCATCAGGTGATTGAGAAGGGGATACAGAGGTGTATCTATATGTACAGGTAAAACAATAACAAAGTAACAAGTGGAATGAGTTAACGAAAGCTGGAAGCCAGTATAAACAAGCACTGATAGGAAGCCGATATGTTATTATGTGATAGTTCATATGGATGACGACACATGCTGCATTTATATTTTGCATTATATGTTGTATGGCTGAAGTACTGGTATAAACTGTGAAGCTTGTTCACCAGTCCCAATCAGTGTTTACGAAACACACAAAAAACACAACATTTTGGAGATGTGTTGAGAAAATAGAGACATATGCAGAACAGCAATGTCATAACTGAACAGAAATCATTCCCTCTATTGGTGAAGGCCGTGTGGGATTAGTTACACAAAGAAACCTAGTCGACCATGCCTCATAATCCTCTTACTCCGTAAATAAACAACGCATCTGGGCTGTCGAAAATTGAAATTTTGTAAATTCGATGTTTCTGCCAATATGTAAGGACGTAACCCGACACTAACACTATGGCGTTAACACACCGGACAAGAAGGTAAACAAAATACGTTAACAGTACATGCTTTAATGTGGCCACTATGAACGCAGTAGACTGTCTGATCAGCACAGCTTATTATGGAAATTTCTTGTCTCTGAAGCTGGTCCTTGACACGCTGAAACTTTCTGTCTTCTTTATTGTGGCCACTTTGTTATAATATGCAGTTTATAATGCTCGCAGATTCTTGATTCACGATGATGCCAACTTTCTCGACTACTGTTCGTACGACGACTATCATTCAGGAATTGGTTCCACAGCTCCTTCTTTCACCGATGTCTTTGTGTATGTGTTCTCCCTCGTTAATTAGAGTAGAGCCGAGTCTTCTCCTATTCCTAGGCGCAAGTTCTCCAAGGTAGTCGACACTCACACTCCGCTGCTTCTCGACAGTCCATTTGTGTATTCGATCAAACAGTTGACAGTCCGGGTGTGAACCAAAAGAGGATACTAACATTCGGATCGGTGGATCACAATGCTACATCGCATTTACCATAACGAATGTTTAAATCTCACTTTATCTAAATATAGCATCAAAACAAACTGAAATAATGTATTTTATTAACATGGTACTGACTATAGTCGATTCGAATCACTGCTTCACGGTTCACTGACTGCCATGGATGCTTGCTTTTCCCACGTGGCGGGGTAAAACTGATATATGCTCCCTCGAAAGGTCAAGTGAAGCAATCAGAAATGGACATTCTTAAATGGAATAGGATACATGTGCCCTCTACGTGCTTATGAACCTTGAACGCGCAGTTTCATTTCACCAGTTATGTACAAATATTGGTCTAGAATAATTTTATTTTTCAAAACTTTTAGTCTTAAATATGTATTGATGCAAGGGCTCCATATATGTTCTTGTTCATGTCCCTCTCGTCAAGCGTCAGAATAAACTTACAATTATCAAAGCAGACTCACTCGCTGGGCCACTAGCAGTAAAAAACACAACAAAAACAAATAAATCAATAAATCTAAACAAATACATCAAACACTAAAACTACCAAAACATGCTCGCCCCAGGTAAAAAGGTAGAGTGCAAAAGTAGCAAAACCCGTAAGATATGCCAAGATTCAAACTCTTAACCATACAATCGTATTTTACTCGATAAATCAGAATGGTCTCAATGTCCTAATGTGGGTAGTTACACAATCAAGGCAAAATATTGTACATGTTTATGTACGATTTATTTAGCAAAGCCATAAGAATCCCCGACAAACACGGCAGCTTCTCCCCAGTCGGTTGGTTTGTGAGAGTGAGGCTACTCCCTACAAGGCTCACTCCCATTAGTGAACAGGGTGTCCTCCCATTTTTTGTATTTTTTTATCGATAGGTACAGAAAATTAATTAGGTGATGTGGGTATGTCATGCCTAATTGATTTCTCAGGATTAGGTGAATTGGGTATGGGAGAGTCCATACACTATGATCAGAGGGGATTTAGCGACCGTATTGGAGACAAAGAATGACAAAACTCAGTGATAGATTAATGAGTGTCTTTTTTATGCATTATGAAAATGGTAATTTTAAATTATCACAAAATGCCCAATACCCGTCCAGCATGTCATACATATACGCATCATAAAATGATAATTTATCAACTGAATAATTCCTAAAAATTACTTTTATGATATGTATAACATCACATTTTAGTTAAAAGTTGAGGTGGGTATACTACGTCAACAAGCAGCTGTGCAGTCAAGGAGATAGTTTGTTGTTTAAACCTGTCAGAAAATTGTTATGTCTGACAAGGGAGACTATAATTAGCTGATGTTAACACATGTGATCTAACGATAGTTTTGCATTATTTAGCATGTTTAGGAAGGGATGGCCGTGGTGTATCATTTATTCTTTCATTCATTCACATATGTACTTCTTTCTTTTATTATTTCTTTCATTCATTCACATATACATCTTGCTCTTAATTCTTATTATAATTCATTCATTCATTCATTGTAAGATTTCGACTGAGACAGTAAACTGGCTGAAGTACTGTTAAACGCAGCCGAAGTTGCGCTGGAAACGAACCAAGTCACTGTGTGCATTGGAGCATGACGAGGAACATGTTAATTGGTACAAACAGTAAAGAAAGCAAGCGAGTGACCTATCACTGTTGTAGATTATTCCTGATCTGACAAATAGGAGAATACCCCATAAAACCTCGGTCGAAGAAAACCTGGGACGGGCAAACGAGAATTACTGAAAGTGGATCCCACAATATTAAAACGAAACATGCTAAACTGGGTAGGTACACTTAAAACTACTGGATAGGTACACTTTCCAAGCGTAAGGTTTTGCCCACTATAGAATGTATTCCACAACGAAAATTTTGACAACATACCGTGTGTCACCTAGAAAGAAATACAGTTTTGGTGCTTTGTGTTTCCTTGTGAGGGCTTTTACAAGGTCATTAGCTCACGGCTGGTGACGCGTGATGTCCTGGGCAGAAAGTGACCGTATTTTGAGTTGTTTACTTAATTACCCAGCTGGGGATCCTTAATTACTCATTTGTTCTGAAGGAGCACGGACAATGTAGTCTATATTTAAGTGGTTATTGGCGAATGTCAGTGGGATTGACAAGACATATTTCAAAACATCTTAAAGATCTCACAAGGCTGTTTATTAATGTGTCCCAGCATAGTCTTTGTGTCACTGGAGTAAGGACTTTCACAAATAACTTCAATTTCATAGCTCTGCGTTCAGGACCTATGAAGATCTGGAGTACAACAGGGCTTCAACAAGCAATGCTTGCCATAAAAGGTGACTATGCTTGTCGTAAGAGACGACCAACGGGATCGGGTGGTCAGACTCGCTAACTTGATTGCCACATGTCATCGGTTCCCGATTGTGCAGGTCGATGGTCATGTTGTTGATCACTGGACTGTCTGGTCGAAAATGGATTATCTACAAACCGCCGCCATGTTGCTGGAATATTGCTGAGTGCGACATAGAACTAAACTCACTAAATTAAACTGAAGTTATTTGTCATTATAATTTCATTTGAATTTTAACCATATGCTTGCAAAATAGAGAAAACAAGCAAATGAAAATATTTTCGTCCACGAGCGAGGTTAGTCGAATTAAGACAGGAGTGATACATATAAACACACTTTCATTCATTTACAACCTCTAAAAGAATAAAAAAATCTATGTATTTGGAGTGGAAGTGCAGATTCTTGTAGTTAGCAGAATTACGTCAAAATGAGTTGAATTGTGTTCCATATCCTCATTCATTTACAACCTGCAAACCACAGGAAAAGATGTATTTTGAGTAAAAGTAATTAGTCTCGTATATGTTTTAAAATCCTCCTGAATTCGCAAAATTGAATCAGATCAGTGTCATGATTTTGTGTCATGATACTCGTAAAGCCACTTGGCACCCGTGGGGAGCCACCTCCTCGTGGTGGGTGCTGGGTAACGCTAAGAGCTCGCCGTCACCCCCGTAGTGGACCCGGGGGGGTATTTGGTCCACCAACCCGTTTGCCGTGGGTTGCGGCCCTGTGTCGGCGGAGGAGGGAACCTGGTGGTTGAGGGCAATAGGGACCTGTAACGGTGTTCCTGTTGCTCAATACACCACTTTGGCCCTGACTTCGCCTAGACGGGTGGTCGAATGGGCCCGGTTCGACCAATCGGCTGGTCATGCCAAGCCCTGTGCATGGTACTTATTTTTGCACACTTTTGACTTTTCAAAAATTATTGTGTGGTCTTGGCTATTTCACATTTGCTACAAGTCTTGTTTTTACAATTTGCCTAAAGTCTTATGCCAGAAGGCGGTGGCTCATGGGCCAGTCTGGTGGGATCTATCCTTTTTAGGCATTTTCCTACTTGAGTATACTCTTCTAGTATCCTTGGTGCCGTCTGACGGAGATCCACAGACAAAAGACATCGTCCTTGTTGACACTCCATGGTGGGTGGGGAGCTAGGAGGGTGAATCCAATTTAATACAATCATGGCACCCCCACTTAAAAAAACGTTCGCATGAATCAGATGATTCATTCTCGTCAGAGGATGAAGATACTACAGCTCTCTTAAATCCTGCAAGTTGGTCTCGCTTTCTTGTCATGTCTGATCCAAATGATGGTCCTCTTAAATTGAATCCCTTTGCTATTGCGAAAGGCATAGAAGGTCTGGCTGGTGAAGTCAAAGAAGTTAAAAAATTACGATCAGGATCTCTCCTTATTGAATGCAAGAAACACATTCAGTCACAAATTCTGCTTTCAACTAAATCTCTGGCCAATGTTCCTGTTAAGGTGTCATCTCACAGGACACTCAACAATAGCAAAGGCATCGTCCGTGATACGGGACGTTGCCTATCTGACATGACTGAAACAGACATTGTTTCCGAGTTACACTCTCAAGGAGTCACTGCTGTCAAGCGATTTACATTCAAAAGAGAAAATGAAATTGTAAAAAGCAATACGTACTTGTTTACTTTCTGCCTTCCATCACGCCCAAGCTCACTTAAAGCTGGTTATTGTCAACTAAGGGCGGATGCCTACTTTCCAAATCCCCTAAGATGTTACAATTGCCAAAAGTATGGCCATGGTTCCAACTCTTGCCATAGTCCAGCTGCCTGCCACCGATGTGGAGGGAAATGTGAAGACAGTACACTGTGCAATAACCCATGTGCTTGCGTCAATTGTTCTGGGAGTCATCCCTCGTCTTCCAGAGAATGCCCGTCTTGGAAACTCCAATCAAAAATTTCTCGTGTCAAACATGAACGAAATATCACCTTTTCTGAGGCTAAGAAATACGTCATTGCTAAGGAATCTACCGCCCTATCTTATGCCGCCGCAACTGCTTCTCCTGTGGCTTCTGCTACAGCTCCCAGACCTCTTCCATGTAAATCGGTAGCTTGCCAGACCGAATACACTTGGGCAAAATCTTCAGCTCCAACCTTGATCCCTACCGCAAATAAAGAGAATTGTACACAAACATCCAGTTCACAAACCCTAAATCAGTCTATGCCATCTAGCGATAAGGATTCGTCTTCTTCTCATAATACGACCTCATCTCAAAAGTCAAAATCAGACAAAAATGAGACACAACTTGAAAAAACCCAATCCAAAACTAGAGCTGAAACAAATAGAAAGAAAGAATCAAAGTGGTAGAACGCCGAAAGGGGCCAATAATCAGGTCCAAATATTTAACAAATTTGGATAAATCGAAGACATGGATATGTCCGACCTCAACCATGGAAGGGCACATAGCTTGTCACCAGCCAGGAAGGTAAGGGGTCGATCCCCTGTTCATCCCCCATAGGGATTGTTTCTTCACCTCTAATACAATGGAACTGTAGAGGACTCAGGACAAATTTAAACGATTTACATCTGTTAGTCCAAGATTTTAAACCGTCAGCATTCTGTTTACAAGAGACATATCTCAAGCAGAGTGATCTTTTTGAATTACGTCAATATAATGCTTATCATTGTTTTTCTCCTCCGGGTGGAAAAGCCACTGGAGGATCTTCAATCCTTGTTCGAAATGATGTAATCCACAGTCCTATTCTACCTAAAACAAGTCTCCAGGCCGTTGCAGTAAGACTTACTTTGCATGTTGCAGTTACTCTTTGCTCTTTGTATATTTCGCCTTCATCATCCGTTCAGCAAACTGATCTTCTAAACCCTGTATAATCATGGGTGATTTAAATGGGCACAATCCACTCTGGGGCAGTCGTAATACAAACACTAAAGGTAAATTACTGGAAGAATTCATTTCAAATAATGATCTATGCATTTATAATGACGGTTCAAATACGTATTTACACCCTGGCACAGGAACATATTCATCTCTTGATTTGTCTTTTACTGACTCCAACCTATTGAATGAATTTGAATGGTCGGTCCATGACGACCTCTGTGGAAGTGACCATTTCCCAACAATACTAAAGCCTGTGAATCCATCTGACGTTCCTCCATCAACAAGATGGAATTTTAAAAAGGCTAACTGGCCTCTGTATGAAATTCGCTGCGCTGAACAACTTAAACCTGAGCTTTTCAATGATATTCCTGATGCCATTAAATGTTTCTCAGATAAGCTAAATACCATAGCTGACGAATGTATCATAAAGTCCTCTTCAATTCCTCACATACGAAAACCATGGTTTACAGAAAAATGCAAACAGGCTAGGAAGGCACGGAAGAAAGCCGAACATTACTTTCGTCGCCATCCTATGGTCCACAATTTAGATAAATTTAACATTTTGAACGCCAAAGCTCGACGTACTTTCAAGCAAAGTAAACGCCACTCTTGGCAAAACTACGTCTCAAAAATTAATTCGCGTACGCCGATATCAAAGGTGAGGAATATGATCCAGAAAATCAAGGGTAAGGGATCGAAAGCTAGCATCAATCATCTGAAAGATGGGAATCGACTATTGACTAGTAAATCAGATATTGCAAATAAACTTGGTGAAACGTTGGCCAAACACTCTTCCTCGTCTTATTATGTACCTACATTCCAAAAATATCAAAAACAGCAGGAAAGGACACCTATTAATTTCAATTCAGATAATGGAGAAGACTACAATGAAACATTTTCGATACATGAACTTCATACTGCTCTTGATCAGGCTCACGATACTGCTTCTGGAGCTGATGGTATACATTATCAACTCCTGAAACACTTGCCAGACTCATGTTTGGAGACACTATCATATATTTTGGATAACATTTGGACAAGTGGAAAATTCCCTTCCTCGTGGCGTGATGCTATTATTGTTCCCATCCCTAAACCTGGACGTGATCATACTAATCCTTTTGATTATAGGCCCATTTCACTAACTAGCTGTGTTTGCAAGACCATGGAACGCATGATAAATAATCGACTTGTTTGGTACTTGGAAACCAATAACCTAATAACAGATATACAATGCGGTTTCCGTAAAAACAGAGGTACTGTCGATCATTTAGTGCGTTTAGAATCTTTCGTTAAAAATACCATTATTAACAAACAACATGCACTGTCAATCTTTTTCGATTTAGAAAAAGCATATGACACAGCATGGAAACATGGAATTTTAAAAGATTTACATGACTTTGGATTACGAGGTCGTTTACCTCAATTTATATCCAACTTTTTAAATGACAGGAAATTTCAGGTCCGAGTGGGTTCAACCCTGTCTGATCATTACAATCAGCATCAGGGTGTCCCACAAGGCAGCATTTTGTCTGTCACACTGTTTAGCATTAAGATTAACAGTTTATCCAAGGTTTTAAATGATTCCATCGATGGATCGCTTTTCGTGGATGATTTTAATATTTCGTACCGCTGTAAAAATATGCGTACTATTGACCGGCAACTGCAGTTGACTTTAAACAAAATAAATAAATGGTGTCTCGAAAATGGATTTAAATTTTCTCAGTTAAAAACTAATTGTCTACACTTCTGTAGCAAATATAAGCCACATAAGGACCCAGAACTCTTTTTAAATGGCACTCCCATTAAAGTGGTCAAGGAGGCCAAGTTCTTGGGTATAATTTTCGACTCCCATTTAACTTTTCTTTCACACATTAAATATCTAAAAAATAAATGCTTGAAGGCTCTGGATTTACTAAAACTTGTTTCCAATTCAAAATGGGGAGGGGATCAAACTACCCTCCTTCACCTATATAGGTCACTGGTCCGCTCAAAGCTTGATTGTGGGTCCATCGTATATGGGGGAGCCTGCAAAAGCAGCTTAAGACTATTGGATTCTGTCCACCACCAAGGTCTTAGACTTTGTCTCGGATCCTTCAGAACGTCTCCTGTGGACAGTCTTTACGTCGAGGCAGATGAACCATCTCTTTCACAACGCCGTATAAAATTATCCGTACAATATATTACAAAACTTTTTTTCTAACAAGTCTAACCCTGCCTTTAACTGTGTCTTTAATCCCCTCTATGGGGATTTATATACTAAGAAATCCCCTTGTTCCACCTCTTGGGCATAGAGTTCAACCATTCCTTTCTGGTGCTGGCATTGAGCTGGAGACTATACATCCTTCGCGTTTGCTTTCTTCTCCTCCTTGGCAACTAGTGCGGCCAAACGTTGATTTAACTCTTACACAGTTTAAGAAGTCAGAAACTAATCAATTACAATATAAACAAGAATATAATCAATTAAAACATAAATATAGCACTTACAAACCCACATTTACAGATGGGTCCAAGGACGATGGCGCAGTAGCTTGTGCCACTGTCATTGGATCCAGAACAATATCTTCTAGATTACCAGATTGCAGCTCCATTTTCACAGCTGAAGCTAACGCCATACTAATGGCTCTTAAATATGTTCAAAGACACCCCAAACATAAAAAGTATGCAATTTATTCGGACTCTATTTCTTGCCTTCAGGCTATTAAAGTATTTCTTGCAAACATCCACTTTTAATATAAATTATTGAATGGCATAATGATCTTGCTACTGGCCAATACGACATCGTCTTCTGTTGGTTACCCAGCCACGTGGGTATTTCTGGTAACACAATGGCCGATCTAGCTGCAAAAGCAGCACTCAACAAATCTGTGACACCACTTCTTATTCCTTACAGCGATTACAAAGCCACCATTAGATCTTATATCCGTGATCTGATGCAAAAGAAGTGGGACACCCAAGTAGGTATAAACAAATTACATGCGATAAAACCCTATATTGGATACACCTACTTGGGTTGTCAGTCGAGATTTGAGGAGGTCATTATGCGACGATGTCGCATTGGCCACACAAGATACACGCACGAATATATACTAAAAGGTGAGGATCCTCCGTTTTGTATCCCTTGTGATGAAAGAATCACAGTCAAGCATATCCTGCTTGACTGTGTGGAATATTCCATCACAAGGGATACTTATTTCAATTCAAGAACAATGAAGGATCTTTTTTAACAATAATAGTGCTCATTTAATCATAGGATTTTTAAAAGCATTAGATCTGTTAACTGATTTGTAAATAGATATAAATTTTATAATTGGAAGTTTAAATTAGTAACTCAATATGTTAGTGGCTGTACCCTCAAAGGGAGTTAAAGTACTGTAAAATTATTGTTCTCCTAAGAGGGTACGTAAGTCCCGAAACATTTGATGTAAATTTAAGGTTTCCAGGTTTTTAATCGCAGTATTTTTGTCATTTTAATGTATGGCCAATTTTCCACATAAAAGCCAATGACTGAAGGGATGGTGTAAATCCAGCGAGGATCCATGTAGGTAGCAAAAGTAATGTGAGTCCCCATGGTCCCTAGTATGGTGATCTACCTTCAGTTTTTGGCAATCCATAGCCCATTTGTATATTGTATTGTCCTCTTATAGTTGAACTGTTTTAGATCTAATTACTAGTATTACATTCTCTGTGATATTCTAGTTGTTTTACTGTCCTTTGTTGACAGGTTTTTATGATATAAATGTATTCCATTTCATGTTTAATGTTCTCGTCACGATATGGCTGAAATATTGCCGATGTGACGTTAAATATTAACTCACTCACTCACTCACTCACTCACGTAAAGCCACTTTCATTCATTTACATCCTTCAAAACATTGGAAAAGATGTATTTGGAGTAAAAGGAAATATTCTCGCCCATGGGCGAGATTGTTTTTAAATCGCTCTAAATTAGCAGAATGAAGTCAAAATGAGTTGGATGTCGTGTCATGATACTAATAAATATGTTTGCATTCATTTACAAACTGCAAAACATGTAAAAAGATCTATTTTGAGTGAAAAAAATATTTTCTCGCCCATGGGCCAAAATGTTTTTCGCCCATGAGCGAGAGTTTTTAAAATCGCTCTCAATTAGCGGAATTAAGTCAAATGAGTTGAACTTTCTGTCATGATGCTCATAAATAAAAAGCAATGTTCTCGCCCATGGGCCAAAATCATTTTCACCCATGGGCGAGATTGTTAAACCTCGCTTTAATTGACGGATTTAAGTCAAAATAAGTTGAAATTAGTATTTTGATACTTATGACCATACTTTGACTCATTTACAACCCCCAAAACATGCAAAAAGATGTAATTTGAGTAAAAGTGAATATTCTCACCCATGGGCCAAATGATATTTTTAAATCGCTCTAAATTATCAGAATTAAGTCACAATAAGCTGATTTTCGTGTCACGACACTAATAAATATACTTTCATTTATTTACAAACTGCAAAACATGGAAAAAACATGTATTTTCAGTGAAAGTAAACACTCTCGTCCATGGGCCAATATGTTTTTCACCCACGGGCGAGATTTTTTTAAATCGCTGTCAGTCAGCGGAGTCAAGTCAAATCGAGCTGAAATTTGAGTCATGATACTTATTAACATTTTCCCATTCATTTACAACCTCCACAACATTTATTCTGGACGAAATTAAACACTCTCGCCCATGAGCCTGTCCATGGGCCGCTGTTCGCCCATGGGCGTGCCCATGGGCAAGCGAGTTTAAATGTTCAGTTTTCGAAAAAAAATCTTTTCAGTTTTTCATCCTTAGCACATTTATAATAGCTGCATGTTTATTTTTGCCAAATCTCTTGTGATAGAGCGGCCACAGAGCGGAGAGTTTCTGGACTATTGTGAGTCCAGAATTAGATTGTGACGTGTTTATTCATTTCAATTCTGATAATGGGGAAGACTATAATGAAACGTTTTCTATTCATGAACTCCATACTGCTCTTGATCAAGCTCATGACACTGCTACAGGAGCTGATAACATACATTATCAACTCCTGAAGCACTTACCAGAATCCTGCCTAGAAACTCTTCTAAATATTTTTCATGATATTTGGACATCGGGTAACGTGATGCTATAGTAGTACCAATACCTAAACCTGGACGTGATCAAACGGATCCATCCAATTATCGTCCGATTTCATTAACTAGCTGTGTTTGCAAGACCATCGAACGCATGATAAATAATCCACTTGCTGGTTCTTGGAAACAAATAACCTCAACAGATATACAATGTGGTTTCCGTAGAAACAGAAGTTCAGGCGATCACTTAGTGCGTTTGGAATCATTTGTGAAATACGCGCTGATTAAAAAACAACACGCTGTGTCTATCTTTTTGATCTTGAGAAAGCATATGACACAACCTGGAAATATGACATTTTGAGAGGTTTACATGATTTCGGTTTGCGACGTTGTTTGCCTGAAATCATAGCAAACTTTTTAAATAACAGACAATTTCAAGCGATCGTTACAATCAGGATCACGGTGTTCCACAAGGCAGCAATTTTGTCAGTCACACATTTTAGTATAAAGATCAACAGTTTATCAAAAGTTTTAAACGATTCAATTGATGGATCGTTATTGTGGATGATTTTAATATTTTCTGTCGTGGAGAACACCGTAAATATATATCCCATAAAGACCCAGAACTATTTCTAAGTTGCACCCCTATAAAAGTTGTCAAGGAGGCTAAGTTCTTGGGACTTATTTTTCATTCACATTTGACCTTTTTATCCCATATTAAATCCCTAAAAGCCAAATGCTTGAAGGCACTCGATTTATTAAAGGTTGTTTATAATTCAAAATGGGGATGGGATCAGACTACCCTCCTTCACTTATAAAGATCACTTGTCCGCTCAAAACCTGATTATGGCTCCATCGTATACGATGGAGCCTGCAAAAGCAGCCTGAAACTATCAGATTCTGTCCATCACCAAGGTCTAAGACTTTATCTTGGCTCCTTCAGAACTTCACCTGTTCGCAGTCTCTGCGTCGAGGCTGATGAACCATCTCTTACGCAACGTCGTATAAAATTATCCTTACAGTACGTTATTAAATTATATTCTAATGAATCTAACCCCGCCTAAAACTGTGTGTTCAATCCATTTTATGAGGATTTGTACGACAAGAAGTCTTCTCTTGTTCCACCTTTAGGGCACAGAATTAAACCCTTTCTTTCTTCGGCCGGCATTGAGCTGGAAAAAATAGCTCCCTCCCGTCTTCTTTATTCTCCTCCTTGGCAGTTGGTTAGGCCTAACAAGTTGACGTAACATTAACTACATTTAAAAAATCAGAAACGAATGAATTACAGTATAAACAAAAATATAATCAATAGAAACATAAATATAGCAATTATAAATCCTTATTTACAGTCCCGTGTGGACCCGGGACAGAATGTGTTCACAGCACCCCATTGCTGGTCGTAAGAGGCGACTAAATTGGGCAACCTGTTTGCCGTGGGTTGCGTCCCGTGTCGGTGGAGGACGGTAGTCTGGTGGTTGAGGGCGGTAGGAGATTGAACCATTTTGCTCCTATTGCTCAACACACCACTTCGGCCCTTACTTCACCTAGACGGGTGGTAGAACTGGCCCAGTTCTATCAATCGGCTGGTCACGCCAAGCCCTGAGCTACAACTATGTAATGCTCAAAATTTATAAAACTGTTGCTTTGATTTTTCATGCTTGGCTATTTTGAAATTGTTACTTCAAACCCATCATTTTATGTATGGATTCCATAATTTCAAATGTATTATGTTATGTTTGTTTTTGCCTAGAGTCGTATGCCCAGAAGGCGGTGGCTCATGGGCAAATCTGGTAGAACTATTAATCCTTTAATTTTTCTGCTGGAGTATATCATCCGGGTATCCTTGGTGCTGCAAGCTGGAGATCCGCTTGTTTTTAGCATTGTCCTTGTGATACTCCGTGGTGGGTGGGGAGCTCGGATGACGAATCATTACCACTTAGCATGGAATACGAAACCCCAAACAAAAAAACGAAACGTCCACTTGACATTGATTATGATGAACAGCGACCATCCAAATCTGTTCATTATTGGCCACGTTTCCTACTTCTTGAGACTCTTGATCAAACTCCATTAAAGCTAAATCTGTTTGCCATATCAAAAGGTATCCACGGAATAGCAGGAGAAATTAAAGATGTGAAACGCCTGCGTTCAGGATCTCTGTTGCTTGAATGTAATAGAAAACAACAATCTGCTGTCCACTGAAATGTTTGTTGGAGTTCCGGTTAAGGTGTCTGCACATAGAACTCTGAACACCAGTAAAGGAATTGTAAGAGATCGAGACCGTCTATTTGCAGATATGACTGAGTTTGACATTGTATCGGAAATGAAGAATCAAGGAGTGATAGATGTAAAACGATTTTCAAGCCGGAAGAATAATGAGGTTGTTCCAACTAACACGTACCTGTTTTCGTTCTCTGCACCAAATGCACCCAAATCAATCAAGGCAGGTTACTGCAATGTTAACGTTGATTTGTACATCCCCAACCCTTTGCGGTGTTTTAAATGCCAGAAATATGGACATGGTGTGAACACTTGCACATTGTCTGTTGTGTGTGCTCACTGTGGTGAGAAAACACACACAACAGAAGATTGTGACAGTGATTTTTAAAAATGCACCAACTGCTCAGGCGATCATTCGTCATTTTCTAAACAGTGTCCTATTTGGAAAGAGCAAATGGAGATAAACAGAATAAAGTTTACTCAAAATATCTCCTTTTCTGAGGCAAAAAAACTGGTACAGAGATCTGATCTTCAAGAAAGTTATGCTACAGTAGTAAAAACACCATCTGAGTCTAGCTCTAAAAGAACAAAATCATCAACAGGCTGCCAAACTACCATGACTTGGGTCAATTGCAACTCTCCACAGATGCTATACCCTACTATATCATCAGAGACTGAGGAATCAGTTCCTAGTACATCTAAGTCTTCTTCTGATCACAAATCATCATCATCTCAGTCACATTCAAAGTCTCAACCAACAGCTGATATTCAACACACTGTTAAAAGTAAACCTAAGCCTAAGCCTGATGCTTCAAAACACCAAAGTGGCAGAGCTCCAAAAGGGTCACAAAATAAAATTCAATTGTTCAACAAATATGGGTCTCTTGAAGACATGGACGTTTCTGAAAACGTCAATTCTAGGGCACATAGCTTGTCGCCCTCCAAAAGAGTGCGGGGTAGATCCCCAATAAATCCCCCTAAAAGATAGTTTATTCCAACAATATTCTACAGTGGAACTGCAGAGGACTGAGGACTAACGTACATGAATTACAGCTATTAGTCCAAGATTTTACACCTTCAGCGATCTGTCTGCAGGAGACTTATTTAAAACAGACAGGTACTTTGGATCTTCGTCATTACAAAGAATATCATTGCTTTTCACCTCCAGGTGATAAGGCCACGGGAGGATCTTCCATTCTAATCAAAGACAACATTATCCATAGCCCCGTTTCACTTAATACTAATCTTCAGGCCGTTGCAGTACGACTAACCTTGCACGTTGCCTTTACATTATGCTCACTCTATATCTCTCCGTCTTTGACGTTTGCCAAAACCGATCTTCAAGCTCTGTATGACCAACTCCCGAAGCCCTGTGCTATCATGGGAGATCTTAATGGGCACAACCCACTCTGGGGTAGTGTAACTACTAAAGGTAAATTGTTGGAAGACTTTTGTTCTGACAATGATTTATGTATTTATAATGATGGTTCCAACACATATTTACACCCTGGGACAGGGACCTATTCTGCTCTTGACTTGTCATTGACAAATTCCGAACTACTAAATGAATTTGAATGGTCAGTCCACGATGACCTCTGTGGAAGTGACCATTTTCCTACTATTCTCAAATCTGTAACTCCATCTGATGTTCCTCCTTCATCAAGGCGGAATTTTAAAAAGGCTAACTGGGCTTTATATGAAACACTGTGTGCGGAGAAACTTAATCCTGAACGTTTTATTGACGTTCCCGATGCTATTAAATGTTTTTCTGAGGAACTGAATTCCATAGCTGATGAGTGTATACCAAAGTCCTCTGCAGTTCCACACATAAGAAAACCATGGTTCAACGATGAGTGCAAACAAGCTAGGAAGGCACGGAAAAAGGCAGAACATTATTTCCGTCGCCATCCGATGGTACGTAATTTAAATAAATTAAAGATTTTAAATGCTAAAGCACGGCGTACTTTTAAACAGAACAAACGCCAATCTTGGCAAAATTATGTATCCAAAATAAATTCTCGGACACCCATGTCCAAGGTATGGAACATGGTCCAGAAAATCAAAGGTAAAGGTACTAAATCTACTGTCCATCATCTTAAACATGGAGATCAATTGCTTACTGATAAATCGGATATTGCTAATAAACTAGGCGAAACTCTTGCTAAACACTCTTCCTCTTCCAACTATTTACCTAAATTTCAGCAATATCAAAAACAACAAGAAAAGAAAAGTATTAATTTCAATTCTGATAATGGGGAAGATTATAATGAAACGTTTTCTATTCATGAACTCCCTAGTGCTCTTGATCAAGCTCATGACACTGCTACAGGAGCTGATAACATACATTATCAACTCCTGAAACATTTACCAGAATCCTGCCTAGAAACTCTTCTCAATATGTTTGATGATATTTGGACATCGGGTAACTTTCCTCCCTCATGGCGTGACGCCATAGTAGTACCAGTACCTAAACCTGGACGTGATCATACGGATCCGTCCAATTATCGACCTATTTCACTAACTAGCTGTGTTTGCAAGACCATGGAACCCATGATAAATAGTCGACTTGTTTGGTACTTGGAAATAAATAATCTTATCACAGATATACAATGTGGTTTCCGTAGAAACAGAAGTACTGTCGATCACTTAGTGCGACTGGAATCATTTGTTAAAAACGCACTAATTAATAAACAACATGCTGTGTCTATCTTTTTTGATCTTGAAAAAGCATATGACACAACCTGGAAACATGGAATTTTAAAAGATTTACATGACTTTGGTTTGCGAGGTTGTTTGCCTCAATTTATTGCCAACGTTTTAAATGACAGACAATTCCAGGTCCGTGTGGGCTCTACCCTGTCTGATCATTACAATCAGGATCAGGGTGTTCCACAAGGCAGTAGTTTATCTGTCACTCTTTTTAGCATCAAGATCAACAGTTTATCAGAACGATTCAATTGATGGATCACTTTTCGTGGATAATTTCAATATTTCTTGCCGAGGTAAAAATATGCATACTATTGAACGGCAACTGCAGTTGTGTTTAAACAAAATAAATAAATGGTGTCTTGAAAACGGCTTCAAATTTTCGAAGTCCAAAACTAATTGTATACATTTTTGCAGAACATATAAGCCACATAAGGACCCAGAACTATCTCTAGATGGCACTCCCATCAAAATTGTAAAGGAGGCCAAGTTCTTGGGATTAATTTTTGACTCACATTTAACGTTTCTACCACATATCAAATCCCTCAAAACTAAATGTCTGAAGGCACTTGACTTGTTGAAAGTCGTTTCAAATTCTAAATGGGGAGGGGACCAAGCTACCCTCCTGCAACTTTATCGATCACTGATCCGGTCAAAACTTGATTATGGCTCCATCGTATATGGTGGATCCTGTAAAAGCAACCTTAAACTTTTAGATTCTGTTCACCATCAAGGTCTAAGACTTTGTCTTGGCTCCTTTCGAACTTCACCTGTTGACAGCCTGTACGTTGAGGCCGATGAGCCATCTCTTGAGCAGCGACGTATCAAATTAGCTTTACAGTATGTAACAAAATTATATTCCAGTGAGTCAAACCCTGCATATAACTGTGTTTTCAGTCCTCTGTGTGAGGATTTATACAATATGAAATCTTCGCTTGTACCGCCTCTTGGTTTAAGAATTAAACCATTTCTTGCTGCTGCCGGCATTGAGCTGGAAAATATAGTTCCTTCCCGTCTTCTTTCTTCTCCTCTTTGGCAGGTGGTTAGGCCCCAAGTGGACCTAACATTGACCACATTTAAAAAATCAGAGACTAATGAATTACAGTATAAACAAGAATATAATGAATTGAAACATAAATATAGCTGTTATAAATCCTTATTTACAGATGGGTCCAAGGACGGTCGCGCAGTAGCTTGTGCCCCTGTCATTGGATCCAGAACAATATCTTCTAGATTACCAGACAACAGTTCTAGTTTTACCGCTGAGGCTAATGCCATATTAACAGCTCTTAAATATATTCAAAGACGCCATAAACATAAACAATATATAATCTATTCCGACTCTCTTTCTTGCCTTCAGGCGATTAAAAATATTTCTTGTAAACATCCACTTTTAATTGAAATTATTGAATTATATAATGATCTTGCTACTGGCCAGTACGACATCGTCTTCTGTTGGTTACCCAGCCACGTGGGCATTTCCGGTAACGTAATGGCCGATCTTGCTGCTAAGGCAGCACTCAACAAATCTGTGACACCACTTCTTATTCCTTATTCTGACTACAAAGCTAGCATTAGAGCTTACACTCGTGATCTGATGCAGAAGAAGTGGGACACCCAAGTAGGTATAAATAAACTACATGAAATAAAACCCTACATTGGTTATACATACTTGGGTTGTCAGTCCAGATTTGAAGAAGTCATTTTGCGACGATGTCGTATTGGCCATACAAGATACACTCACGCATACCTTTTAAAAGGTGAGGATCCTCCGTTTTGTATCCCTTGTGATGAGAGAGTCACGGTCAAGCATATCCTGCTTGACTGTGTTGAATTCTCCATCATAAGGGATAAGTATTTTTCTGTAAAAACTGTTAAGGATCTTTTTAACACAGTCAGCGCTCATTTAATTATTGGTTTTTTAAAGGAAATTGATTTTTTGGTTGAATTTTGAGTAATATGTTCTGTATATGAATGTATTTTAAGGATTGGTAGTTTAGGTTAGTAACTAGAATTGTTAGTGGCTGTACCCTCAAAGGGGGTTGAAGTATTGTAAAATTATTGTCCTCCTGAGAGGGTACGTAAGTCCACAAACATTCCATGTAAATTTAAATCTACCAGGTTTTTAATCGTAGTATTCTTGTTGTTTTAATTTTGGCTACCATATTGTACACTCGCCAGCAGCTGAAGGGATGGTGTAAATCCAACTAGGGTCCATGCAGGTAGCAAAGGTACTGTAAGTCCCCATGGTCCTTAGTTTGGTGATCTACCTTCAGTTGTTGGCGATCTATAGCCTGATTTTATAGTGTATTGTCCTAATGGTGATGTTGTTTTTAACTTTCCATGCTAGATTTAATTCCATTTGTGATATTCTAGTTGTTTTACTGTCCTTCGTTGACAGGTTTTATAGTAGATTTATAATTAATTTTGATATTAGATGTTCTCGTCACGATATGGCTGAAATATTGCCGATGTGACGTTAAATTTTAACTCACTCACTCACTCACCTTATTTACAGATTGGATCCAGAACAATATCTTCTAGGTTACCAGATAATAGTTTTAGATATTTTCACAGCAGAAGCTAACGCCATATTAACAGCTCTTAAATATATTCAAAGACACCCTAAACGTAAACAATCTATTCAGACTCTCTCTCTTGTCTTCAGGCGATTAAAAATTTATCATGTAAACATCCACTTTTATTAGAAATTGTTGAACTTTATAACTATCTTGCTACTGGCCAATACGACATCGTCTTCTGTTGGTTACCCAGCCACGTTGGAATCTCTGGTAATACTTTGGCTGACCTTGCTGCTAAGGCAGCGCTAAACAAATCTGTGACACCACTTGTTATTCCCTATACTGATTATAAAGCTGAATTGTATAATAATTCTTGCTACTGGCCAATACGACATCGTCTTCTGTTGGTTACCCAGCCATGTTGGAATCTCTGGTAATACTTTGGCTGACCTTGCTGCTAAGGCAGCGCTAAACAAATCTGTGACACCACTTGTTATTTCCTATACTGGTTATAAAGCTGGATTGTATAATAATTCTTGCTACTGGCCAATACGACATCGTCTTCTGTTGGTTGCCAGCCATGCAGGCATTTCAGGTAATACAATGGCCGATCTTGCAGCCAAGGCAGCACTCAACAAATCTGGGACACCACTTCTTATTCCATACTCTGATTACGAAGCGAGCATTAGAACTTAGCGCGATCTGATGCAAAAGAAGTGGGACACTCAAGTAGGTATAAACAAATTACATGAAATAAAACCGTATATTGGTTACACCTACTTGGGCTGTCAGTCCAGATTTGAAGAGGCTATTCTACGACGATGTTGTATTGGCCACATAAGATATACACATAAATATTTGCTTAAAGGTGAGGAACCTCCATTTTGTATCTCTTGTGATGAAAGAATCACAGTCAAGCATGTTCTGCTTGACTGTGTTGAGTATTCCATCACAAGGGATCAGTATTTTGATTCACGAACTTTGAAGGATCTTTTTAATAACACAAGTTCTCATTTATTCATTGCATTTTAAAAAGAATAATTTATAAATTTATAAACTGAATTGTAAATAGATGCATATTTTCTTATTGGAAGTTTAAATTCATAACTGTGCTTGTTAGTTGCTGTATCCCCAAAGGGGGTTGAAGTACTGTAAAACTATTGTCCTCCTGAGAGGGTAGGTAAGTCCACAAACATTCAAAGTAAATTAAAACTTTCCACGTTTTTAATCGTAGAATAAGTGGTTTTTTTCACTCTATGGCTAGATATCCCAAAATGTGCATGTAGGTAGCAAAAATACTGTAAAAAAATAAATAGTTTGGTGATCTACCCTCAGTTGTTAGCAATCTATAGCCCATTTTATATTGTATTGTCCTCTATGGATAAACTGTTTTAGGTATAATTACTAGTTTTACATTCTTTTCTGTGATATTCTAGTTGCTTTACTGTCCTTTGTCGACAGGTTTTTTAATACACATATATTCCATTTCAGTGCTATGTTCCCGTCACGATATGGCTGAAATACTGACGATGTAACGTTAAATATTTACTCACTCACTCACTCACTCACGTGATTTAAGTCGTTAACGTGTACAGACTGATAACATTAAGGGAAATTCATGTTACCTGAAAATATCATCACGGTTCTTTGTCTGAAACAAACAAATTTACGGGAAATTAGGAGTAATGACAGTTATGACGTCACAATGCTTATACCTCTGTCACAATAATGTTAGACCTTGCTTAACCCCCTGGATGCTAAGTTTCTTTTTAGGCGCACATTTTCATAAGGTTTGAAAAGTGAACGTTGTGCGAGAATTGGGCTCGCATGGTCATGAATCTGCGTATGGCTATGGAATTACACAGAAATGTAGAACAGTAAATATAATTGTGACTACCTCACCGGTTTGAGAAACAGACACTGTTAGATGTTGCCCAGGATTTTATTGTGCTTTATAAAGCAGTCGATTTCTCCGCTTTTCGTCGTGCACCGATAAAAGCACTGTGCTACGAATTTTAATTTGTCATCTTTACTGAAAGTGTGAGCGAAGAAAATACAGCCTGATGTCTGAACGACAAAAGTGTATATGAAATAGATTTATGTGCTAAAGCATAACGTTATTCGCTCAGTATTAAAAATGACGCGCAATAAATGTCAAACATGGATTTTCTTCTGTGGCGCCAAACGTCGACAGGGAGGACATGCATGAATAAAGATAAGAGGGCATAACTCCACAATGTTTAACATTAGGTCAATGTAACTCAGATCACATGAAGAGAATTTGTTACGGATATTGACTCTATATTTTCGCTATGTTTTATTCCCGGTGAACCAAACTATTCCAATACAAATTTCTCCAGTATGAGCGGATAACTGTTGGTAGTTTCACAATTTATGAGAAAAGACGCACATACATTTTATGAGAAAGCAGGTAATAGCGATGGGGATGGCTCTATCCAATATGCACGTTAACGTTAGTTGTTAGATTCCCATATTCCCCTCTTGGTGTAGATGTACTTAGACTAATATTGCATCATTATCAACGGAGTAACAGCCACATCTTCAAATGTAATTACATTACCGAAAATAATACATTTTCGTTGACGTCAAGGCATGTTTGTCATTTTGTGACGTCGGAAGAAGACGCCATTGGTTTGATGATTATATCTCACCTAATTTCCATTAATTGTACAAAAGGTCTAGGCTCCTATGTCAGAATTCAACACTCTTTAGACAAAACATAAAATGAATGGTTTTAACATTGTAATAGTGCCCAAGTATATCAACAGTTAGCCCTCTGACCCGTATTGTGAGCAACACGCGCACCGTTGCCATCAGTTTAACGTAAGTGAAAAATAATGTTTCACAGCACCTGGATATTCATTTAGGAAACAGATGTATGTTTTTGTGAGGAACTATTAGAATATAGATGTAAGGTTTGTCCAAATTAAGCCATGACCTGGTTTATATAATTTTAAACGCTTTTTGTATAAGTATTGTTTGAGTAAGATGTCCTGCCATCACAATAGGTTTTAATTGAATTTCAGTTGATCATTTTATCGAAAACAATTATTATGAATCATAACACATTTCTGAAAAACGCGCACCTGGCAAATCAATATTCATAATTGTTTTGTCTATAAAACGACACAAGGAAATTCAATGGGCAAGACAATTCCTCTAAATATGTGTGCCTAATATATATGTCATAAAATGTACAAATCATTTTCATTAATATTATCAGTTTTACTTATAAGGTTGAATTCAAACGCTGTTTATTAACCTGTTCTTATGAAACTGCAATATTAGTCCCAACGTATTCGCAAGAACTAAATAGGTTGCAGTAATGGTTCTGTGGTATCTTCTAACACTCTTGTAAAGGCTTAAAATGTGTTATACTACACGAAATGGGTGAGTTTAAGTAATCAGAATGATTATGACTCCCTGTGTATTGTTATATGTTTTCATTGTTTTCATTGTAATGACAGAAGACGCCAAAAATGATGATAAATACCGTTGTCATTCCGTGTGGTTTTACATTGACAGTTTCTGATGCATTGTCAAATTATTGCATTGTATCTATTTTCAGTTTGTTATTTCTTGCTACAATACTCTGCCCCTGCATATTCTAAACGTATTCAGCCAGTTTAAACAATGACGAGACGACTTGATATCGGAAAATTTACGAAAATGCTATGTAGTAGAAATCGGATTTTTTCTTAGTATACATTTCAAACAAGCGCAGTCTTTCAAACACAGCGTTCGTTTTCACACTCAGTATATTTCGTTTCATGTTATCATACCCTGTAGTTTTCGTTTCGTTTTATCTAGACAGTGATGCATTTGCCGCAGCTGAATATGAAATATGCATGATGTAACTGATGTCTCAATGCCGGCCTTCGCGAAACGTGATTTTGTAAACACTATGCAATATGACGGAAAGCGCACTTTGGCGTTCGTGTAAGTGTATTTTCGAAAACGGCCCAACCGATTCTGGGTTCATCGGCGACGTTTCAGAATTTTCATTTCTGGTTACATGAAAACTTGATATCAGTGATCATTTATATACTTTTTGAAAATTCAGTACTTCCAGTGTTACGGTTAAAATTGTCATGACAACAGGTGTAAGAAATCCCATAAGAACCAGCAAAACATAACACTGAGAAGTCTGATATTTTCAATAATGTAACACAACACGCTTCGTCAATGCAGGCTACTTTTATTTAAGGAGAAAGTACAGGTTAAACAGGCGATGGTTCTGACTCTGGCTCTGGGTCTGACCCTCAGTCTCGCTCGGGACCTTTTCTGCTGCGTGCTGCTGGAGAGGTTGTTCGTTGTGTCTCGGGCGTCTGCCCTGCCGCCGTCTGCCGCCTTTCCGCTCCTCAGAAAAACCTTCGATTTTATGGGCAGAAGTTTGCGTCCTATTTTGAGCCCATTCACCCACTTCATGACCCTGTCGGGCCTTTTCTCCGGAGTGGAATGTCTTACCAACATTGTACAGTTGTTTGTCACACCTGGTTGTCGACACTTGGCCCATAGCCCCAGGGTGAAGTATCTGGTCGTGATCCTTCACCTACTGTTCCAGGCATTTTACCTGTCACAGTGTCCCACAATTTAGTACATGAACTACTTCTTCAAACCGATGGTCATCTATCAAGACTGTCCATCGTCAGCAAAAACACACACACTTGTTAGCTTCAGTAACCCGTCCGAGCATACCTGACTCTCTTCAGGTAGCTTGACCCTCGTTACAGTTTTTCACCACATAACTGTGTTACAATAATTTGTATTCAGCAAAAAAACAAAGGCAAGATACAAAAGATTCACAAGGGAGGTTTCATGTACAATGCAACTGAGTGGATTCTAGAGTAATGGGTCACAAATATAATGTTAACTCACCGAAGTCTTGATGTGAGAAACAGTTTGACTGAATGTAACAACGAGCAGTCAGGCAGCAGTTATGTAGGTCATGCGTTGACGGAGGCAGGTTGATACACAACCAACCAGGTCGTCAACACAACCAGCCTTTAAATAATATATTCAGTCAGTGATTCCGGAATATTCCAGCGATGCATGGAACCTTCGCCATTAACATGGAACTCTCTCGGCGAGCCACCTTGGAAGTCAAACGTTAATCGAAAGTCGTAGTCAAGGGGAGGGAACTCTAAAGTTCTACCTTAAAGCTTGCTGCCAAAATACGGAGGGTACTGAAAATTTATGATATGAAATGTGACCCCATAACAACAATCACTCAAAAGTGACCCAATAATAATAATTATAACTCATTTAATAATACAATTTACAGAAAATACACCCCTGTAACACCAGTAATTATCCGATGTTCACATTTCAAATCATAACGCTTTGAAATTTGGTATTTTCTGAAAAATGGCGACATTTACAGTGAAGTCCATTTTGAGGGGGTAATTTAAGCTCTTTAACTTCGCCTGAGATAATAGTGCATGGTATCAAGAAGCAGGGAATTGATGACACTATTGCTCCAAATCTAACGTAATCATTTTATTTGCATGATATAATGACTGAAATCTTGAAGATAGGGTTGGTACATACGTTTTGGCTGATACATTTTCAACAGACACGATTGCAAAATCCATTTTGTGAAACTAGCATACTTCAGCAAAACATTCTGACTTTTAAAAGCATAAGGATGTTTGATACTTTGGAATGTTTCTATATATCAGCTGTATTGACATGAATTTTCTCCTTTCTTTTCTGCTGACGTTATCCATGTCTTTCAGATAACTCGTCGAATGGTATCAGCATGTACGTGGCATCACTGTCAGCAGTTCTGTTTGTGGCAGTAGCGGGATGCTGCATGTGTTACCGACGGGGTCTGTCCAAGACAAGGTCAGTGTGGCACGTAAATTTACTAAATATAACATTTGCTTAAAGCAAATTATTCAGCAGTGAACTTTTATGTACCTGACTGACTACTTACTCTACTTCAACAATGAGTGAAAACTCGTCTATAAACGATAACTTAATTGTGTCCCATTGTATCAAATGATACTCACTATATGCCACTGCAAATGAGTGTTACTTGATCTTATCAACTAAGGACATATGAAAATAGCAAATAACGCGTGGATCTTTCTTTACCTGATGAATATATTGCTCTCCCGTCCTATTCAGGAATAATCAGCAGGGTCATGCCGAACAAGGTGCAGAAACACCACAAGAAGGTATAGGAGAGTACGAGACCTTACATCGGTATTGTGAAATTAGAGAGACAGACATTGACATGGACTCTGAGATATCAAACAATCAAGACATCGGCAAAGAGATGGCCTCTGCCCTTCCCCTTTTAGCAGGTTGTTCATTAAAAGCAGGTGTTGCTGCCGTGAATGAAAACGAAACAGGAGTTTCGTCTGGAGAAACAGAAACGTATACAGCTGTAGCAGCACGATATATATCTCCAATTGCGGATGACTAAAGGTTGGGGTGTGTTGGGGCAACTTAATGATTAGAGCGACCGCTGCTCGCAATGAAGACCGGAGTTCGATTCCTCAAATGTGTACGATGAAATGCAATGGTCCCGTTTGAAGACTATCACCGGCTGTTCATCATCCTGGACCGCCCTTGCTCGTCGCTGACCGAGAGTAAAGAGAGCTCGGAAACATGCTACTGTTATTGACATGATACTGTTTTGTTGTCCATAGATTATAACTGATTAATTGCATACCTTTATCATACATTTTGTCCAAATAGATTATACAGCAAAGCATATATAGGCAAAGTTTTTGAAAATGTTTTACAAAGTTTGATTTTTATGCAGTTGACATATCTATTATCCAGCATAATGGAAATATTCCTCATGTATTAGAATAGTATCTAGTCTCTGAAATGGATATATTTTACTGAAAACACTTCCCATGGTTAAAACACAATATGATATAATGACTAGGAGACCTGAAACTTTCTGCAAGCTTTGGAAACCTAGACTTGCCACTATATGACAGACTACTCATGTATTTGTGGTCATCTTATGAATTTGCAGACCTGGTTTGATTAATGATACCTTTGCATAGATTATGTTAAGACCGTTATTTTTTCTAACTATCCCGACCCGTGAAGGTCCGAGGTAGAAAAGGCCTTCAGCAACCTATGCTTGCTATTGTAAGAGGCGACTAACGGGATCGGGTTGACTTGGTTGACACATGTCTTCAGTTCCCAGATCGATGCTCATGCTGTTGATCACTTGATAGTCTGGTTCAGACTCTATTATTTACAAACCACCGCCATATATCTGGAATATTGCTGAATGTGGCGTAAAACTAAACTCACTCACCCACTCACTCTAACAAACTTGTCTTGTCTTAGCCTTCAGTTCACTACTCAATTCTGGTCATTGTCATGAACCTAAATTTACGGATTCCTGTCATTAGCTAGCCCTGTTCACTTTCTTCGAGGTCTCTGCTCCAAGTATAAGAACCATTTTCCAACTGAACGCAATCATCGCCGGACATTGCGAGACTGTTTCGATCGAACTGTAACTTGGTTATCAGGTTGGGACTTAGTCTTGCCAGTAAATATTCAAGGCGCTGTTTTGTTCTTGAAGTGGATCTATTCGGGTGTCACTGAGTAACACTTTATCACATCTTGTACATGCAGATAGTAATCAGAGGACAACCAGAGTACCGAGTTTACATCACGTTTGCATCGCCTTTACTCTTTAATTAATGTGCCCGTATGTTGTAGAAGTCTACAATTCCTCGTTTTACAGTGTGGCCGACATTATTCAGTAAGGCTATGTTTTTATTCAATCCTTTTCCGCTTGATTTTTATTGTCCAAGAGAAATATCTTTTGGGCAGGCTGTAACTGCTCATCACCAAGCCGCAATTACTCGCTATACAGAGCGCTGAGTCTAAGTTAGGTGGTAACACTACACTTAATTGTCTGTCGTTGCATCCTGTCGATTGTCTTATCAGATGGTGGTTTTAACTGTCTTTAGAAATGGTGGTTTATACTGTCGCCCCGCTCATCAGCTTGTATAGGTGATTATAGTTTCTTATTTAGCTATGCTTAACAGTGTTCTTACGTGGAACGTTTGTGTTTATTTACAGTTCCAGTACTGCTAATAACAAAACTGTCGATTTTTACTGTTTTTCCGTTTATTATGTTATCTTTATTTCATGACAAGCTGATCTTATGAACAGCTGACCAGGTTCGCCAATTATTGTTGACTTGACTCAGCATATATGTATATAATTGCAAAATCAAATAGATATTATTAGATTGGCCAATTTATGTGGCAAGGTTACGCATGCATTGAAAATTGCTTGAATATAGGTAGATGATATATAGAACTCTGCAGCAGTAGAATACACAATCGGGACACGGGTCTTAATTTTTTAATGGCTTTGTCGTCCCGTATCCCGTGTATACTACTTATCGAGGTGCATGCAAAATTTGAGGAAAATCGGTGGAATAATTTCCGACAAACGGACTTTGAAGCGAGCATGGGGAAAAGCAAAATGATCAACTTTTCATCATACTTAATCGAATGAAATCATTGAGAGTGTTCTCAATGCTTTTCTGCTGTAGCGTAACCATCTGCAGTGGTACATGCAAGTACAGTCAAATAGGTTAGGAAATAATCACTTTTTAGTGAGCATGTGGTCGAATTGTTGTACTTGTTATATACGAGGGGATATCAAAAAGTTTTGAGCTTTGCATATTTGTAGTGGGCAGGGCATCTAACGTATATTAGTGTCCTAGCTACATATTCCCGGTAGGATCGCATAGATGCATTTCTTCAATGGCAGTACCTTGTAGAAGAGATATACCCCCTACTGAATGTGAAAATTGGACAAGGTTGAATATAGAGCAGTAATAAAGTTTCACGTCCTGGAGGGCAACACCACCAAGCAGGTTGAAGAGCGACTCACTGCTGTTTACAAGGACTCTTCCCCTTCTGCTGCAAACATCAAACGTTGGGTGAAAGAGTTTCAGCGAGGAAGAGAGAGCTTAGATGATGACCCCCGTCCAGGACGACCCTCAACCAGTACCACCCAAACAAACATTGACACTGTGCATCAACTAGTGATGGGAAATCGTCGTATCACCCTGCACGAGTTAGAAGACGCAACCGGGCTCTCATATGGATCCATTCAGAGCATACTCCATGACAATCTCCACATGTCCAAGGTGTGTGCAAGATGGGTCCCAAGAATGCTTTCTGATGACATGAAGCTTTAACGGGTCAACATCAGTGGCCCGATGCTGACTCGTTACCATGCCAACCCAGATGATTTTCACTTTAGAATTGTAACCTGTGATGAAACCTGGCTTGATCATTATGAGAGCAAGCTGGAGTCAATGTAGTGGAAACATGTCACCTCTCCAAGGACAAAGAAGTTCAAATCGACCAGGTCCCCAAAGGTTATGGCAACTATTTTGGAGACAGTAAAGGTGTTATCCACATCGACTACTTGCCTCATCGTACGACAATGAATGGAGGGTACTATGCTAACCATCTGAAGCATGTACACCAGTCCATTAAAGAGAAGCGGCGAGGACAGATCCGGCGAGGGATTCTTTTTGACCAGGACAATGCGCCAGTCCACACCAGTCGAGCTGCAATGGAAACTACGCGCGAGTGTACAAAATTTTACCTCACCCTACCTATTCACCAGAATTAGCCCCTAGCGACTTCCACCTCTTTCCGCGACTGAAAAAAACACATCCGGGGCCAGAAATTTCAGGATGATGATGAGCTTATCGCTGCTGTGGGTTTTTTTTTAGGGGACCAAGATGTGGATTTCTTCAGATCAGGAATCGGCAATTGGCAAACCAGATGGGAGAAGTGTGTGAAGTTGTAAGGGGACTATGTTGAAAAATATATCTTGCTATTTTTCAGGGCAAGACTCAAAACTTTTTTATCTCCCCTCGTCTGTGCATCTTGCCTAATTCATGTCTGCAGTCTGCGAGACACTACTTAAGCACCAGTCCAATCAACCCTGTCGATTCTGCCATTATTTCAATGCCCAGCATCACGGGTGCAGTGATGATGGTGGAAAACAACCCGCCACTCGGCACACCTAATCCCATGCTGGTTGCTATCAGGACAGTATCGACACCGTCCATGTGATATTTTTTGTACAATGTCCTGAGCATGCCACGCTCTAGATCGATTTGTCATTTCATTTTGCTTAAACCTGGCTACAGTTGTTTCCAGTGTTTTCGCCGCGTCATCCGCCACCGGATACAGTCCCTTTTTGTGTGCATGAAAAAATATATACTCTCTTATGAAATGAGCGTGATGTCAATCATCCTGTTGATTCGAGATTCCAAAATGCCCATTTGTTGTCGTTGGTGAACGCAAGAGTGTACGTGGTGTTTTGAATGATGAGCGTGAGATTGACGTCGTCCGACAGCTTGCAATGAAGACATTGAGGACGAGGTCTTACTGCTTGCTGCTGACTGCTTCTTTGGTGTTGATGAAATATCCTAGGTCATTGTTGATGTTGGCACTTTGATGCATTTGTAAATGCTGTTTTGCAGTTGCAAGGCATACAGTATGCAGTCAAAGCCGTGTCCCCAAGGTTTGAGATAGGTATGTTGGCACATTTTCTCAGCTGCATAGCCATTTCTGGACCCCAAACTTCATTGTGGTTTGACGTGCAGCGTCAGGCTGAGGAATCCTGTATGGATGGGTTGGTGTTTTATGTCTAAAACCGAGATTTTTAAATTCAAAATGTTGGTTCGCGTTAATTTCTTGCACTGCAAGATCCAAAACGATTCGATTCTGCTGTTGTACTTTTATGTTTTCACAGCACATAGGTGGAAGGTCGTTCGTCTTTAACGTTGTCCATTGTTCTCAACAAATCGTGATGAATGCACAGCTCGTGACGAGGCTTGGCAAATCTAACCCTTTGACAGTTGCAAGGTCGTATTTAGAAAACCTGAGCATTTTCGCCAAGTGTCTCTTGCCTAGTTTGATGGGTCATTCTTTCGTTCGCGATTCCCAGAAGCGTGATGTACATGCTACTGATACTAAGACACTATCTTATATGTTCAGTGTGTGAGAGCGTTTTACTCTAAACTCGACGTCGATCCTGTGTGGATGAACATTGTGGTGGATGCCAAGGACGGTTCCCACTGTCGAGCACGATTTATCAATGTCTTTCAAAAAGTGCAGGCTTTTGCTTGGTTCGACAACCAATTGCAACTTTGGCAGAATCAATTCAATTTTACTTTGTGGTGCATGACAACTGGGTGCAGCATGATGTTGAAAGACATTTGACACAATCCACTGAGTCAGTCCATGTTAAATTTTCAAGAGTACTACCAGATCACACGCATCCTTAAAGAAATTGGCATGACGCAAGACAAGGTATGGAATATGGTAAACAATCCACAAGATTGGCATGTGTACAAACGTGTTTGCCACGAATGAGACATTGATCTGAATCAAGGCAAGGGTTTGTTCCAGTACATCTGCAATATTTTTTCGAGGCCATCCGAAATATCTTCCACACTTTTGGTCACGTCTCTCAAATCGTCTCTGGCAGTGATATTGTCAAATCCTGTCCTGACGTTTTCCAGATACTGGCCAGACTTGAGTGGAAGTTTGGATCGCGTCAGTCTGTAATCTCTTAGGTTTAATTTGTCGCAAATGAATTGAACACTGTGCTTTCCTGCCCGCATGAACCCCTTTTTATCGTGCTGGTGTCCATAACTTCGAACTTTGGATCCGTTCTCAATCGCAGCGAGCCCTTCCTATCGTTGAAAAACTCGAATTGGTGGTATAATGTAATTTTTATCTTGTTTTAAATCATTGTAATAATCATTGATGGTCTGTTTTAAGACTTGATCGCTCATGAGACCACTCACATACGAGGTGTCTGCTGATGCTCCTTCATAAGCTGCACATTGAGATCCTCCATCGGAATATAGGTTTAATGTGTAACATAACGATGTACAGATGAAACTTTGATACTTTCTAAAAGCTGAGGGAACCTCCCGGCATTAAACCTTGGAATCAGTCAGTGACTGTCACCAACAATCCTAGCAGTATGGATCAAAAGCAAATGCTGCTTGTTCAGTTTTCCAACCTATGTAAGAACGACGTCATTGTCCCTGTCACGGCTCGACTGGCGTTCAACAGTGCTTTGACTTCAAGCGATGACAAGCGTGAAGTTGTGAAGAAGCTTGGTTGTACATCATCAAAACCAGTGGCAACGAGGTGCTGAGCATCAACGACAAGGACGTTTTTTACTGTTATTCGGATCTCTGGAGAATGGTTAAAGAATACAAAGACAATGTGTATCAAGGCGTCTGTATACGCAAATGTAAAGCGATGTTGCACTTGGGGTACGGTTTCACGCCGTATCAGCTTGCCAAGATCACATTGGCTGAACGTACCTGAACTGATTTTGCATGACGCTAGACTTCAAGCTGCTCGATGGACACGTGCCATTTTACCAGGACAAGCTGAGTGACGGTGTGGAGTACCAACTCACGTTCAATGACTCCGGCAAAATTGTGAGAATTCCGAACGTTGCTGCAGGCACCTACACCACTGACAACATCTCGCTGAAGTTCTACATGGTGACGAGGTCTGAGCTGGCTTGGAACATTCGCCACCTGTACTTGGGAAAACTGTCCGTCCTGTACGACATAGTCCTGAGGCACCAGACAATCACCAAGGACAAGAGTGACACGATGTGGAAAATCAAACTGAACATGTCTGTGCAATCGATGAAAGGCATCTTGATAATCCCTGTAGAGGACTACAAACCGTTCGAAAGAAACAGCCAAAATGTCCCAAAAGTGGAGGTGGTTTGCCCAACTAGCTGTTCAGCCAAGGCATGAGGGCTGACCAGCAATGGGACGAGATCATACGTGCGCCAGTAACTAATGTGGTGGTCAAGGAACTCGATCTTGTTGACATGTCGCTAAGGAAATACCTGGCCAATAAGAAATGTCCTGTGGTTGGACATGCGATCCACGGATGACGGCAGGCTGCACGGCACCAGACATCACGTTGAGATGGAAGGGAGGGTCTCAAGCCAATGGTGAATTGAGTTTAGTATATGTGCACGGAGTTGATCTCAGCACGCGTCTGCAGCACTTGTTGCTTGCTTACCATGAGAAACTGAAAGGAGAATCAACACTGTTCCTCCTGGACAACTGCATTGCCAACAGGAAAATCCTGAAAAAGAGAGACCTGCTGTTGTACCTGGCCTTCTCAGGCTGACAAACGAAGCACAGCCTTTTGGTACTGACGCAGATATTCAACTTGGTGCTGGAGACTTGAGGGAACAGACACAATGGGTCGCCCTGTTTCACTGCAACAATTCACTTATTGCCCGCCAAAGACATCGACAAACTGTACGCAAAATACAAATCAGACTCGGTGTGTTGAAATGAGGAAAAACATAGGGTCAGTCCTGAGGCAGATCTATGCTCGTCTGGTGTTGTACTTTCTTGTACGTGCCTTATCCATCGGAAGATCTTGAGAAAGATCTGTTGATCTGTGCTTTAAGCACAGTCAGCTGTGTATTGTACCACAGATACAGCATGTTTTTGGCTTTGGTGATGGTGGCAATCATCACGGCAAAGCAATGTCGATTTGAAGAAAAAGAAAAAATGGATGAAATCAACACTGTCGCACGAGATCTCATTGTTGGAGGAGAACAATGCTGCCATCTATCCCAATCAACAACAGGCACCACTGGGGGAGGAACAAGTGCTTGAGACCATTACCCCCAAGAAAGTAGATGCTGGTCACAAAGGCTGGTTAGTTAAACAGCAGAAGAATAAAAACAATAAAACTTATCGCCGATGGACACTTATTGCCGATAGCCACTGCGGTAACATGCGATGTCATCAGAACAACTGCATCTCCACACAAATTCACGACGACGGCAGCACCACCGCCACCGTAAGCACCTAAAAATGATCAGTTAGTAGTAAAACCTCTAATGATCTTAAAAACAAGTCAATGTCCAATGGATAAAAACGCTCGTCAATGACGCGTATCACGCCAGCGTGGTCAACTTGCTGGCCAAGGCTACACACGCTTGAGCAAAAAATTATCACCAAACAACATGCGTCCAAGCTTGATTTCAACCCGCAAGACGTGGGCCACCCAAGATATGTTCGTCAAGCAAGGCATCATGGTCGGTGGGGCATTAGTCAATGGTCTGGCAACGCACCCACTCTCTCTCAGTATTATGCACCTTCCAAGGCACAGCAGGACCTGGGGCTGATTTTCATGGCAGTGGGTTTGATCGCGACCATGTTCATCGCCAAACAATTAGACTAGAACATATTTGCATGCATATACAATCATTGGAAGACAAGTACCTTTCAACTGCAAGTATGTGCTTCTCGGCAAAACCAGCACCTGCAGCAAGAAATGTGCTGCTGATTACTGCAGCATGAACATGATGTCCTTCTGTCAACTACACGTGTGAAATGTCCGGCAAAGACGTGAAATGCTATTGCAAGGTTCACAGAGAAAATGTGGTCTGAGGCCATCTCATCTACTTGGCGAAAAGAGACTTCCTCAGTTTAGGATCAAAATCTAACTTACAGTTTAGGTAATCATCAACGTTTAACTCTCCAGTGTATTGGTTGGGGTGCTAATGCCTAACAGCGAGACATACCTGACACACCAACAGTCTACTAGAGATTTGTCTTCACATGTGAAAATCACAAAGCCCTATTGAAGATTAGACTTCCCTTCTCAACAAAGCGAAGCTCAAAACATATTAGAGGATTGACTTTGCATCTGAACAAACCAGCAATGCCCGCTGTTCAAGTACTGAAAAAGCTTGCCAAAGAACGTGTAGTGATGTTCTTTGATATTCCTCCTCGTGAACTACCTCCCATAGTGAAACAACTTAAGGTTTAGGAAAGGAGCATGGAACCAGAGAGTATTCATGTGCGAGGAAAGCCAAGCTCCTTGAACTGCTGGAGGAACACAAACCTGTCAAACATCGGTTCACGAAGAGGAAGCACTCTGTAGGCAATCTGGAAATGACCATGAACCAAAACATGGACATTGAAGACCTCAAATCCTTGATCAGCAAGGAACTGAATTATCCGGGAAGCCTCAATTTTCAAATTGTGGTGATCATGTCACTGGAAAAATAGCAGATGTATGGCACAATCGTGTACATTCACTTCACTTCACTTCAGAGGCAAACAAGAACTCGTGAGTCTGTCCGAAACCATCAGAGCATCGATTGACATGTCATTCGGGTTTTGCCTTGGACATGGTCTATCATATTTATCTGCACATAGCCAAGTACGAACCTTTCAAAGGAGGATCGTACCTGTACCTGCTACTGTACTACAAGAAAAAGTAAGTCATGGTCAGTGTCAAAAGCAAAGGTGACAATTGCCTGAGGGTGGTGATCAGATCAGCAATGTATCCAACCAATCGCACCAGGAGGATTGCCGAGGCGTGGGGCAACCACAAACATAAAATATCCGTTCCTTTTGAAAAAAAACAAACGGACACTATTGCTCCTTGGACAAAAGTTTCACACACAAAATCCAGGAAGACAAAGCAGGCAGTTTCAGATTTGCAGTCGTCCAAAGCGACGGACGAACGAACGCTCTCGTCATCCTACCGAGGTCCCAGCGCAGGCAAATGGTTTTGACATACTTACAAAGCAAAGAGAGAAAAATCAGGGAAGAGTTGTCTGACTCATTTCCAACGTGAATGAGGGCAGATCATAAACTTTCTCATAAGAAGTTTGACGAAACTCAGTTGCCTCCCAGCAAATGCTTTTAAAGCACTTTGACCGACTCGACCATCCCTCCAGACACTCGTGATGTTTCGGGAAAAGTGCTTGAAACAGTGCGTTTTTGATCCAGAATGGTATTCTACTTTCCCCGGTCTCTCTTGGGATGCTCTGTTGAAAATGACCGGCGTGGAACTGAAACTGCTGACTGTTTAGGACATGTACCTGTTCATGGAGAAAGTGAGTTCATGCTATACAATTGCATGGGTGCCGGGTCGTAGCTGCTGGCCAAGCATGACGTCAGTGTGAGACAAGGCGTAGTGCGAGCTCACTGTAGCAAAGGCATTATCGAGAGATTCAGTCACACCCTAAACGATCCCGGAAACAGAAACACGTAATGGGTCACACACTTGCCACGAGTGGTGGATGCCATCAACCATGAAGTCACCAGAGACCTGGGTAAGAGATTCGTTGAAGCCATCAAAATGAAATCCGCAGAATCATTACCAGCAGCATGTTCAGATACACCAGAAGAAAATCCATTATCTGACCATGTCAGCTTTATACCAGCTGAAAATACATAGCAGAAAATGTGCCACCGATCCGATATGGTCCATGAAAATGTACATCAAGGATAGCTTTCAACTTGTATTACTTGAACGACAGACCACCAAGATCATACGTGAGAGGAGCTGATGATCGTACCTCACGACACGGTGCCACCATGTGATGATAGTTCTCTTAGCCATTCAAGTAAACACTGACTAGGTACGTCGAAGTGTGTAACACACCCTGACGCGGATTGTTTCTCTTTTTCATCGAAGTCCATCTGAAAAACACTGTTTTCAGTTCTTAACAACCAAAAAAAACCCTTTTCCCAGACCAACCCCATGCTCGCTTCGAAGTTCGTATCTCGAAAACTGTTCCACCGATTTTACTCAAAATATGCATGCACCCGAGGTAAGTAGGATACACAATGGGACCACGGGATAGGAGCTGATCAGGGCCTTAATGTTTTTAAATCAAGGCCCTGAAAGGGCCTGGTCCCGTGCCCCTATTGTGTACACTATGGCAGCTATTCTATCGTATTGCTGTAGCCGTTAGTTTACTACTCATGTTTTCCTGATTCTTTTTTTAAGAATGCCATTCTTCTCTTATCAACTTGTACATTTGATATAGTTTCAGTTCGCTGCTAAAAATAAATGTGTAAACACTAACTATGTTTTCTTTTATTACCTTATGTTTTACTTAAAGACAGTTTGTTGGATGTCAGGATGTCGATGCACATTGGCGTTTAGGCCTCTCTAAATAATTACAAGTTCAAATGGGCTTTTTTCTGCTTATTGTCCCTCCATTCAGACTACCCACCGCTATTTTTACCTACGGCACTGGTGCACTGCACCCCACCCCATCAGAGTTCATTAGGTCAGAATAGACCTATTGCACTGTGGTAAGGGCTCATTTAAGTTTCTTTGTAAAGTGTTGGACGTTAACTCAAGGCAAAATTGCAAAATGTTTCTTTATTTGCTCTTTAACTGCATGTAGTGAAGTCAGAATATGCTTTTGTAATCGCTCAACGTATGTTATGTTTCTAAATTGTGCTACTTGTTGAAAATTGCTGTGACAACAGATTTGTTAGTCCCCTTTGAATCAGCAATATATCACAGTGGTTAGATTGTATGTCGTAGTACACTGGTAGTATGGTGTTGGAATCAGTGAAAAGCCTGCAGGTGATTCAAAGTGGGCCGTGTGCAGAACAGAAGCATGGGAACTGTCTGGGCACATGTAGTAAGTGCAGGCAGGCGATTGCGGTATGGCTGGTTAAAGAGGTGACTGGTTTCAACTCACGTGTCGAATTTGCGAATTTTATGTCAATGTTTATACATAATTATTACGTCTGGTGCTGCTTTATACTATTCTCTATTTATAGCTATAGGAGTGTACTGATATGTGTTTTGCTTGGCGAATTATCAAACACACTTATCTCCCCTCTGTAAGTAGATTGTTGTAAGTCGTAAAAGTATGTTCCACATTAAATGACAACGTATGATGTGGATTTACAGCTTCATTAATATTTCCAACACGACGTTTCTGGACTACCCCTATTTCACCAATAGCCAATGACAGGTATTTATTTCTACACCTTTGTTCATTAGATTCGTAGTTGTTGAGCGAAATGTACAATGTAGGTCATGTCGCCTAGCCTGGGACGTGCACAGTGTAGGACTAGAAGACCATTCGTCCGACGTTTTATTGTGGAAGCCGTGGGGGTTGACTTTGTGTGCTAATGGTCAGTGGCCTGCCTTTGAGAGTATGGGTTCGATCTTAGATCTGTCGCGACGTAGTGAGGTAATGGAATCTTTAATCTCTCTCTCTCTTTGTATCTGTCTGTGTTGTGTGCTACAGCTGTACCAGTGCTTGAGCACTGTACAGTAGTATTACTGTTAGGACCTACAGAGTTACTTCCCTTCATTCGCCTATCGAAACGTGCCTTACTTCACTCTTCTTCACATTCAATGTATGTCTGTGTGTGTGACCATTCCACTATTTCATCATACGTATATTGTTTTTGTTCTTTCTCGAGATTCCACGTCAGCTTTCCGATCGTTTTAAATGCTTCCATCATCATCATAAAGCAGGATTTTCTTGCTTTGTGATGATTACAAATCTGCGAAACGTAAACCTCATTGAAGTTGTCTTGACCGAACGCGCTTAAGACTTAGTTTACCAAAGCATACGGATATAATATTCAGATAATACAACTACATTGCGTGTTTAAATGTGTTAAGATTGGGCAATTTTAACATTTTTGATTTCCATACAAATGTGCGTTTGATCATTGTAGTCTATAACACAACGAACGACAGTTCATGATTAATAATTGATTTCACTAACTGTGATTACTGTCTCCGATGACTGCATGTTTTTACGATTGTTACAACAGCAGGTCTACTTGAAATGCACGGGTTGCTAACTGACCCTCAAGCAGGACAGGGTAGCTTAGAAAGGACGAATATTGAATCAGTTGCTTCACGGAATATTCCCACGTCATTTAAAGTGCCCACTAATGTAGCACGATAACAAAACGAAGGATGAAAGGTTTCTACAAAGTTCTTTAATTACGACGTATATATAATTGCAACAGTCAATGGTAACAGCAATCAGAATGTTGTCAGGTTGTTCTTCAGACTTCGCTGCTCAGCTGGTCTGCTAGCCTTGACTGGTGGTGTTGTCCGTTGGTCTGTGCTCAGCGCTCTGTGATTTAAGCTGCCCCTCTGTAGACGTCATTGACGGCGCTGCTTACGGTAAGACAGGCATTTTTTGCTAGTGATGGAAAATGCGATGTTTATTGTGTCGCATTAATGAATCGTCGCATGTATTTAAACTGCTTTCTCAAGTCGAGATATACATCAACAGGAAGTATATATGTTTCTCGTACACGCGCTTCATCAACGGGTCCATATCATCAAGTTGTCAAAGAGGAGAGTAACGATGTTTCGGGGAGATAATAAATCAAAGTGAATAATCCGAAGAATACAATCAACAACCGTACTCGCAAAAGTTGTCAAATGAACATAATAACTTATAACATAATAACATCTTTTTTGAGCGATTGTGTGCCGTAATTCAAGGGACATCTCGGCTTTCGTCGCCTCGAACTTGACTCTCGAACACGATGTTTAATGCTAAGAAATGTGCATAAAGCATGTTTGTCACAGGTCATAACCTACCACGAAACATGCACTAATGTCCACAATGTATGTATAGGTGCTGTTGTGTTGTGTAACACGTTCAAAATAGCATAATTATACCCAACATTTTCGTCTGAATCAATGTTTACAAGAACATTATCCATTGCTGTTGTCTGATTGGCTGCCTTAGGTTACGTGTTTGATTTTGAGCATTCACGATCCTTATAGCAGACTGTGGCAAGTAAGCGTCATTAGAAACTAGTTTTTATACAATAAGATTGCTTCTCACAAATCGGAAATACTCTTGGCAAGGTTGATGTTCAGAGCTTTCGAACGATACCCGCCATCAAACGAATCGCCTTACATGATATTTGTACTGAGTTCTCAGCTGGGGGATATAATGACATGTTACAAATGCATGCCCCTACTCCAATAATCGCCCACTTCGTGAAAGTGCTTGTGCAAACAACAAAACAATAGCGATCGGGGCCACAATTAACAATACTTGTGTATCGCTTGCGTGGCATTACAAAACAACAGGAAGCAATCGCCGTATGTGAAGTGACGCTCCGGTGTTGTTGCTTTCATAAAATAAAATAGCAAAGTGAGTATAGGATCAAAGTCTTACAACTCGCAAAATTCTATCGTCCCATTTATGGTAGTGACTGTTCAATCGCAAAAATCGACGCAAAAATTTCCTGGTTTACAGTATATGGGGACGTGTCGACCTGTCAGCAATAAGTGGCGACCAGTCAGCATTTCTTCGGACTGTTGACCAAATGATCACAACTCAGTTAAATCTTCAGCTGTTCAGTTAGTGAGGCATTAGTGGTGGACAATGGAATCATATCTTTATCCCGTCAATTTGAATTTATCTTCATTAGCACTTGACCAGCAGTGACAGAATTTTGTCTTCCATGGGAAAAAAAACCTGCCCGTCTACACAGCCTCCAACCACATTGTTACATTAAGCACTAGTGATGAAAGCAAAAGAATCCACAGCTTCTTTAGCTCACTAACTTTGTTGGACAGGAACTGGCATGATGTTTCCGTCGCTCTGGGAAAGCGATCCTGCAGGTGGTTGCGAACAGAATTGCGTCGTCTCAAATTGTGTGATGAGTTGTATGATTATTCACATAAATTGCAGTTTTAATAAGAGAGAGCACGAGAAGAGAGCAAAGGCGAACCAACACTACACAAATTACCATTGTCTACATATATGTCGTGGAATGTTATGAGCATGTTCTTATTACACCTGGAACTGATGGAACATTTTCGAAAGGTCTTTCCTTTTGCTTCTAGATGGACCGAGTGACTTTGAGGACATAGGTTCAGCACTAGTGCTTTCCATCCACCGCGGAATATCAACAGGAACCGTTCCAAATAGGACCGGATCTCAGGATGCCGACTAGAGAGATACATAGGTGTTATACTCCGGGGACAAATCCATGAAAAACTATGAAAAGCTAAAAGAAGACATGGCAGACTGGTTCCGGCCCATGGCATCATTCCCAAGAATCACAAATTTCAGAGCTCTAACATCACTATCAAATGATATTTATGCTAATTTTGCCCTGAATTTCTTGATGAGCTGACGTCCAAAGAACTTGTAATATCAGATTTTGTGATATGTTTTATCTGTCCTGGAGAAGGTGAACTTAACACAGAGATGACTACTGTCTACATATATTGCCTGATATTTGGTAAGTATGTCGTTGTTCAACAGTCGCCGATAGAACCAAGCTAAATATTTGTGTTGTGAATCTGCAATGTATGTTTTCGAATGAGAATCATAAGATAGAATGAGAAGACCTATTCGTTAGAAGAATTTTTACACTTGATTCTTGAAATCACAAAAAGTCACAATCTGTATTGTTGCAAGTTGCAAGCTCTGTCTGTTACTTACTCAGTAGCGATGGCTTGAATTTGTGTGTAGTTGACACTACCAACGGTATGTTCATTGGGACCTTTATATGGTCACGTGTTATATATATCGTTATTTTTCCGACTACATTTCTTCTTCTATTTATTTTGCTCGATTGATTATATCGCCATGGTTTAGAGTGCTAACAGCTTATGGCATATAAACAAATACATCGCGCTGTAATTATGGACACATAGGTTTGGCAGTTTTACTAGACACCATTTCCAGATTCTCTTCAATACCTTATTTATTTGCAGTGTCCTATACTCACCCACAAAATATTTTTTTTGCTCACATGTATGAAAATAACAAAGGACAGTGTGAAGTACTTATACACATACTAGCGTAGGCATGTAGTTACGCGTTGCAATGATGCCAATGTCGCGTGTACATGTGTTGCTTTCAACATGTTACTGTTCTGTGGAAATTGTATGCGTAACGGGTGCTACAGGTATGAAAGAAGAAAATCCCTCATGTTATTACTGATTTTTACTGATCTGTTCAGATACATTGCCAGGTATGTTGCAAGACTGATATATTCTCGGATTTCACGTTTTATATCGTGAATAATTCATGTGTTGCAGTACCTGGATTATTTGGCGAAACTCCATGTGGTTCGAGGATGTATGGAGAACATTGTGATAAGCACTGCAATGTCAATTGTCGCTCGGATGCCAGGAATGAAACGTATTGCGACAAAGACACTGGAGACTGCTTAGTGGGGTGTGTCTCTGGACGGTGGGGCAGCCAATGCAACTTTCCTTGTAGCAAGAATTGTGTGGATCGTGTATGTTTTCAACAAACTGGACCGTGTTCGAAAGGCTGCACAGAAAACTACAGAGGAGATCTGTGTGAAGAATATATAGGTATAATAACTATGCTATATATTCATGTTTTCATTCACACCAAAAATCGCAAACAGCCTAAGAGTCAACCTAATTACTATGATCTGAGGTTGCATCTTAGAAAATGCACTGGGGCTATTGCTGCAATTTTCATCTAGCTCTTTGAATTTTGTATTACAAAATACGTCAAAGCAATACTATGCACATTTAAATATGTACATATAGCAAACAGCATTTTTTCAAGAGTTTATTCGTGTTGAATATATGCGAAGAAATGCCTTTATGTGATCGATATCAATCAAGCAGCCATGTCATCATGTATTGAGTAGGGAATCTTTGTTGGAGAGTGATGATTTGGGTTAAAATTGATCTTTAACAACCCCTGCTTGTCGTAAGAGATGGTCAGACTGGCGGACCTGGATGACACCAGTCAAAGTATTTCCAACTACACAGGGCGGTGTTCATGCTGTGGGTTGTCTGGTCCGGACTAGACTATTTGTAGACCTCCGTCAAATAGCTGGAATATTGCTGAGTGTAAGGTTAAACAACAAACAAGCAAACGGATTTGTTGTAGGAGGCATACGTAAATAACCGAATGGTGTCGATATATGAGGAAATTTTCGAGTGACATTGGGTGAAAGTTACCTGAATGATAACAGTTATAAGTAACTCCAGACATTTGGTTATCTACTACGAGTATTTTATTTTGCACAAAGCCATTTTACATTAAATCGTCAACATTTTAAAACATGCCTAAAAGTTATCATGTCAACCCTTCAGTGACACAAAGTTGGATGTATTTATGTATATATTTTTCACAGTCACATGGTAGATCCATTTAAAGGTTTCTCCATACTTGCACTGTGATTGTCATATGATATCACATTTATTCTGCACGTAATTCGGTTAAACAAATGATGTAATCGTGTTTATACCTGCTTTTAATGACACGGAACACTTAAGATTCTTAAGGCGACGTTGGTTATGTGTTTGTCAGCACTTGAAGCATTCCTAATAATTTTACTCTAATTGTATTTCCATATTTTGCCTTTTCATGTGATTGTTTTTGGCCTAGGAACAAATCCCCAAACACTAACAACAGACCCATCGAGAATCGATCCACCAGAAGAGACACATTTGGGCAAGTTGTCAGCCGTCACCGCCGTCATCGTCGCTGTCGTAGTCACCGTAATAGTCTCCGTCGTTGGCACTGCTGTCGTCATTTGTTGTGTCTGTGTTTACAGAATTCGGTAAGTTCGTATTCGTTTCGAATTATAATTACAATGTACATGTTTACTATTTATGCATCCATGAATTGCGGAAAATGCCTCATTACAATATTTCTGGACATAATTGTAGATTATATACACGGCGTAATCAGATTTTCAAATATATTAGAAATCTTTACTCTAATCATTCCATTTTACAATTCCCACGATATGCTAATGGTTGGTGAGAATTGCACACCTGATCTTTAAGGGAAAGTAGCGTGCATGCACACACTTTTAGTAGGATGCATTGTGCCGAAAATCATGAAAGGAGACCCCATGCTTTCGTAACGGCATGTGTCCTGTCAAGAAATGTGTTCTATAACTCTTTGTAAGCAGTTTATTGATCTGCGTCGCTGTATATTGAATTATGCCTTGCAGGTGGCTGACTGAAAGCAGGTAAGAAAACATAACAGTAACATTCGCTAACTTTTGCAGCTTTGTCATCAATGCCAGACGTTAAACGCGACCGAGCGTATTCACTTAATACACGCAGTTCACAATACGAGTCTAACTATGCAAAAAGTCTGTATTAGTGTGCTTCCAAAGAGCGATGATGTCACGTTTTAGATAGATGAGCGTATTCAGATGGGTGGTTGGAAACTTCCCTATGAACCAATATGGTTTTTCACATATCGCCTAATAAATCGTTTGTCAATTCTGGAGGCGTATTGTGTGTTATTGTACCCGGAGAACGCCACTGCTCGTGGTGACAGTTGTTGGACTGCATTTCCAAACGGGACTTTACAGGCCGATATCTGTAGCTGGAACAGTGCCCTTTTAGTCAATATGTAAACAAAAGTGTACGGTCATATGGACAGTAGCAATGACACATGCGGGCGATGCGGGTTACCAGATGGATCAACCTCTAAACTGACTCAAGAAACAATAATGAAAATATAGATGTGTCTTATCCCGTACATATATAACAAAAAGTAAGTGTGTTCAAGTAATCTATTTCAAAGGATTTACAGATTGTCAGACCTAGGATGCGTAATGCTTCGCGTGATTAGACTCGGAGACTTTGGTGTTACGTGTATTCATATCCCCTATAAACGTAGGGGATAGGAACATCAGTTGTAAAGAATATATGAACCTTGTCAATGCATCTTGGCCATGGTCTATTATTGTTTTCAGTTTTGACAATCTAAGTAATGTTTGTTCTTTAACGCTGAACTCAGCAATTTTACAGCTTTTGACTGCAGTATGTATCTAACCGAACCTGGACAAGACAGTTCACTCGATCCTTCAGTCGCCTCTAACTACAAGCAAGGGGTGCAGATGATCAATTCGATACCGAATCTTTGTCTATAAGACACATATTTGGTAACATGCAATTCCATTCAGTTGGACTTTTATTTTATAATGTTATAAGTCGTCATATATTTTGATTTTACGTGCATCTGTTACGTTCACATCCCATGGTAATTACATTTTGCTTTTTTCTTCAGATATCAAGAAAGCAGTAAGTAGTAATGTAACGATTTTACCGGAGCGAGTCTGTTGGAAATCAAAGTCACAGCGGCAGTAAATAAACAAGGTCGAGATTTATGGTGTGTCAGAACTATTACTATGGAAATGCCCTTTTCATTGCCTAATAGTTGTACATCATAGGCAATAGACCGATCCAGTCAGGACCGATAAGCCCCGCCCACTTAGTTTTTGACATTAGTGGGGACAACAACTGACTAATTACAATGGTGTCACTGCGGACGAAACATTCGATATGGTGAACGGTGTTGATGGACTCTGCTTGTGGCACTTTGGTATTCGTCGTTTGTGAGAAAGGAAAGTTCTAATATAAATGTTTCTAATATAACTTAGTCGACAGATTGTAACTGGCGAATGAAATGGAGTTACATGCCCGATGAAAAATCATCCCGGCTAGCTGCTGCATGATGCGTATTTTGGGATGTGTATTTTCTCTCCAACCAAATAATCAATCTGACAATTCACGCCCGTCTAAAATACTAGCAGGGGAAAGGTAACTGAATTATGTTATTCCTTTTAAATTCCCATCGTATATTTGCAAAATCCGTGATCACAACCACACGTTCACGTTTTAAATCGTTTCGATATCTATAAATAGACTGTCAACGATGTTTGTGGCGCCTTCATTTCTTAACAGGACAAATCAGAGGATAAATCAGTAATGTGAAAACACGGGTTTCTACCCTTTAATGAACAAGGCAGAAAACATATAATACTATTTAGACTCACCTGAAGTATTCGCTATATGTTTTGTACGAACGTATGGTTACATCGAAGATGAATTTCTCCAGTAACTTGGGGGAACCAACTGCAAACTTTATGTAGATGAATTGCACAAGGATCATGCATCAAATTTCTGGAAAGCATGTGTAAATATCGTGCACAGGAATAGCTGCGTTTAGGTTTAAAGTTTGGTTAAGAATTTGCCAATTTTCATTGTGTTTCATCGTTTCGTGAACTTAAGACAATAATCTTCTGAACGTTACGGATTTGTTTTACAATACATCAGTTCATGTGTAAACAGTACCTTAAACAGTGTGGAACATTTTACCAAATCTAGTTTAGAACAGTTGACTGAAGTTAGTGACTACATTTACACTAGTGAGTCTAAACTTTTGATAGGTAATATATTTCCCGTCCACTACTTAGTGCACTTTGTTTGTTTCTGGATAGAGATTAATGTAAACAAAATCACAAAACAATCACAGCATTATAACCTATAATTGATCGTATGTTGGAGGAGGTAATTGGGCTTGTATACAGTACGTTTTCATGATTGTACCTGGACATACCCAGAATATTCAGCACGTAATCTGGAGCAATTCTCAGTACAATGTGTTACGGTTAAAAATTTACTGTGACAAGCAGTGTAAGAAACCCCCTTGTGAATCAGCAAAACAGACCAAAGACAAGTCAATAAAGTTAAAATTCTGTACTATTAGCAATGAGAGCAAGGTATACAAAGCCACAAGTCAATTTCACAATACTAATTACAAATTCAAAAACAAGTGAGCCAAAATCTAAGTCAATGGGGCACAAAATATAATTTAGCAAACTCACCAAAATCTCAGTACGAGAGAGAATCAACTGTGCAGAATGTAAACGCAGCGATCGGTCTGGCAGCAGATGATGTAGATTCAGGCGTTGACGGATTTTGATGAACAAGCGTTGGCGGTTTGAATGTATGAGTGTCCCCAAACACATGGTAACTCGCCTTTATATATATTAGCAGTCATTTCTCGAAAGTTCCAGCACTTACAAACATCGCCAACACCATAGAATGGTCTCCAACCAGTATCCCGGAAGTGAAAACATCGAAAACTAGGAACGCATAAAATCCGGACAACCTGAATCCTAAAAATGTGGATCATCTATTAAAACGAAATGTGACCCATCATAATTATTATTCAAAACACTAGAAGTTGTGACCCAATAATAATTATTACTGAATAAATAACAAAACTATACAGATAATACACACTTGTAACAAGTGTTTCTCATCAAAACCTGTACACTATCCTAAAATGACACAGTGACCGAAAATATGGAAATGCATGTGTTTAATCATCCTTTCCAATTTATTTCTGTATGTGTACCTTGTTGTGGAATCGTAATTTACAAGCATCCACAATTCTAGACTTCCTGAACTCCCAGCATTTATGTGCAGGTATGTCACACCACCACACCACAAAGAAGATCCGAGATACAGTCTGCACCTGTACACTGACACATCTTACAGAAATAGGAAACCTGTGATGCATTTTTTTAACAGAGGATGCACAGTTATCCATCCAGTTGATAGGTTCTAAATAGTACACTAAATAAAAAAAAGATTCTTTATCTTCACAGATATTTAACCGACAATTAATAATGGACCCAAGGTGCAAAGAATATATTTTTAAGTTCAAAGCATTTTGTCAATAAAATGTTCAATGAATTAATTATAATTGCAGTTTGAATAACTGTGTTACTTTCATAATATACCGATGCACGTCCAATACCTGTAAATGATATGTTGTAAAAAAATCAAAACAAATAATGTTCTCTTAGTTAAGAAATACACTTTCACTTCCATCCGTACAATATTCGAGGAAGTCAATATTCTTCTCGAACAGTTTTCGTCTAATTCCACAAAGAGAACAGTAATTCAGTTCAACAAGGTCCCATGAAATTCCGAAACATTTAAGTCATGTTTATATCGACAGTGGTTTGAAATAATTTTGATATTTTGAACATTGCGTGATAGGCCTCTGCTGACACTGCCCGTTTGAATGAAAAGGTGCTGTTACTCACCACATATTTTGCACTAAATTACAGATAATGTACTGGGGGTAGGCCATCAGATTGTGCATTTTACTCTTGAAAACGTTCTAAAGTGTGTGACAAAATTAAGAAATATACGATCGAAGGCAACAATATCCACCACATTGTTCCTAAATGTAACACGTTGTGCTATTTAATACACACTAAGCGGAATCGGATCGCCGTCAGATTTATAACATTGTGTCACGGCTGTTCAGCCCATCTCATTTCAGCTTTATGGTCTACCACCCCAATGCCCAGTATTGACTAAAAACTTTAAGCAAAATCTGTATTGCAGTTACATGAACTGTCCAAGTTTGTTACATTTGCGAAGTTTTAAACTGCTGTATGTTGTCATCTTTGGTAATGAATTTGCACATGTGCGAAAGTTTGGAAATTCGTGCAAATTCTCACCTTTGAGCAGACGTAGGTTTCGTGAAGGATGGAGTCGACATTTAACTGATCCTGAGGCCTATCGCATCAAATCGATTGAGCGACATCGTTTGACCTTGGAAACGAATTTACAAAGCGCACGGACTGCTGATTGGCCGAAAGTAACGCATGTGTCAGTTGTGATTGACAGACTGGATCTGTCAGCTCTGCAGATTTCAAGTGCTCAATATATTGTGCTGCAGTTAGTTTTGCATAACCTGATACTCTTATCTGGACACCACTGATATACTACTATTTGTGCATAATCATACACAGTCCTCATAAATATACTTCTCTTCTCAGGGGAATCTACAGACGATAAGGAGACAGGGTGTCTTTCACGTAAGTTCATTCATATTTGAATTGGTTTGTTAACACGACTCTTTGCTGACTTCTCTGTCACTGATAATATTATATACTTGGTAAGGTAAGTGAACTGAATGTGCCTAGGGTTCCATCTTCTGTTATGTTTCCGTTATATAAAAGCAAACTGTAACAACCAAGCTGATTTGCATAAGTAAATACGAATTCAAAACACCAAATACAGCTTACGTACCCATAGATTCCAATGCTGCCTTATGGCTTTACATCATCTTCATTTTGATAGATGTCAAGGGGTCATGTAATAAACAACGTCTCCATAAATGAATTTTACAGAACCCAATGTCACTATTTTGACACCCGCTGATTTTTGATGCATAACATCTATGTACTAATCTTAATGTGCCAGACAGAACTTTTCTAGTCTGAGCAGTTGCACGTTTGGTATGTGTATCCCGCGATAATGTTTCAGTAAAAGTAATAACAAAATATTTGTAGAGTGGCACGTACGTCTCCATAATACCATTTCCCCTTCTCCAGAGAATATCCCCATTGTTGAAAACAACAACTTGAAATCTTATCCAAATTAACTATTAACTAGTAATTATCGCAGTGCGGTTCTAAAATGTCCATTCCTTTCTAGAGACCAGAGTCTGTGTCAAATATCAAAATGATCTCGTCGGCAAACAGTAATATGGACAGTTCAACCTGTTCCTTTTGAAATATATTTGTACGATATTTGACACTAAAATAATGTCTATTTACTCTATTGGTGGGAGGTTTGGGGACTAGATAGTGTTACAAATGTAGACACTATCATATGTTTGTGTGTAAACACTTCCTTGGAGCGAGGACATTGGCGCCAACTTAGATAGGACTGAGTGATTGTGGCAGATGGCCTTTGTATATGTTTGTCTTTGAAGTTTCCATCCGCCTTTGGATTAGATTATTATATATGCCTGTACATCATACTGAAGACAGGGTATTAAAGTCCAGAGATGGTGTGAAGCTGTATTTTTACAGTGGAGCATTCAGCTCTATTTTCAAAGGTATTACAAGGTAGTTATTGGTGCTGTCAACCATACCATATGTCGTTTTATGACGAGTGGGACGTATTACTAATGTAAGATATCTAAAGAAGTGTCATAACATGCTTTTACAAGCAGCTAATAGTGATAATAAAAATTGGTTTTCAAACTGAAGTACATATATTGTTTCGACTTGGATTTGTAAGAGAGTCATAAAACAACAAGTAGTAAAGAATCCTTTATCTCGAAACGTATGGCAAATTTGATACCTTCGTTGGAGCAGCACTTACACTCCTGCCTTCCAGCAGTTCTAAAACTAGTACCTCTCTCAAAGACACTTTGGAAACGGAATTGTACGTATTAACCACTCGGTCAACGTATGGGTACGTGCACACTAATCTCGTACGTCACACGAGTGTCGTATCGCGTTGACCTGTGATTTTAGCGATTTCATTGGGTATATGATGACCTCTCAATTAGGGCACGTTGTGGTGGAACTACCTTTTCATTCATTACAAACACGTGAATTTATGCTCTCTACAACGTATATTCATTCTGAGAATATAAACATTGCGAACGTTGTCATGTCACTGTCTAACTGTCAGTCGAACTGAGACATCATATCCATAAAAAAACATAAACGGAATATTTCCACCAGTGATGTTGTCTGCTAAGTGAAGCAACTGTAAACAAAGAAACGAAGAGCTACGGAGTAGTTAACTGTAGAGGCCTGTACGAAGCGAAAACAACTGACATGCATCGTGAGGTAGGTTACCAAGGGTACAGACGAGAATGTCGTAGTAACGTCACTCGTTTCATATAATTCGTATGTAATGAAACCTTGTGCAGTATTCTTTATATGTCACGATTATCAGTTGCAAAATTCTCGGGGTCATGGCACAATTTTCTCATGGACTTAAAATAGAAGATATGTTAATAACATATATAATAATATTATGTTGATAAATGGGTGTGCACTGTTTGCAATGAAGGCTATATCGAAGGTAAATACCATTTCTTGATGGTTAGTGTTCGGTTTAAAACACTGCGTGAGAAGTACACACTTACTAGATTTATATCATACTGAACCGGTGATAAATATGAAATGCTTTTGGCATCAGCGGACGCTAATGACGTGAAAGAGCCGGTCATGTACATTCATTATACAAAGTGACTCAGAATATCCCCCTCTCTCTTACTTACTATGCTTTTTAGATGGGGTCTTCTTGTATTTTAATTGTGGTTAACATTTCCTACAACCGCCCCAGCTGAAGAGATGGTGTAAATCCAGTTGGGTCCATGTAGGTAGCAAAGGTACTGTAAGTCCCCATGGTTCCTAGTATGGTGATCTACCTTTTGTTGATTGCGATGTATAGCCCGTTTTTATACTGTATATAAATACATTTAAATTCTAAATAGTGATATGTGTTTTAACTTTCAAGCTAGTTTTAATTATAATTGTGATATTTTTCTAGTTGTTTTAAGTCCTTCGTTGACAGATTTTAGAATATTCATACATTCCATGTAGATGTTAAATGTTCTCGTCACGATACGGCTGAGATATTGCCGATGTGACGTTAAATATTTAGTCCCTCACGTGACCCTCCCCCCCCCCCCCTCTCTCTCCCTCTCTCTCTCACAACACTACATTCATGCAAAATACTTCAAGTTTATTGGTCAATTGCGCTTTGATAAGTCTTCCTGTCACCCCTCTGAGAAACTGTAACTGCAACTGCACAACTCTCTGTCGAGAAGCTGTATCGCTAATAATGTATCGCTGACGTCATAATATGACGCATGCAGTGCATAGAGTTTTAAAACCGTTTGATTATCAGTTTTTGAGCTCACTATGTCAGTATATATTGTACCGACTTTCACTGCTTTATTTATCTATTTTACACATTGACACGTTTCAACACTGAAATTAAACATAATTAACGATTTTCATTGAAGTTTTAAGCTAGTCAGAATATGTTCTGCTGATTATAAAAATCCAGACGACAAGCAGACGCTATTATCTATGCATGCCATATAGTCGACAGCAATCTCCAAAATTGAATAAAAGAATATTGTCTACATTTAACATTGCGTTGAAATGAATACGTTGTATGTTTCTCTCTCGGGTAATACGGCCTGATACTCCTATTGTGACTCCATTGATATACTATTATCAATCCAGAACATGATCCTGATAAATGTATACTTCTCTCCTCAGGAAAATCTCCGCCTGAACGCCCTGATGTGGATAATGAGGAGTCAGGGTGTCTTTCGGGTAAGTTCATTTGAACTGTTGTCTTTCCATTATTTTTGGCTGGTTACCCTGTCACTGATATTTTCATGGTGCTGCTTATTACGTAAGTGAACAGCATATGGTCAGGTTTCCGTTTTGAGTTATGTACCTGTTATATGAAAGCTGATTTGCATAAGTAAATACGAATTCAAAACAGCAAATGCAGTATACATACGAGGGGATATCAAATATTTTGAACCTTGCATATTTATACTTGACAAATAGTAATGGGCAGGGCACCTAACGTTTATTAGTGCCCTAGCTACATATTCCCGGTAGGATCACATAGCTGGATGCATTTCGTCAATGGCAGCGCCTTGTAGAAGGGATATACCCCCTACTGAATGTGAAGGACAAAGTTGAATATAGAGCAGTAATAAAGTTTCTTGTCCTGGAGGGCATCGCGGCCAAGCAGGTTGAAGAGCGACTCTGCTGTTTTCAAGGACTCTTCACCTTCTGCTGCAAACATCAAACGTTGGGTGAAAGAGTTTCAAAGAGGAAGAGGGCGCTTAGATGATGACCCCCGTCCAGGACGACCCTCAACCAGTACCACCCAAGCAAACATTGACACTGTGCATCAACTAGTGATGGGAAATCGTCGAACGAGTTAAAAGACGCAACCGGGCTCTCATATGGATCCATTCACAGCATACTCCTTGACAATCTCCACATGTCCAAGGTGTGTGCAGGAAGGCTTTCTGATGACATGAAGCTTTCTCTCTCGGGTCAACATCAATGACTCGTTACCATGCCAACCCAGAAGATTTTCACTTTAGAATTATAATCTGTGATGAAACCTGGCTTCATCATTACGACCCTGAGAGCAAGCAGAAGTCATGTCACCTCTCAATGGACAAGAAGTTCAAATCGACCAGGTCCCCAAAGAAGGTTATGGCAACTATTTTTGGGACAGTAAATGTGTTATCCACATCGACTACTTGGCTCATGGTACGACAATGAATGGAGAGTACTATGCTAACCTTCTGAAGCAGGTAGGCCAGCCCATTACAGAGAAGCGACGAGGAAAGATCCGGCGAGAGATTCTTCTTGACCAAGACAATGCGCCAGTCTACACCAGTCGAACTGCAACTGAAACTACGCGCGAGTGCGGGTACGAAATTTTACCTCACCCTCCCTATTCACCAGACCTAGCCCCTAGCGACTTTCACCTCTTTCCGCGACTGAAAAAACACATGCGGGGCCAGAAGTTTCAGGATGATGATGAGCTTATCGCTGCTGTGGAAGTTTTTTAGGAGACCAAAATGTGGAGTTTTTCAGATCAGGAATCAGCAATTGGCAAACCACATAGGAGACGTTTGTGAAGTTGTAAGGTGACTATGTTGAAAAATAAAGCAGTATGAATTCCGAAATCTTGCTTTTTCAGGGCGAGGCTCAAAACTTGTTGATATCCCCTCGTACCCAGCGAGCCCAATGCTGCCTAATAGCTTTACATCATCATCATTTTGATCGATGTCAAGTGGTCATGTAGTGAACAAGGCTTCCATAAGTGAATTTTACAGAACCTTATGCCCTTATTTTGACACCTGCTGATTTTTGTGCACAACCTTATCGGAATTGGCTTCAATCTGTGTAATGTTCTTAGTATGCCTTACACAACTTTTCTAGAGCTGAGCAGTTGCACGTTTGGTATGTTTATCCCGCGATAATGTTTGAACGAAACACCAAACGGTACACCAAAATATTTATAGAATGGTACGCACTTTAAACATATCTCTCCATAATACCATTTTTCCTTCCTCCAGATAATATTCTCATTGTTGAGAACAACCACGTGAAATCTTAACCAAAGTAACCGTTAACTGATAATTAATGTCGTATTTTTCTAAAATGTCCATTCTTTCTGGAGACCAAAGTCTGTGTCAAATATAAAAATGACATCGTCGACAAACAATAATACGAACAGTTCAACCAATTCCGTTTGTATTGTTTTTTAGGATATTTCACACTAACATAATGCCTATACTGAGTCAAGAAAGAAACTTCACAAAATGTAATTTTAAAAAATTATGGATAATGTTTCTCTGATGATACATCTATGCATCCGAAATGGGATAACTATCTTTTTCGACGCTCGAAAATCGTTAGCAAAACCCACTCAAACCCATCCATTCGTCGTGCAAATGACGTTAGAGCCAAATCAGGTTTAGCTCATACAGTCGATCACAGACTCTTCGCGTCGAAGTTTTCTTCATTTGCACGTGTTTGCATTGACCTCAAGAATTTAAACATAACACCTTTAAACCGCAGTCCTAACAGTACTTTAAATGCCACGATTGTCAAATGTGCACCGTGATCAGGTATTGACGTCGCAAGAGCAATAGGATGCAGCCGTCATACTGTGTATGACATGAGAGGTCGTCAACAACAAACTGGCACCACTTCTGATCGCTCAAGGTCGGGTCGTCCACGTGTGACTTCACCAGCAGAAGACCGTCAAATCGTCCTACGTCACCTATGTGACAGATTTCTGCCAGCTACACGAACCAGGCCAGAGATGTTTAGGGGTCGACTGTCCACACAGACCATTCGAAATCGGTTGCAGACTGCCAGTCTCCATTCTCGACGTCCATATCATGGATCAATATTGACGCCATTTGATCAACGTCAGCGTCTGCTGTGGTCCCAAAGTCACCTCCGATCGATCCAGAGAGACTGGAATCGAGTCGTCTTTAGTGATGAATCCAGGTTTACCCTTAGATTCGGGGACGGCAGGCATAGGGTCTGGAGACGACTTCGTGAACGGTATGCCCAATGATGTGTACAGGAAGTCGATAGATTCGAGGACGGAAGTTGCATGGTGTGGGATGCTTTCTGGACGTCAACGTCATGGACTGGCCATCGAGGTCCCCTGAACTTTATCAAATAGAGCACGTGCGTGATGCACTTGGGAGAGGGCTTTGTGGCCTTAGGAATCAACTCAGAACTCAGCCTCAGAATTTGCAGGAACTTGGCACTGCCTTGGAAGAGCAATGGCGCAGAATTCCCAACCACGTGTTCACAAGCATCAGGCAGTCGATGAGGAGACGGTGTTTGGCCGAGATGCCTTGGGGCGCCCATACACAATACTGAACTGAGAAATTTCGAATTTTTCTTCTTGTAACTTGACATTCTGTATACCCATGTCATGGAAAGGCGGTGTAGCCTAATGGAAGTGATTGTGGCACTGTCAGTGTGTCGAGTATATCACACAGTTCTCGGCAATGAAGTAATAACACTTTTACCATCGTACCATCTCTTGTTCTTTTATAGGCACTGAAGAAAGAATGTGAAGTTTCTATTTTGACTCTGTATTTACAGTGTATTGATTTGAGGTTTGGGATAGTGTAACAAATGTACAAACCATGCATTTGTTTGCATGTAAACGCTTCCTTGGAGGGAGCGAGTGAGTTTCAATATTCCAGCTATATAGCGGCGGTCTGTAAATAATCGAGTCTGGACCAGACAATCCAGTGATCAACAACATGAGCATCGATCTGCGCAATTGGCAACCAGAACATGAGTCAACCAAGTCAGCGAGCCTGACCACCCGAGCCGTTGGTCGCCTCTTACGACAAGCACTGTCGCCTTTTATGGCAAGCATGGGTTGCTGGAGGCCTATTCTACATCGGGACCTTCACGGGTCCCTTGGAACGACGACACAGGCGCACAGTACTGGGCGATTGTTGCAGATGCCCTTTGTATATTTTTGCCTTTTGAACGTTTCACACACTTCTTGATTAGACTTTTACATGGATTATTACATATTGGTGCTGTCAACCAAACCATATGTTGTTTTTGTAACCCGTATGACGAGTGGGGCGTATGGCTAGCGGGAGGACACCTAAATCTATGTACTTTTGTTCACAGGAGAATCTACCACTGAACGCACTGATGCAGATGACGAGGAGAGAGGGGTAACTTTCTTTATTTGAATTGTTTTCTTAGGACTAGTATTTGTTGATACTTCATGATTCATATTTTCCCTGTGTTGCCTATTACATAAGTAAACAAACTGTGAGTAATGCTCCTTTTCTTGCCATATTCCTGCAATATGCCGACAGGCAGTAAAAATCAAGTTAGCACCAAACAAATTACGTTTGACTCTTGATGCTTCATGAGCATCGATCTATGATTTGGTGATACGATCATATCAATCAAGTCAATCAGTCTGACGACTTGATCAAATGGGCTCAAGGTTTGTGCTCATCATGGTCAATCTGTTTATGACAATTACACGCCATGTGTTAGGAATCAAGTTCGATATGTAAGTATGTGAAGTTCTTTTCCTGACGATGTGCTGATAATTTCTTCCTAAAACACAATGACAGTGAAGATAACGACGCTGTTACCATCACGTGTGTCAACTGTCAAGAAGAGTCTCTCGTAATGATCTTCAAAATGAATATACATATGCTTGGTACTCTTGGTGAAATATTCAATCTGCTCCAGCTTTGGGGTCTTCACTTAGAACCTTTGATGCAGCATCGAACACTTACATAAGCGCCATACGACCTTTGCTGAGAAGCAGTTTGACCGAAGTCGTGTGATATAAAATATCGCAGTTTTGTACTTAGATACGCAAATGTCACTCATCTGTAGGAAATAAGTTGTTCCATACAATTCCCATTTTCTGGCATATCCCAGAGCGAGCTGAATTCAACGTTCTGGTGAATTCGACGACTGCATCGCTCACGTTATATCGGGGAAGTGCACGAGCGATCGGCGTGCACAAACAGTTTAATCGCAAAAGTTGGGTGCCAAGTTCCTGTCTTGAGACGTCCTGACACCTGAAATCCGGAAGTTAAGTTATGGAAAGAGCAAATAAACATCAATATTATTTATTCGAGATCGTTTATACCACTTCTGATGCAAAATCAATTGCCTGTATAACACAAAAAATAGCGAACGAAATTCAGCAAGATCGGGTCGTCTGCTAGTGACAGGTCACATATAAAACAGAAAGCCACGTGATGAAAACAGTGCACTGCGGAGGGAAAAGTATGGCTCATCGTCGAAAAGAGATACAGAAGACCTGGATGTAGCATATATATATATATATATATATATATATATATATATGTATATATTATTGACATTTACATTGCGGCAAATGGCATACGAATATTCTTTGATATCGATTTTAATAGCAACTTCAGTTAGTGGCACCCGTGGTGGGTGCTGGGTAACGCCAAGAGCTCGCCGACACCCCCGTTGTGGACCCGGGGGGATATTTGGTCCACCAACCCGTTTGCCGTGGGTTGCGGCCCTGTGTCGGTGGAGGACGGGAGTCTGGGGGTTGAGGGCACTGGGGGCCTGCAATCGTGTTCCCTTTGACCAACATACCCCTTCGACCCTTACTTCACCTAGACGGGTGGTTGAATGGGCCCGGTTCAACCAATCGGCTGGTCATGCCAAGCCCTGTGTATGGACTATATATATGTCAATGCACAAATTTTATTTGGAATTGTTTGATTTTCGGACTTGGCCTTATTATTACAGTGGCATTATTTGGATTTTGTAATATGATAATTTGTACTTGAATTTTGCCTAGAGTCTTATGCCCAGAAGGCGGTGGCTCATGGGCCAATCTGGTGGATTAGTTATTCATAATTCTTCCGCTAGAGTATATCATCTGAGTATCCTTGGTGCTGCAAGTCGGAGACCCACTTGCGTTTAGCACTGTCCTTGTGATACTCCGTGGTGGGTGGGGAGCTCAGATGATGAAATCTAACTAACTAAACATGGCTTACGAAACCCCTCAAAAAAAGAGCAAACGTCAACTTGATACTGATCCCGTTGAAACTGACCACAGACTGCCCAACTCAATTGATTACTGGCCACGTTTTCTTGTTGTTGAGACTATTGACAAGACCCCTTTAAAGTTGAATCCTTTTGCCGTAGCTAAAGGTATACAAGGCATCGCTGGTGATGTTAAAAACATTAGGCGATTACGTTCCGGTGCCCTTCTGGTTGAGTGTGCAAAAAGACAGCAAGCCACCAATCTTATGAGCACAAAATCTTTTGTCGGCATTCCAGTTACGATCTCGGCTCACAAAACACTCAACACGAGCAAAGCAATTGTCAGGGGCCGTGAACGTTTGTTTGCTGACATGTCAGAACTTGACATCGCCTCAGAGATGAAGGAGCAAGGTGTCCTTTTTGTCAAACGTTTTACAACCCGTAGAAATGATGCTACTGTCAACACAAACACATATTTGTTTTCTTTCTCTTCTCCAAATGTTCCAAAATCACTGAAAGCAGGATACTGTAACATCCAGGTTGAAATGTACATTCCAAACCCTCTTCGATGTTTCAAATGCCAAAAGTTCGGCCATGGGGTTAATAACTGCACATTGTCTGTTGTTTGTGCTCACTGTGGTGAAAAGACACATACAACAGAAGATTGTGACAGTAACGTTAAGAAATGTACAAACTGCACTGGTGCCCATTCATCCTTTTCTAAAGAATGTCCTGTCTGGAAGTTTCACATGGAGATCAACAAACTAAAATTCACCCGAAACATTAGTTTTGCAGATGCCAAAAAACTGGTCCAAAGTTCTGAACCTAAAGAAAGCTATGCTTCTATAACTAAAACACCGTCAGAAGCAAGGATTACAAAATCAACCACAAGCTGTCAAACTGACTTGACGTGGATTACATCAGAAGCTCCTCTGATTACTTCACCTACAATATCTACCCAAACGCCAGAGTCACATTCGTCCCAAATCCAATCAGTAGCATCATCTGATCATGAGGCATCTTCTCAGTCAACTCCAAAATCTTCGGAAACCGTTAAAACTAAACCTAAAAGACCAGATCCTTTGAAAAAACTAAGTGGCAGAACCTCGAAAGGGTCACAAAACAAGATTCAGTTGTTTAATAAATATGGGTCACTTGAAGACATGGACGTTTCTGAAAACGTCCATTCTAGGGCACATAGCTTGTCGCCCTCCAAAAGAGTGCGGGGTAGATCCCCCATAAATCCCCCTAAAAGATAGTTTATTCCAATAATATTGTACAGTGGAACTGCAGAGGATTGAGGACTAATTTACATGAATTACAGCTATTAGTCCAAGATTTTACACCTTCAGCGATATGTCTCCAAGAGACATATTTAAAACAAACAGATACATTTGACCTTCGTCATTTTAATGCATATCATTGTATTTCACCTCCGGGTGATAGGCCACTGGAGGATCATCCATTCTAGTGAGACAAAACGTTATTCAAAGCCCTGTTTCACTTAATACTAATATGCAGGCTGTTGCTGTGAGAATTACTTTACATGTAGCATTGACGCTATGCTCTCTGTATATTTCTCCGTCTTCGACGTTTCCTAAAACCGATCTCCAAGCTCTATATGACCAACTCCCGAAGCCCTGTATTATAATGGGAGATTTAAATGGCCACAACCCACTCTGGGGTGGTGTATATACAAACACTAAAGGTAAGTTGTTGGAGGACTTTTTTTCCGACAATGACTTATGTATTTATAATGATGGTTCCAACACATATTTACACCTTGGTACAGGGACCTATTCTGCTCTCGACTTGTCATTGACAAATTCCGAACTATTAAACGAATTCGAATGGTCAGTCCACGATGACCTCTGTGGAAGTGACCATTTTCCTACTATGTTAAAAGCTGTAACTCCATCCGATGTTCCTCCATCATCAAGACGAAATTTTAAAAAGGCTAACTGGGCTTTATATCAAACACTGTGTGCTGAAAAACTTAAACCTGAACGTTTTATTGACGTTCCTGATGCTATTAAATGCTTTTCTGATGATCTGAATTCCATAGCTGATGAGTGCATACCAAAGTCCTCTGTAGTTCCACACATAAGAAAACCATGGTTCAACGATGAGTGCAAACAAGCTAGGAAGGCAAGGAAAAAAGCAGAACATTGTTTCCGTCGCCATCCTATGGTGCATAATTTAAATAAATCAAATTTCAAATGCTAAAGCACGGCGTACTTTTAAACAGAACAAACGCCAATCTTGGCAAAATTATGTATCTAAAATAAATTCTCGGACACCCATGTCCAAGGTATGGAACATGGTCCAGAAAATCAAAGGTAAAGGTACTATATCTACTGTCCATCATCTTAAACATGGAGATCAATTACTTACTGATAAATCAGATATTGCGAATAAACTGGGCGAAACTCTTGCTAAACATTCTTCCTCTTCTAATTATGTACCTAAATTTCAGCAGTATCAAAAACAACAAGAAAAAAAACTATTAATTTCAATTCTGATAATGGGGAAGATTATAATGAAACGTTTTCTATTCATGAACTCCATACTGCTCTTGATCAAGCTCATGACACTGCTACAGGAGCTAATAACATACATTATCAACTCCTGAAACACTTACCAGAAACCTGTTTAGAGACGCTCTTATCTATTTTTGATGATATTTGGACTTCAGGTAAATTTCCTTCTTCATGGCGTGATGCCTTAGTAGTACCAATACCTAAACCTGGACGTGATCACGCGGATCCGTCCAATTATCGTCCGATTTCATTAACTAGCTGTGTTTGCAAGACCATGGAACGCATGATAAATAATCGACTTGTTTGGTACTTGGAAACCAATAACCTAATCACAGATATACAGTGTGGTTTCCGTAAAAATAGAAGTACTATCGATCACTTAGTTCCTTTAGAATCATTTGTGAAAAACGCACTAATTCATAAACAACATGCTGTGTCTATCTTTTTGTGATCTAGAAAAAGCATATGGCACAACCTGGACATATGGCATTTTGAGAGATCTACATGATTTCGGTTTGCGAGGTCGTTTGCCTCAATTCATAGCCAACTTTTTAAATGACAGACAATTTCAAGTTCGCGTAGGTTCTACTCTGTCTGATCATTATAATCAGGATCAGGGTGTTCCACAAGGCAGTATTTTGTCAGTCACACTTTTTAGCATCAAGATAAATAGTTTGTCAAAAGTTTTAAACGATTCCATATATGGATCATTATTTGTGGATGATTTTAATATTTCTTGTCGTGGTAAAAATATGCATACTATTGAACGGAAACTGCAAATGTGTTTAAACAAAATAAATAAATGGTGTCTTGAAAACGGCTTTAAATTTTCGAAGTCCAAAACTAATTGTATACATTTTTGCAGAACATATAAGCCACAGAAGGACCCAGAACTATCTCTAGATGGCACTCCCATCAAAGTTGTAAAGGAGGCCAAGTTCTTGGGATTAATGTTTGACTCACATTTAACGTTTCTACCACATATCAAATCCCTCAAAACTAAATGCCTGAAGGCACTTGACTTGTTGAAAGTCGTTTCAAATTCTAAATGGGGAGGGGACCAAGCTACCCTCCTGCAACTTTATCGATCACTGATCCGGTCAAAACTTGATTATGGCTCCATTGTATATGGTGGAGCCTGTAAAAGCCACCTGAAACTTTTAGATTCTGTTCACCATCAAGGTCTAAGACTTTGTCTTGGCTCCTTTCGAACTTCACCTGTTGACAGCCTGTACGTTGAGGCCGATGAGCCATCTCTTGAGCAGCGACGTATCAAATTAGCTTTACAGTATGTAACAAAATTATATTCCAGTGAGTCAAACCCTGCATATAACTGTGTTTTCAGTCTTCTGTGTGAGGACTTATACAATATGAAATCTTCACTTGTACCGCCTCTTGGTTTAAGAATTAAACCATTTCTTGCTGCTGCCGGCATTGAGCTGGAAAATATAGCTCCTTCCCGTCTTCTCTCTTCTCCTCCTTGGCAGTTGGTTAGGCCCCAAGTGGACCTAACACTGACCACATTTAAAAAATCAGAAACTAATGAATTACAGTATAAACAAGAATATAATGAATTGAAACATAAATATAGCAGTTATAAATCCTTATTTACAGATGGGTCCAAGGTCGGTGGTGCAGTGGCTTGTGCCACAGTCATTGGATCGAGAACAATATCTTCTAGATTACCAGACAACAGTTCTATTTTTACCGCTGAGGCTAACGCCATATTAACAGCTCTTAAATATATTCAAAGACGCCATAAACATAAACAATATATAATCTATTCCGACTCTCTTTCTTGCCTTCAGGCTATTAAAAATCTTTCTTGTAAACATCCACTTTTAATAGAAATTATTGAATTATATAATGATCTTGCTACTGGCCAATACGACATCGTTTTTTGTTGGTTACCCAGCCACGTTGGCATTTCCGGTAACGCAATGGCCGATCTTGCTGCTAAGGCAGCACTTAACAAATCTGTGACACCACTTCGTATTCCTTATTCTGACTACAAAGCTAGCATTAGAGCTTACACTCGTGATCTGATGCAGAAGAAGTGGGACACCCAAGTAGGTATAAATAAACTACATGAAATAAAACCCTACATTGGTTATACATACTTGGGTTGTCAGTCCAGGTTTGAAGAGGTCATCATGCGACGATGTCGCATTGGCCACACAAGATGTACGCATGAATATTTGCTTAAAGGTGAAGATCCTCCGTTCTCTATCCCTTGTGATGAAAGAATCACAGTCAAGCATGTCCTGCTTGACTGTGTTGAATATTCCATCACAAGGGATAACTATTTTAAATCGGGAACTATGAAGGATCTTTTTAGTAACGTTAGTAATCATTTAATCATTGCGTTTTTAAAAGAATTAGATTTATTACATGACTTGTAAATAGATAAATATTTTAAGATTGGAAGTCGAATCAGGAACTACGATTGTTAGTGGCTGTATCCTCGAAGGGGGTTGAAGTACCGTAAAAATATTGTCCTCCTGAGAGGGTACGTAAGTCCAAAAACTGTTGAAGTCAGATTTATTCTTCCACTTTTTTAGCCGTAGAATATGTGTCATTTTAATTTGTGGCTAATCTTGCATACAATCGCTAGCAGCTGAGGGGATGGTGTAAATCCAGCTAGGGACCATGCAGGTAGCAGAGGTATTGTAAGTCCCCATGGTCCCTAGTATGGTGATCCACCCTCTGTTGTTGGCGATCTATGGCCTGTTTTTATATTGTTATTGTACTGTCCAAATAATGATACTGTTATATTTTTACAAGTTTCCACACTAGTTTTAATATTAACTGTGATAGTCTAGTGGTTTTACTGTCCTTCGTCGACAGGTTCTACATAATATGCACACATATATATTTTTTATGTCACGTATGTTCTCGTCACGATATGGCTGCAACATTGCCGATGTGACGTTAAATCTTAACTCACTCACTCACTCAGTTAGTGTCTAGAGGGGACAGTTTTAACAGTTGGCTGCAGATGCAGGTAAGATTCAGTGCCAGGATGTATCTATTTTGACACAATTCAAAGATCACCTCACTTCATGATGGGAAGAGGCAAGTAAAATACTTCTTAATTACATGGGGTAGGAGTGGTGTTTACAAAGGCAAATATATATCATTTCGTCAGTTGTGCTTATCTGTTCAGACAATGAGTCCATTCTTTAGTTATTTAAGTTCTACAACTTGAATACCACAGTGTTGATGTTGTTAAATTAGAATGACATGTTTTGTGACGAATGGTTATAGATGGACTTATTTTGTTGCAGGTTACGAAATGACCACTCACCAATGACCGCGATGCAAGCTATTGGACGAATCTCGTGTGAAAAGAATCTTGGCAAAGTGGGTATGAACTGTGTATACAATCAGACAAGACAGAAACAGGAAGAAGTGTTCCTGTGAGTAATGCTTCTTGTCACTGACACACAAGAACGGAAACAACATCTTCTTAGCGCCTGTCATAGTGGACATACGGATATTTAGTTCAAAATAATCATTCAAAAAGGTCAACGGAGATCAACAGTAAAGACAGATACGGTAGAACAGCAGTGATGATGAGAGCACGTATGGGTTATGAAGATGTGTTTGACATACTAGTTAGAGAAGGAGCAAATCTGTGATTAGTCGATGACGCTGGAAACACTCTTCTTCACGCAGCCTCTCTCAGAGGTAAAATTGAATCAGTGGACAACGTTGTCTCGCATAGTTCTGTTAACATTAACACTAGAAACGAAGATGGAAACACAGCAGCTGTGGTTTCAAACGAGAATGACCTGGTTTCAGGATATGACTTTCGCGTGGCTGTGCGGATAATTACGTCTGATAAAGTGACGCGTGGTATCAACTCAAAATTTTCATAGTTTTAATTAAATGCACACACATTCCATATTTCCCAGAGGAAACGGCATTTTTACATAATGTTTTTAATGACGATCTCTGAGACCCACCTACAGTCAAACATGGTACTCCATCAAAACCGGCCCTCAGAGAGCTTATATACGTGCCTTATTAATCAACACTAACTCAAGGTCAAGTCAAAGACGTTTATTTGTAACGAGGCCGAGGGCCCATATACAAGATGTATCATTTCTATAGTTGACAAGAGTATACAGACGGAGTCTAGAGTGTTTCTAAATACATATTTCTTTTTATATGTGCATGGTAAATATAATACTGTACACGTTTGATGATATTCTCCTGAGGTGTACATAAGAGACTTACAAATTTATGGATAGAAGGGAATTTCAACAATTTTACACATGACAATTCATCACCAACAGTTTGACTAATCCAGGTATAACCAAAGCCATGAGAAAATAGAGTATATTTTATTAACGATACCCAAGTGGTTTTTCCAATGTCATCAAAATATCCTAACATATTATACGCTTTCCTGTTTAGTCTACAATCGCTCATTCTGAACAATTTTAGCCAGTAGCGTAAAAACCGTATGTAAGCAGTTACATACATTGGATAGCGACCACATTCGCCATATACAACAGCATTGGGAGTTTGTTGTCCTACTCTTAAAAATCATTGCATCCTAGAAGGTGTACCCTTTCCAATAATTGATATTGCTTAACTCCCCAATCCTCACAGCCATATAATAATATCGGCATCACCTGAGATTCAAAGATTCTAAAAATCGGGTCAATCACCCCAATCTTGTTTAGTCTGACAATGATTTCCATCGATAATCTCTTTCCCTGATTTGCTAGCTCTGAGATGCATATAGTCATATTTAAGTTACTTGAAAACAAGACACCTAAATATTTGTAACTATCTACAGTGATAATTTGGCTTCCTTTATAAAACCATTTATCCTTATTCGAAAGAATGTCCCCTTTTCTGAACACAATAATTTGTGTTTTCAGTTAACAGTTAACCTCCATTTGTGTGAAAAGATTTCAAGAATATTTAATTGATTTTGAAGGCCGATAATTGATTCGGATACAACGATGATATCATCTGCAAATATATAAAAGTTAAAACAGATCATATAAATCAGGGAATAATAATATTAATTCTCCCGAACCATATAGTTGATTGAAAAGAGTATGCGAGAAAAGGCATGAATAATGAGGAAGTGGTTTTGATCAGTATGTTGTCTCGACTAATTGCCTTACCAATATCTATATGTTTGATACTATCACAAATTCAGACGAAGTAATATGCGAGTCTAGGATAAATGAATCAACTTCGTCTAAGTCTGGTTCTTCCATAGAGTTAAAACAATGGTGCATATGTTGTAAACAGGCTACTGAAGTGGTTAGACCATGCACCATTGCTGATATTCGAACGAGGTCGGTGCAAAAGAGATATACCTCTAATGATACGCCAAAATGCCTTTGGGTTATTGGCTGCTTGCTTTAATGCATCAGTTTTATTGGGGTCATACTAGAGCTTATATATATTCCTCTGTTTTCCTGGAAGCAAGGCTTTTCGAGTGTAGTACGTTTTACTTTTACAATACCTATAAAAAAACATTAAAAGTGCACTTTGTGTGGATTTGGTTTGCTTTGTTTTGTTTTTAAACCACCGACAGACAGATACTATTTTAGCTGGTTTCTTTGGTAATTGTTTTGGGTACCACGTATGGCTACTGATTTCAGACACCTGTGTATGCATGTTATTTTGTCGTTCAAATACGCCATATATTTGTGTAACAAACGTTGTGGTGATACCCTGTACAAGGCAGTATAAGTCGCTCAGGTTATCCTGCTCCTTTTCTGTTGTTATTATTTCTAGATATGCTAATTCTATACATAAATATCCATAACAGCACACGTTCGATAAAATGATATGATTATTAAACCGATATATAGTAACGTAGACAATTTACTTTTGTAGATGTGTTGCAGACACATTGCTTATGTGACGACAAAAGCTAATCATTAAATATGTTTTTGATGATGCCACTTGTTCAAATGTTCCTTTATAGTTAAGAGGTTCACGGCCCGAGGCCTAAGAGATGATAAACATCAGCAATTTTTTCCGTCTGTTTTATAATGAATTCAGTGTAACTTTATTAGCTTTTAAAACAAAATGTTTAATTTCCATTTTCAGTAAGGTAATCTGTGTGTATAACGAACTAATGGATATAACGAACCGCTTTTTGTCCCAGCCATTTGATGCATGTTTTAGTTGAAATACGTATACAACCAGAAATGAGATATAGATACAAGGATAGATCCAGAAAAGAGGATCAGAGAAAGACAGCGTAAGATAGAGACCGATAAGGGTGGTAAAATGACAAAGCAGAGTGAGTGAGTTTGGTGTTACGGCGCTTTTAGCAATCTTCCAGCAATATAAAGACGAGATACATCAGGAATGGGCTTCGTTAAGCGGGACGGCATTATCATGCCCTTCAACAGCTGGCTTGTCACGGCGAATTCAATTCACGCGCAATATTTCAGATGTTGTCCAATGTCACACCGTTTTGTACATGGCGTGCAAATAAATCATTCAGCAAATGTCGATAAAGTGCACATGGTAGTGCATGAGGAGATGTTTGCATGAGATCATTAACAGGACATGTTTTACCCTACAGTAAGCTACTGTTATAAGAAACTAAGTTTATTTCGCCATGCGTATTTCTAGCGTATAGACTCTGGGTCGATTACACAGTAGTAACTCGTTACGTCCGCTACTTTGTTATAGCATGTTAGTTATAAACGTAGTTTACTGTAGTGATTAAAAGAGACGCTTTTAGAATACATAATGGTTCCATGCACATTCCGACTATTGTCTCCGATGATGAGGACTCTATACGCCACTATTTCCCGTCGTTATTAATATGTGTCTGATACTTGATAGCCATTTGTTACTAGATGTATTATTAGATAAAATATGTAGTAGCATGTTTGTCAGCAGTGAGTATTTTCCTGTGATTAGTCTTGCCCAGTAAACTATCATTTTAGTATAAGTAACAATAGAGAGTAGTCTTCGTTTTGTCTAGGCATGGATCATATATAAGGGTGTATTTTCCTTTCTCCAAGTAATTTCCTTTCAAATGTTCTTATGTTAAATATACTTATGTTTTGCAAATCCCATATTTCGCAACCATACGTTAAAATAGGAACGACAAGTACATGAATTTTTTTAACTGGCAAGCAATAGGTAGACTGAAATATCATTTAGTAATAGTGCAAAGAACAGAGGCGACAGATTCTCACATAGTCTAACATGTTTAAGGCAGTCAAATATTCAGATAAGTAGCATTTGGTTGAGCCACACGATTTATACCTTTATACAGTTTTACAATGTATGTGCTATTAATTCATTTGTCTTTTTATAATTAATCGTTCTCGTGACGATATGGCTGCAATATAGCCGATGTGACGTTAAATATTAAGTCACTCACTCACTTATACCTTTATACATTGACTGTATCATTCTAAAACATTTACCAGTGGTGTTATTTTGATAAGCTTATTCCACAGCTCGAGTCTCCATACATAATCGTTTTCAAAATCTATAAGCGCACATAACAATTTCTTTTCTGATGTTTAATAGATTAGTAATGCAATAAAGTGAAAAGGGTGATAATTTGTCAAGTAACCCTTCCTGAAACCAGTTTGTATTTCAAATGATTCTAAAAGGTCTGTCAGATTGTTGTTGATTATTGACGGAAATAGTTTGCTGATATAGCACAGCAAAGTAATTGCTCTATAATTGTTATAAGATGTTCGTATAATTTATCTTAGCCAGCTGTCCGGGAAACATCCAGAGCCATGTGGAACAGTTTTTCGTTTAAATGGATCGTTTTGCAAGGTATACATTTATTTTACTCGTTTATGACAATATCGACATTACTAGTTTCATTTTTGTAAGGTGTTCAATAGCATTTATGAGTTAGACACTGCCAACGGGCTGATCGAGAACACCATTTTTGTCATTGATATGTTTGGAGATATTTTCATTCATATATTTATCTTGCTCAAAGCTGGTTTCATCGCTCAGCGCTTTGTAATAATCAACCAGTTTATCAACAAGCGAGACTGTTTCGTCATAATTAAGTACTTTTCAGTATGAGTTTGGATCATTCTTGTCATGATTATCGAAGTTCTGTAGCATACTTTGTAAATTGCATTATTTCATTTAACAAACGTCTTCGTGTAGGATCTGCTGGAAAATATTCCCTGCGGGCAGGCTTACAGTCAAGGTTAAACCATGGTTTTGACATTTTATATTTCCCACGTCTCGGTGGACACTTTACACTGACTTCGACAAAAACGTTATTTGCAGTTGTACAAAATAGGTTGGTAATATTCTGGACAGCAATAAGAGATGCTTCAATTTACTGAAACATTGGGACTTACGTTTATATGGGTCAGCTATATCGTGACGAGAATACTTTAATTTTTATCAGTGTTAAAAAATTAATTGAGAACGTAAAATCCTGCCATCAAAGGACAGTAAAAGTACTAGATTATCACAGCTATGAACTTAAAGCTAGCATGTGAAACTACAACTTTGTAATTGAAGAAGACAATACAATATAATAATCGGCTATAGATCACCAACAACAGAAGGTAGAACACCACGCTAGGGAGTATAGGAACTTACAGCTACCTGCATGGACCCTACCTCGACTTACACCCATCCCTTCAGCTGCTGGCGATTACGTTCATATGGAGCTTTGCATTTATTACATACAGTAGTTTGTTGATTTTGTTAAAAAAAATGCCTACTAAAGTAATATGCAATACAAACGTTCTTTAAAAAAATCATTTATGACCACTGACACTGAGAAATTAAGAGGCCTATATGTTCGATTTCAATCATTGCTTTAAAGGCACCAGTTTGTGTTGAGTGAACTCGATTTTTAGTGACTAACTTGAGTGAAGTCGAACTGTATTAGCTAAACTGAGTGATACTTATTCAAATGAGTATTTCTGACATTGTGCCAGTATACATTGAGTGTGGACATGGTTTCGTCATTGCAAAAGTGGCAGGTTAACAACATACAGTTCACTCCAACTTCAAAGGTATTAAGACTCACACCTGGGTTGTGTGCATGTGTTGGAATAATTATTATTTATGTATATCTTTATTAAAAGAAATACTTGTGTATATTTATGAACATAAATATTTATGAATATTTATTTGTGTCTCCGGTTATCATTCTCTCATATTCTGGAAAAGCACGAAAGGTGTATTTTTGAATTTTATTTATTTATTTTATGAATTGTTATCATGAAGAGAACAAAAAACATAACAAAAGTTGAATTGCTGAAATAAAAAACGAGAGCCACCACTATTCCGAGTTACGATTGTTTTTAAAAAGTCAACTTGGTCGTTAGTGACGACTGAACAGTAACAGTTGCAGGGTTGATTGGATGCCACAAGTTTTCTGTGTACGACGTTGGCCGTTCTGTACAATATCACTACATTGATCGGTCGACATTATATTATTTACATTCATATTACTAGTGGGCAAAAGAAAGAGGACACCGTTATTAATGATCGATAAAATCAAAGCAAAACATCCAATCATTATGGAACATTGTGAATCGACTTTCGACGGTTAAAACCACTCGCTGCCAATATCGCACCAGGCAGCGACGTACGTTTTTGCCCACTGAAACATACGACGACAATGTTCCTGGGTCACCATGATGTTCCTGGTTTCCACGAAGGGTACGTTGAGCTCTGATAAACGCTGCATGTATTCGTCGTAGCACGGAACATCGCCTGATGGCATGTCCTGGAACTGCTGCCACCGTTTCCGTTGCCGTGATGACTAGGTTGAGCAGATGAAGAGTACGCAGATGACGTTCTTCCTTTGAGGTCGGCACACGTTGTTTGCCTGATCGCGGTGCTGTCAGTCTGCCTGTAACTCTGGAACAGCCTGATGATAGTACCATGTGTACAACTGGAGAGTGTCAATTGGTTGCAGCTGCCACAACACAACATGTAAACAGTTAATGTTCGAAACGCGTTCTGGATAGGGTGCAACGAAAAGGTCATTTTGAATCGTTTTTCTGCTCTAACCGTATAAATGGAATTAGCACGTGCAAAGTTGCTTAAATGATATTTGTGAAAAGTTCGAAAGAATTTGGATACGCTTTCATGAGTATCACAAGGCAAGCGAGACAAGACCAAATCAGACGTGATAAAACATGCCTCCCTTGTAACCCTCCCAGCTGGACCATGTTGACACAACGGGACACGATACATGCCGCGGAGGTTCACATGATGTACAGATCAATTCGACTTCCCAGAAGGACCGCGACATACCACGCACTTCCATGACATCAACCATACGACATACCACAGGACACTCACCACACAGCACATGACACACACGTCACTGCATACCACCACACACTATAATAGACAAGACATGACAATCACCAAACTGCATACCACACTCACATTAACAGGCAGCACATGACGCTCACCACACGCTCTTTAATAGACTAGACTGCATACCACACGTATTTCAACATGTGCCAGGACCCAGGCACATCTTTGGGTATCCAAAAAAACCCAGCAGTACGATCATTGGGTGGCTCTTTTGGAATAATTTTCGGAAAGAAAGTCTTGAGTTGCCATTGTTGTTATGTTTTGCTCCATTCTCTTATTCAACATTGAACTGAGTTCATAATTCAATCCAGGCTTCAGCAGACGCCACAGGGCTGTGACAGGCGGAGCCGAAGGTTTAACTGGGTTACAGTTGTAAATACCATGTTGATCAGCTCATCCCTGTATATTCAAGCCAAATGGTAATTTGCCATGAGTCCAGTCACACATGGTATATTCCATTAACAATCTCAACGACTGCTGGTGTTTGTTCTTGGTTTTCATTTTTAATGAATATTTCAAAGATACCCGCGGCCGATGTCGTCGAAGATGAGGGGGTATTTCTGAACATTCAACTTGAAGTGCTGACACTGGTGTTTTATCATAGGCCCCTGTGCATATTCTCAAAACTTTAGACTAAATTCGGTCAAGCCTATTCAGATGACAGTTAGATGCTGACATATACACTTCGCAACCATTGTCAAGTCTGGACCAGATAAGGGCCTCGTACAGAAATAGCATAGTTGACTTATCAGCACCCCACTTCTTTTTTGATATACACTTTAATGGATTGATGATATTGTTACATGTGTGATACAAATGTGTGACGTGGTGAGACCATGTTAGTCTTTGATCAAAATACACACCAAGAATCTTGAGCACTGACACCATTTCCAGTTAATGGTGTCGAACAGTTATATTGATGTGGAATTTTACGTCTTTTGATCATCACGGCCACTGATTTTGATTTGGAAATCTTCAACGCCCATTTTGAACACCATGTATAGACTATGTTTAAGCAGTTTTGCACGGATTCTAAGACAAACTGAAAACTACCAAGACGTCTCCAAAACTGTGCTCCATTTATGTAGGTAGGTCCTCGAAAATGTCATTGATCATATAATATTGAATAAAACTGGCCTTGTTACACTTCCATGTTGAGTACCGTTTTCAATCATATGCACCCTTGACTGTTCTTGACGTCTGAGAACTTTAATAGTTCTTTCGGACAAATATGACCATATTCATTTAGATATGTTCCCTCTACTCCCCAGTTTCCACAATTTGAAAAGCAAACCCTTTCTCCGTATCATGTCTTAAGCCTTTTTGAAATCAAGGAACACGCACACTATTTATTAATCTTGTTTAAACACAATTACAGTTGCCGTTAAATAGTGTGCATATTACTACAGCAGGAAATGATAAAATCTTCCACAAATAACGATCCATCATTTGAATCATCACGTCCAGGTTTGCGTCACGCCATGAAGAAGGAAACTGAAGAAGGACGTCCAAATATCATCAAAAATGTATAAGAGAGTCCCTACCTCAGCCATATCGTGACTACAAAATATTTGACATAGAAAGTATATGAATATATAGAGTATATGAATATTATAGGGATTGCTATAGCATTTCTCCATGGTGATGGGAAATGGCCAGGAGTCGATATATTGTCAAAGATAGTCAATAATGTTTCTAAAGACGATTTAGATAAATGTTTAAGTAGCCAATAATGTTTATTATCGAGTACTGAAGCAGTGTCATCAGCTTGCTCAAGGGCAGTATGGAGCTAACGAACGAAAGAAAGTCATTATAATCCTTCCTATGGCCTGAAATAAGATTAGTTTTCTGTTTTTCGTCTTGGTTTGAGAGTGAGAAAACAGTTATACTAGCTATACATCACCACCAAGTTAGAACTTTCTCGCACTCTACCAGAAGTAAACAAACCTAGTCAAAGGAGATGACTCTGGAGCAAACCTTAAAGGCCTGTCGCTAACATAATAATAGCACTGAACATTTATGATACGAAATGTGACCCATAATAACTATAACTCAAAACTCTAAACATTGTGACCCCAAGACTTATAACTTAATCAATAGCACAGAATAATTTACAGAAAATGCACTCTCATAACAATGTGTACACTACTGACATCACAGAATGGTGTTCCTGTGATCACTGGACACAAACACAGACTTAACCTAATCTCAAATACCATCAGCGGTGGTATAAGAGCGTTTATTTCACCTAACACGTAAATGTCTCAGTCTGATTGGCTGAGCACTCCTCTATTATTTTCAGTACACCCCGTGTACATTCGGTACTTCGTGGTAGTTATCTCGGATATTACGCACGGAAATTACCGACGTTTTACGAATGCAAATCGATGGAAGGGAGAAAGCTCTAAATCTGTTTTTCGTGTGTCGTCCAACTATCTAGCGATGGCTACGCAAAACCTGCCTCGCATTCCAGTAAATAAAGCTGTTCTTGACATTAAAACGTTCAAATGCAGCCCCTGTGAATATTGGGGAAGGGGAATTACATCGTGGCGACTTTACCAAGTCAATAACTAAGGGGCACCCGTGAACGGCCACCTCCTCGTGGTGGGTGCTGGGTAACGCCAAGAGCCGTTCAATCCCCCGTGTGGACCCCGGTCAACTAGGTCCATAGCACCCCATTGCTGGTTGCAAGGAGCAACCGAATTGGGCAACCTGTTTGCCGTGGGTTGCGTCCCGTGTCGGTGGAGGACGGTAGTCTGGTGGTTGAGGGCAGTAGGAGCCTGAACCGTGTTCCTGTTGCTCAACACACCACTTCGACCCTTACTTCACCTAGACGGGGCACCCATGAAGAGCCACCTCCTCGTGGTGGGTGCTGGGTAACGCTAAGTGCTCTTCTCCCGTGTGGACCCGGGACAGAATGTGTCCACAGCACCCCATTGCTTGAGGCGACTAAATTGGGCAACCTGTTTGCCGTGGGTTGCGTCCCGTGTCGGTGGAGGACGGGATCCTGGTGGTTGAGGGCATTTGGGCTTTTAACTGCGTTCCATTTGCCCAACACACCACTTTGGCCCTTACTTCACCTAGACGGGTGGTTGAATTGGCCCGATTCAACCAATCGGCTGGTCATGCCAAGCCCTGTGCATGGACTATGTATGTGTCATTGCACAAATTTGCTTTTGAATTGTTGTGAATATTAGTCTTGGCACTATTGTTGATCTGTAACTTTTTCGATTGTGAATTATCCAAATTATGGTTATATGAAATTTGCCTATCCTTGGTGCTGCAAGCTGGAGGCCCGCTTGCTTCAGCATTTTCCTTGTGATACTCCGTGGTGGGTGGGGAGCTCGGATGATGAACCATATGACACCAACCATGGCTTATGACATACCCCCCCAAAAAACAAAACGTCAACTTGAAATTGATCCTGTTGATACTGACCACAGACCGTCTCTATCGATTGAGTATTGGCCACGTTTTCTTGTTATTGAGACTCCCGACAAGACACCATTAAAGCTGAATCCTTTCGCAGTATCGAAGGGTATTCAAGGTATTGCTGGGGACGTAAAGAACATTAGGCGCTTACGTTCGGGTGCGTTGTTAATTGAATACGGAAAAAGACAACAATCAACCAACTTGATGAATATTAAATCTTTCATGGGCACTCCGGTCACGGTCTCTCCGCATAAAACCTTGAACACAAGCAAAGGTATCGTGAGAGATCGGGATCGATGGCATCCGTGGCGAGCCACCTCCTCGTGGTGGGTGCTGGGTAACGCTAAGAGCTCGCCGACACCCCCGTAGTGGACCCGGGGGAATATTTGGTCCACCAACCCGTTTGCCGTGGGTTGTCGGCGGAGGAAGGGATCCTGGTGGTTGAGGGCAATAGGAGCTTGCAACCGTGTTCCTGTTGCTCAATACACCACTTTGGCCCTGACTTCGCCTAGACGGGTGGTCGAATGGGCCCGGTTCGACCAATCGGCTGGTCATGCCAAGCCCTGTGCATGGAATCTATGTATATTTATCATTGCACAAGTATAATTTGAAATTGATCTGATTTTGGTCTTGGTTTTATTTTTATAAACATGTTTGATTTGAATTCTGACGTTCAAAACTTTGCCTAGAGTCGTATGCCCAGAAGGCGATGGCTCATGGGCCAATCTGGTGGATCAATTATTCATAATTCTTCTGCTGGAGTATATCATCCGCGTATCCTTCGTGCTGCAGGCTGGAGGCCCGCTTGCTTTAGCATTGTCCTTGTGATACTCCGTGGTGGGTGGGGAGCTCGGATGATGAAACGTAAATTACTCACCATGGCTTACGAAACCCCCACTAAAAAGAGCAAACGTCCTCTTGAAAATGACCCTGTTGATGACCTCAGACCGTCTAAACACATTGACTACTGGCCACGTTTTATTGTCATTGAGACCAAAGATAATGCACCTTTAAAGTTAAACCCTTTTCCGGTGTCTAAAGGTATTCAAGGCATTGCCGGTGATGTAAAGAACATTAGAAAATTACGTTCTGGTGCACTGTTGATCGAGTGCGCCAAAAGGCAACAGTCAACGAACCTTTTGAACACTGACACTTTCGTTGCCACACCGGTTACTGTCACGGCCCACAAAACACTGAACACGAGCAAGGAAATCGTAGGTGATCGAGATCGCTTCCTGGCAGACATGTCTGAACTTGATATCGCTTCCGAAATGAAAGATCAGGGTGTATTATATGTCAAACGTTTCACAACCCGTAAAAACAACACAACTATTCAAACTAATACCTATCTGTTTTCTTTCTCATCACCTACTGCTCCAACATCACTTAAAGCTGGATACTGTAATATCAGTGTGGAAAAGTACATTCCGAATCCCCTTCGGTGTTTCAAATGCCAAAAGTTCGGCCACGGTGTCAATACTTGCACATTGTCTGTTGTGTGTGCTCACTGCAGTGAAAAGACACATACAACAGAAGATTGTGACAGTAACGTCAAAAACTGCAACAACTGCTCAGGCGACCACTCCTCATTTTCAAAACAGTGTCCTGTTTGGAAAGAGCAAATGGAGATAAACAGAATAAAGTTTACTCAAAATATCTCCTTTTCTGAGGCAAAAAAATGGTAAAGAGGTCTGATCTTCCAGAAAGTTATGCTACAGTAGCAAAAACTTCATTGGAGTCTACCCCTAAAATAACAAAATCATCCACAGGCTGCCAAACTACCTTGACTTGGGTAAATTGTGATTCTCCACAGCTTTTGTACCCTGCCATATCATCTCAGACTGAGGAATCACTTCCTAGTACCTCAAAGTCTTCTTCTGATCACAAATCATCATCTCAGTCATACTCAAAGTCTCAATCGACAGCTGATAGTCAACAAACTGTGAAAAGTAAACCGAAGCCAAAGCCTGATGCTTCAAAACAACAAAGTGGCAGACCTCCTAAAGGGTCACAGAACAAAATTCAACTGTTTAATAAATACGGGTCTCTTGAAGACATGGACATTTCTGAAAACGTCCATTCTAGGGCACATAGCTTGTCGCCCTCCAAAAGAGTGCGGGGTAGATCCCCAATAAATCCCCCCAAAAGACAGTTTATTCTAATAATATTATACAGTGGAACTGCAGAGGATTGAGGACTAATTTACATGAATTACAGCTATTAGTCCAGGATTTTACACCTTCAGCGATATGTCTCCAAGAGACATATTTAAAACAAACAGATACATTTGACCTTCGTCATTTTAATGCATATCATTGTTTTTCACCTCCGGGTGATAGGGCCACTGGCGGATCATCCATTCTAGTCAGACAAAACGTTATTCAAAGCCATGTTTCACTTAATACTAATATGCAGGCTGTTGCAGTGAGAGTTACTTTACATGTAGCGTTTACGCTATGCTCTCTTTATATTTCGCCGTCTTCGACGTTTGCCCAAACTGATCTTCAAACTCTGTATGACCAACTCCCGAAGCCCTGTATTATAATGGGAGATTTAAATGGGCACAACCCACTCTGAGGTAGTGTAGCTACAAACACTAAAGGTAAGTTATTGGAGGATTTTTGTTCTGACAATGATTTATGTATTTATAATGATGGTTCAAGCACATATTTACACCCTGGTACAGGGACTTATTCTGCTCTCGACTTGTCACTCACAAATTCAGAACTACTAAATGAATTCGAATGGTCAGTCCACGATGACCTCTGTGGAAGTGACCATTTTCCTACTGTATTAAAACCTGTAACTCCATCTGATGTTCCTCCATCATCAAGGCGAAATTTTAAAAAGGTTAACTGGGCTTTATATGAAACACTGTGTGCTGAAAAACTTCAACCTGGGCGTTTTATTGACGTTCCCGATGCTATTAAATGCTTTTCTGATGAACTGAACTCCATAGCTGATGAGTGTATACCAATGTCGTCTGCAGTTCCACACATAAGAAAACCATGGTTCAACGATGAGTGCAAACAAGCTAGGAAGGCAAGGAAAAAAGCAGAACATTATTTCCGTCGCCATCCTACGGTGCATAATTTAATACATTATCAACTCCTGAAGCACTTACCAGAATCCTGTTTAGAGACGCTCTTGTATATATTTGATGATATTTGGACTTCCGGGAAATTTCCTTCTTCATGGCGTGATGCTATAGTAGTACCAATACCTAAACCTGGACGTGATCATACGGATCCGTCCAATTATCGTCCGATTTCATTGACAAGCTGTGTTTGCAAGACCATGGAACGCATGATAAATAATCGACTTCTTTGGTATTTGGAAACTAATAACCTTATCACAGATATACAATGTGGTTTCCGGAAAAACAGAAGTACAGTCGATCACTTAGTCCGTTTGGAATCATTTGTAAACAATGCATTAATTAGCAAACAGCACGCTGTGTCTATCTTTTTGATCTTGAAAAAGCATATGACACTACTTGGAAATATGGCATTTTACGAGATTTACATGACTTCGGTTTCCGAGGTCGCTTGCCTGAATTTATAGCCAAGTTTTTAAATAACAGACAATTCCAGGTCCGTGTGGTTTCTACCCTGTCTGATCATTACAATCAGGATCAGGGTGTTCCACAAGGCAGTATTTCGTCTGTCACTCTTTTTAGCATCAAGATCAACAGTTGACTATTCCATCATAAAAGATACCTATTTTAAAACATGTAGTAGGAAGGATCTTTTTAACTAATGTCAGTTCTCATCTAAATATTGCATTGTTAAAAGAATTGTAAATATATATTTTCTTTATTATTGGTAGTCTAGATTAGTAACTGAGATTGTTAGTGGCTGTAAGCTCAAAAGGGGTTGAAGCATTGTAAAATTATTGTCCTTCTGAGAGGGTACGTAAGTCGCAAAACATTCAATGTAAATTTAAGTCGATTTTAATCGTAGTATTCATGTTATTTCACTTTGGCTAGCATTTCGTACACTCGCTAGCGGCTGAAGGGATGATGTAAAATCTACCTAGGGTCCATGCAGGTAAGCAAAGGTACTGTAAGTCCCCATGGTCCCTAGTATGGTGATCTACCTTCAGTTGTTGGCGATCTATAGCCCGGGTTTATTTTGTATTTTCTTCTTTAATTACAATGTTTTAGTTTTTCATCCTAATTTTATGTTTATATCTGTGATATTATACTATTTTTACAGTCCATCGTTGACAGGTTTTTGTAATGTACATATATATCACATATGAGATCACTCACTCGCACGGCACCTTTAAGGCCATTAGCGTCAGAACTGGGTTTATAATTACGAAACAACAAATTCCCACATGTTAGTTACAAGCGATACACCAACCATGTCCACATCCTCGCCATCTCCAGGATATACGTTCCGATAACTCTCCACTACACCCTTGATGAATCTACGGCCCGATCATTTCATTACCTCCCTTTGCTGGCTTCGCATTCTCACAGTAGCCAGTCAGCTAAATAGTCGTTACAACAAAACTTGCTAGAGTCAACAGAGATAGCGGTCGCATCTGTAAAGGTTTGTTCGCAGTGCGACTCAGATTTGGGGGAAATCATACAGACAAACTGACACGTCCGAAATTTAAAAAACCCAAACATGCATGTACTCCTTCTAACTCTTTCGTGGTACCTCTGCATCATTTGTGTCGACAAGCTTAATGGGTTAGATAATTCAAAAGGCGAAAGAGAGTTGTGATTGGTTCGCTCAACATCCTAGCGCAGAGACATCATTGGACGAAATATAATTTATTCAAATTCGAAGGGCCCGTCTTATCTCTAACGAAAGCGCACAAGCTTTACGCCAACTGCTGAACGTGACACCCAACACCAAAACCGAAGCGCACATAAAAGCACTTTGGTAGACATTGTAACAAAGGTGCTGAAAGTGGGATGCCCATGTTACACAACGGCATGGGCTTGAACACTAGAACAGACATTGGTCTTGGCAAGTACAAATATCTATGCAAATACGTAGACTACTTGGTTTTTCCCAAGACGACATGGGTCATCAGTAAGAGAAGTAAGAGAGCATATTTCATATAAAACGTCAAGACTAAATGTGTCTACTAACTGTAACAAGCCATTGTGTTTGTGTATAGTGTTCTGTTTGTCAGAGCTCGCTGTAGAACAGATCACACTGTACGATGTGTTTGCAAGGATTTGAAGCCGCGTAGTGTTGCAATATACAAGTACTTAAATGTGTCAAATCATACTGATTAATATGTATGCATCCAATTAAATGAATTAGTCTAAAACCTCTGGAATGGTTTCTGCTCTAACTTGCGCAACATGACTGAACCCAGTCAACAGGAAACGAGACTGTTGGGTAATCAATGTTTTGACTTGCTGGTCAACGCCTCAGGTGGGTTACAATATTTTTAAGGCATGGACATGGTCGAGTCCAGACCAGGCAACCAGTGGTTGATAACTGCTATTCATACACACTGGCAAACAGACGCATGGTCATTTACTGTGACCAGTCGTATCATGGATGAGTTTGATTTACACTGCCCCCAGCAGTATTCCAGTTTTAAAGTCTGCAAATAATCGAGTCGCAATGATTCTTGATTCTCGATTCTGCTTGGATAAAGGAGTAACCCTTTTCTCACAGAAACGTCTATAAAGTTTACAAAACGGTGCGGACGAAGCGGTGATCTTTAGACAACCAACATAACGGTGGACATGAGGGGTGGTGCTGACACCCACTAAGGTATTGAGTATACTATAAAAAAAAACAACACTTGTCAGACGCAATAGACTTTGTTACAGAATGTACCGGTAAATGAAATGAAATAAAATATTCAAGTCATTATACAACAGCAGATTCCATATTTTAATGTTAACGAAGGTTCGAGCGGCGTGTGCTACGTGAAATGCATTTTTTATAAACGTGTTGTAGAAACAAACAAATATCATCAATGGACTGTGAATAATGCCTAGAAAATAAACCTGTCCCGTAACTACTTCCAAGCTCAAAATAGTTTCATGGAAACTAAACAATCAAAATTCTCCGTTATTTACATGTGCATGAAAAGACATCGCAATAGCAGTTTGAAAACATCATATAAATTATGTGATATATTTGATTTTGAGGTGACCCCTTCTGCTCTACACGGTTATTGACACCGTTAACTAGTGAGTGAGTGAGTTAATATTTATCGTCACATCGGCAATCTTGCAGCCATATCGTGACGAGAACAAGTAATACTGACATTGTAGAATGAATGAATATAAGAAAATAAAACCCTGTTGACAACGAACAGTAAAACACTAGTATATATCACATATATACATTTAAGACTAGTGATTAGATCTAAAACAGTTTAACTATAGTGAACAAGACAATATAAAAATGGGCTATGGATTGCTAACAACTGAAGGTAGATCACCATACAAGGGACCATGGGGACTTACATTACTTTTGCTACCTGCATGGACCCCAGCTGGATTTACACCATCCCCTCAGTCGCTAGCAATTTAGGCACATATAGCCATACATTTAAAAGAACACATATACTACGATTAAAAGAGCGGAGTGTTTGAATTTACTTTGAACGTTTGTGGACTTACGTACCCTCTCAGGAGGACAATAATTTTACAGTACTTTAACCCCCCTCGAGGATACAGCCACAAACAATCTTAGTTACTAATTCAAAATTCCAATCATAAAATATTTATATATTTACAATTCATTTAACAAATCTAATTCTTTTAAAAATGCAATAATTAAATGACCACTGTTATTGTTAAAAAGATCCTTCATAGTTCGGGATTTAAAATAGTTATCCCTTGTGATGGAATATTCAACACAGTCAAGCAAAACATGCTTGACCGTGATTATTTCATCACAAGGGATGCAGAACGGAGGATCCTCACCTTTCAATAAGTATTCATGGGTATATCTCGTATGGCCAATACGACATCGTCGCAAGATGACCTCTTCAAACCTGGACTGACAACCCAAGTAGGTATAACCAATATAGGGTTTTATTGCATGTAATTTATTGATACCCACTTGGATGTCCCACTTCCTCTGCATCAGATCACGGATATACGCTCTAATTGCAGCTTTATAATCAGAGTATGGAATATGAAGTGGTGTCACAGATTTGTTCAGTGCTGCCTTGGCAGCAAGATCGGCCATTGTGTTGCCAGAAATGCCCACGTGGCTGGGTAACCAACAGAAGACGATGTCGTATTGGCCAGTAGCAAGATCATTATACATTTCAATAATTTCAATTAAAAGTGGATGTTTACAAGAAATAGTTTTAATCGCCTGAAGACAAGAAAGGGAGTCTGGATAGATTATATATTGTTTATGTTTAGGGTGTCTTCGAATATATTTAAGAGCTGTTAATATGGCGTTAGATTCAGCTGTAAAAATAGAACTATTATCTGGTAATCTAGAAGATATTGTTCTGGATCCAACGACAGTGGCACAAGCCACTGCGCCACCGTCCTTGGACCCATCTGTAAATAAGGATGTATAATTGCTATATTTATGTTTTAATTGATGATATTCTTGTTTATATTGTAATTCATTAGTTTCTGATTTTTTAAATGTAGTTAATGTTAGGTCAACTTGTGGCCTAACCGACTGCCAAGGAGGAGAAGAAAGAAGACGGGAGGGGGCTATGTTTTCCAGCTGAATGCCAGCTGAAGAAAGAAAGGGTTTCACTCTATGCCCTAGAGGTGTAACCAGAGAAGATTTCTTGTGGTATAAATCTTCATAAAGGGGATTGAAGACACAATTAAATGCAGGGTTAGATTCATTAGAGTATAATTTGGTAATGTACTGTAAAGTTAATTTTATACGGCGCTGCTCAAGAGATGGTCATCAGCCTCAACGTAGAGACTGTCGATAGGCGATGTTCTAAAAGACCCAAGACAAAGTCTTAGACCTTGGTGATGGACAGAATCAAGAAGTTTAAGGTTGCTTTTGCAAGCTCCACCATATACGATGGAGCCATAATCGAGTTTTGAACGGACAAGTGATCTGTATAAATGTAGGAGAGTTGCTTGATCCCCTCCCCACTTTGAGTTGGATACCACTTTTAATACATCGAGTGCCTTCAAGCATTTTGTTTTTGGTGATTTGATATGCGGCAAAAAGGTTAAGTGGGAGTCGAAAATTAGACCCAAGAACTTTACAACTGTGATGGGAGAACCATTTAAAAGTAGTTCTGGGTCCTTATGCGGCTTAGACACCGTTAACTAATGCAAAATGCACCTGCTTGAAGTCAAGTGACATGATCTATAAGTATGTGGCATGTGACCTGCCTATTTGCATGACCGGGCCGTTGTTCCGGTTAGTAGCTCAACACCTTTGACATGTGAGGTGTTGTTGTGACTTGAAATAATGACAGCTCTTATAGACAACTTCCTTATTATCGAGTGATAAATTATGAAAATTAAAATCCTGAATGGTAGAAGAATTAAAACCTCATACCAAATTGGAAACGGATAGCACTTAGAGTTTTTCAGTAAAGTTACCAAACACCGTCCTGAAACATTTTCTGTCAGACTATACATATGCATGACCCGGGAGGTCAAATTGCACAAACGGCAGGCCGAGATAACTTCATTAAACAGGGAAGCAGAGAATGTTGTCACTGTTTCGTTGGTGCGAAACATACATACATGGATTCGTTACAGACCTTGTCCCGGGAAAAAAACTCTTCTGAACAAACCCCAATCATTTCATGTTTCAACTGAATCGATTTTATAGGCAAAAGCTGTCTAGTTTGGTATATACTAACTTTACAACGTTAAGTCAGTTACTTTCAAAATCCGATTCACTGCTACCGGTCGCTGCCTGTAAACCCTAATAGTCAAAAAACCCAACCATTTGTAGCCAATTGTTAAAAGAAAGACCTTGACATTGCTGACGATTTCCAGACACTGATGTCAAACGGCGACGTTATCTCGGCTTTTCAGACATGTTGACAAAAAGCAATAATAGACTCAACCAGTTGTGACACGGTCATACAAAGCATTAGTATTCACGTGATCAGATTAAGCTGAACAGCCTTTATATTTTATGGCATTCAAAGGAAAGATATCACTACTGAATAAACACTATCGTCATAGGAGTGAGGTCATTGCACAAGGGCTTTGTGTCAGCTATAAAACAGAACACATGACGTCAGTATCATGTACTTGACGGATTCCTCGGGAACACCATATCCCAGGGAATACGCTCTTTTGTTAACATATGAAAGGCTGATATGCTGTGGGGAATCCCCAACAGTTAAACACCAGGGCCAACTATGTGTTAATGGGACGTTGTACAAAATCGCAATGTGACACAGACAGATAAAACATTCCCCGAGAACACACTCTTCTCCCGAAGACTATATCCACAACAAAAATACGGAGGTGCTTTGTTTCCTTGAACAAGATAACAGTTCAACAAAATTGTGATACAAAATAGTATGATTTGAATTGATTTGTAGATGAGTGATCCAGCAATATTATATTTATGCACAAAAGACCTCTAGTCACCTGTATGCACATATCTCTTCGAATATTAATTTCAAGTAAAATCAGTATGCACTAAGCGATTATAGAATACAGGTCATTGTTTGTAATGACACCGCTCCGACCACAGCTTACCTATGTGACTTTAATTCTTAACTAACACACTGAAACAATCGGTGTTGTTCATACCCAGTACCCGTTCGATTGAAACTTAAACAATGTAGTGGAGAACCAACAGTACACTGTGCAAAGTTCTGAACACCTTAATTATTCTTGTGGTGTTGAACTCAACACATGAGGATAAAAGAAGTACAATGCACAAGGAAGTTTACTTTGTTGACATGAACGTGAAAAATATTTATAAAGGGACGCATTTCTGTGTTCAGATGGAAATCATATCTGTGTGAGGACACTTCAGCTATGTGTCGTAATAAAATCAGAACGGGAGATAGTATATGTTTAAACTGAGTTGTCACCGCTGCAAATCTGTACAAATAACTTCTACGGTTCCAACACAACAAACCTTTATTCTGCTGTTTATTCTGTGTACACCGTGTCCCTGTTGTTGTCGGTTGAAAAACCGTATTGCAACACTGAATTCTGACTGACACTGTCACTTGTGTCAGCCTCCCCAAAACCCCATAGCCCCGCATGCCTCTGCCCCGAGTTACCTCTCTTTTTACAGTCGTGTGACTCACCACAGACCACATGATGTCAATGTAACTATAAGTAGGGCATTTGACCACAACATAACTTAAATGCTGAAAACAGTTGGTATTTAATCAATGCTTTGAATTCGATCAGTGCTGTTGTAGCTATTGATTTGGAACTATTACGCAGTAGTTGAACCGCCAGACATGCATGTTTTCCTATGCATGTTTTGATCGATAATATTCTTGATTATTATTGATCGACATTTCTGGATCTCGACAATGACACCTATAACCGTCTACATAAAGGTGCCTATGGCAGCTGTTGTCGATAACACGTGAGGCTATAGAATACAAACATAATGACATCTGTACCAGAGAGTACATGAAAATAAAAAGAAACAAAATGGAATGAATGATAGCCATATTATAGAAGTAGGTTGCACAATATCGAGATATGCTAGAGTGCTTTGGTTCATTGCCAACACTTACATCAGAGCCTAATATGCCTCGTGAGACGTCGCGCGAAATCAATAAACCGAGAACGAAATGAGTTAGAGATCTTAAAACAAAATACATACTTACCTATTATCTACATAACAATAGACTTTAAGGTAATTCTGTTATTATACAAGAGAGATAATGTGTTCATGACGATCAAAGTTCAAAAGTATCGTATGCGATGACGAGGATGGCTAAAATCAGCATTATTTTTGTTATTGCGAATCGTTTCAGTGAAGTGATTGTATTGCAGATATGGAGCGTCCAAACAAAGATGTGTTGGGCATGCGGCATGGTGGGAACGTAACATATTGTTAAAAGTAAAGCTACTTTCCAAAGGTGTTCAAGTTTCAAATTACATACAAGGAGTATGTGCTCATAAAAATGAAAACTATAGAATTTACATTTATCTACTCAATGACATCATCCGAGAATAAGGTTGTATTGTGACGCATCGAGGTGTAGTTCAGCCTCATTCGTAAAAAAAAGACATAACAAAATTCTTTCATAGGTCACAGTGTACAGCATGCCAGATGCACAGAGCATAAAAGCGCGGCTCTTTCAACGCAGTGTTTATAACACTACCAACACTATACTGGGTTTGTGACTTAACGGAAACGAAAGACTTCACTGAAACCCTTGTCTGTGTAAGGGCTTAAACTGGAACACCCGATGTTAATCCGTGACGCGTTTGGGTATTTGTTCAAATTTGAATATTTTAGAAAGATTGTCTTTACTGCCACTTGCAAGGTACGATTACTAGTTAGCAAACTAAGCAGTAACTGTTGTACAATGAGACGACGTAGTGACTTATTTACATATATCCATACCATTAGACAATACACGAGAAGCTGAATGATTATTTTAGTACAAAAGATCAAAGTAAGATATGTGAAGAAGAAAATGTCTGTAACTAACATTGTTCTATTATGAATGGTTTCAAAATGATGGTATTACCTCTGGTTTACACTAGACAAAACAAATGCTTCTTTCGTAAACGAGATGTCGTGAAAATAATGTGCAGTGTAGCTGTCAAAACCAGTATCTGTCCAATCCAGCAAGTTGTCAACACTGGCATAAGTCCCGCCTGTGGCTTGTAAATTTATCATCCGCTCTACAACCCGGTACATTGTCAAATCCGGCTTTTTCTTCAGTCGCAATGAGTGCCGGTTTAGACAGCTTCCACTGTATTGGAAAGCAGTGTTAGTCACACGGAACACATATATAATATGCAAGGTAGTCAACATTATATAGTCTGCTTTTCACATGCTCATTCAGTAATGTAGGATTTCTGTTAAAGCTGCAGTTACAAGCCGAAAGGAAATTGTGTGAAGACCTAAATTATTTGAATACTCGTGTTGAATTCTTCAACACTGAGGGACGACACAAATTTAAAGCACTGAGCCTAGAAAAATAATAACAAAAGGAAGTGAAAGAGTTAAGAGGGAAAGTACATGTGTATCGAACGTGAGGACTCATAAACTTTGTCATTCTTACGTAACTCTTTTTTAGTAAATATATGTTCATTAAACGATTTTTGAGAGGATGTTTCTCGCACATTAAGTGACATTATCAAAAAGCAAACTTCTAGGTGCAGGTACCTAAGAACGCAAGTAAGTCAAGTTGGAAAGATGACGGACAATGATTTACATGCAGTTTTCATGCTTCTGTATACAAACATGCATAACAACCTTGACTTGCACAAAACAAATACCTCACAGAAGTATAGTATTTTGAGATGTTTGAGATGTTGATTTGTATTTCGTGTGCTTCTTAATCAAATTGTCGTATTTTGCGGAAGGTAAGGGTGACACAAGCGGTTTGGACATATTGCCGATATGGATTTGTCATACTAGTGCAGCGGAATTTTCTGAAAATACTTTGCGTATTTTCGAGTAAGCCACGCATCTATTGACGCACGCATTTATCAGTGATTCATTGTTAGTCATTTTCACGTGTTGCTGTGAAGGCAAGACCAAACACTGAACTTTCGGTGTTTTGTGTTAAACTATTTTCTTTCACTCTGTTCACAACTTAAGTCAGGAGGAAACAGGAAACGGTTTCTAGGAAATAACAGTGTCTTTGGATTCGACTTTGTGACACATTCGTCAGGCAAACAGTTTCATAAGTCTTTACGATCACGTGGCACCGGACCGACCTTTGCATTTTCAAGGTTTACATGTATTATGAAACTGAAATTCGACGGAATAAGATTGTATAAATAAACACTCAAATACGCTATCAGTCATTCAGGGAGTATGGTCATGGGAATAGTAAAGCGAAGTAACAGGCTCTAAAATATACAAATCCAATAGCATATTGTCTGATTTGCCGAGCTGAACTATATATTTTTTTGAGAGAAAGAGCTATAGAAATATTCCAGCATTGGTACGAACACCTGAAATTGGTGTAAAACACTGTACCCATCAATGTCGGGAATGCCGTGGTACATAGAACAAGCCTTTGTTTTGACGAAGGAAAACTTCAACCACTGATCTATCGCACCCAAGTCAAGCAACACAGCAAGGATTATGAAGATGCTTGCCGAAAGAGGAATCGGGTGGTCAGACTCACTGGCTTGGTTGACACCTGCAGTCTTATCCCAGTTGCGCAGATTTGTTCTCTTGCTATTGATCACTGGATTGTCTGACCCAGACTCGATTATTTACAGACATGCAACTGGAAAACTGTTGGGTGTGGCGTAAAACTAAACTCAGTTACTCATTCACTTTTCTGCAAGCTTCTCCGGTGGAAGCGGGATATAAACAACCAGCCAGAGACATGTGATATTCCTAGCAACATTTTTTACATTTATGTATTTTTTCATTACTTTGACATAAAGTTTCTTTGATGCGTCATTCGTATTGCGCACGATGTCTTAAACATTATTCAGGCGAAGCTTATTCAATCATGTTTTGAATAGTCGCACATGTACGTCTGTGGATATAAAGGGACCTGTCTGCAGGTGGACATACTGGTTAAGTTTACGCATAGTTGTCAAATGTGCTTTTGTGGTGCTTCAATATGACTAAATGTAACATTCGAAAGTATTATTTCCTAGTCGTACGGTGTGTTACAAATACTTTGTATTCATAACCATTCTAAAGGCGCGTATTGAATATTGTGAATTTTCAAACGAAGTGAACAGGCATGTTGTATACAATTTCAAAGTTGTCTAAGTATGAGGACTTGAATTCGAATCTGTTCTTCTTGGGTCATTCATTTGTAACGACACGCAGTGAACCTTTATATGCCCCATGTCTTTTTTGTCTATATATGTATATTTTGTGGAAGATTTTCAAACATCCACATTGAAGTTGTGGCATTCGTTTTGTTAGGTTGTTAGAAGGCAATCTTTGTTTGAAAGTATCAACGGTATCTTGCCTGGCCGTGTTTACATATACTGACCCGCAAAGGAAACACCACCCTACCAAAAATTATGACGATATATCTTAATTGTAATTATTTGTATTTAACGCAAAAAACGAAACAAAAACATGTCAAAACGCAGTTGCTAAAGTAATGCTGGGACGAGGTCTTTGTGAGTTTTTCATGAAAATGAGAATGCACGTGCATCTCGAGGTGTCATTCCAGATGTCGCAGGCCTTATCCTTTGTCCGATCCTCAGTGTTCGACATCGTTCTCCAGTGGGCCACACATCATCGAAATTAGCGACACCGGAAATGGCGAACCGTAGTCTTCTCTGGCGAAAGCCGGTATTGCGACTGATGGCAAATTGAGAGTGTGACGACGCCGGGGGGAGGGGGGGGGGGGGGGGGGGGGTAGTCGTTTTTCAGATGTTTGTGTATTGGAAAGAGAGTCGTCGGGAGGTCTGAGCATAACGGTTTGAGTTGCTATTGCTGTCAGTCAAAAACTAGGCCCTATGCTGTTCGAGAATATTGGTCCTGGTGGAGGGAAAGGTGTAACATCTGCTTGCTACATTGATCAAATGCTGAGATCCTTCGCCGTGCCACACTTATGTCGTCATGGAAACCACATCTTGCAGTGGGACAACGCGCGTGCCCATACTGCTCGGGCAACGGGAGACTTTCTCGGTCAACACGACATACTCTTCAACGGTCTGCACAACACGTAAAGGTCAACCTGTGAAGATCCCGGGGTAGAATAGGCCTTCAGCAACCCATGCTTGCCAAAAAAAGGCGACTATGCTTGTCGTATGAGGCGAATAACGGGATCGGGTGGTCAAGCTTGCTGACTTGGTTGACACATGATATCAGGTCCCAGTTGCGCAGATCGATACTCATGTTGTTGATCACTGGATTGTCTGGTCCAGACTCGATTATTTACAGACCGCCACCATATAGCTGGAATATTGCTGAGTGTGGCGTAAAACTAAACTCACTCACTTAAAGGTCACATGCAACGTAAAACACAACTTTGCAGATTCTGATACCTTTCGGTAAGCACTTACCGAAACAAATCATCAAAAATCCCAATTCAACCTACAGAGTTGGAAAAAAAAGGCGATGAAAAAGGCCCGCGAAATCGGAGTTCAAACGATTCATTAGTTTTTCCCCAGCGCTGTGAGGAAAAAGTGGTTGCAACAGCTATGTTGCGCTGCGTTCATAACGCATTCGCAGTGAGAAGGTTCGCGGATGAAAACGCGATGAAAAAAGGTCCACGAAATCTGAGTTCAAACAATTCACTAAATTTTCCCCAGCGCTGGGGAAAAAGTAGTTTCAACAGCTATGCTGCGCTGCGCTCATAACGCATGCACAGTGAGTAGGTTCGCGGAGGCTGGAACAGTATACCTGCCCTGAGTATTAGGTCGTGAGCAGTAGTCTAATTTTGCTTGTGTACACAAACAAGTAAATAATCTACTCGTTACATGAAAAAAAATATCAACAAAAATCATGGTGATTGGTTTAGCAGACTGTCACAGAGAAAACCCAATGTCTTGTTTATTTTCATTAATATGTCCACCCGCCTCTCTGTTAATGACAATATAAAATGCACAACTTCAAGTAGACCCAAGTACAAAATATTGCACTTTTGATTTGTGATTATACACTTATAAGTTTGTTTATTTGTGTTTTCACAATCACCAATGCATTTTACATATATATATCATGAACAGGTGATAACGGTGTTTGACTTTTTGGTTTAAATCCGAGATTCAGAGGAGGCTGTACTCCCTGAACCGCATCACAGAGTCTGAGTGCTGAGTTCCAACAGTGTTCATCAACAGTCTCATCCATTCCATGTACCAACCATGCAACGCTGTTGTCAGTGCTGAAGGAGGCCGTACATATTACTGACTTTCGGATCTCACCGTTGCGCCGCCTGTCGTCATTTTGACGTATTGATGATTACATTAAACATGTCAATTTTGAAATCTTTCCGACAATTAGTATGTTATATACATGTGTTTGAATTAAACTGATTACCAATTTCGAAAAGGGAGTGACTGTTTGAGTTTATGCTCTCTACATATTGATGAATGTCGAGTATGCTAATAATGCTAATCATTCTGGAGGACATTCGCATTTTAGCCATGATTTCCTTTAATTTGGAAGACGGTATATGTGTATTCTCTGTCAACGCCAGCTTCTTGTGATCAGTGTGGATACAGATCTCAAACGTCATTTCCACGTAACCATTGTGAAAACTCATTTTCATAACTTTCTCGATCTGGCGAATAAAAAGGAAACAATTTGTTCCGAGTAAAATACTTAATGTTCCTCAAACTTGAATACTGAAACTATTTTAGCTTCACAATGAAAAAGGAATATGAAACATACCTCATGTGAGTTTAAGACCTTGCATGTCAATATTTGTTAGTCACAAATGATTTTTTCACGATATTTTCTGCATCAGTCGGTATCAGTTTCACAAACATGTTCTTTACGAATTGACATTTGTTCTGCACTAAAAAACATAACTTATATATTACAAAATGGATCCGAAAAAAAAACAAGATGTGTACGTGTTTGAGTACGTACGTACGTACGCAGGCACACACGTATGCATGTATGTATGTATAATGTAGGCATGTGTTCAGGTATTGATGTATCAGTGTAACAATTGATGCACGTACGCATGCAATCATGCATGGATGTAGGTATAGTTGCACAGTCTTTGCTTTTATCTTTCACCAACTTTACTTTTATCTTCAGCAGTGTCATCCATCGAGAACACTGGCCCTCCGAGTATCACTATGTGTTGTGAGTGCTGTGTGTGCATACACACATTATGCTATAAACTAGAACTTTAACCATAGAAAACACGCAAGAAACACACATCAACTGGTTTGTCAGAACGTGCTGATTCCAGCAGGGTCTGATAAAGTTTGAACTGATTTCAGTGCAGCCCGAGCAACAGTCTAAATGAAGACGCACATACGGTTTATACACCGTAAATACATCATTTACGACTAAATGTAACTTGAGGATGAAGACTTTTATGGATAGGCAACTTCTTTCTTGCAATGAATACGACATTTCGGTGTAGATTCTAACACCGTTATCGAACAAAAGATGCAAATCACATGCACAGGGAAAAATACATACAAGGCAGTGTGAAATGAAGAGAGGTATAAACGCCACCCAAGCCAGATGAGCAATGGACATCAGCTCCACAACCCAAGCCCTTGATGTCGAGTTAGAACACCTTCGTCATGTTTTTACAAATCTTAATCAGTACCCAGATAACCTTGTCAACAGAACAATCAAGAGCACTCTGAACCCAGAGAAAAAAACTACCTCGCCAACTATCAGCCTTCTCCTTAATCAGCATACCACATGTCAATACTATCAGCCAAATCGGGTTATGGCCATTGAGATCACCCATTACAATGCAAGGTTTAGGATGTTGGTCACAGAGAGCGTGAAGACTGCTGAAGTGTTGAAGAAGGCGGAATACACAGAGAACATAGGGTAAGGGCAACGTGCAGAGAAAGTCTCACTGCAACGACTTGGAGATTGGTTGTGTTACAGGATTGTGGATAACATCCTGCTTTAGAAGGATAGAAGACCCTCCAATGGTGAAAAATAATTATTTGAAAAGAACTGACGTAAATCAAAAGTGTCTGTCTTCTTCAAATAGGTGTCCTGACAGAGGCCTGATTGTGCAAAATCCCTAGGTAGTCGCTGCATCTCATTAACATTGGTCCTTAATCCTCAACAGTACTACTGTACTTTAGTTTTGGAATCTTTTAATTGGGGATCTACCCTGCACTTGTTGGGTGGGCGACATACCATGTGTCCTTGATTGGGTGTGTTCGGGCACTTCCATGCCCCCAAGCGGACCATATTTTATTATGATGATTTTCTGATCCTTTGGATACTTTGAAGGTTTTTTTTATATAAATCTGGCTTTGGTTTGGTTTTACTTTTAACGATCTGTTTGTCTTGTGAGGTTAACTGAGATGTGATATCTCCTGCGGTGTAGATGTGTCACAATTACGCAGACTCAGATTGGAGCTGAAACTGTTGTTTGAGTGAACTGTTCTGGTGAAAACCTCACGGGAGTATTAGTTTTCACCCATGCCAAGTCTGTTTGACAGGTTATTTCATAGCTAGAATGGATAGAATTATCATTAAAACGACCGCGCGTTATCAGAAATGAGCGGGCAACTATAACTTGATAATGCCCGCAAAATGCTTGACTTGGGGCCATTATCAAGCCCGTTGTTAGGTGACATCATACGTAGCTCAGCTGTTGAAGTTCAATCACCTACGGCTCGACTGAACTTGGGTTCATTATTGACCGTATATCAGACTCACATTCGTCACATGTGCCTGTGCCTTTATGCACTTTCCTGCCTGTGCCAACCATAACAATTGTACCATAAATTACAACATACAGCATTGAAAATATCGACTTGAAGTCTAACGTTGTTCATTAGTGAAAACAATGGCGGCTGGTAGTATGAGCAAAGGTCAAGGTCGAATGTCGTCACTCACAATAGTGACGTCATCTGTGTTGTTCTATGACGTGACTATATTTGTAAATTGTGTGTCAGTGACCTCCGTCGTTTTGTTGTTGGCAGTAAATGCTTCTAAACCGATGCCGTGGTTTTTATTCTTGTTTTATTAAAAATTCTATCCATTTTAGCTATAATAACGGTAACGCTATTGTTCAGGGCATTATCATGTGCAGGAGCCCTCGGTCATTTCAACTACCCTCCATCGTGGGGCAGTTAATGAAAGACCTCGAGCTTCTGCACATGATAATGCCCTGAAAAACAGCGTTGCCCTTTTAATAACGTTATTGACGTGAAGTTGGGACCAAAGTGCTCTGTTGGGCACAGGATTACTTAGTCCTTGTTCCAGTGCCATCAACCACAAAGACACCGACACAAGGGCGCAACTCACGGCCAACAGGTTGCCCAATTTGTTCGCCTCTTACGAACAGGAATGGGGTGCTGTGTACACATTCTGTGCTAGTTCCACACGGGAGAAGAGCGCTAAGCGTTACCCAGCACCCAGCACCCAGCACCCAGCACCCAGCACCCAGCACCCACCACGAGGAGGTGGCTCTTCAAGGGTGCCATTAACATTCAGAAGCTAAAAAATAATCAGTCATTCACCAGTTTTCAATATTATGTGTGAACTTCAGGTGTCAAAAATCATGCACAAAGTAAGTAAGATCCTTGCCCACAATGTGCACACACCATGAGCGATACGTGATATGATTCATGCTAAGTGCTTTGGAACAATTAAAACGTTAGGAGGTTATTTCTAACTTTTGAAATAGCTTTATATTATGCAAGTTATGCACAGTTACTTTTTTTCTGTAGGAACAAATAAAATACTTATTCGTGTAAACATTTTTAGGAATCACTAAAACTCGGACATTGTAGGTGATAGTAACCTCCGGTGAGTCAGCCAGAGTATTTCCTTAACATTTGAAGGAGATGCCATGTTTTGATAACTATTGCATTCTTCTACACTTGTTACCAACTTGTATTATCTTCAACGTCGTATATATTGCAAAACAGAAGGTTTAGGCCAATGAATCAGTCTGCACACATATTCGAGTGTGAGTGAGTTAACAGGCTATAGATCCCCAACAACAGAAGGCAGATCACCAACTTGAATCGAATTGTTTTTTAGCTCCATACAAACGCAGGGAAACAACAAATAACACGTTTTAACATCTCCTCAACATTCTATTCACTAAAACAGGGAGGCGTGTAGTAAAACAGGACAGTACTTGATAATTTAATAGCTCCTAATGATCCCGATGCAGCACTGCGGCTGATTAACGGCTCGCACAAGCGGCACTTTCGACTTTCAACAGATAAACATTCATAGAGGAATTTTGAAGTGACTGAAGTCAGGGGGAAGCATTTATGAAAACATCTGAAATGGGGTTAAGGTTTCTTTCGATCTCCGGTGAATAATAAATAATCACCTTCGCCAGATATTCTTTCTCTTGAAAATATTTACGAACGCTCGTTATGAATACGAAATAACAGGACATAATTCGTAAACACTTTCAGCTTCCCACCGAAGAGGAAATATGTCATGAAGTGCGAATGTCTTTAGTGACGTAAGTGGAGCAACAGCCTTTGAAAGTAACATTATAAGCAACAACAAAAAGTTGTATTGCTATTTAAACTTGCACTCCTCGGGACATAGTTCTCCCATATTACTATAGTGTGCCTGATTTTTTCCCGGCAGAGTAGATGATCTTAAATCAGTCAGTGAATGTGTTTTATCGTCCAAAACTGAGGGGATATCGCTTGTGTCAGATCAGACGATATCTCCTGATAGATATTGCTTTCACAGTATATTTTGCACAATATCCTGTCAATGCTATGACGCCATGAAGTTCATGACGTCACAATGCTATGACATCGTTGCACTGCAAATCTAATGCCAGTGTTCAGAGATGTAAACTTTTCAGTGAAAACTAATGAAGAATGATTTTGGATGATAAATAGAATCTCACCCGCGTGTCTGCTGATATCAATTATATCAATACTCGTGATAAAAGTAAAAATATCCTCGTTACTTTATACACTCGTGTTGATATATTTGATATCAGTAGAAACTTGGGTGAGATTCTCTACTTACCTACAAATTTATAATTTGTTATAAAGGATGAAATTGTTGCAGTAAATTGTTGACCAAATGGAATGGGACATACTTTCGCCATTCATTGGTGGCTGGTTATAAAGGTTGGTCGGTTATCTACACTTAACAGCAAAAGAAACGCAGGTTCGACCAAGATTAAATGTCATAAAAGTAAGCGTTCATGATTAAGGTCAAGTGACGTAATGATCGCAGATGAGATGTTGTCATGCTGTCATGTTGTCATCAGTTTGACGTCCATACGATACACTCGCACAAATACACCCACAGTGCAGCCAAACCATAAAGAGTGAGTGAGTTAAAATTTAACGTCACATCGGCAATACTGCAGCCATAGTGACGAGAACGGGTTATATCAGTATTCAAATCAATAAATGTATAACATTCACACCTTTCATCAAAAGGCAGTAAGTCTACTGGGACAGGTCTTAATTCAAAACCAGTTCGCTGTCATATCAAGACAACACTACAATCTAAGAACGGCTGTTGAGGGTTGATCACCATACTAAGGACCATGAGGACTTACATGACTTTGGCTACCTACATGAACCCTAGCTGGATTTACATCACATGATCCCTTCAGCAGCCGACGACTGGAAGTGAGTGACTGACTGACTGAGTGAATCATTAGACTACACAGCCTGTAATGTTATTGTAAGTGGTTGCAAGATTGCAAATAAATTATTAAAGGTGTTTGCAACATTTCGACCAGGACCATACAGGTTTGTTCGTGAAGATTAACAGACCTCAGGTCATTGATTAACATGTTCATTGTGAATTATGCGATAGCCTTTATAGACAAATTGTTTGAGAGTTGTAAGCACGTTTCGAAGTTTATACCCAATGGTCTGCACGTGCCAGAAGCAAACGACAAGGATTACATATTCGTAATGTGACTCCTTGAAATCGAACTCAAAATGGAAATGCTGGTAACTTGCCAGTTTTGCAGTCACAGGCCACGATTCATTTTGTACATATATGATGGATGTCGTGTCTGGCGACGTTAAAACTACAATCAAGCTAATGACAAACCAAGACCCCATTTCTTCTGGGGGGTCGGTCACATTTTGGGTGTCATCCCTTGGGCTTTGCAAAGTCCAATCCATATTGTGCAACGAAGGTTAACTGGTTACACGCTGTTGTGGCATGACCTTCATGACATATTGATAAAATTCTTTCGAAATCCTAAAATTGGTATTTTAGTAATTTTGAAAAGTCATTAATGACGAATTTCTAGTAAAACAATGGCCGATTCTGTTGCTGTGGCATCACTCTTCAAATCTGTGAAACAACTTCTCATGCATTGCAGACAGTGCTGTAATAGCGGATATCTAATGAATAGTGAGTGAGTGAGTGAGTGAGTTAATATTTAACGTCACATCGGCAGTATTGCAGCCATATCGTGACGAGAGCATTCTTATAAAAGGAATCTATGTATATGAGAAAAATCTGTCGACGACGGACAGTAAAACAACTAGAATATCACAATAAGAAATAAAACTAGCGTGAAAAGTTAAAACTAATATAACTATTCAGACAAAACAATATAAAAACAGGCTATATGGATCACCAACAACTGAAGGTAGATCACCTTACTAGGGGCCATGGGGACTTACAGTACTTCTGCTACCTGCATGGTCCCTAGCTGGATTTACATCATCCTCTCAGCTGCTGGTGATTGTATGCAAGATTAGCCACAAATTAAAATGACAGAAATACTACGGCTAAGAAAAGATGGAAGATCAAATTTGACTTCAAATGTTTTGGGACTTACGTACCCTCTCAGGAGGACAATAATTTTACAGTGCTTTAACCCCTCGAGGATACAGCCACTAACACTCTAAGTTACTAATTCAAACTTCCAAGCATAAAATATTTATCTATTTACAATTCATTCAGCAAATCTAATTCTTTTAAAAATGAAATAATTAAATGAGAGCTAACATAATTAAAAAGATCCTTCAAAGTTTGTGAATTAAAATATTTATCCCTTGTGATGGAATATTCAACACAGTCAAGCATGTCCTGATTGACTGTGATTCTTTCATCACAAGGGATACAAAACGGAGGATCTTCACCTTTTAATAGATAACCGTGAGTATACCTCGTATGGCCAATGCGACATCGTCGCATAATGACCTCCTCAAATCTGGACTGACAACCCAAGTAAGTATAACCGATATAAGGTTTTATTTCATGTAATTTAGGCACCCGTGGCGAGCCACCTCCTCGTGGTGGGTGCTGGGTAACGCCAAGAGCTCGCCGACACCCCCGTTGTGGACCCGGGGGGATATTTGGTCCACCAACCCGTTTGCCGTGGGTTGCGGCCCTGTGTCGGCGGAGGAGGGGATCCTGGTGGTTGAGGGCAATAGGGACCTGTAACCGTGTTCCTCTTGCTCAATATACCACTTTGGCCCTGACTTCGCCTAGACGGGTGGTCGAATGGGCCCGGTTCGACCAATCGGCTGGTCATGCCAAGCCCTGTGCATGGACTGTGTATGTGTCATTGCACAAATATTATTTTGAATTGTTCGAATTTTCTTGGCACTACTATTGATCTCTAACGTTTTGGATTGTGAAATATGATAATATGAATTTTGCCTAGAGTCTTATGCCCGAAGGCGGTGGCTCATGGGCCAATCTGGTAGATCAATTATTTATAATTCTTCTGCTGGAGTATATCATCTGAGTATCCTTGGTGCTGCAAGTCGGAGGCCCACTTGTTTTTAGCATTGTCCTTGTGATACTCCGTGGTGGGTGGGGAGCTCAGATGATGAACCATATTAAAGTAACTATGGCTTACACAACCCCCATTAAAAGAAACAAGCGTCAACTTGACAATGATGATGATGAACTACGACCGTCTATTCCGTCCGTTGAATACTGGCCACGATTTCTAGTGATCGAGACTCTTGACAAATCACCTTTCAAATTAAACCCATTTGCGGTATCTAAAGGTATACATGGCATAGCAGGTGAGGTACGAAATATCAGACGACTGCGTTCAGGTTCCCTACTTGTAGAATGTAGCAGGAAACAGCAATCAACCAACCTGTTGTCAACTGAGCTCTTTGTTGGAGTCCCGGTTTCAGTTACTCCACACAAGACTCTGAACACGAGCAAAGGCATTGTTAGAGACCGAGATCAATTGTTTGCAGATATGACTGAGTTTGACATCGTATCAGAAATGAAAGATCAAGGGGTGACTTTTGTTAAAAGATTTACAACTCGGATAAACTCAGAAACAAAACCTACTAACACATATCTCTTCCACTTCTCTTCTCCAAGTATTCCAAAATCAGTAAGAGCAGGATATTGTAATATCAGTGTTGACACTTACATCCCCAACCCGCTTAGGTGTTTTAAGTGTCAGAAATATGGACACGGTGTAAATACTTGCACATTGTCTGTTGTGTGTGCGCACTGTGGTGAGAAAACACACACAACAGAAGATTGTGACAGTGACTATAAAAAATGCACCAACTGCTCAGGCGATCATTCGTCATTTTCTAAACAGTGTCCAATTTGGAAAGAGCAAATGGAGATAAATAGAATAAAGTTTACTCAAAATATCTCCTTTTCCGAGGCAAAAAAACTGGTAAAGAGATCTGATCTTCCAGAAAGTTATGCTACAGTAGCAAAAACATCATCTGAGTCAAGCTCAAAAAGAACAAAATCATCCACAGGCTGCCAAACTACCTTGACATGGGTGAATTGCGATTCTCCACAACTTTTGTACCCTGCTATATCATCTCAGACTGAGGATTCACTTCCTAGTACCTCAAAGTCGTCTTCTGATCACAAACCATCATCATCTCAGTCACTCTCGAAGTCTAAATCGACAGCTGACAATCAGCAAACTGTTAAAAGTAAATCTAAGCCTAAGTCTGATGCCTCAAAACAACAAAGTGGCAGACCTCCTAAAGGGTCACAAAATAGAATTCAATTGTTCAACAAATATGGGTCTCTTGAAGACATGGACGTTTCTGAAAACGTCCATTCTAGGGCACATAGCTTGTCGCCCTCCAAAAGAGTGCGGGGTAGATCCCCAATAAATCCACCCAAAAGATAGTTTATTCTAATAATATTGTACAGTGGAACTGCAGAGGACTGAGGACTAATTTACATGAATTACAGCTATTAGTCCAAGATTTCACACCTTCAGCCATATGTCTCCAAGAGACATATTTAAAACAAACAGATACATTTGACCTTCGTCATTTTAATGCATATCATTCTTTTTCACCTCCGGGTGATAGAGCCACTGGTGGGTCATCCGTTCTACTCAGACAAAACGTTATTCAAAGCCCTGTTTCACTAAATACTAATATGCAGGCTGCTGCTGTGAGAATTACTTTACATGTAGCGTTTACACTATGCTCGCTCTATATTTCGCCGTCTTCGACGTTTGCCAAAACTGATCTGCAAGCTCTCTATGACCAACTCCCAAAACCCTGTATTATAATGGGAGATTTAAATGGGCACAACCCACTCTGGGGTAGTGTAAATATAAACACTAAAGGGAAATTGTTGGAGGACTTTTGTTCTGACAATGATTTATGTATTTATAATGATGGTTCCAGCACATATTTACATCCTGGTACAGGGACTTATTCTGCTCTCGACTTGTCATTGACAAATTCTGAACTACTAAATGAATTTGAATGGTCAGTCCACGATGACCTCTGTGGAAGTGACCATTTTCCTACTATATTAAAAGCTATAACTCCATCCGATGTTCCTCCATCATCAAGACGAAATTTTAAAAAGGCTAACTGGGCTTTATATGAAACACTGTGTGCTGAAAAACTTAAACCCGAACGTTTTATTGACGTTCCTGATGCCATTAAATGCTTTTCTGATGAATTGAACTCCATAGCTGATGAGTGTATACCAAATTCCTCTGCAGTTCCCCATATTCGAAAACCATGGTTCAACGATGAGTGCAAACAAGCTAGGAAGGCAAGGAAAAAGGCAGAACATTATTTCCGTCGCCATCCTATGGTGCATAATTTAAATAAATTTAAAATTTTAAATGCTAAAGCACGGCGTACTTTTAAACAGAACAAACGCCAATCTTGGCAAAATTATGTATCTAAAATAAATTCTCGGACACCCATGTCCAAGGTGTGGAACATGGTCCAGAAAATTAAAGGTAAAGGTACTAAATCTACAGTCCATCATCTTAAACATGGAGATCAATTGCTTACTGATAAATCAGATATTGCTAATAAACTGGGTGAAACCCTTGCTAAACATTCTTCCTCTTCAAATTATGTACCAAAATTCCAGCAATATCAAAAACAAGAAGAAAAGAAAACTATTAATTTCAATTCCGATAATGGGGAAGATTATAATGAAACGTTTTCTATTCATGAACTCCATACTGCACTTGATCAAGCTCATGATACTGCTACAGGAGCTGATAACATACATTATCAACTCCTGAAACATTTACCAGAATCCTGTCAGGAAACTCTCCTAAATATTTTTGATGGTATTTGGACATCGGGTAACTTTCCTCCGTCATGGCGTGACGCCATAGTAGTACCAATACCTAAACCTGGACGTGATCATACCGATCCATCCAATTATCGTCCGATTTCATTAACAAGCTGTGTTTGCAAGACCATGGAACGCCTGATAAATAATCGACTTGTTTGGTACTTGGAAACTAATAGCCTTATAACTGATATACAGTGTGGTTTCCGGAAAAACAGAAGTACTGTTGATCACTTAGTGCGTTTAGAATCATTTGTTAAAAATGCACTAATTAATAAACAACATGCTGTGTCTATCTTTTTTGATCTCGAAAAAGCATATGACACAACCTGGAAATATGGTATTTTAAGAGATTTACATGACTTTGCCTTGCGAGGTCGTTTACCTCAATTTATAGCCAACTTTTTAAATGATAGACAGTTTCAAGTTCGAGTGGGTTCTACCCTGTCTGATCATTACAATCAGGATCAGGGTGTTCCACAAGGCAGTATTCTGTCTGTCACACTTTTTAGCATAAAGATAAATAGTTTATCAAAAGTTTTAAACGATTCAATAGATGGATCGTTATTTGTGGATGATTTCAATATTTCTTGTCGTGGGAAAAACATGCATACTATTGAACGGCAACTGCAGTTGTGTTTAAACAAAATAAATAAATGGTGTCTTGAAAACGGCTTTAAATTTTCTAAATCCAAAACTAATTGTATACATTTTTGCAGAAAATATAAGCCACATAAAGACCCTGAACTATCTCTAGATGGCACTCCCATCAAAGTTGTAAAAGAGGCCAAGTTCTTGGGCCTAATCTTTGACTCCCACTTAATATTTCTGCCTCATATTAAGTCCCTTAAAACTAAATGCCTGAAGGCTCTTGACTTGTTGAAAGTTGTTTCCAACTCAAAGTGGGGAGGGGATCAAGCAACCCTCTTACATCTATATCGATCACTCGTGCGTTCGAAACTTGATTATGGCTCCATCGTATATGGTGGAGCCTGCAAAAGCAATCTTAAACTTCTTGACTCCGTCCACCATCAAGGCTTAAGACTTTGTCTTGGGTCTTTCAGAACGTCACCTATTGATAGTCTCTACGTTGAGGCCGATGAACCATCTCTTACTCAACGTCGTATAAAACTGACTTTACAATATATTACTAAATTATATTCTAATGAATCTAACCCTGCCTTTAACTGTGTCTTCAATCCCCTTTATGAGGATTTGTATAACAAAAAATGTTCTCTTGTTCCACCTCTTGGGCACAGAATTAAACCATTTATTTCTTCTGCCGGTATTGAGCTGGAAGGTATATCACCTTCCCGTCTTCTTTCTTCTCCTCCTTGGCAATTGGTTAGGCCACAAGTTGACCTAACATTAACGACATTTAAAAAATCAGAAACTAATGACTTACAATATAAACAAGAATATCATCAATTAAAACATAAATATAGCAATTACAAACCCTTATTTACAGATGGATCCAAGGACGGTGGCGCAGTGGCTTGTGCCACTGTCATTGGATCCAGAACAATATCTTCTAGATTACCAGAGAATAGTTCTATTTTTACAGCAGAAGCTAACGCCATATTAACAGCTCTTAAATATATTCAAAGACACCCTAAACGTAAACAATATATAATCTATTCCGATTCTCTTTCTTGCCTTCAGGCTATTAAAAATAATTCTTGTAAACATCCACTTTTAATTGAAATTATTGAACTGTATAATACTCTTGCTACTGGCCAATACGACATCGTCTTCTGTTGGTTACCCAGCCACGTGGGCATTTCTGGTAACGCAATGGCCGATCTTGCTGCCAAGGCGGCACTCAACAAATCTGTGACGCCACTTCTTATTCCATACACTGATTATAAAGCTAACATTAGATCTTATATCCTTGATCTGATGCAGAAGAAGTGGGACACCCAATTGGGTATAAATAAATTACATGAGATAAAACCTTACATTGGTTATACCCACTTGGGTTGTCAGTCCAGATTTGAAGAGGTTATTTTAAGACGATGTCGTATTGGCCACACTAGATATACCCATTCATACCTGTTGAAAGGTGAGGATCCTCCGTTTTGCATCCCTTGTGATGAGAGAACCACGGTCAAGCATATCCTGCTTGACTGTGTTGAATTCTCCACCACAAGGGATAAGTATTTTACAGTTAAAACAATGAAGGATCTTTTTACTAGCGTTAATTCATATTTAATTATTGGTTTTTTAAAAGAGATTGATTTTTTGGTGGAATTTTGAATGTTATGTTGTGTAAATAGATGTATTTTAATTACTGGAAGTTTGGATTAGTAACTTGAATTGTTGGTGGCTGTACCCTCGAAGGGGGTTGAAGTATTGTAAAATTATTGTCCTCCTGAGAGGGTACGTAAGTCCAAAAGCATTCACAGTAAATTTAAACTTTCCACTGTTCTTAATCGTAGTATATGTGTATTTTTAATTTTTGGCTAGATGTGACTCAATTGCTGACAGCTGAGGGGATGATGTAAATCCAACTAGGGTCCATGCAGGCAGCAAAGGTACTGTAAGTCCCCATGGCCCCTAGTATGGTGATCTACCTTCAGTTGTTGGCAATCTATAGCCTGATTTTATGTTGTATTGTCCGAATAGTGATATTAGTTTTAACATTCCACACTAGTTTTAATCCCAGCTGTGATATTCTAGTTGTTTTACTGTCCGTCGTTGACAGGTTTTTATAGTATCCATATATTTCATTTCAGTATTTAACGTTCTCGTCACGATATGGCTGAGATATTGCCGATGTGACGTTAAATATTAACTCACTCACTCACTCATGTAATTTATTTATACCTACTTGGGTGTCCCACTTCTTCTGCATCAGGTGGCGGATATAAGATCTTATTGTAGCTTTATCATCTGAGTATGGAACAAGAAGTGGTGTTACAGATTTGTTCAGTGCTGCCTTAGCAGCAAGATCGGCCATTGTGTTACCAGAAATGCCAACGTGACTAGGTAACCAACAAAGGACGATGTCGCACTGGCCAGTAGCAAGATTATTGTAGAGTTCAATAATTACTATTAAAAGTGGATGTTTACACGAAGTATTTTTAATCGCCTGGAGGCAAGAAAGAGAGTCGGAATAGATTATACACTGTTTATGTTTAGGGTGTTTTTGTATGTATTTGAGAGCCGTTAGTATGGCGTTAGCTTCTGCTGTAAAAATAGAGCTATTATTTGGTAATCTGAAAGATATTGTTCTGGATCCAATGACAGTGGCACAAGCCACTGCGCCACCGTCCTTGGACCCATCTGTAAATAAGGGTTTATGATTGCTATATTTATGTTTCAATTGATTATATTCTTGTTTATACTGTAATTCATTCGTTTCTGATTTTCTAAATGTAGTTAATGTTAGGTCAACTTGTGGCCTAACCATCTGCCAAGGAGGAGAAGAAAGAAGACGGGAGGGAGCTATATTTTCCAGCTCAATGCCGGCTGAAGAAAGAAAGGGTTTAATTCTGAGCCCAAGAGGTGGAACAAGAGAAGACTTCTTGTCGTACAAATCCTCATACAGTGGATTGAACACACAGTTATATGCAGGGTTAGATTGATTAGAGTGTAATTTAGTTATATATTGTAAGGATAATTTAATACGGCGTTGTGTAAGAGAAGGTTCGTCAGCCTCAACGTAGAGACTGTCAACAGGTGAGGTTCTGAAGGACCCAAGACAAAGTCTTAGACCTTGGTGGTGGATAGAATCAAGAAGTTTCAGGTTGCTTTTACAGGCTCCACCATATACGATGGAGCCATAATCAAGTTTAGACCGTACTAATGATCTGTATAAGTGAAGGAGGGTAGCTTGATCCCCTCCCCGCTTCGAATTTGAAACAACTTTTAACAAATCTAGTGCCTTCAGGCATTTAGCTTTAAGGGATTTAATATGCGGTAAGAATGTTAAATGAGAGTCGAAAATTAAACCCAGGAACTTGGCCTCCTTTACAACTTTGATAGGGGTGCCATTTAAAGATAATTCTGGGTCCTTATGCGGCTTATATTTTCTACAAAAATGTATACAATTAGTTTTTGATTTAGAAAATTTAAAGCCGTTTTCAAGACACCATTTATTTATTTTATTTAAACACAACTGTAGTTGCCGTTCAATGGTACGCATATTTTTACCACGACAAGAAATATTAAAATCATCCAGAAAAAGTGATCCGTCAATCGAATCGTTTAAAACCTTGGATAAACTGTTGATCTTAATACTAAATAAAGTGACAGACAAAATACTGCCTTGTGGAACACCCTGATCCTGATCATAATGGTCAGACAAGGTAGAACCCACTCGGACTTGAAATTGTCTGTCTTTTAAAAACTGTGATATAAATAGAGGCAAACGGCCTCTCAACCCATGTAAATCCTTCAAAATACCATGCTTCCATGTCGTGTCATAAGCTTTCTCGAGATCAAAGAAAATCGACACAGCATGTTGTTTATTGACTATAGCATTTTTAACGAAGGATTCTAAACGTACCAGATGATCAATAGTACTTCTATTCTTCCGAAAACCACATTGAATATTTGTAATGAGGTTATTGGTTTCCAGATACCAAATCAATCTGTTATTTACCATTCGCTTCATGGTTTTACAGACACAGCTGGTTAAAGATATCGGTCTGTAATTGGAAGGATCAGTAGGGTCCTTACCAGGTTTGGGTATTGGGACCACAATGGCATTAAGCCATGAAGGAGGAAAGTTTCCAGATGTCCATATTTTGTCAAATATACCCAAAAGTGTAACCAGACATGGTTCAGGCAAGTGTTTCAGCAGCTGATAATGAATATTGTCATCACCCGCTGCTGTGTCATGAGCTTGCTCAAGAGCAGTATATAGCTCATGTAATGAAAACACTTCATTATAGTCTTCACCGTTATCTGATTCAAACTTAAGTTTTATCTTCTCCTGTTGTTTCTGGTATCTCTGAAACTCAGGGACGTAATTTGCTGATGAAGAATTTTTGGCAAGAGTTTCACCAATTTTATTTGCAAGTTGAGTAGTATAGGGAATGGGGGTTCTAAAACACTTTCAAAAAAAGTCTCTACAAAGCCTTATTTACTAAATAAGGCTTTGGTTGGGCCCTTAGCTCTTGCTACTATTACCCCTACTACTTAACGTGTGTTGGAGGTAACACTGTGCCGTACGGTACGATCAATAATTCTTCTCTTACAAACCCCCTACCCGGCCCATCCCTCAAGTAGTATAAGTTAGGTTCGTCGGCTTTCATATCCACTTTATCTATGTTGTAAGTTTTGACTGACCATATAGGATCGGTGGCCCGCTTACGGCTATCACCCTCGTGTTCCCCCGGCTGGTATAGATACCTCACTAGGGCCCTATCTGGTATCTGTTTCTCCTTCCCACGCAATGGAGCGGCCGACTCTGCAACTATTGATTTTCGTTTGATAGCGTCTGCCGGTTTCTTACCGGTGAGACGGGTGACTTCATGGTTGATTGCCGACACCACCTTGGGTAACCTCGTGACCCATTCAGTCGATCGTTTTCCAGGGGTGGCCATCTCCCTAGCATACTGATGGCCGAACAAGCGCTCAGCCAAAGTCCTATTAAATCTCTCAACTATGGCTTGGCTGCGATGGACTCTGGCCGTGCCACGCCTGACCTTTGTATCGTGTTTGGCTAGCAGTTGTGACACGGCACCCATGAACTCCCGTCCGGGGTCAACTTGCAGCTCTGTTGGCCACGTCAGCGGGCTGCGTTTGTATATGCGTTCGAATCCTCTGGCTACCTGGGCCGAATCTTTCGTGGTCAAGGGTTCGGCTTCCTTGTAACGACTGGCTACGTCCACTACGGTTAAGGCATACTTGTACCTCTTGTCGTGGGGTAGGAACAATAGGTCTGTCTGGTGAACGCTATTAGGTATGTTAATACCGAACCTCCTTCTAGGCACATAGCGTGGTGCCGGCAAATAGATCTGCCACAGGGCTTGTTTTTCAAGCCACGCTTTGGCTTCCTCCGGGGGTACTCGCGCTATTTTAGCTAGCTTATCTACTGCGCTAGCTCCTTTCCAGTACCCACGCGGGCTGTAGTAAATAGCCTCAAATTTTTTCATGTCCATACGCGTATGTGTTTATCCCATCAATAGCTATCCAACGTTTCGTGTCCATAGGCGACAGGGACGTCTTGTTTATAGTCAGTCCGTATATCTTATGTCCATCACTTCTAAGTGTGTTCATTTTATGCCTAAAGGTACGGGTCTTGAACAGGGCTTCCTTGAATCTGGCGTGTTTGATGTGTTGTTTCACCACATACTTCTTAACCCCCTTAGCCTTCCGGATCTCACTATTGTCGGCTTTCAGTATGGAGTACATCTTAGGTCTCAAACCTATGTACTCGGCTATGGGCGTGCCAGCACACTCGTCCTTCATCTTACCTAGGACCTTTTTATTTACCGTACTGTGTATGGCATGGGTCTTAGGGTAGTCGCTGGTGTCGTATAAATCGAGGTGCATTTTCATGTCCTCGTACACGTCCTCGGTTCGAATCTCCATCAGCAGGGAATCCGTGTCAGTGTACAGCACTTCACACCTGTCACCGTACTGTTTCTTGAGCTCGTTGTAGTAAAAGTCGTACATCAGGTGTTTGGATAAATCGAGGATGCTCATCCCCACGTAAACAGGCTGGTTGAATTTTATGTGGCTTTTCTTCATGTGTAGGGCAACCAGGTTGTCTGTGAATATCTTACTACGGTTGAATGCCGGACTGGCTATCAATCTCCTGAGCTTGTCTTCCTCACTCGACCGAACCAGCTTCACGGTCACGCGTTTCCTCAGGTTCTCCATAGTCTTACCAAACACCGAGTTGTTCATGAGCTTGTAGAGATTTTTCTCAAAATCACTGGTGGCTTTTTTTCGTAGGTCTGTGTTCATTCTGATGTAGGGCTCCATCCATGGGCTCTGGTCGAACATGAGCACCCTGTGTATTTTGGTCAGCCTCATACCCAACGACAGGTACAGCTGTAGGTTGCGATAGTGAACGATGTACTTGGTCTTATTCATTAAGTTAGGAACGAGTTTTTCAACGTCTGTCACACGCCCACCTAACAAGTTATGTTGGTACTCAGACATCCAGTCTGGGTTAACCCTCATACGTTCGGGGGCCAGGGGGTAGCTGTTGTGCGATGTGTGTAATTCCTTGGTATACTCTAAGTCAACCTCGAGGATATACCCTTTGTTCGAATCTGGTGCAACCCCCATAACATCAACGTGGGGTACCCATTCAAATCCCCCTGTAGGTAGATACTGGCTCATGGCCCAGCCGTACAGGTTGTTTGCGTCGAGGTAGAGAATGTGATTGGTTGGCTTGTTAGGATCGTAACCTTTCACGTATTGATTATTTGCTTTCGCGTATCGTTTGGATGCCATGGAAATCCCACCTCGCAAGCCTTTCTCAATGAATAGGTGCATGTCGTAATCTGTGAGCAATTCCAAATTAACTCCGGTCTTTTTAAGCAAGGCGTCCCACGACAGACCTGGGCTGGTGTAATACCATGCGGGGTCGAGTTTATACTGCTTGAAACACGTCCGCCTAAACGTCTCAAACACGTCGGCTAACAGCAGTACATCTGTCCTCAAGTACAGGTCGTGATAATCACCCAGGTTCTTACAACCCAGTTTATTCCATACGTTAGTCGCATGCGAGTAATCATCTCGTGAGACGGACGCCTCATTCAGCTTGCTATAAAAGCAGTCAATAGGGGGTAGTCTGGTCTCGGTGAACTTGACCCAACTATCCATGTACTCATAGGGGTACACACCCTTCCTCATAAGTAGGGGTCTAGTCTCGGCGTCTGTGTATCGATCGGTGATAGGGAAGGTATTGTTGGCCTTGACCAGACTGTCGAGTGACGACAGGAGGAACTGAAACGAGTCAATGAACCTAAGTCCGTTTAAGCTGAAGGAGATGTATCTCTCCATGTTGTTGGGGATGCACGTTATATTACCATCGATTTTCGCGATGGCCTGCATGATCAAGTGTGAGTCGTACCCTCTCAAGTTGTGAAAGACAACGGGGATGTTTATTGTCTTAGGGTTGATTTTAAGCTTGAGGTTGCACGCGCTGTGAGCGGCGCCTCTATACTTACCAGTTATGTGGCAGTGATCTCTCACCGAATCACCGTTAAGTGGTGAGTCACACACGTGACAGTTAGTGCTACTAGCGTGAGCTAGCCTGTCGACTCGGGTCATACGCATGGGAGCGATTCTATACAATGCATTCCTAATAATTTTTTCTTCCTCCTGCAAACACTTTAGAAACCTTTCAGCCGCGTCAGGGCCCCTATACACTACCGGAGCTTTCGTTTCCCCGTCACAACGGACGACAATGTATCCAAACCCACAGGCTTTATGCTCTTGTGTTTCGTGGGTGATGGAAGCCTCGCCGGCGGCACCACTGGGGGAATCCCCCACCACCAAGGCTTCGAAGTCGGCGTATATGATATAAGGCACAGACATTTGGTTCTTGTGGTTACCGAATTTTAGGATATTATCACCTTCCTTAGGCATGTCGACTCGTATGGCCGTCTGCCCCACACCTTGGCAATCCTCCCGGTGGGATTCTAATAAATCAGCTCGTGTGAAGCCATGTAGGCATCGTTCACAGAAGTGGGTCTTTTCTCTGTGTGCCGATTGGTCATACAACAGCCTGCTAAAGTGTTTTATCCATGTGTAGTGATACTTGTCACCTCGCTGGATCATGAATATATTGATAACTTGGCGATCCTTCACTTCGCTGACCCTGTGTACTATTGTTGTGTTACCTTCGTGCCCAAAGACATTTATAGCCAGATTATTCTGTTTTTCTACTTTAGTGATCTGGGATATGGGGGTGGGTTCATCTATACCATCCCAGTTGAGCCCATCATCCTGAGGATAATTAGAAGGCCTGTTCGGATTAGTGTCAGCTGGAAATAAGGCTGACCTGATAGCTAACCTCAGGCAATCGTTTCCTCTATTCTTAACGTTTACTATGGCATTTTTGTTCCTATAGTAGGGGGGCAAGGCTAGGTATGACCCGCCTCTGAATGGCACGTAGTTAGCTATGTCTAGATAGACATTATCGATTTTATCTACAGCCCACCCGGACCCCAAGTGTGTGTAGCGTTCTAGGTATTCTCGTATCTGCTGAAAACTGGTATCGATTGATGCGTCAATGGTCTCTGTATGTGTGACGACCTCTTGTTTACCTCGGAAGTAAGGCTGAACATACTCAGTGGTACTCCCAACCTGCTTATCGAGCGACATTTTCACTGTGATCTGAAACTTGATACTTCCTAGGTTATTTAGTTCCTGGTTGACCTTATCAGCTATCAGAGGCTTGATATCTGTAATGTCTATGTTTCTATCAACGTGCATGTGCCAACCTCTCAAATAGTTGCCTACAGCGCGCTCAGTGCGCACGAACTGTAGGTCAATAGCTCTATTCTGGCGTAATAATTCTACAAGCTGTGGTTTTCTCATACGGGAATACCCGCCTAAACCCAAATCGTGTGCCTCGGCTTTCAGTTGTTTTACAGTGGGAGGTTTTGCTACGGGGGCATGTGATAACAATGCGGTTAACCCGGCTCTCCCCAGGTTTGAATAACCCGTGTATCCAAGCTGTTTTGCTTGAGCTTTTAATTGTTTTACCGTAGGGGCTTCTAAACCTAGTAATCTCAACAATGCTGACTTCCGCATTCGAGAATACCCGATCACACCTCTCTGTTTTGCGACCCGCTTAAGCTCGCGTACAGTAGTCATAGTGTTTACACCTAAGAGAACCAATGTCTAATTGGGTCACATTGATAAAAAATATAGTGAATCCAGTACTCGCACTGTCTAATTGGAGTCTATCTTGAGCAGTTGCCTACGTTCTTTTATGTAGCCCTTTTTATTCTCGTAGATGAGTTGATGTCTGACTACGTTCGCTCCGTGAGCTTTACATAGACAGTAGTGCCCTTTAACCCCGATACCACACACAGAACACGTGTAGTTAGGACTTCCCATATGGAAACAACAGAACCCCTGATTCCTGCATTTCCTACCACAGGCCTCGGTCTTCCCCATAAGTATGTATTCGCATCGGTATGGAGCGGGTCTCATGTTTACTTATATGGGTATTTAGTTTAATTGCTTCGCAACCAACGCAGTAGCTGCTATACCCAACACTATGAAGCCCAGTTCACGATTCATTTGTCCCTTGGATGGTGTGTGGGTTTATTGAGCGGTTCCAATTGTTTACCAGTTAGTAGGTAGTATTCTTTCATTGCTTCATCGACATCGTTGAATGTTTGAACGGCATGGTTTTCACGCTGGAGTTGTTCATTAATAAAATCGATCCTCTGGAGGCGTTTTTTAGCGTACTCGGCCTGTGCCTTTTGTAATTTCTCAGTAGCGAGATCATGCCGCTTCCTTTCTTCCTGTATTTCAGCCGCGTGGTCATCTCGTAGTTTCGAGAAGAGGAAATTACTCCCGGAAAATGCCAGGGCATTCACTAACGCCCCACCGACCATCATAGCTATCATGGCCATCCTATATTTATTTCATTATATTTTCAGGTATTATCCCTTGTTTTACTAGGATGTCTTTTGTAGCCATCGCCATACCAAGGTTCATTATGAGCATACCCATATCCTGCAGGTTGAAATCTAGCTTGATAGTTGGTTGTTTAAGCACCATTTTAGTCAACCGAGCGTACCCTACGGCTAGACTGGCGACCACTGTGGCGTGGTATGCGTCGTTGACGAACGTTTTCCCCTCAGACATTATGTATATGATATAAAAATATTAAAATTATAACATGATATGCGGGTCGACAGTGGGGGTACCCCCCACACCCCCAACAGTGGGGGTCCCAGGGTTTCCCACACCCCCACGATATAACCATGTTATAACCACGGCAGCAGTTACGCCTACAGCCAACAACAGTCGGGTTGGGTTTGTCACTGTAATAATTTTATGTTGGTTACACCACCGTTTTTTACCGGCAGCTACTCTCTTAGGATTCTTCTGCCTGGTTACTGTTGGGGGTTCCTGTGAAGGGGTCACTTCCCCCACTGGTTCCCTGGTCTCCACCGTCACCTCGGGAGGGGTTTCCATCACTACCCCCACTGGGGTCTCCTGTGCAGCATCCATCTATACTATTATTATTATTTTTTCTCTCAAATTGACAATGCTTTGCCGTGATAATCGCCGCCGTCACTGGAGCCAACAACATACCATATTTGTGGTACAGCTCGCAGCTGATAGAGCTCACGGCGTGTTCGATAAAAGGGTCTTTCTCGAGGTCCTCCCACAGGTAAAGTCGGCGCTCTGGTGGAATGGGAAGGAAGTATGACACAATACCGGTGTATATCTGGGTCATAGCCGATCCTATTGTCTTTGTCATTTCTGCTCCGAGCCGGGACTCGTATCTAGCGTACAGCTTATCGATTTCTTCGGCTGACATTTTGTGAATTTCATCCGGAGTGCACTCCCCAAAGTAATGTTTGGCTTTGCCACCAACAGCCAACGCCACCAGTTTCTCTCGCTTGTCATCAGTGGGGGAACCCTCCACCAACAATTGTTCGAGCAATTCCTCACACTCCATCTTATAATATAACAAGTAAGATTTAGTTTTAACTATATAATACCCGATGCAGACAAAACACAGAGAAATGAAGGTTAAGTTGCACACGACAAACACTTCAAATATCATAGCTATACTTAGCATTTGCTTAGCTTTAGCTTAGCTTTGCTTAGCTTTGCTTAGCTTTGCTTAGCTTTAGCACACCCTATATGCTACTGGTTGGTCGGTCTTGAGCACGAGCTTAGCGTGTTTAGTTTCAGCGAGCTGTTTCTTCACCCGTTCCCGTTCTAATTTGCTCATCACATCATTCTCTCTCAAACACTCCTCGAACGAATCCCTGTCCTTGCAGTGAAATAAGGCCACCCATCGCGTCTGCTCCCTGAGGTCTTTCAACACCGAGTTGAACTTCTGCGTTAGCACCCAGACGCTGTGATTTCAATGCCGGCCGGAGAAGGCCAGGTACGATAGCATGTCTCTCTTTTTTGTTATCTCGCGATTAGCGCTGCAGTCGTCCAGTATGAACAGCGTCGGTTCCCCTTTAAATTTCTCGTGAAGAGCTTTCAACCAGTCCTGCAGGCGTGTTCCAGGGTCGATTTTGTGTACGTCCGGGTCCGTCATCACCCAAGGTCGCGCGTACGTTTTATTCATACTCAGAGTAGGGCACATGATAACGATGTTATCGAACACATCCTTGTAGTAACCCTCCAACATATCCAACACGAAAACGGTCTTCCCACAGCCAGTCTGCCCGCACACTATGGCGCAGTGTGGGTCAGTGGGCAGTGGGGGGTACCCCCCATCAGTAGATGGCTTGCACGAATCTCCCTTTGTCTATATTAAGTTGCGCGTCCATAATAACTTACAGATATAATTTCAACTTACCAGCGGGTTGAGCCTTCTTAGTAATCTGGATGGTTATCCCTTCGCTGCCGTTATCTATACGGCGCCCGCTACCGTGCAGTTTATCATCATCCGTGGATCGCATGTCCAACCATAGGGCGTACTTGGTGGTCAGGTATTCACCGATCTGCACGGAGCCGAGGTCCAGGTCCTTTGTTATATAATGTGGGGTCCCCACTGGTAGCTTTTTTATCTCATCCCACTGCTGGTGTGGTCTCATACCATGACTGAACAGCTGGTTGGGCACGCCCTCGATGGTCACTTCCACCTTTTCAATCTCGGGGTTGAAAAACTTCTCGCTGTCCCTCCGGAATGGCTCGTAATACTCCACGGGGATGACCAGGATACCTTTCATCGATCGCGCCGGCACGTTCAGGTTGATATTCCACACAGTGTCGCTCTTATCTCGCACGACTGATCTATGCCTCAGTACGCGATCGTACAGGATAGCCATCTTCCCAGAGTACTGGCTTCGAACCTGCCTGGCCAGCTCCGGGCTAGTGACCATGTCGAACTCCAGAGAGATGTTGTCTATGGCATAACTGGCCTCATCACCGTTTGGCGTACGCACTACTTTGCTATAGTCGTTAAACGTGAGCTCGTATTCGAGCCTATCACCCAGCGCGGCCTGGTAAAACGGCGCGTGTCCCGTGAGCAACTCGAAGTCGAGCGGCACGCAGAATCGATTCCCGTATGCTCGAGCGATGGCCTTTTCAGCGTCCGATAGCTTGTCTAGCTGGTCTTGCGTGAAGGCATACCCTATGCGCGACCGGGTTGATTTGCTGATACCCTGGTACACATCATTGACTCGTTCTCCCTCGCTTTTCCAGAGATCCCCGTAGCAGTGAAACACGTCGCTGTTGTCGATGCTCAGCACCTCGTTACCGCTGATCTTGACGGTCGTTTTCTTGATGATAGCTTGACCCACATTCCGCACTAGCTCGCGTTTGTCGTTGTCGGAGGTCAACGTGATATTGAACGCCAGTCGAACAGTGCCTGGTACAATAAGGTCATTCTCACCAAGGTTTGGAAATCTAACCAGCAGAGTTTGATTCTGGTCTATCTTGCTGGGATTGTTGGTGATGGTCACCGACTGGCGCACGGCTCTGGCTCCTAATGGCTCTCTCAATCTTCTGAAAGGATCTAATTTTCTGCCGTACATTGTTATATAAAGGAAATATATTTTTAATACTAATGGATGAAGACATACCTATGGATGATATGCAGGGCGATAGTGCCCAGGCATTCGATGATGACCAGAAGACCTCACTCTCGCAAGGTGGCGCACTCACGTGGCAGGCCGTCGACGATTATTACAACGCAGTTGAAAATAAATCCAAACTCAAGCCGCTGTGGCGAGACTATTCCAAGTTTACCATCGATAGCAATGGCAAGCTGCGTTTGAAGGCTCGCCCGGAGATCGATCTCGTGAATAAACGCACGAGAGAACCGCTTGCTTTATCAACATTGGGCAGTAAACATGGGAGTGACTTGATCCGCGATGAACTAGGCTTCATAGATTACGGTGGCGCGCGACCTAAGCAGTATCCTCCGAAGGTCCGTCAAGGTCTGCAAGACATCAGGGACGCCACATTGGTTCAAAACATGACTTATGATATTAAAAAGGTGTTGGCCGACTACGAGAACAAGCCCTTCCCGGGTCTCGAATTTACCTTTCGGGAACTGCGGGGGTTGGATCTGACGATGCAAACCATTAGCGGACATCTCGCGAAAAGCACGGCCAAAATTAGCGTGATAGACGACCACATCGCCCATGAAAAGTACAAACTCGGTGAAACTGAGGACGAGGCTCTGAAAGCCACCATCAAGAAACGAATACGTAATTTGGAAGAGGAAAGGCAGACCTGGCTGGAGACAGCATCCTCCTTCAAAGAAAAGCTTCGATCCCAGGTCAGCCGTATACGGGAAACCATCAATCAAGTCCTCTACCGAGACACCACGTTAGCAGACAGGATTCGGATATTGTTCCGGGAGCAAGGGATCACCATCGCCAGCATTCTGACTGCATTGGGTTTCATCATATCAACCCTGGTGGTGTCACTGACAGGGCCTGCCGGCGGCGGTGGGGGAGTTCCCCCCACACCCCCCGGCGGTGGTGTTAAAGACTGGATAAAAAAACTCGGGGAAGGCCTAGCTAAACTGGCTGGTAAAGCCGCCGAAGCCCTTCCCGGCATCCTGGGTAGCATCGTCTCGTGGTTGTTGGGCGCTCTGGCTAAAACTGCCACGTGGCTCAGTCAAAACCTATGGGCAGCCATCGTCGCCGTGTACGGTCTGGTGTACGTAGCGGCTAAAGAATTTTTAACCAAATAAGTCCCAAAGCTACCCCACCAACCACCAGGGCCGTTTTACTATCAATATGCTGCTGATTGGAGGCCTGAATATGAGGGGCCACCTCCTGTGGTGTTGGTTGAACTTTAGACTCCGGGGGTGGCGCCACTATACCCGTTTCACGTGGTGGGATGTGTGGGATATAGGGGGTGTTAATATCGGGGTTGATACCCAACTTTTGATCCGCCGTGGCTATAACTATTTTGTTGTTATAACCCACCACTTTTTTTACTCTCAGTTGCATATCACTCGGAGCCATGTACAGCCCCACGCCGAACACGTAATTGACTTTCGATCTGGCGTATTCTAACACGTTTTGGTAACGGTCGATGGCCCGCGGGAGATCAACTGGAGAATTGATAGCATCATCAACGTTGGCAACGAACTGTTTCTGAGCGTCGTAAGCAGTTCCCTTACCGAGGATGTTGGAACGCGTCATCGACTGCACACCCAACAGCGCCCACACGAGTCGTTCAAGCGTATTGTACCAGCACGAGTGAATTCTTTCGATGTTTTTGAGATCATTTTAGTCCAGGCTGTGGCTGCATCAGGATTGGTTTGCTTTATACAGCTGACATGGATCTTTTCATTCGTTGTGGGGCCTGTAAATGTATGACGGTTTGGGTTGTATGAACCATCTGCAGAACCTGCCCTATATGTTCCGGACCTGTAGAAGTACACGAGAACTATACCGAGACCATGGTTCACACCAGGAAGGCGAAAGTCTTTATTCGTTGGAATCTCAAACTCCCCACAAACACGTTCATAAGCGCGTTTATCATAGGGGTTATTCGTCATACTCCACGCTTTATCTTGGGGAAGAGGAGCACTTATTTCCTTCAATATTCGTCTCGTTTGATAATAAATATGAAACAAAATGACTGCCTTACTCAGTTCGTCTATACCGTAGTCTAGTGTCACACCCGACCCTGTCGTCGCACACCACACAGCAAAGTTGAGTTGGTTCTGCCAAAACTGCATTGGGTTTTGATTCCAGTTTACCACCGCCTGCGCGTTATTAACGGTCACGATATAGTTTTCAAAGATATTAATAAAGGTTGTTTTAAACCCCGTACTACCTACCACCACGATTTTCAAGTGTGCTAAGTCCATATTATAATATATAAATTATATATTATAATATGTACATAACACTTCCAGGAATAACGAGCGGTGAGGCCGTTCAGCTGACGCACGCGATCGATAACACGTCAGGCCAACTCGAAGTCGCACTCTGCGATATCACCTACCTACCGCAATGGACTAACATCAACGCCAGCAACAATAAGCTGTTCGTCAGTGGAACTCGCAGTCAGATAACTGACGGCTACTACAGCGTGTGCTCTCTAAACGACGAGGTCTTCAAACCCCTGGGAGCCGAGATGAACGACTCAAACGGTACAGTGGTGTTAATCAACAACGGAAGAAACCCCTTGAGGAAGTTACCCGACCTAGTACCTTACCGAGAGCTGTACATTCATCTCGGTCAGGTGAGCACAACGTACAACATTCAAGGAGGTCACCCTTCCACTATACTGAGAGCAGTGCCGGTGAAAACTGAGAAATACAACGACGGAAGAACCGAGTCGTTTTCACCACGGCAGTATAAGAGATTAACCCAGGGCAACATACCTGAGCTGATAATATCGGTGTTAGATATAAATCATAATCCTGTAAATATAGGATACCTCAGCTTAACGCTTCACGTAAAATGACCAGCGCACAAGGGCCCGGAGTGAAAAAATGCGTCAATATCGGGATCTCCGACCTCGGAGACACGCGCGGTTTCGACGCTCCCGGAGTAGATGGTAAATCGTACGCCTTGCAACTGAAAAACAACATTTACAAACGCGTTGAAGTCACCTCCGGTGGAACCCTAAGTGATATAGTAGATACCACAAGAGCAACAATCAACACTAAGTACGCCCTTGTCAACACCGGTAATAACTGGATAATATACCCATCGTTCGGGGGTAAACTGTTCGACTTAGACGATGTTGAGAGCACTACCGTCGCCCGAAACAAGCCATATATGCTCGTCTTCACCGAAGATAACAAGTGGGTGTTGTTACCCGATAACGACTGGTTTCTCAATATTAGGCTCGGCTCCCCCTACGTGTTCACGGATAACAAAGACAACCACCTAAACAAAGTCGTGAACAATGGAACCCTGCTCGTGGCTTACGTCCCAACTCAGAGACGTAGCGTAGTCGTCAGCCCACTCGACACTATGGCAGCCCACATGCTATCGAGTAAACCGGCCATACAAAACGTGACATTGCAGTTGGTGTCTGAATTCGAAGGCGTGGTCAGTATACTAGAGAGTCTATCGGCAAACTCAACACTGATCATCAAAGTCTACCTAGGGGAACCATCGGGGAATGATGTCGAGATCGTGAAGGGAATCAAACTCGGGTGGGGGAAACGACACCAGTATCAAGTTTGCAACGTTTACGTGCGGGTGGGTGTTGGCTCCAACACCAGTCTGCAGGGGGTCAACGTGATCGTGGAAAACAAGATATCACTAACCAAGATCTTCCTGCCTGACAACATACACTTCATGGGTATGAAGTTCACCCCTGAATTATTATCAAAAAACCAGTTGGAAATTATATCGTAATAGTATAATAATGACCAGTCATCGTCCCAACACTACGCTTAACGACCTAGGAGATACGGAGGGATTCGATCAGCCTGGTGAGGAAGACGCCTTATATATCCTGCACTTCAAAGACAACGTGTACAGACGGGTGTCATTATCAGATTTAAAAGAGCCCAAATGGCTGATCAACTTAACACTCGCCTCACCTTATATCACATTAAACAATGCGTTGGTCTCTAAGATTAGGAACAACGGTATATGGGCCGGGGATTTCATTCCGGAGAAGGAATTAGTACACATAGAATCTATTGGTCACGAAAAAAAGGGGTTAAGTGCTTGGCCAAACAATAAATTAACATTTAGCAGTAATCTTGATAGAATATCCTCCCCTTTCACACTCATCATAGAAGTCTTCTTTACGTCTTTATTCAATGGAAACCCCCCCAATAGTACACCAAATTTTACCCGGGGTGTCAATACACTGGTATAACGAACACATAGACCAATATGGTCGTATTGTTATACAACGGGATACCACGGGTCCTATAAACCGCTTAATAAGCCTCAGTGGGGTTTTTATTACAACAGGAAAGTCTATTAGCCTCTCACCTATTACCCTGACTAGTAGTCTAGAACTTGTAGACTTCAAATTCATTGATAGACTTTTAACTGAAACCCAATTAAAATATCTTTCAAAATATATATTATAGGATGGGTCTGTACCCAGTCGTAGAGGAAGTAGCGAAGACGCTGGAAACCATAGATGGGTTCCGCTTGAGGCAGTTATGTGATGTGAAACGTCAACTAGAACAAGACCGTGACACGCGGAAAGCACTATGTAAGAAGTACAATAGAGCTTTCAATATCGTGGACGGGGCTGACACTACCCTTATGGCAACCAGCATGGGACTAGGGGCGGCAGGTGTTGGGTTGTTGGCTACCATCGTGGCCGCACGTATAGTGCTAGGTATTGAAATAACGGCTGGGATGGCAGGGGTGTTAGGGTTGGCGCTTAAGTTAGTATCACGCAGACTTCATCGTAAGGCATTGAAACACGACGAGATCAGGGTTCTGGCCGAAGCAAAGCTGAACACAGTGAGTGAGCGTATTTCCACGGCACTCTCTGATAGTAAGATCTCAGAAGAGGAGTTTCGTTCAATCCTCTCTGAACTCACAAAATATAACGGAATGAAACAAGATATTCGGTCCAAGTCTCGTAAGTCTGCTATCAGCGAGGACGAGAAAAAAAAGTACATAGAACAGGGGATACAAAAAGCCCAGCAAGCCTTTATTACGAACACCAAAGTGATCGTAGGCGGTTCACGTTAAACTGTTTCATCGATATAAACGTGACATAGACCGCCAACTTTTTTGTAGTAGGGGTAATAGTAGCAAGAGCTAAGGGGCCAACCAAAGCCTTAGTTAGTAAATAAGGCGTTGTAGAGACTTTTTTTGAAAGTGGTCCAGGAGTTCATGGGTGCCGTGTCACAACTGCTAGCCAAACACGATACAAAGGTCAGAAACCGGCAGACGCTATCAAACTAAAATCAATAGTTGCAGAACGGCAGATTTTGAACCTTTACCTTTAATTCTTTGAACCATGTTCCATACTTTGGACATTGGACAATTAATTTTGGAGATATAGTTCCTCCAAGATTGTCGCTTACTTTGTTTAAAGGTACGACGCGCCTTTGCATTCAGTATTTTAAATCTGTTTAAGTTATGGACAGTTGGGTGATGGCGGAAATATTTCTCTGCCTTTTTCCTTGCTTTTCTATCACTTTTACAGTCTGTCGTAAACCATGGCTTTCGTACATGTGGAGTTGTAGGATCTTGGTATGCACTCATCAGCAATTACATTTAAAACGTCAGAAAATACCTGAATAGGATCAGCAATATCATTGAAACATTCGAGTCTTAGTTGAGATGTGCATTGAGTTTGAAATAAGGACCAATCGGCCTTGGAAAAATTCCATCTTGTATAAGATGAAGAATCAGTCGGAGAAGATGCAGATAATATCGTTGGAAAATAACCACTTCCACAGAGATCGTTGTGAACGGACCAATCAGATTCATTGAGTAGATTAGAGTCTGCTAGAGACAAATCTAGAGAAGAGTAGGCGCCTGTTGCAGGATGTAGATAAGTGCTTGAATCATCATTAAAAATGCACAGGTCATTATTTGAGATAAAATCTTCCAGTATTTTGCCTTTAGTGTTAGTATTTGTAGCACCCCAGAGTGGATTGTGACCATTAAGATCACCCATTATAATGCATGGTTTCGGAAGTTGATCATAGAGAGCTTGGAGATCAGTTACGTGAAGTGTTGAAGAAGGCGGAATATACAGTGAGCATAATGTAAGGACAACATGAAGTGTAAGTCTCACTGCAACTGCTTGAAGATTAGTTGTAAGTGGTACATGGCTGTAGATAACATTCTGCTTAACAAGGATTGAAGATCCACCAGAGGCCCTATCACCCGAAGGTGAGAAATAATGATATGCATCGTACTGACGTAAATTAAATGTATCTGTCTGTTTCAGATGGGTTTCCTGCAGACAAAATGATGATGGTGCCAGATCTTGGACTAACAGATGCAACTCATTATAATTAGTCTTCAATCATCTACCGTTCCACTGTACTATATGTTTGGAAGACATTATCTTTTAGGTGGGTTGATTCGGGGGCACGGTGGGCGAATTGACTAAAGCGCCAGGCTGTTGATCCAGCGAGGTTGAGGTTTCGGGATCTAGCCCACCTGTGACCGGGTGTAAAATCCTTAGAGTCAACTTTGTGTGCAGACTCTTTCAGTGTTGTCACAACCCCTAGTGTACAGTACACAACCCCGTGCACTTAAAAGAACCCACGAATCCGTTGGTATATGACCAGATGGTGGTCACATGAACACGTGCATACACCTAGTTGCGGGTACAGCAACGTGTAGTAAACTTGGACACAGTTCTGTAACTATGTGTCCCAGTCCACCCAGCTGTCAATTGGGTACCTCGTTTGGATGAGAGAGCCACAATAAACTCGGTGCGCCTAGTGGCAGCAAGAGTTGTATACTCCTCGGGGAGTTGAGATTGAATTACGATGTGCTGTTGAGATTGACATCCACTGATCGAGGGAAAAATACCAGCGCCTTGAGCATGCACTAGTGAGTGGATATGTGCGCTATATAAATATCCTATATCTATCTATCTATCTACCCCTCACTTTCCTGGAGGGCGACAAGCTATGTGCCCTGTGGTGGATATTTTCTGACAAATCCATGTCTTCGAGTGAACCATATTTATTGAATAATTGTATACGATTTTCTGAACCCTTGGGTGGTCTGTCAGTCTTTTTCCCATTCGTCGTTTTGACAGTATTTTTAGACTTTGAGTTTGTTTCAGATCGAGTATGTTCTGTAGATTGTGACAATCTCTGTTCTTCACCCTGAACTGTAGATGGCACACGGGCGTTCACATTTGTTTCTGAAGTCTGAGTAGTTTGTTCAGGCGTGAAAAGTTTCGGATTATCAGTTTTAACCCAAGTCAGGTCTGTTTGAGTCACACTTGATGAAGTGGATACTTTTTTAGTCATGGTGTCAGAAGGTAATCTGATGACCGATGCATAAGTCGTATTAGATAGTGTTGATTTCACAATCTTTTTAGCATCTGCAAAGCTAACATTTTGAGTGAATTTCACTTTGTTTATTTCCATTTGCTTTTGCCATATTTTACATTCTTTGGAAAAAGATGAATGAGTGCCTGAACAATTTGTGCATTTGTTGACAGTGCTAGTGCAGTCTTCCGTTACATGAGACGTTTCACTACAATGAGCACATGTCACTGGCTGTGTACAGGTCTTAACTCCATGGCCATATTTTTGGCATCGAAAACACCTCAGTGGATTCGGGATGTATACTGCAACTGCGATGTTACAATAACCCACTTTAACAGACTGAGGGAGGCTTGGAGATGAGAATGAAAAAAGATATGTGATTGTGGATATCAGTTCATTGTTTTCCGGGTAGTAAATCGTTTAACATATGTCACACCTTGATCTTTCATTTCAGACGCAATGTCCAGTTCTGACATGTCAGCTAACAAACGGTCTCTATCTCTTATGATGCCTTTGCAGGTGTTCAAAGTTCTGTGGGCTGTGACTGAGACAGGAAAGCCAGCCAATGTTTGCATTGACAATAGGTTGGCGGCCTGCTGTTTTCAATTGCATTCTATTAGTAGAGATCCCGAACGCAAGCGTTTGATGTTCTTAACGTCGCCTGAAATGCCATATATACCCTTAGAAATAATAAAAGGGTTCAACTTCAGTCTTGTCAACAGTGTCAAGAACAACGAAACGTGGCCAACTTTCTGTTACAGTGGATTCATTCTCTTCATTGTCATTATCAAGTTGACGTTTGGTCTTTTTCGAGGGAGTCTGGTAAGCCATAGTGAGTTTATAATTGTTTCATCATCCGAGCTCCCCACCCACCACGGAGTATCACAAGGACAATGCTATAAACAAGCGGATCTCCAGCTTGCAGCACCAAGGATACCCGGATGATATACTCCAGCAGAAAAATTAAAAGTATAATCATTCCACCAGATTGGCCCATGAGCCACCGCCTTCTGGGCATAAGAGTCTAGGCAAAGTTTATGAAGAACGTACCACGAAGTGAAATTTTTCCTATGAATAAGGGTGCCAAGACCATATTTTCAAAAAGTCCAAGTAAAAAGGTTGTGCAATCATATAAAATCTATGTACAGGGCTTGGCATGACCAGCCGATTGGTTGAACCACCCGTCTAGGTGAAGTAAGGGCCGAAGTGGTGTGTTGGGCAAATGGAACGTAGTTAATAGCCCAATTGCCCTCAACCACCAGGATCCCGTCCTCCACCGACACGGGACGCAACCCACGGCAAACAGGCTGCCCAATGTGGTCGCCTTTTACGACCAGCAATGGGCCGGGGTGCTGTGGACACATTCTGCCCCGGGTCCACACGGGAGAAGAGCACTTGGCGTTACCCAGCACCCACCACGAGGAGGTGGCTCTTCACGGGTGCCATTTAATGAATAGACATGAATGAAGGTATGAAAAAGTCAGCGTAATCATACAAGTAATTAAAGCAGCTATTGATTTGATTACACCTACATGTGTTTCAATCCAGATGTAAAGATGTTAAAAATTAAGTTTTCATCCATGATCGATCGTGTTAATAATACTACTCCCATATTCTCGATAATACCGTTCTCGTATAATGTTGTTCTCTTGCTTAAAAAAGGATTGAATTAGTTGATATCATTGTTTTTCATACATTTTACAGTCTTTTAAGAAAAGAGAGCAATTTGACATCCACGTTAAGACTATAGACACAAGGAAATATAGGCATAGACAATAAATAACATGAATATCCAAATTCATAAAAAGAATTTGTGCACATCAAATAAATAGTTCGTGACATGACTTACAGAAGGTGTTGATATTACACTCCAATAGACAAGAACACTTAGTTATCATGTAGTAGTGCCTTAGTTCATTTTGGAAAGCTTGATAATGTGGCACTTTTTAAATTTGCTTCCAAAAATTATGTTTTTAAAGATAATGATAATAATGTTTAGAGGATCAATATTTTGAAAACCAAGCAGTACATGTCTTTTTGTTATTTTAATATTGATATGTGCCGTACATATGAGCCAGATTTAACGTTTTTGCCAGATATGTGTGATGTTGTTACAAGACCAGAAAATGTGATCAGGTGACTCACTTTCATGTTGACAAAAGCTTCATTTTGAATTGTCCACATACCCAGATTTAGATAGCAGTGCGTGTGTCGGCAAGATGTGATGTATTATTCTACATTGGAACCACTGAAATTTAGTGGTACATCTGAAAGGTATCTTAGTTTTTCCAGTCATGGGATAGCCCTTCATTAGTTAAAATATTTTGCTCCCATTTTTGGCAGTGTACATTTTTTGTAGTAGCGTCTGTCAATAATATTTTGTAAAAGCGTTGTGTGTCCTTTATATATTTAAGGAGGTGTTAATATTTTCTGGTGGAGTTGGATATAGTAGCTTGGACAAGTTTTCAAAAGGTATGTTAAGTGATTTCAAATAGAGCTTTATTGATCTAAGAAGACCCATATATGTAACAAAGTCAGTTTTCAGGTTAAAATGTCTTATAAGGTTTCCGAAAGGGTGTATGTTCTTGTTTGAATCAATCTAACCATAGATAATGTTTGTGCTTGCATTATTTTTTTTTTATATCTGGCATATTAAAACCTCCATCTTGTTTGTCGCAGATTGCTTGGCTTCTCTTACTTTTGTCAGGTTTATTGTATCAGATACATTTGTAGCATTTTTGCTGACAAAACTTCTTATCTTTCCTTTTTAATTTATACCTACCATCTACATCTAGAGAAAAAGTAATTCCAAGAAGGCTGAAGTCCCTTTGGTCCCAGTTTAGATTAAAGTCTGAGCATAGTTTCATTTTCGATGTCTTTTTTGAACCTATCCATATGAGATGTGTCTTGTCGATGTTAACGTTTAAACCGGAAAATCTGGCGAAAAAATGTAGCACATTAGATACTGCATAGAGACGGCGTTCTGAACCATCCAACGTACATGTTGTGTCATCAGAATTCATTTAGCAAATACTCAATGTTACCAATCGAAATACCCTTTACTATTGTTACGTATCATTATTACTTAATTATTAATTATTGCTAACATCTCTGCATTTATAATGCAGAATATAAGGAGAAAGTGCGATAGAAATGTGCATCACACATTGTTCCCTTGTGGGGCATCCAACTTGGATCTTCAGCGTGACGAGCGAACCAATAGTCCACCGCAGTGTCCTTGGAAGTACGCATTATTTTATTTTGTATGATGGAGGAATACGATAATGTAGTAAAGTTGATAGTGGCTGTTACGTAAGTTGGGGGTATGTGAGCCCACGCCATTACACAATGTGCATAGGTAACACCGTTGTTAATTACAGTGCATTTGTAGAGCTGCCACATGTCCGTGCAATTAGTAGCAGCTGAATGAATGGAACCGTACACGAAGGAGAATGATTGTATGTGACACTGTCCATTGTGCTGTGGCCCAACAATGGTCGCTAACAAATGGTCGCTTTGTGCCCTGCATATTCTGGATTGTTGATTGATTAAGTGTGTCCTCTATCTACTCTAAAATATTTAACCTAATATGGGATAATCTAGCTATTACACTGTCGATAAACTCTAAATGGTTAATCAACGCATTTATGCTAAAAATAATGTAAGCAAAACTTGTTTCAATCCCTGCGTTGTTTGGCATCTACATTCCACGTCCTGTTATGCGATTAGATAATACGCACACGCGACTTTCATAAACACACCATTGCCACTGTGAACGAGTGTTTTTACAGAGCCAGGCTAATTGATCACCACGACGAATCGGCATCGAACTGTCACGTCGTCACCTCTCATGACTGTGGTTACCTTACTGAAAGGGCACTCACTCAAATGTTAAAAAATGTTAAAAAATGTCTAAACCTAAAAAAAAAAAAAAGAAAAAAAAAAGCCCAAAACTTACAGGAATATTTGGATTCAGGGCGTCAAGCAGATATTTTGAAAACAACTGTCTAAGAAACCTAGGAAAGCATGTGTGTTGTATTCCGTGAGTCAGGATTAAGTGCGACAGCTGTTCAGAATACTAGAACAATTGAACCAGATAATGTAAATGAAGAAACATTTAGGGGCTTTGATCCATACAAATTAACAACAAATGATGATATCATTTAATAATGATATCACGCGAAATACATATAGCCAAACTAAACTGTCCACAGACATTTTAAAGAACTATTGGAAAGGCGTTTGATGTCTCCTGCAAGAATCAATCGTCTCTGAGGTTCGCCCAGAGTACAAAACATTTACGTCAGTGCAAAACAAAATAACCATCCTTGCCTATCCAAAGAAACAGACTTATTCATCAGGTTTAATAAACGTAACTGAAAATCAGTAACTGAAAAAAGGAGTGAGTGAGTGAGTTAACATACTCTTCAAAACTAGTAGGGGAACCTGAACTTTGAAGTGTAGTATAAAGAAAACCAATTGAGGAATTGCACAGAAGGCTGTGAACCCAGATACCAGGGCTTAAACTGCCAAATACGTTGTACAGTTCCATCACAAAACTGCTCCAAATGTTCAGGTGGATGTGATGGGAAATACTGTACCCAAGGAGATGCATGTTTTTCCGGATGTCAAGATTCCTACTATGGCTCAGCTTGCAAGAATTGCTCAAGAAGATGTCAGTTGTGCAATGGAATAACTGGAACGTGTCAACAGTGTCAGTCACAATATCTTGGCCGAAACTGTGAGTACACGTGTAATTACTGTCCGGGATCGTGTCTCCCTGAATGTGCACAAGTGTGTTCTCCTGGATTATACAGGAATGAATGTGTTGACATGTGCAGTGAAAACTGTCTTCTTAACTCGGTGTTACAGTGCCACAGCGAGAGTGGTCAGTACATTCATGGATGCGTGACTGGATGGTATGGTCCAACCTGGGAATTTCAGTGCAATTCCAAATGTATTAATAAACGATGTGACGCCAAAGGTGCGTGTGACGAAGGTTGTGCAGTTGGTCATTTTGGAAAGGACTGCACACCATGTTCATATATTTGCACGAGTTACAGCTGCATATCAAACAACGGATCTTGCTTACACAAATGCAGCCGTGAGGTGTATGGACAATTTTGCAATCTCACCAGTAAGACATGCATTGATGATGCGTGTACTGAGATTAGTGACAAATGTACCAAGGAATGCTCCATCACTGAGGAAGGATGTACCCGTAATTGTTCAGAAGACGTACATGCAGCTGAGTGCATCGACGAATTTTGTGACAGAGGTAATTCATTTTAAAAGCAACCATTTTGGGGTTGTTTCCACAAGATTGTAATACCTCCTCGAGTAAACTCGTGACCTTTTAATTTCAAATACAGGGGTTAAAATCAAAGTTTTACATTTGGAAAAAATCGTGTTTAAATAGTTAAAGGTGTACGTACTGATGACAATGAGGAATAACGATGCTACCTTAATATACAATCGTGGTTCTTCATCTGACACAAAAACTGCATGGGACATTACGAGTCGGTTCAGTAAATTTATTATCCAACCGTTGGCAGAATTAAAAATACGTAATTTAAGAGATCACGTTCATTGCTTAATTAGACTACTCTGGCGAATCTAACTTTATCCAGGTTATCGTTTTTGTATGGTACAATTGGTTGGTTTCCTTTACACTGTTTTCAATGAAGTCACATAAAATGTGTATCCATTCAGTGAAACTGGGTGACCTAGTTTCCCAATGGAATCCTTAATGGATACTCTAAAGTTACAGTTCCGGAGACGGAAGTTGAAAAGAAGATATGGGCCCACTTGCACAAAGCAATCTTAGCCTTACGACTGTCTTATGTGCAAACAAAATTTAGCAATACAGCATGATCATTATCTTGACATAAATCTGTCAATCTAGCACCACCCAGGGCTCCAAAGTTAAAGTTAGACAATATGTGGTCCGTCATGGGAAATATTTGTCACGATAATGTTATCAAAACAAGAAACACATACATAATGTAATTCTATCATACACAACCACTTGGGAGTTCAGAATTTAAGGTTGTTGAGACAAATGTCTGTGAATGTAAACTTTATATTAAGACCTTTAAGTTGTGGTAAACTTTCGCGTTGACATGATTTTTCAGCTGACATTATTCATGTCTTTCAGGTAAATCGGAGCGTCACATAAACCTGTACGTAGTATCGCTGATAGCAGCTCTCTTTGCAGCAGTAGCAGGATGCTATATTTGTTACCACAGGGTCTCACTACGACAAGGTCAGTGTGTACATGTGGCATGTATTTTCAGTAAATATAGCTTTTGGATAAAACTAATTAGTTAGCAAGGAACGTTCATGACTGAGGCTTTATATGTACTCCAGCACGAAATGTAAACTCATTATTGTCTATAAATGATATCTGTTCCTTGTGCAATACTTTATCCTAGCATAATTACTGTTGCCATCGTAAATGAGTGAAACCTATCAACTGGGGAATCTGAAATCCAGAAATAACGAGGGTGCATTTGTTTTCCTTATGACTATATCGTTTTACTATTCAGGCATAATCAGCAGGGTGGGAGTGAACATGGTGCAGAAACACCACAGGAAGAAAGAGGAGAATACGAAGCCTTACATCGGTATTGGGAAATCGAAGAAGCCGACATGGTCACTGAGTCTGAGGCATTACGCAGTCAAGACATCGGCAAAGAGATGGCTTCTACCCTTCCGGTTTTAGTGGATTGTTCATTGTCTGGAGGAACAGAAACATACACAACTATAGATCCCCGATATATATCACCAGTTGCTGATGATGAAACGAGTGAGTGAGTGAGCCCCTAAACTTATTGTACGGCTGCAAGGTCAAATAGGTCTTAAGACATTGAACCCGTATTCGTCCCGGACTGCAAGTATCAATTGTTAAAAGTGTTTGAATCATTTTGATTAGGACCATATAGTTTCGTTCGTGAGGATTAACATACTTGAAATCTAACTGCATGTGGGACGTTGTTAGAAATAGTTTTGAGTTGTTCAGTTGTTCATATATTTTTCCATATATGCCATTATGCTGTCAAAGTTACATTATCATTGATGGGTATTTGTAAATAAGCACATTCGGAACATAACACGGTACTTTTCAGAAGCTGCAATGATCACGTTTGGATAATATGAATGTGTAAAGTTCTTCATCATTCTGTGGTCGAATGGTCGTAGGGACCAACCGTCTTCATTGCTGACCAACCCTTATCACAGCTCGACATCATGACAATCATTTGGACTTTGCTGTCTATAGATTTTATTCACAAACTGTTTAATCGCATGATTTTGTGTTATGGGTTATTTGGCATGGACAGTCCACATTAATCATGCATTGAAGATGGTATAATTATACGCAGTTGAGAAGTTGTGTAGTTATATGCACATAGTTTCTCCCATTTTGTGGAAGACCCGGTGGAGATACGGGTAGAATAGATCTTTATTAACCCAAGTTTACAACAAATGAAGACTAGGCTTATCGTAAGAGGCGACTAACGGGATCGGGAGTTCAGGTTCGTTGACACATGGCATCTGTTCCGAATTGCGCAGATCGATGCTCACGTTGTTTGGAATTGGACTGTGTGGTCCAGACAATCCATTTTTTTACAGACCTTTATATAGCCTGAATATTGCTGGATGTGATGTGCAGCTAAATGCACTCACTACATTTGTTGTCATTTTTCTGCCATGAGAATTGTTCACATCTGCTTTGTAAATTGATTGTTGGTACCTGTAATTCTCATATATTGCTGCAATCGTTAGTTTTCGCTCATCAAACTGTACATTTGCCTTACTTACAAATAGTTCGTAATAAAACCACCAACACTGACTGCGTTTTACGTTATTACCATATGTGTGTTTAGTGACAGACAGGTCCAAGGAGCAGTGGACGATGTTGATACGAATTGGTGTTGACTGGATATTACCTTTCTCCATATCATTACAAGGTCGACTTATGGGTAGATAAATAATCATCTCCGAATTCAAAGCAAATGCCCAAGCAGCTTTAGTATCTTGCAGTGATCAGAAATAGCACACTAACTGAATCAGATTTGGTATGGTACTAGTGACTACTTTAAATGTTATTGTCGAAAAGTATGTAACAGAAATCGGATCACCCAACACTACGTTTGAATTGTTGAATGACAGTGGATGTTGCATATCAGTTTCGTTATCACCTTGAAATGCAATGTTCATTGTAATGTATGCGATAACCTTTATAGACAAATCTTTTGAGAGGTGCAAGCACCTCTCGAAGTTAAAACAAAACATGCCCTATGGATTGCATGTACCAGAAGCAAACAGCAAGGAATTCATATTCGTAATTTGACTCCTTGAAATCGAACTCAAAATGGAAATGCTGGTAACTTGCCAGTTTTGCAGTCTCTGGCATTTGTTCATTTATGATAGGGATGTCGTTTCTGGCGACGATGAATGACACAATGTCACAGTGCGAACTGGTGTTGACTAATGACACAACAAGACCCCATTCCTTCTGTGGGTCGGTCAGGTGTTGGGAGTCATCAGTTGAGCTCTGCAAAGCCCAATCAATATCCATGCAACGTCGGTTAATTGCCCACTCGTTGTTGTATGGAGTTCAACGTCCTTCATGACATGTTCTAACCAAATCACTGGCTCCTCGTTGCTGTGTGTGGTTCAACGTTCTTCATGACGTGCTGTAACCAAATCTGTGGCACAACTTCTCATGCATTGCATACATTGATGTAACATCGGATATCTAATCAAAAGAAATGAATGAAGGTATGAAAAGGGCACACGTAATCAAGTTACCATACAAGTAATCAAAGCAATTATTGATTACACCTACATGTGTTTCAATCCAGACGTGAGGAAGTCATCTATGATAATTCGTGTTTATAATACTATTCCAATATTCTAATAATACTGTTCTCATTTAATATTATTCTCACCTGAAAGGGGATTGTCTTAATTGATACATTTGGAAATACAGTGAAGTGAGTGAGTATGGTTTTACGTCGCTTTTAGCAGTATTCCAGCAATACTACTGCGATGGACACTGAAAATGGCCTTCGCACACTATACCCATTAGGGGCATCGCCTCACCGTCTCTTGAAATACGTTCCTTGTAGGTTTTAACATTTCATTTAAACATAAAAACATAAACCTGCCATGTCAATAGTTCATCCATCATCCTAGCCATTCGCATCATCAGACATCAGCCATCAGTAGAGTGGTAAATACAGAAGCATCCGCACAATGTTGCTCCACAATGATTCTGACAAGATCATGTGCACTATGAAATTTTACAAAATTACTCATTAATCATTGTATTGCATTATAATAACATATTCATGATATTTAAACTACTGTTCAAAACAAAGCATGCCAAATTTGAATTTGAAATCAGAGTAATAGTATATATAAAGGAACATGTGTTTAATTTCAATGAAGTATTCAATTCTACAGCAAAAAGTACACATTTTCAAGTACCGTTTGACGGACACCTACAGACGCGTGATATCGTAGTCTGAACTTTTATAAAAGTCAACAAGGTGGATGTTCATTTAGTGCCAAATGTCATCAAAGGTTGAATCAATGGAAGGTGTACCGACCATTGGTTTCAATACACGCCAAGACACGTTGACGCCCTGATAAAATAAGACGACGAATAGCATTAAACCTAATTCGTTGCCATTCCTGGAGGAGACATTATTCCTGTTGTTGAGTGGTGACAGGTGGCTCTTGTAGTCTTCTGATTTGTCGATCCAGGTATTCCCATATATGCTCTATCGAATTCATTTCGGGAGAACATGCCGGTCACAGCAAAACAACGATGTTAGCGTTATGCAGAATGCTGTGTATGTCAAGCTGCATGAGGATTTGAATTATCGTGTTGGTAAACAATGCCACGTGGTTGTTGATGGAAATATGGCAAAACAACTGTTTGCAAAACTTAATATCCTTCAGGTTGCCATAAATAGTAACAGGTCTCGTTTTGAGATCGCCACAGATACCTCCCCGCATCATCATTCTAAACTTCTGAGAGGGTACGTAAGTCCACAAGCATTCAAAGTAAATTCAGATTTTCGACGTTTTTTATCGTAGAATAAGTGTGTTTTTATCGTATGGCTAGGGTTCCCAAATTGCTGACGGCTGAGAGGATGATGTAAATCCAGCTAGGACCCATGTAGGTAGCAAAAGTACTGTAAGTCCCCATGGTCCCTAGTATGGTGATCTATCTTTAGTTGTTAGCAATCTATAGCCCAGTTTTATATTGTATTGTCCTACTAGATAAACTGTTTTAGGTATAATCACTAGTTTTACATTCTTTTCTGTGACATTTAGGTGTTTTAGTGTCCTTTGTCAACAGGGTTTTGTAATACACATATATTCCATTTCAGTGTTATGTTTCCGGCACGATATGCCTGACATATTGCTGATGTGAGGTTAAATATTAACTCACTCACTCATTCACTCATTCTAAACTTAATTCGGCGCTAAACGTTCACACAAGCATGGTGATCATCAGAGCAAATTATTGTTCAAGAAAATTACACAGAACGGAATAATTATATGGTAAACGTGGACATTTAAGGTAGTGAGTTTTGAAAATTTGGCATTGACTTTGCTGCATGTCTTGATCCCACCGTCATTTTGCGTTTTCAAACATATCCAAATCTCTTGAGACACACCCGGGTGGGATAGCTCCCACACAACTACTCCATTCTTGCATACCACTATCTCTCTAGCAGCTCCGCAGTAAATGTCAAAAAGTATTTCTAAGTATTAACTTAAGGAAATTGTGCACCCTACCGGGGTGTAAATGGAAGTAAATGGGTCCGTCAAGTTAATGAAAATTAATTTAAAGTCAGATGTTGATGAAAATGTGATATCTTAAATCCACATTATTGTCTTTGAGTGCACAATGCAAATGATTTTCAGGTAATGTTATTTGCAGTACTGATATATATATATATGTATATATATATATATATAACATGCTTTCAGAAACTGCACCACTTGCAATCCACAACTGCGAATGTTGAATCATGAGCTCATTTTGACATTGACATCTGTTCTACAACCAGATACTGGAAACACACGTCTCACAACAATTATTATTAGCATTACTCGGTTGACGTGTAATCATCCAAAAGGAATGTGAAACGCATCAATTATAGTAGGATTTGACTAACACGGGTTCGTTGATACAGAAATCATTGTTTCGATTTCCACGTACCTCAGGAAATATTATCCACACTCAGTCATTTAAGCTGTCATTTGTGTGAGAGCTGTTATACGCATGCCTTGTAAAAGACAGTGGCGAAGAGGCACAAGTGAGTTATCACTTCTTTAAGTGGCATTTAGAATCAGGCATGATGAAGAGGGACACTTTTTATGGATATACAACTTCTTTCTTGCAGTGGATCCTAATACCTTTATTAAGCAAAAGATGATTCGTCATTATTTGCTTGATAACGGTGTTAGGACCTGCAACGAGACGCCGCATTTACTGCAAGAAATACGTTGTGTAATTAAGAAAAAGTGTTCCCCTTCAAGTGAGTTATACTTGCATATTTTGTTACAAGTTTCATAGGATCAGATCCAATACTTGAAAAAAAGATGTTAGTTGGACATGTATTCTTTGTCCACGTTTAAGTTGCTAATACTTTGTAGTATATTATATGAATGCCTTAACATGCCAATTGCAATGATGGTTTCCATCTCCAGTAAAAACTAAGGCACAAGGCTCACTGTTGAGACGACTCGTGATTGTGCGTTTCTATTACTCTGTTCATAACTGACGAGAATGTATTATTTTTCAGGAATAATCATGCCATTTTTGGTATTCCTAGCATTGGTCTGTTTGATTCCTTTAACACCAGGTAAGGTTATTTTCTAATAGGTGTCACCTAACAATATATGGTGTCCTATTTTGGAAGTCGAAGACGTAAATTAATAATACTGATTAGTCGTTTTACTACTGTGCAGGAGAGCTTGAAAGGATCGAAACATTAAGCATCAAGAATAGCAATGTCCTACTGACATTTTCCTGTCTTACAACTGACCTTGGGGATGACAAATTTGAAAACCTTTATGTATCATTATTGAAAAAATGCCTCTGGTGTTCTCTTGTTCTGTGATGACAATTTTTGAGATCTTTAGTTTTCAATGTAAGTGATGTATTCTATAGCCTTCATGAGAATAGTTCACGTATAATTAAATATATTCCGATGCTTGTCTGTATTTCAGCGGACCACTGTCATGAAAACCAGCACTGTTCAATTTGTGATCCAGCTTCAGGAAACTGCATCACAGAATGCAAAACAGGATATTACGATAAAAAATGCCTGTCTGTTTGCAGCAAGACTTGCAAACAGAAGAAATGCATATTATCAGAAAATACCGGGATTGGAAATTGCACACAAGGCTGTGAACCCGGATATCACGGCATAAATTGCAAAATGCCTTGTACAGATCCACCATAAAACTGCTCCAAATGTCCAGGTGGATGTGATGGGAAATACTGTACCCAAGGAGATGCATGTTTTTCCGGATGTCGAGATTCCTACTATGGATCAGCTTGCAAGAACTGCTCAAGAAGATGTCAGTTGTGCAATCGAATAACGGGAACATGTCAACGGTGTCATTCACAATATCATGGCCAAAACTGTGAGTACACGTGTAATAACTGTTCGGGATCGTGTCTCCCTGAATGTGCACGAGTGTGTTCTCCTGGATTATATGGGATTGAATGTGCTGACATGTGCAGTGAACACTGTCTTCCTAACCCAGTGTTATATTCTGAAGAGGAGTGTGTGGAACAAACTGCAAGCATCACAGACAGGTGTCCACCAGAATGCCACAACGAGAGTGGTCAGTGCGTTCACGGATGCGTGGCTGGATGGTACGGTCCAGCCTGTGAATTTCAGTGTAATTCTAAATGTATTAATAAACGATGTGACTCCAAAGGTGCGTGTGACGAAGGTTGTGCAGTTGGTCATTTTGGAAAGGACTGCAAACCATGTTCATATATCTGCACGAGTTACACTTGCAAATCAAACGGATCTTGCTTACACAAATGCAGCAGTGATGTGTATGGACAAATCTGCAATCTCACCAGTAAGACATGCATTGATGATGCGTGTACTGAGATTAGTGACAAATGTACCAAGGAATGCTCCATCACTGAGGAAGGATGTACCCATAATTGTTCAGAAGACGGACATACAACGTACAACGGTAAATCATTTGAACCACAACCATTTAGGGTTTCGTTTCACATCATTGTTACACTTCTGCCAGTAAACGACAAGGCCAAAATGAATATGCTTAGATTGTTGTACTTTAATTTCAACCATGTTGAGGTTCAAATGAAGGCGATTTGTTTTCTTTTTTGAAAATCACGTTTGAATCAAGGCTGATTGGTGTGGTGATATTCATGGAATATTAAAGTAACCTGAAACAAACGGGAATGGAAAATTGTAAGGCATTTCTTTTAATATATTTGAGATGAACCATTAGACAATGCAAGAGAAACGTAATTAGAGGTTTTATGAACATTTCCTGGATACCATGATCGTCTTGAAATCACGTAATTCATTTTAAAAGCAACCATTTAGGGGTTGTTTTCACAAGATTGTAAACTCGTGACCTTTTAATTTCAGATACAGGGCTTAAATGCAGAGTTTTACATTTGGAAAAAATCGTGTTTAAATAGTTAAAGGTGTACGTACTGATGACAATGAGGAATAACAATGTTACCTTAATATACAATCGTGGGTCTTCATCTGACACAAAAACTGCATGGGACATTACGTGTCGTTTCAGTAAATCCATTATCCAACCGTTGGACAGAATAAAAAATACGTAATTTAAGAGGTCACGTTCATTGCTTAATTAGACTACTCTGGCGAATCTAACTTTTTCCAGGTTATCGTTTTTGTATGGTACAATTATCGTCTTGGTGCACCGTCGACACCCAAGTTTGCCAATCCCGTTTTCTGATACCAGCAGACGACAAAAACATAAATAATTCGAAGTGAAACCCTTCTAATTTGCGCTAAAGGACACCGTAATATTAACCAACATAAAACCGGAAAAAATGTAGTTTACTGTTGGTTTCCTTTACACTGTTTTCAATTAAGTCATATAAAATGTGTATCCATTCAGTGAAACTGGGTGACCTAGTTTCCAAATGGAATCCTTAATGGATAGTTATAGTTCCGGAGAGACGGAAGTTGAAAAGAAGATATGGGCCCACTTGCACAAAGCACTCTTAACCTTATGGCTATCTTAAGCCCATGTTGAAGAATGGGAGTTACAACCACTGTAGCCCTAAGATCACTTATTGCAAGTCAGCCATGGTCATGTGTATACTGTTGGTTTCCATTCCTGACAGTTTCAGTTTTCATGGAAACCAGAATGAAACTATAGGAAACTCCCTGGATACCAAACTAAAATGTTGGTTTCCGTGACGTTTCATCTCAGTTTCAGTGTTCCGGAAAAGATCTTATTTTTGTAGGGCAGCTATTTATGTTTTGTTGCAATAAATTAATTTTTCAAATTTTAACACAAATATATTAAAAAGTCAGAATCTTTTCCCACTCTACTTTACATCTGCACTGTACAATGTTGTAATTCTTTTGTATTATGGCTCGTGTGCACTTTAACAGTTAATTACACATGCATGACTTTATTCAGTCATTGTGCATGTTATCTGTTAAATTTGTACATATATAAATGATGCATAAACATATTTTCATTGAATAATTGTGGGGTTCAATTCGAATTTATGTTATCAAAAATATATATTTGATTTTAAACACATTTTCTGTGTTAATTCCTAACAAACCTACATAAGCTAATGTTTTTGTTAAGAAGAGTTGAATGAAAATCAAAATACAAAGTTAAAGTTAGACAATATGTGGTCCGTCATGGGAAGTATTTGTCACGATAATGTTATCAAAACAAGAAACATATACATAATGTAATTCTATCATACACATCCACTTGGGAGTTCAGATTCTTAGGTTGTTGAAACAAATATCTGTGAATGAAATTTATATTAAGAGCTTTAAGTTGTGGTAAACATTTGCCTTGACATGATTTTTCAGCTGACATTATTCATGTCTTTCAGGTAAATCGGCGCGTGACTTAAACCTGCATGCAGTATCGCTGATAGCAGCTCTCTTTGTAGCAGTAGCAGGATGCTATATTTGTTACCGCAGGGGTCTCACTACGACAAGGTCAGTGTATACATGTGGCATGTATGCCTAGTAAATAGAGCTTTTGCTAAAAACTGATTAGTTAGCCATGAACATCTATGAGTGAGGCTTTATATATACTCCAGCACGAAATATAAACCCATTATCGTCTATACATGATAACTCTTCCTTGTGAAATAATCATCCTAGCTACCATTTGCCATCGTAAAAGAGTGTTATGGAAACCTATAAACTGGAGAATCTGAAATCCAAAAATAATGAGGGGCCATTTGTTTTCCTTATGACTATATCGTTTTACTATTCAGGAATAATCAGCAGGATGAGAGTGAACATGGTGCAGAAACACCACAGGAAGAAAGAGGAGAATACGAAGCCTTACATCTGTATTGGGAAATCGAAGAAGCCGACATGGACACTGAGTCTGAGGCATTACGTAGTCAAGAAACTGACAAAGAGATGGCTTCTACCCTTCCGGTTTTAGCGGATTGTTCATTGTCTGGAGGAACAGAAACATACAATACTATAGATGCCCGATATATATCACCAGTTGCTGATGATGAAACGAGTGAGTGAGTGAGCTCCTGACCTTATTGGAAGGTTGCAAGGTCAAATAAATCTTAAGACATTGAACCCGTATTCGTCCCGGACTGCAAGTATCAATTGTTAAAAGTGTTTGAATCATTTTGATTAGGACCATATAGTTTCGTTCGTGAGGATTGACAGACTTGAAATCTAACTGCATGTGGGACGTTGTTAGAATTACTTTTCAGTTGTTCAGTTGTTCATGTATTTTTTCAAAGTTATATTATCATTGATGGGTGTTTGTAAATAAGCACATTCGGATTATAACACGGTACTTTTCAGGAGCTGCAATGATCACGTTTGGATAATATGAACGTGTAAAGTTCTTCATCATTCTGTGGTCGAATGGTCGTAGGAACCAACCGTCTTCATTGCTGACCAACCCTTATCACAGCTCGACATCGTGACAATCATTTGGACTTTGCTGTCCATAGATTTTATTCACAAACTGTTTAATCGCATGATTTTGTCTTATGGGTTATTTGGCATGGACAATCCACATTAATCATGCATTGAAGATGGTATAATTATACGCAGTTGAGAAGTTGTGTAGTTATATGCACATAGTTTCACCCATTTTGTGGAAGACCCGGTGGAGATACGGGTAGAATAGATCTTTATTAACCCAAGTTTACAACAAATGAAGACTATGCTTGTCGTAAAGGGCGACTAACGGGATCGGGAGTTTAGGTTCGTTGACACATGTCATCAGTTTCCATTTGCGCAGATCGATGCTCACGTTTTTGATAATTGGACTGTGTGGTCCACACAATCCATTTTCCTACAGACCTTTACATAGCCTGAATATTGCTGAGTGTAATGTGCAGCTAAATGCACTCACTACATTTGTGGTCATTTTTCTGCCATGAGAATTGTTCACATCTGCTTTGTAAATTGATTGTTGGTACCTGTAATTCTCATATATTGCTGCAATCGTTAGTTTTCACTCATCAAACTGTACATTTACCTTACTGACAAATCGCTGTTCGTAATAAAACCACCAACATTGACTGCGTTTTAAGTTATTACCATATGTGTGTTTAGTGACAGAGAGGTCCAAGGAGCAGTGTACGATGTTGATGCGAATTGGTGTTGACTGGATATTACCTTTCTCTATATCATTACAAGCTCGCTTTATGGGTAGATAAATAATCATCTCCGAATTCAAAGCAAATGCCCAAGCAGCTTTAGTATCTTGCAGTGATCAGAAATAGCACACTAACTTAATCAGATTTGGTATGTTACTAGTGACTACTTTAAATGTTATTGTCGAAAAGTGTGTAACAAAAATAGGATCACCCAACACTACGTTTACAAACGCAATGGTTTAATGACAGTGGATGTTGCATATCAGATTTAGTTATCACCTTGAAATGCAATGTTCATTGTAAAGTATACAATAACCTTTATAGACAAATCTTTTGAGAGGTGCAAGCACTCGTTGTTGTATGGGGTTCAACGCCCTTCATGACGTGCTCTGACCAAATCACTGGCTACTAGTTGTTGTGTGAGATGAACCTCCTTCAAGACGTGCTCTAACCAAATCTGTGGCACAACTTCTCTTGCATTGCATACATTGATGTAACATCGGATATCTAATCAAAAGAAATGAATGAAGTTATGAAAAGGGCACACGTAATCAAGTTACCATACAAATAATGAAAGCAATTATTTATTACACCTACATGTGTTTCAATCCAGACGTGAGGAAGTCATCTATGATAGGCCGTATTTATAATACTATTCCAATATTCTAATAATACTGTTCTCATTTAATATTATTCTCACCTGAAAGGGAATTGTCTTAATTGATACATTTGGAAATACAGTGAAGTGAGTGAGTATGGTTTTATGCCACTTTTAGCAGTATTCCAGCAATATCAATGCCATGGGCACCAAAAATGGCCTTCGCACATTATACCCATTAGGGGCATCGAACCCGGATCTTCGGCGTGACGAAGGAACGTATTGTGCTATGCGTCGCCTCACTGAAATACGTTCCTTGTAGATTTTAACATTTCATTTAAACATAAAAACATAAACCTGCCATGCCATCCATCATCCTAACCATTCGAATCATCAGCCATCAGACATCAGACATCAGACATCAGTAGAGTGGTAAATACAGAAGCATCCGCACAATGTTATTCCGCAATGATTCTGACAAGATCATGTGCACTATGAAATTTTACAAAATTACTCATTAATCATTATATTGCATTATAATAATATGTTCATGATATTTAAACTACTGCTCAAAACAAAGCATACCAAATTTGAATTTGAAAACACAGTAATAGTATACATAAAGGAACATGTGTTTAATTTCAATGAAGTATTCAATTCTACAGCAAAAAGAACACATTTTCAAGTACCGTTTGACGGACACCTACAGACGCGTGATATCGTAGTCTGAACTTTTATAAAAGTCAACAAGGTGGATGTTCATTTACTGCCAAATGTCATCAAAGGTTGAATCAATGGTGAGTGTACCGACCATTGGCTTCAATACACGCCAAGACACGTTGACGCCCTGATAAAATAAGACGACGAATAGCATTAAACATAATTCGTTGCCATTCCTGGAGAAGACATTATTCCTGTTGTTGAGTGGTGACAGGTGGCTCTTGTAGTCTTCTGATTTGTCGATCCAGGTATTCCCATATATGCTCTATCGAATTCATTTCGGGAGCACATGCCGGTCACAGCAAAACAACGATGTCAGCGTTATGCAGAATGCTGTGTATGTCAAGCTGCTTGAAGATTTGAATTATCGTGTTGGTAAACAATGCCACGTGGTTGTTGATGGAAATATGGCAAAACAACTGTTTGCAAAACTTAATATCCTTATCTCCTCGTATTCTGGTTGCCAGAAATAGTAACAGGTCTCGTTTTGAGATCGCCACAGATACCTCCCCGCATCATCATTCTAAACTTCTGAGAGGGTACGTAAGTCCACAAACATTCAAAGTAAATTCAGACTTTCGACGTTTTTTTATCGTAGAATAGGTGTGTTTTTACTGTATGGCTAGGGTTCCCAAATTGCTGACGGCTGAGGGGATGATGTAAATCCAGCTAGGACCCATGCAGGTAGCAAAAGTACTGTAAGTCCCCATGGTCCCTAGTATGGTGATCTACCTTTAGTTGTTGGCAATCTACAGCCCATTTTTATATTGTAATGTCCTCTATACTAGATAAACTGTTTTAGGTATAATCACTAGTTTTACATTCTTTTCTGTGATATTCTAGTTGTTTTAGTGTCCTTTGTCGACAGGGTTTTGTAATACACATATATTCCATTTCAGTGTTATGTTTCCGGCACGATATGCCTGACATATTGCTGATGTGACGTTAAATATTATCTCACTCACTTATTCACTCATTCTAAACTTAATTCGGCGCTAAACGTTCACACAAGCATGGTTGCTCAAGAAAATTACACAGAACGGAATAATTATATGGTACACGTGGACTTTTAAGGTAGATAGTTTTGAAAATTTAGCATTGACTTTGCTGGATGTCTCAATCCCGCCATCATTTTGCTTTTTCAAACATATCCAAATCTTTTGAGATACACGAGGTGGGATAACTCCCACACAACTGCTCCATTCTTGCATACCACTATCTCTCTAGCAGCTCAGCAGTAAATATCAAAAAGTATTTCTAAGTATTAACTTAGGGAAATTGTGCACCCGACCGGGGTGTCAGTGATTGAACTAGATGTTAATGAAAATGTGATACCTTAAATCCACATTATTGTCTTCGAGTACACAATGCAAATGATTTTCAGGTAATATTATTTCCAGTACTGATATAAAAAACAAAACAAAACATGCTTTCAGAAACTGCACCATTTGCAATCCACAACTGCGAATGTTGAATCATGAGCTCATTTTGACATTGACATCACTTCTACAACCAGATACTGGGAACACACATCTCACAACAATTATTATTAGCATTACTCGGTTGACGTGTATTCATACAAAAGGAATGTGAAACGCATCAATTATAGTAGGATTTGACTAACACGGGTTCGTTGATACAGAAATCATTGTTTCGATTTCCACGTACCTCAGGAAATATTATCCACACTCAGTCATTTAAGCTGTCATTTGTGTGAGAGCTGTTATACGCACGCCTTGTAAAAGACAGTGGCCAAGCCGCACAAGTGAGTTATCACTTCCTTAAGTGGCATTTAGAATATGGCATGATGAAGAGGGACACTTTTTATGGATAAACACCTTCATTCTTGCAGTGCATCCTAACACCGTTATTAAACAAAGATGATTCGTCATTCGTCATCAATTGCTTGATAACGGTGTTAGGATCTACAAGGAGACGTCGCATTTACTGCAAGAAAAGCGTTGTATAATTATAAAATCGTGTTCCTCTTCAAGTGAGTTATACTTGCATATTTTGTTATGAGTTTCATAAGATCAGATCCAATACTTGAAAAATAGATGTTTGTTGGACATGTTTTCTTTGTCAATGTTTAAGTTGATAATACTTTGCAGTAAATTATATCAGTACATTATCATGTCAACTGTAATTATGGTTTCCATCTCCAGTAAAAACTAAAGGCACAAGGCTCATTGTTGAGACGACTCGTGCTTACGTGTTTCTATTACTCTGTTCACGACGTGAATGTACTATTTTTCAGGAATAATTATGCCATTTTGGGTGTTGCTAGCATTAGCCTGTTTGATTCAATTAACACCAGGTAAGGTCATTTTCGAATAGATTTCACCTTACAATATATGGTATATTTTAGAAGTATTTTAGAAGTCAAAGATAGAATTTAGTAATAGTGATTAGTCGTTCTACTACTATGCACGGGCTTACAAGGATTGAAACATTTAAGAACATCACTAGCAATGTGCTACTGATATTTTCCTGTCTTATCACTGACCTTGACGATGGCAAATCTGAAAAACCTTCATTCATCAGTAATCAAAAGTGCTTCTGATGTTCTCTAGTTCTGTAATGACAAGGTTTGAGACCTTCAGTTTTAAGTGATTTAATTTTCATCATACATGAGAATAGGTCTTGTATAATTAAATCTGTAAAAGTTCTAATGCTTGTCTGTATTTCAGCGGACCACTGTCATGAAAAGCAGCACTGTTCCAATTGTAATCCGGCATCAGGAAACTGCATCACAGGATGCGAAACTGGATATTACGATCCTAAATGCAAGTCTGAATGCAGCAAGAATTGCAAACAGAAGAAATGCAAATTAGTAGAAAATACCGGCATTGGAAATTGCACAGAAGGCTGTGAACCCGGATATCAGGGCTTAAACTGCCAAATACGTTGTGCAGTTCCATCACAAAACTGCTCAAAATGTTCAGGTGGATGTGATGGGGAATACTGTGTCCAAGGCGATGCATGTTTTTCCGGATGTCAAGGTTCCTACTATGGCTCAGCTTGCAAGAATTGCTCAAGAAGATGTCAGTTGTGCAATCGAATAACGGGAACGTGTCAACAGTGTCAGTCACAATATCACGGCCAAAACTGTGAGTACACGTGTTATAACTGTCCGGGATCGTGTCACACTAAATGTGCACGAGTGTGTGCTCCTGGATTATACGGGATTGAATGTGCTGATATATGCAGCGAACACTGTCTTCCTAACCCAGTGTTATATTCTGAAGAGGAGTGTGTGGAACAAGATGGAAACATCACAGACAGGTGTACACCAGAATGCCACAACAAGAGTGGTCAGTGCATTCAAGGATGCGCGGCTGGATGGTATGGTCCAGCCTGTGAATTTCAGTGTAATTCCAAATGTATTAATAAACGATGTGACGCCAAAGGTGCGTGTGTCGAAGGTTGTGCAGTTGGTCATTTTGGAAAAGACTGCACACCATGTTCTGATATCTGCACGAGTTACACTTGCAAATCAAACAACGGATCTTGCTTACACAAATGCAGCCGTGAGGTGTATGGTCAAATCTGCAATCTCACCAGTAAGACATGTATTGATGATGCGTGTGCTGAGATTAGTGACAAATGTAGGAAGGAATGCTCCGTCACTGAGGACGTATGTACCCGTAATTGTTCAGAAGACGTACGTAGAACCAAGTGCATGGACGAATCTTGTGACAGAGGTAATTCATTTTAAAAGCAACCATTTCGTCTCACAACATTGTTACACTTTTTCCAGTACACTACAATTCCGAAAGGAAAATGCACAGGTTGTTGTACTTTTTACTTGAACCATACTGAGGTTAAAATCAACGTTTTTTTCTTTTTGAAAATCACGTTAGAATCATTGAGTGTGTACAAAGTGATTGCTGTGATATATTTCTGGAGTATTAATGTCACCTGAAACAAATCGGAATGGAAAATTCAAAGTCATTTCATTTAAGGGGTTTTTGGTGAACCATTATACATCGCAAGAGAAACGTAATTTGAGGTTTTCTATACATTTCTATCATACAATGATCGTCTTGAAATTAGGATTGATCAAGCGTTTTGCTTGAACACTTTTGATACACAAGGTTTCCGACTCCTTTGTCATACTAGCAAACTTCAACATTTCATACAGAGAGTTTAACGGCAAAACAGTTCACATATATATATAGCAAAAGTGAATAGATCATGAAATTACACCATATTCCACCACTGTAAATGTTGTTTGCTGATAATAGTACCCTTAAATGCACAAATATCACGCAGAAACATGTATTGGCATGCAACAAAAATTGCTTGATGTCGTGCTGTAGAACTTTTGTTACACTTACACCTTGTAAGGAGTTATAATTTTATGTAATTGTGGTTTGCATTCTCATTATTTTGATATCATGATGGAAGAGTGTCGAATGAGTTTAAATGCGACTGACAAAAGCATCCGCACAATGTTATTCCGCAATGATTCTGACAAGATCATGTGCACTATGAAATTTTACAAAATTACTCATTAATCATTATATTGCATTATAATAATATGTTCATGATATTTAAACTACTGCTCAAAACAAAGCATACAGTGTTAGACCAAATTTGAAAAGAAAGGAATAGTATATATAAAGGGACATGTGTTTAATTTCAATGAAGTATTCAATTCTACACCAAAAAGTACACATTTTCAAGTACCGTTTGACGGACACCTACAGACGCGTGATATCGTAGTCTGAACGTTTATACGTGTCAACAAGGTGGATGTTCATTTACTGCCAAATGTCATCAAAGGTTGAATCAATGGTGATTGTGACGACCATTGGCTTCAATACACGCCAAGACACGTTGACGCCATGATGAAATAAGACGATGAATAGCTTTAAACCTAATTTATTGCCATTCCTGGAGGAGACAGTATTCCTGTTGTTGAGTGGTGACAGGTGGCTCTTGTAGTCTTCTGATTTGTCGATCCAGGTATTCCCATATATGCTCTATGAAATTCATTTCGGGAGAACATGCCGGTCACAGCAAAACAACGATGTCAGCGTTATGCAGAATGTTGTGTATGTCATGCTGCTTGAGGATTTGAATTATCGTGTTGGTAAACAATGCCACGTGGTTGTTGATGGAAACATGGCAAAAGAACACCATACTAGGAACCATGGAAAATGCACAGGTTGTTGTACTTTTTACTTGAACCATACTGAGGTTAAAATCAACGTTTTTTTCTTTTTGAAAATCACGTTAGAATCATTGAGTGTGTACAAAGTGATTGCTGTGGGATATTTCTGGAGTATTGATGTCACCTGAAACATATCGGAATGGAAAATTCAAAGTCATTTCATTTAAGGGGTTTTTGGTGAACCATTATACATCGCAAGAGAAACGTAATTTGAGGTTTTCTATACATTTCTATCATACAATGATCGTCTTGAAATTAGGATTGATCAAGCGTTTTGCTTGAACACTTTTGATACACAAGGTTTCCGACTCCTTTGTCATACTAGCAAACTTCAACATTTCATACAGAGAGTTTAACGGCAAAACAGTTCACATATATATATAGCAAAAGTGAATAGATCATGAAATTACACCATATTCCACCACTGTAAATGTTGTTTGCTGATAATAGTACCCTTAAATGCACAAATATCACGCAGAAACATGTATTGGCATGCAACAAAAATTGCTTGATGTCGTGCTGTAGAACTTTTGTTACACTTACACCCTGTAAGGAGTTATAATTTTATGTAATTGTGGTTTGCATTCTCATTATTTTGATATCATGATGGAAGAGTGTCGAATGAGTTTAAATGCGACTGACAAAAGCATCCGCACAATGTTATTCCGCAATGATTCTGACAAGATCATGTGCACTATGAAATTTTACAAAATTACTCATTAATCATTATATTGCATTATAATAATATGTTCATGATATTTAAACTACTGCTCAAAACAAAGCATACAGTGTTAGACCAAATTTGAAAAGAAAGGAATAGTATATATAAAGGGACATGTGTTTAATTTCAATGAAGTATTCAATTCTACACCAAAAAGTACACATTTTCAAGTACCGTTTGACGGACACCTACAGACGCGTGATATCGTAGTCTGAACGTTTATACGTGTCAACAAGGTGGATGTTTATTTACTGCCAAATGTCATCAAAGGTTGAATCAATGGTGATTGTGACGACCATTGGCTTCAATACACGCCAAGACACGTTGACGCCATGATGAAATAAGACGATGAATAGCTTTAAACCTAATTTATTGCCATTCCTGGAGGAGACAGTATTCCTGTTGTTGAGTGGTGACAGGTGGCTCTTGTAGTCTTCTGATTTGTCGATCCAGGTATTCCCATATATGCTCTATGAAATTCATTTCGGGAGAACATGCCGGTCACAGCAAAACAACGATGTCAGCGTTATGCAGAATGTTGTGTATGTCATGCTGCTTGAGGATTTGAATTATCGTGTTGGTAAACAATGCCACGTGGTTGTTGATGGAAACATGGCAAAAGAACACCATACTAGGAACCATGGAAAATGCACAGGTTGTTGTACTTTTTACTTGAACCATACTGAGGTTAAAATCAACGTTTTTTTCTTTTTGAAAATCACGTTAGAATCATTGAGTGTGTACAAAGTGATTGCTGTGGGATATTTCTGGAGTATTGATGTCACCTGAAACAAATCGGAATGGAAAATTCAAAGTCATTTCATTTAAGGGGTTTTTGGTGAACCATTATACATCGCAAGAGAAACGTAATTTGAGGTTTTCTATACATTTCTATCATACAATGATCGTCTTGAAATTAGGATTGATCAAGCGTTTTGCTTGAACACTTTTGATACACAAGGTTTCCGACTCCTTTGTCATACTAGCAAACTTCAACATTTCATACAGAGAGTTTAACGGCAAAACAGTTCACATATATATATAGCAAAAGTGAATAGATCATGAAATTACACCATATTCCACCACTGTAAATGTTGTTTGCTGATAATAGTACCCTTAAATGCACAAATATCACGCAGAAACATGTATTGGCATGCAACAAAAATTGCTTGATGTCGTGCTGTAGAACTTTTGTTACACTTACACCTTGTAAGGAGTTATAATTTTATGTAATTGTGGTTTGCATTCTCATTATTTTGATATCATGATGGAAGAGTGTCGAATGAGTTTAAATGCGACTGATAAAATATGTCAGTCATGCTTCCCTGAATATGATAAATATTTATGCAACTGTGAGATATGTAATACTGCATAAATATACTTTAAATGACATTGCACATCTTAAATAAATATTACAAAAGACACTACCTCCATGCTTGTGTAAAGGTGATAAATATGTCAGGGCTTAATTTTCATCCATTTCTACTTTACAATATTTTAGTGATAATGTTGTATTGAGTACTTTTGCGCAACGGTTATTGTGGCCACAGAATCTTGTAAATAGCAGGAAGCAGCAGATGATCCACTCACAGTACACTAGAGCGATTTTTCAACATATGACACGTCAAGAGGTTTGTCCCTCCTCAGAGGTGAGCGCATGATGTTTTTTTAATGCTTAAACCTTGAACACTTTCAGAATCGTGACTGCTTATATGGTTTTCGATTCGTTCTAACTTAAACGTCCAATAGACACTGTTTAAACAGATATATTTGAATCTTATTGTTGAAAAACAGATACGTTCACTTGACCTGAACTAAGCTAAATCCAAACGTGTAATGACCTTCAGTATTTTGCTTGGGTGCTTTGCACAAATGCACATGCATAAATGGTATTGAAATTGTTCATTTCAAATTTGAGACTTCCAATATTCAAATTAAATGCCCTGGGCCTTAGATATGAGCCCCCTGTGCATCACTGCTAAGGAACATTGCACCTGCGTAATAGATTCTGACCTGTTAAGTCATCGGCGTCGAAACGTTGGGTCATGTAGTCAACAGAAATACAGTATCAAAACAACCTCTTGAACACAACTACACCTTTTCTTCCTCGACGTTGTCTGTCATTATAATTGTGACATCGCCAAAGCCTCACCTTTCTTGCCCAACTTCGACGACGATGTTCAATGTTCATCAACGGGCCTCCGTAATTTAATTCATATATCTTTTTTTCCGTTGATGTAAACGTCCTTGAATAACACTAAATATTCATGGGTTACATCTCATATGTGACTTTGTATTAATTTTGACGCTGTCTTTCCCGTTTCTTATGCACGTATTACTATCCCATGGTCGGAAGTTAGAGTGCTGTAGGTTGAAATATTGCATTAAGATATCAATTATTTCATGTCACGTTCTTCAGGTAATTATCAATGTTTTGTACGTTTTGAGACATGCTGTTGTTGGGGAAATTAATATAATAAATAAACACAAACGGCCGTTAGCTACGTTTACATGTTTGCTTTTAGGCGTTTAAGGTGTGTTCCTCGTGCGGTTAGAATATTTCCGCCGGAGGACCAGCATGATACGTGCTTGTGTTGCCTTGCAAAGGCAGGCCACAATCCCGACATTTGTGAACTATGTCTGCGTTTCACCCCCGGACCCAGAAGAGACTGGCTGCAGACTTACTTTCCTACAAGGAATTGTAAGAGGCGGGTGGGGACCTGACCCAAGGGCTTCCCTCGTCTAAATCTAAGAAAGCTAGGCAATCTAAACAGGCTAAACCCTCTTAACCTAAGTTGCATAAGCAGACCTCACCGTCTCAAGGTTTTGATATGTAAATTATCACCCAATTATTTCAACAGCATATGGACTCGGTGAAGTCTCTCGTCCATGCATCCATTGGAGGTCTCCAGCAGGACTTCCAGTGCACTCTGGGAGTGGACCGAGAGTCTGCGAGCTGGTTTCTCAAGCCCACCTCGAGCTGCAGGCGTGGAGGCTTCGGGTCCGGATGCCTAGGCTACCTGGAGAGGGAGAGTTCATCCACAGTCCCTCTCTCGGTGCTGGCGCAGGATCAACTGAGGATTCCTGGGATTCCAGTCCCTGCACCCCCTCCCTCGATGAGAGCGGAGGAGCCAGTTCCGTTGGAGCTTCCTCCAGAGTCTCGGGACCAGAGTTTGGGTGTTGCGTCAGCGACCGGAGCGGAGAGCGCCCTGGGTTCCTCTTTCCCCATGGTGTCCACTGGGTCGGGTTTCGGGACCTCTCTTAGGGGTGATCCGGACACTGATTCAAGCTTGGAGGCTGAGTCTTTCAGCTTTACTTCGGCCTTACGGGTTATGGATCTAAAGATTGCACAGTGTATCCCTCAGGATGCAGTGCAGGCGTCCCGTTCAGACTTGGTTGAGTTCCGCCTTACGGGTGAGGCATTTGCCCCTCGGCAACCCACACAGACACAGCTTCACAGCTTCGCGTTTGCACTTCGACTTACCTGAGCTTGTCAAGAGGTATCAGCTGGGGGATGTTTCCCTCCTTCTCTTGCTGGTCACCCTCGGGGAAGGCTTGACTTCCTTTGGTGCAGCCCCAGCTGCTACCTCTTGCCAGTGCTACCTCTTGCCAAGTAGGACGCCCCCCTGCGGCAGGCTTACTGGACTTATGAGGAAGTTTACCAGAGTGCCATGCAGCAGGTGTGGGTAGTGATCCATGAGGCGTATCTTTCCTCGATTCAAAGGTTGGCTCTGGAGGCGGAGGGGAAGAGTGGGAACATGTCCCCGAATATTGTCCTCCGTCAGGTTTCGGAAGTTCTGACCCATGACTCTCTGTTCTTCATCTTCAGGCGTCACAATCCCAGCCAGTGCATCTGCAGGGGACTATTTACATTCTCTTGTCTCATGTCCCAGTGGGTCGTCTTCTATCCTTCCTACTGGAATGGGAGAGGGCAAGGCAAAACAGGGTGATGTCCACCATTCACGTCGGCCATTTACCACTGTGGCACCGAGGGCCACAAGAGTTCACGGGCATAAGGTGCACTCCCGAGCCTTCCTGTCCGCTCAAGGTAGGAATCCTGCATGACGAAGTTCAGGTTTTGTGGTAGAAGTCTGCAATAGAATGCATACCACCGGATGAGGAGAAGGTGGGTTGTTATTCCACGTTCATTCTTTTTCTGAAGGAGGATGGCGGGTTCCGTCCCATTCTCAACGCCAAGGGTTTGAAGCGCATGTTAGAGGACCAATCTTTCAAGATGGAGACACTTTGCTTGGTGATCCCCTCTGTTCAGCCCGGAGATTGGCTTACGTCAATCGACCTTAAGGAGGCATATACCCATGTGGCAATTCATCCCACGTTTGACCCGTGAAGGTCCCCAGGTTGAATAGGACTTCAGCAACCCATGTTTGCCATAAAAGGCGACTATGCTTGTCGTAAGAGGCGACTAACGGGATCGGGTGGTCAGGCTCGCTGACTTGTTGACACATGTCATCGGTTCCCAATTGCGCAGATCGATGCTAATGTTGTTGACCACTGGATTGTGTGGTCCAGACTCGATTATTCACAGACCTCCGCCATATAGCTGGAATATTGCTGAGTGTGGCGTAAAACTAAACTCACTCACTCACTCACATCCCACGTTCAAGCAGTTCCTCAGGTTCTGTTACTATGGGATGTGTTACCAGTTCATTGTCCACAGGGTATTCACCAAGCCCATGTTAGTACCAGCTTCCATCACACGGTCGGCGTTGTCACTTGTACCGAGACGACTGGTTGCTCAGTGCATTGACTCAACCAGCAAGTCTAGATTCTACCCACATGGTGATAGACATTCTAGTTCGACTGGGTTGGATCATCAACCATCAAGAAATCCGACCTGGTACCCACCCAGGACTTGGTTTTTCTAGGGTGACAACTCATCAGGGTCTTGTCCCTTTGTCGCCCGACCAGGCCACTTGAGTATGGGAGGAAGTGTCTCCTGTCCTCTCACAGCCACAGGTGCCAGCACAGACTTGGCTCCGTCTGCTGGGCCACATGCCAGCAACAATATCTGTAGTGTGGAGGAAGCCTGTCTTCACATCAATATCTTTGAACTCACAGTTGTACGGTTGGATTGCTTTCTGGAACATGTCCAGGGTCAGGTTGTTCGCCTTAAGTTGGAAAACCGTACGCCATGACATATATCCTGAAGCAAGCTGGCACGCTGTCCTGAGTGCTCCTTTGAATGACATGAGAATTTATTCTCTGGTGCAATCAGTACGACAGTCCGGTTTATCTCCTGGGTCTCTAGAACATGCGAGCAGACTCTCTCTCTCGCCAGATCCTGGCCCCGTACGAGTGAATGCTTGATCGACAGATATTCGGTGGTTATCTCCTCTGTTATACGGATCGTTCCAGGTGAATCTGTTTGTGTCCAGTGGGACAAATCAGATACCTGCGTTCTGCTCTCGAATATTGTACTACAGGGCGTTGGGCTCTGTCACCTTCCTGCTGGATTGGACGGGCAAGATTCTGTGGGTGTTCCCCGGACATTCTCACTCAGAATGGCCTGCCACCCCCAATCCAAGGATTCAGTGGGTGGCTGGGTCTCTGTCAGGCCTAGCCTCGAAGCAAGCAAAATTCCTGCAGCAATTCTTGCTTCAAGGCAGGATTTGACAAACGTTCAGTATGAGGATAGATGTTCCCGCTATGCACGCTGATGTCCAGATCGGCGATTGCAGATTCCTTTTCTGCGGATTTAGTCTGAGTACTGGAGTTTCTGCAAGCTCCTTTGGAAGAAGGTTCCATGGCTTCGACAATTCGTGGCTACTCCACTTTTCACACGCCTATCGATGGTGCTCTTCTATGGCAGCACTCTCTTGTACAGTGCTTCTTGGCTTGCATGGATTGGCTGCTCGGTCCTGCTTTCTCACGTTTATCGGCTATTTCCATTCAGTTGTTAACATGGAAGGCCATATTTCTGGTGGGGGTAACATCTGGGCAAAGGGTTGGCGACTTACATGATGACTGTGCTCCATCCAGACCATGTCAGTATTTGCCTTACGGATACTTACCTTCCGAAGGTCGATCAGGCTTTCCATGTGACAGCTCCTATCAAGCTTCCTACTCTTACCCAGTTTTCTACATCGGGGACCTCTGCAACGAGCACTCACCCGTTGGATGTCTGTAAGACACTCAAGGTCTATATGAAATGAACACAAGGGACCCTGGTTTTAGTCAGATGGAATGAAGGCTCACTCACTAAGGGCACTAACTGCTTCAACGGCTTTTCCATCGGCACTGCCCACTGAAGAGATTTGCTCCGCCCCTATTTGGAGCACTTTTCTCAGGCACTATCAGCTTGCTACACATTCTCGTTCTCTCCAGTGGACAGTGTCTTGGTTATCTGGACAGTTGACGCTTTTGTTCATTGTGTATAATTGACATATACATTGAGATTCTTTCCCTCGACTTTCGATTCTCGTCAGTGTTGTTTATATCGTTTATATTAGTGAGTTGGGTTCCCCCTTACAGTGGTCTCTATTTGATTTCACTATGTGGGGAATGTTTTACCTTCGTACTATGTGTGTACTCTTTTTGCATTACTTCCGAGGTTGGCTCTCAGTACCTTACTCCTTGTCGGTTCCCTCCCATAATGCCTCTCATGGAAGCTCCGGGTCAGGTCACAGGTGAGTGTTCCAACATAAGTTATTTTTGTAATTATAATCACTATGATTATGTACTGTGCTAGAATTCTGTTCTACCTAGCTCCCGGTCTTTAGGAGTCTGAGTTAATGCCTATATGTACCCCAAGGATGATCTCTATGAAGAAGAATTAAAAAAAAACATGTAGAGGTATCCAATTCTTTGAAGAGAATCGTCCTTGGGGTAGGGCCACCTCCCCGCAATTTTGTCTACTGATTTACTCAGCAGAAGGAATGATTATACGGGCTTGGGTGCTTTCCTTGTTGGCTGCTCATGCGTGGAGACATGGGTGACCCCACGTGGTAAGGGGCTGTCTAATGAACGAAAGGGTCTTTTTTTGTGGATTGTATTTTTTTTTATGAAAATATTGATATAACTCTCACATGACATTTTCGGCAGCAGAAAATGCATACATGTACCCCAAGCACGATTTTCTTCGAAGAATTGAAACCTCTACAGTGCATTTTTCAGGTTTTTTTCCAAACATGACACTGATTCACTAAAATAATATTATTTCTGTGCAACTTTCCACAGACTATTCATTGCATATATATTTAATTGTTGTGTCTTTTGTTACCAGTGTGTATTTTCTGTATATTTTGTTATTAGTAATAATTATTATTTGGTCACAACATTTAGTGTTTTGAATAATAATTATGATGGGTCACATTTCGTTTAATAGATGGTCAGCACTTTTAGGATTCTAGTTTTCCAGAATTTATCTGCTCCTAGTTTTCTATGTGTTTACTTCTGGGATACTTATTCGTGAATTTACAATATTATGTTTTATGACCCATTGCCTTAGATTTTATCTCGCTTTTATTGAATTTGTAATCACCATTGTGAAATTGACTTGTGACCTTGTATACCTTGCTCTCGTTGCATAATAATACAATTTGAATGTTTCAGGCTTGTCTTTGTTCTGTTTTGCTGCTTTACAGGGGATTTCTTACATTGTTTGTCATAGTAAATTCTTAACTGTAACAAAATTGGGGGCTCCTCCGGAATAGCATTCATTTGACATTTAAGACCGATTGTGAAATTTATTTCAAAATTTTGCAACAAGGTAATTGAGGAACCAGCAAAATGATGTTTGAACGTGACAAGTTTGTATTGTCCCCTGACTCGGAGACAATCAGTCAGTTGAGGAAATCAGATTTATTGCAAATTTCTTCACTTTTCAAACTTGATGCCAAACCTGCAAAGAGGAAATTTCAGATTGTTAAAATTGTGTTGAATCATAATATTGATTAGGGAGGTTTTGAAGATGATGTTTGGGAAATGGTGCCAGAGGAATGTTCGGACCATTTTGAAATAAAGAAACTTGAAATTCAGTTTCAAATTCCAAAAGAGGAAAATAGGAAACAGGAAGAACTGAAAAGGTTGGAAATAGAAAAGGAAAAAGAAATTGAAATGAAAAGGTTTGAGATGGAGAAAGAAATGCAATTGAAGAAATTGCCAGTTGATAGAGAAATTGCTCTGAAGAACCTTGAAAACCCTTCTCAGCCCCCAGATTCTTTCTCATTTGACATTGCAAGGCATGCTAGGCTTGTACCTCCTTTCAATGAGAAAGAAGTAGACAAATATTTTCTACATTTTGAGAAAGTTACTGAAAATCTTAAGTGGCCGAGGGAGTCATGGACTATGCAAATTGTTCTGAAGGGTAAAGCTCAGGATGCTTATTCAGCTTTGTCAGTACAGCAAAGCTTAGATTATGATCTTGTGAAGAGTACACTTTTGAAAGCTTATGAGTTAGTACCTGAGGCTTATTGTCAGAAATTCAGAAATGCTCACAAAAGGAACAATGAGACTTTTGTAGTTTGCTAGAGAAAGGGAAACATTGTTTGATAGGCGGTGTGGGTCTAAGGAGGTCACAAATATTGAAGGTTTGAGACAGTGTTGATGGAAGATTTCAAGCAGAGTGTTCATGCTGACCTTAAGGATAACTTGGATGAACAAAAAGTTGATGACTTACATAAGGCAGCAATGTTGGCAGATGATTATTGTTTGACTCACAAGAGTTACAGTCTCTGGGTAATACAAAGTTTTCTGGCCAAAAGGGCTTTTCCCCGGTTAAGACTTCAGGACATGCAGGTTACAGTGGTGTTAGAACAGGTTCAAATTCTAGTGGCAAGCAGTCACATACTTTTCAGTCTAAGCCTAAGACTACCAGTGGTTCTGATCCTGTTTGTCCGTATTGTATGAAGCCAGGTCATTTGGTGTCTGCATGTTATAAACTCCAGTTGAGAAATCAGGCTATGGGTTCCCCAAATGCTTTTGTGTCAATTGCACCTAAGCCTTTCTTTCCAGGTGGTTCTGAGGAGAGTTTTGTTTGTGAGAGTAAGTCTCCAGTTTCTTTAGTTCAGAAGGAGTTTTACCCTATGTGTCTAAGGGTTCTATGTCACTTGAGGGAGATCATTCTACCCCACGGCCCGCTATTATCTTGAGGGATACTGGAGCTCTTCAATCTCTGATTTTTAAGGGTATTTTGTCTTTTTCTGATGAGTCTTCAGCTAACTCAGATGTTTTCCTTCAGCGTATAGGTGGCAATTCTTCTGCTCCTCTGCATTTTGTGAATTTGACTTCAGATCTGATTTCAGTTGAGGTGAAAGTTGTGTTCTTGACTCTCACACAGTTCTGTGTGTCGATTTGTTGATCGGCAATGATCTTATGGGGGCTAAAGTTGGCGCTGATCCTATTGTCACTGTTGTGCCGGAGAATTCAGTTAGTACTGAAAAGTTGGAGGATTAATTTCCGGGAATTTTTCCTTCTTGTGCAGTGACTCATTCAATGTCGAAAGGCAGTTCTTCCAAGGCTTCTTTGCAGAATGATACCATTTAGGATTTGTCAGGTACATTCATGGATAATTCTTTGTGTGAGGTGGAGACAGATGACTTATCTTGAAAGAGTAGTGGCTCTTCAGGACGTCTTGATAGGTCAGATAGTTTGTCAGGTGGTGAATATGTTCTTTCAAGAGAGCAGCTTCTTAGTGCACAGGGTGAGGATGTTGAAGTGCATAAGTTGGCTGTTTCTTTTGAGGAGGTTGGCAAGGTTCCATTTTGTTATTGCTACAAGGACGGTTTTCTGATGAGAAAATATAGGTTGCCGGATGTTCCTGCAGAGGATGTGGTACTGGAATTATTTCGAAAACATGTACTTTCATTGGCACATAAAAGTCCCATGGCAGGTCATTTGGGTGTAAACAAAACTTGTGAGAAAATTTTGGCACATTTCTTTTGGCCCAGTTTGAGATGTGGCTGAATTCTGTAAGGCCTGTCATGCATGCCAAATTGTTGGAAAACCAAATCAGAAAACTCCTTCCGCTCCCTTAAAACCTATGCCGACTTTTGAGGAACCTTTCAGTAGAGCTATTATTGATTGTGTTGGTCCACTACCTAAAACTAAGTCTGGTAATCAGTATTTACTCACAATCATGTGTGCTTCTACCAGATTTCCTGAAGAAATTCAGCTTCGTAGGATTGTTGCTCCTGTAATTATCGGTTGGTGTGCCAGATGTTGTTCAGTCTGATCAGGGCTCAAACTTTTTGTCTAAGGTGTTTCAACAAGCTATGTACCAGTTAGGTATTAAGCAAGGTGAGTCTAGTGCATAGTCATTCAGAGTCACAGGGAGCTTTAGAGAGGTTTCATCAACCTTTGAAAAATATGATTAAGACTTATTATTTTGAGACAAAGAAAGATTGGGATGAGGGTGTGCATTTGTTGTTGTTTGCTGTCAGAGAGTCAGTTCAGAAAAGTTTAGGGTTTAGACCCTTGTATTTGGTCACAGTGTGTGTGGGTCACTAAAACACTTAAAATAACAATGGCTCAATGACAGACCTGAGATCAATGGTCGAACTGATGTTGTTAGCCGTGATATAGATGTAGGTGATGGTGTGCCTGTAAAGCAACACCCTTATCAAATGAATCCAGTGAAGCATGAAATTCTGCAGAAAGAGGTGAAATACATGCTGGACAATGACATTATTGAATCCAGTGACAGTCCGTAGAGTTCACCGTGTGTTCTTGTACCAAAGAGTGGAGGTGGTTGGCGCTGCTCTGCTGACATGAAAACTGTCAATGCACTCTCACGAACTGATTCATATCCTATTCTGAGAGTGGACGATTGCATCGATCACATTGGTCAAGCCAAAAATATAAGTAAGTTTGACTTACTGAAGGGCTTCTAGCAGATTCCACTCACAGACCGTGCAAGGAAAATATCAGCATTTGCTACACAAGATGGACTGTATCAGTACAAGGTGATGCCGTTTGGTCCAAAGAATGCTCCAGCCACGTTCCAGAGACTCGTCTACAATGTCACATCAGGCCTTGATCATGTCGAGGCTTACATGGATGATGTCACCTATTATGACATGGAGTGGGATGACCATCTTAAAAGGACTTGTGCTTTCTTCGAAAGACTGTCAAAGAGGCAAAGTTAACTCTGAATCTCGCCAAGTGTGAATTTGGGAAGACACAAGTTGAATTTTTAGGGCATGTTGTAGGGTATGACCAGGTACAACCAATTCATGCTTAAGTTGAAGCAATTGTGCATTTTCCATTACCTCAATCTGAGAGAGAACTCATGAGATTTTTGGGTATAGCTGGCTATTACAGAAAGTTTTGTCAAAACTTCTCAAATGTTGTATCTCCACTTACCAACCTCTTGGGGAAAAAGGTAAAATTCAAGTGGGATAACAGTTGTCAGATTGCATTTGACAAAGTCAAAGCCATACTCTTAAATTCTCCAGTATTGCAGACACCAAATTTTGAGAAAGCATTTAAGTTGCAAATAGATGCAAGTGATGTTGGTGCAGGTGCCGTCCTTATTCAAGAGGATGATTCAGGAAAACTCATGCCATCTTACTGCCCTTCCAGTGACATAATTTACAGAGAGCAGAAGGGGGCAACAGATGGATGTTGGGGATGCAAGGATGCAAGGACTTCTTGTAAAGCTACAGACCACAACTGTTTCCAGAACCGTTCAATGACAACCATAGGAGGCCGTTCATCATGCTCACCATCGCCATTTGTGTTAAGTTGCCTGTCAGACTGACAGACACACTTACAGGCAGACTTTATTCAGAATTTAAGGCCTCATGGCCCAGACTCCATCGTTAATATGGTGCGGTAGTATAGTGATATCACATAAATGCTTGGGTTCTTTTTTTTTTTTACAAAATAGCAATATTTGTACCAGTGATAAATCTCTACAAGGTAACAGCTAATAGAATTTAATCGTAGTTGGGTTGTTGGTGTAAAAGGAAGGTACATGCAATTTTCTTTTTCCTTTACATTATTTCTAAAATAAAAAAATGTTTGATGAATTTATTTTCCTTTTCCCATTTCTTCTTTCTTTCAGTCCAAACGTTTATTCTTGCCCCAGGGGCTATTCGACAGTTTGGAGAAATACCTTTCCTTTTGTTGTCTTGTATTGTAATGTTCTACAAACTGCCTTTTGACGTTTTGACACTGGACTCCCTCATGATCTTATTTTCAGACTCAGCTTTATACAGGAAGTATTTCTTATGTTTCATTACCTTTCACAAGAAACCGGGTTTTCTTTGGTCTTTTGCTGTTATTCTTAGATGGTTTGTCTCGGTTTGTCTGGTCTGAGTTCCAGCACGTCGGCATAGACAGCCATTTCCTTCATGTTATGAACATTCCGCAGAAAGTATCAAAGAAATAGCTTTATATTAGTAAACCAAATGTAAATCACATATTTCCTCATAAATAGATAAATAAATAAATAAAAATAAAAAGTAAGTGTAATGCTTATTTTCAGTTAGGTTAAGTTAGGTTAAACTGCTCAAAAGTGCTTTTATGCAATGAATTGTCCTATCGGATTAATACAACAGGTGGGTTATCAGCGATGAATTGAGAGCCTTTTTATGTTTTCAGAAGATCGTAATTGAAAAGGGAGAAAATCCCAGAGCTACAATTTTGAAGCTTGTATTTCCAAAAGATGTTCTGGCAGAGGGACTGTCAGTAGGAGTTGGCCCTTGCAGTTTGGTATTTGTGAATACGTTCGTTGCACAGGCATTGAGGAAGTTGATGAATTGACGGATGTCCCTGCTGTTCGTATATCCTCGCTGACAGATGTTTTGACGTGTGACTCGGCGTTGATTATACAGTAGATTATAACACTGAGACCCATGGCTTGCTAACAGGGGTCAGTGATACTGGTTGATACCTTGAACTCAGGAAGTGTCATTTTAGGTCTGTTTAATTTTGATGTTATTGCCAGCAATTCTTGTTTTTTCCTTATTCAGACTTTCGAAAGTTTCTTGTCATCCAAGATTTGATTTCAAAATCTGAATTCGTTCTTGAAAATGCATCACTGAGTCTCTGTCAGTGAGTGTGAAGGACAGGTATAACTGTGTCGTCAGTATGAAGGTGAGATGATATGAATAGTCAACAGTACCAAGCGGGGAAATGTAAATTATAAAATAAATACAATAATGGTCCTACTTCGGAGCCCAGAGTTCTGTCAGTTTAGATTTGATGTAGTCTACATCGACATATTGGTATCGACCAAACCGATAGGATATTAACCAGCATGATGCATCACCAGTAACACCAAGTCTCTGCTCAAGTATATCAAGACGCATTTCCTGATCAATGGTATCACAAGCAGCGTTTAAATCTAAGAGTGCCAACACTGCTTCACCATCCTTCTCGACTAAATGGGTGATCAACTGTTGTTCAATCACTCCATCTGGCAGGTTGCACAGGGCAGAGGAAGTAGTTGGTGCGACATCCCCTGTTTCAGTCAGAGCTCTGGGCAGGTGCAAGATCCCTTAGCGCTCGATCGCCATAATCACAATTTCTTAGACCACGAGATACTCTTCTTCAAAACTGAGGTATACACTCCATGAGCATCCCAATGCCGAGAATTCAAGAATCCGATGCTTTTTCGCCAGTATGAAGAGAAGACTACACGATCTTGTCCGTGCGAGGGATTGCTACACGAGGTACTGTTGAGATCACAAGCGGTGGTTCATTACAGTCGTTTTTTCACAACAGTGACAATCAGATTGGTGGCGTAGTCGTGGTGACTATATATTTCGACATTGTTCACATTCACTTTTTACCCTTCGTATATATGTAAACGGAATTGTGTAACATCTAACTGCATATAATAAACATTATCTGAAAATTATGAACACGAAACATATGCAAAGCATGAAAATATATGTCATGTATCGCACTTTGTGCATAATGCACTTGCTCTCTTTTCACATTCTTTTGGACACCTGAATTTCACTCACCTGATACTGGAGATGGAAGAACAGTTGATTATCCTGGACTGAAAACACATTAATTTCAACCTAAGCCGTACTTACGCCATGTCACGGATGACTGGAATGGCCCGAAATGAAGTGGCCAGACATTCTGGTGTCCATCGAAACATGATCTCATCTCTATGGAGACGTTCTGAACATAATGGGAACACGAACGATTTGCCACGGACCTGTCCACCAGGTGTGAAGTCTAGCAAAACAATTGCATAGGGAGGAATTGATTCTAGACGGCCACTTTAGCTGCATGGGCCATTTTTGCCTTACGTGAAATCAGTTCCAGAACTGTACGTAACCAACTAAGGGAGTACGACATTCGGCGCTGATGTCCAGCAATTTTGTTCCAACGTCACCGACAACGCCAATGGTGGACACGACACTGAATTAGTGAACTGACCATTGACACCACATCTCATCAAGGACGTGTCACGATGATTTGTGTCAAATAATAGAGATTTCGATATTATCCTGTCAGCATTTGGGCAGTGATTAAGGAAAACACCACAATGAAAAATCCCTGTGTCTTTTTACCATAAACATTGGTAAAACATCACATAATACACTGTAGCCTTATTCCAGTAGTATATATTCCTCACATATTCCACATATTGCAACAGATTGTAACAAAATATCAATTTCAGTTTTGTTACTCTATTTAAACACAGAACTTAAAGTATTTTGTTTACACCGATGGATAATTGAAGACATGCCATCATTCCTCACAAGAGGAATGTACGTATGTGAATAAGTTGGTCTGAATTGGGAAATGATAATGATTATATTCTCTGAAGCTTGGGTGATTTGAAAGTTGTAGCAGAGTTTGAAGTTAGTGATTCATCCACAAGGACAACCGAGTTAACTCATTTCAGCCCCTCCTAGCACGTCCGCGTGGTACAATTAGCTTTGCCAGTCAAAAACAGCGAAACAATGGCAGTGGGTGGTTCAATCTAGCATTTCTAAAAGAAATTATTTACGGCTGGCAAGATGATCGTACATGTCATAGAATTATTTTCAGCCCTTTTCATAAATTTATCAAATACGTTCAAACATTTCATTTAACTAACCCTATTTCATAATCTAATTCAATCATATTACATACATAAATTCAAAGTGTCAACGAAGAGCCATATCGTCCACAAACTGCATTGGCTTGATGCAGTTCGTTCTTTCTTTAGAGTCAAGACCGGGTGTCACGATTTCGTTATTTTCTCTTCTTTGGAGGCTTCTTCCCTCCAATGAGGTTCTGGTGAAGAGGGGTTTCATTGTTCTTTTCCCCCCTGTTTCACATATGTAATAAATTGAAATTCTGTTCTGACATAACCAGATGTTGGTAAAGGGAATATGGTAATATATTAAAACGGAAGGGAGAGAAAGGATCGTCTTGAGCTTACACACGATAATGGTGAATGACAAAAGTTGAAGACAATTAAAGACCTAAAAACATAAACAAACGACTATGTGGAAGATACAGACTTTCTTCCTTCTCACATAATGAGACGTGATTGTCCTTGTACAGTGTTTCCCCAAGCCATTAGTCGTTTACTAATATGATTATTTTTTCTCTATAAACGGTGCTTACTGTGTTCCGTATTACACATATTAATGTGTATGTTTTCTTGCACATAATAGACAAAATAATATGCTGTTAATGTGTTACGACCCGTGAAGGTCGCGGGGTAGAATAGACCTTCCAAAACCCATGTTTGCCGTAACAGGCGACTATTCTTGTCGTAAGAGGCGTCAGGATCGGGTGGTCAGACTCACTGACTTGGTTGACATATGTCATCGGTTCCCAATTGCGCAGATGATACTCATGTTGTTGATCACTGGATTAACTGGTCCAGACTCGCTTACTGAGAAACCGCCGTCATATAACTGGAATATTGCTGAGTGCGGCGTAAAACTAACCTCACTTACTCACCCACGTTAATTTGTCAAAGTGAATCGTTTACGTCTCCGTCTACAATCCTCGCAAACCTGAAATGTCTATGCATTACTGATGACACGTCACGTGTATGATCACTACAATGCACGACGCTTTTTTTCAACTAACATTTTCCTTTCCTTTTAGGAGATGACTCGATGGACACACTAATCACCCTCTGCGCTGTATCAATGGTAGCGTTATTGCTTGTCGCAGTGGCTGGGTGTTACATTTGTTACAACAAGGGTCTGTCCAACTCAAGGTCAGTAGGAAAATGTGGTAATGGATTTTCGGTTTGTTGCAGAGACAGCCATGATCTATGAGTAACAAATACACAGGATAGATATATGCTTAAATTTAAATTTAAAACTGGCTTCGACCAAGTTCTAAATGAAGACGTTTTCCGCACGTGATAATACCTGATATGATCGCTTCCCTTTTATACAAAGGGGCAGACTGTAACATCCCCGGTGTGCCACACGAAGTGTAATATTCAAACACGATTTCACGCTCTGTCTATTGGCCGTAATTAATGGCAAAAGACAGGTCGAAACAAGACAGAGTAACGTATCTGAGTATGGTTTCCATGTTAAACTCTGGGATAGTATCTGAAAAGATTAGCATCAGACAGTGATTGTGTATTGCTCTGACGGTACGCTTTAAACACTGCTATTCCAGAGTCGTGATCCGGTTAGAATCGTTGTGCATTTGTTTGTCGTTAGGCAATTTGGCCATGACGTTTAACTTCAGCATAATGTTTAGCGATGATTTGATACCTTTCAATAACCACTAAATAACCAACTGCCTTCTGCTGGTAGCGCCTGACCTTGGAATTAAAGGGACAAGCTAAGCCGGCTAAACCGCATTCATATTTATACAACTGGATAAAGATTCAGAGTGAAAATACTATCCAAAGGGATGTATGACATTTCACTTTTGAGGTACAATATTTTATCAGGATTTCAAAGAACGTATCCCACTCTTGAAGAAGTTATTCTATCAAGATTGCAACATCCAAAGTCTCAGTAAAGCTTTCAATAAATTGTATAGTAGACAAGTAAAAGAAATGCCCAGATTTAATGCATTCGTGACGGAAATGCTGTTCGATGCAGTTCTTTATGTTAACGTATGCCAAACATTTCGTTATGAACAAGTGAACAATTGACTAGACTATGCATAATTATGTTTAAGACAGGTGACATTGATGGGGCAGGATACGCTCACTTTTAGCTAACTCTTTGTATCACTGTTTCATAGATAGTCAAAGACACATTCTGTCATCGTATCACATGGATTGTCCAGCCTTGATCTGTATACAAACATCACACAATTGCAATACCGATGACACAAATAAGTGCTCATGATACAGACACAATTTTACAATTGATAATTTCTTATGGGTGCGGGAAGGGTTTTCACGCTTCTATTTGTCAGTTAGGATAAAGTCAACTCCTCACTTCAGTACAATTACATTCATAATAGGTCGCACAAGGACCACTGAAAACAAACTTGATGTTTCATTATAGATCCTTCGACCACCACGAAGCAATTAGTTCTCTGGAGAAGGCTGAAGAAGAAGAGGAAGAGGCGGAAAACGTGCAGAAACAACGCAACTCTGAACATATCTACCATGATATCGATACAAATGAAATGGGGCCAGTTATTGTGTTTCTCTAGACTTTTCCTCTGCTGGGTTTGTAGTGAATAGATGTAGTTAGTCACAATACTATCAAGTGTGAACGCAGAAAGGTGTCGTAAAAGTTAAGCTTTGCTGACTGATTTTTCGCTTTCGCCCCGAAACGGAAGGTAACAGGGAAGAGAGAATAAATAGCTCTCTTGTTCATTTTCGGATGTTACAAGCTTTGTAAGTGTTTGGAAGGATGATAATGATGATGTTAATGATGATGCAGCATTGATTAGTTTTCTCCTTGGAGGAGTGACATAAGATAACATTAGAGATCTTGATGCTGATCTATAGATTCACTATACATGTATGAAAATCACAAGTAGAGTTGTTCATGAATGGAAACGGTTTTTCCACACAAACGACTTGATTCACACCTCCTTACCGTTAATATATCCTACGTTCAAATGTTTTTATATTGTATATCTGTCATACAGTTGTACTTTGTGCACACACACGTACAGTTGCTGAATCATGCATATGTATCTTTAGTTATAGAGGAAATAAAGACGATCTATCTATCGAACTATCCGCACATATGCATGTATACACCTACCCGTATATTTATGTGTATATTTATGTAAATGTGTATTGTGCAGTGGAAGACGATGGCAATATGTCTAGATTCTGTCCTTTCAAAGAGAAATGTGGTGTATATGCGTGATTCTATGTAGTTATAGAATGGGACCCTGAACATTGGCCTGCATTGTGCACGGCTCATATAAAAACACGTCACGTTTTGCAACTCACGCATAACAACTACAAACCTGTTACTGACAGGTGCGGCTATAAATAGTTGTCACTGAAAATGGACTATACCAATGGACGATCCCTCTGTGCAGTTGTGACATTAAAGGTAACTACATTTTAACGTCAAACTTAAACTTTCAGTAACTGTTAAAATCTCTCTCTTTCTCTCTCTCTCTCTGGCGCGCTCTGTCATGACGATCTCATTCCCTCCCGCTTTTTCACTCTCTCACAAACTCTCTTCTCTCTCACGTTTTCTCATTTTTTCTCTCTCACGCTCTCATGCTGGTCTGATTCTCTCACGCTTTCTATCGCACGCTTTCTTTCTCACCCACGCTCTCTCACACCACCTCCCGCACACACACTATCTCACACCTCACTTATTCTCTTCTCTCTCTCACGCTGCTCTCATACTCTTTTCACTCTCGCTTTCTCAATCTCTCACTGCGCACATTGACTCTATTCTCATGCTTCCTCACTCATTCTCTCCTCCCACGCTTCCTCATTTTCACGCTTTCTAACCCACGCTCTCACACCTGTCATTCCCTCTTTTCTCAATCTCTAACGCCGCTCAGATTCTCTCTTCACTCGAGAGAGCTCATGATCTTTGTCACACAGCTGTCTCATTCATTTTCTCACGCTCTTTCTCTTACACATATGCCCTTTCTCTTACATCGCTCTCTTTCTTTCTTCTCTCTTGTGATGCTGCCTTTCTTTTCTCTGACGCTTTCTCTCTCATGCTGCGCTAATTCTCTTCTCTCACGCGTTTTCTCTCTTTCTCGCGCTCTCTAGATCTCTCTCACACACGCTCTCACGCCGCTCTCATTCTCTCATCTCATGCCCTCTTTCTCTCTGACACAGGATCAAGAATCCTTCGTTTGGTTATTTCACATTTCACTTCCAAATGAAGTGTTTGTTTAGCGCACTGATACAGTAGTTTCAAGGTCAGTCGATACGTGGATTACCATACATGTATCAAGGTGATAGCGGCAGTGCTATTATATCTGTCAAGTGCTAACACATCCCGTTCAAATGCATTTTTACTTTACCATTACGCGTGCAAGCCGATATGTATATTCTCCGGGAGAAGAATGAATTCTCCGAGAATCCGTGTATTATCAGAAGCTGAAAAAGGGCTCATTGTGTTGTGTTATAATACTGAAACCGTGGATCTATAAATAATATGCGCAATCAATAACAATACAACAGCGTTCATTGGAATGTTTATGTTAAAACCCTGTGAGACTTAATTTTGAGAGCTTGGCGTTTGTTATATGCTTACAGTTATGAAAACGGTGTCCCATGCTACCGTCGCGAGCCAGGTGACCTCGTTTTGGGGTATACACAATATGTGTCTCGCAATGGTTGGGCAGGGTGACCTCGACCTTAATTGAACAACTAAGTGAACATTGTGTGTTTCTGAGTCATGTTGGAGTGAGGAACGTGCATCCTGATATAGATATCTATTATCATTACTGAGGAACACAATGTGTCGCTTGTGTTAACTGCTGACCACTTGAGATATTGCCGTTATAATAATAGCCATGTCAGACCCACTTCGTTCCTGTTACCCATTGCCATATTATATAACATGTCTAACATTTGACTTTTAAATGTGACAGTTGAGTCACGATCTGTGATTATATATAGGTGCGCACTAGGCCTGTTTCAAAAACACTTTGATAATGAGAAAGGCGGTCGGCATAGACTAGTGAGTTCATGATCAATTTTAAGATTACAGTCAGTCAGTTCAATACAATGAGGGGCCGGTGGGGTAGCCTAGTGGCTAAAGCTCTCGCTCGTCACGCCGAAGACGGTTCGATTCCCCACATGGGTACAATGTGTGAAGCCCATTTTCTGGTGTCCCCGAACGTGATATTGCTGGAATATTGCTAAAAAGCGGCGTAAAACTAAACTCACTCAATACAAAGCTGTGATACACGAATGGACAATGCTCCAAAACAGCAATACCGTGTTTTGATACACATTTAGCATTTTTGAATGTTCAGGTCACCTTTCCTAGCCAGTTTTATTGTTGAATGATTATCCATTTCCATCCAGTTTCATAACTTCTCTAACGTAGGGGGAAATTCAGCGTTTCTTATTGTTCAAACGCCTGAGTTTATGAGGTGTTTTCAAAATATGGATCGGCATTCTCTTCTGACTGCTGACTGACATGCTAATGATCGGTATTTATTTCCCCAAATAATTTCCTCCTAGTCATCTTCCTCCTCATCACAGTCGTTACCCTCACAGGACCCATTATATACTCATAGCAGGATGTGTGTGTGTGTGTGTGTGTGTGTGTGTGTGTGTGTGTGTGTGTGTGCATGTATACAGCTTTTAACAATAATGGACAGGTAGAGATTCAACAATGAGCAGGTAGGACGCTGTTCGCTGTGGTAGTGATAAAAAATGAGAATACAGATTAAGTAACAAATAAGTCTCATATAGCTTGGTTACATAGTTTGGGGTTTTTAGTAATATTTGGACGATGGCTGTCCTGAATTAGACACTTATATCAATATTATGACGAGGGATTTACTAGGCTTGGTGTGACAAGATAGTAGTGTCTGGAGTTGAGCGTCTATTGTGTTTAATCAACAAATCAAATTTGTGAACTATTCACCTTAGTATATGGTGACGGAAAGAGCATTTCACTTTGATATCCACAAGAATAACATCGACTGACAATTAAATGCCTGTTTTCGGCGTTTAGATCAGTACATCCTGAGACGGGTTGAATTGGTACAATGAGAACATTTTTTTCACAGAATACATTGAGAAAAATGCTTTACTTCCTTGTTATTTCTTGTTATTTTAAAATTCCATGCTTCCAAGTAGTCTCATACGCTTTTTTTTAAATCAAAGAATAAATATACTGCATGTTGTGTGGTAATAATACCATTTTTGATGAAGGGTTCTAAACGTACTAAATGATCAATAGTACTTCTATTCTTCCGAAAACCACACTGAATATTTGTAATGAGGTTATTGGTCTCCAGATACCAAATTAATTCGTTCCATGGTTCTACAAACTCAGCTAGTTAAAGAAATCGGTCTGTAATGTGATGGATCCATGTGATCCCGGCCAGCTTTGGGTACTGGCACGATAATTGCGTTACGCCATGAAGGAGGAAAATTTCCAGAAGTCCATATTTTGTCAAATATAATCTAAAGGCGTCTCAAGGCATGATTCAGGCAAATGTTTCAGTAGCTGATAATGAATAGTGTCATCACCCGCTGCAGTGGGCATGGTTCAGAGCAGTGTGGAGCTCATGTTTTGAAAATACTTCATTATAGTCTTCACCATTATTGGAATCAAAGTTAACTTATATCTTTTCTTGTTGTTTCTCGTATCTCTGAAATTCAGGGACATAATTTGCCGAGGAAGAATTCTGGCAAGAGTTGCGCCAATTCTATTTGCAATGTCGGCTTTGTTAGTCACTAATTTGTCACCATCTTTAAGATGGTGAACAGAAGATTTTGAGCCTTTGCCTTCGCTGAACCACGTTCCACACCTTAGACATGGGCGTACATGAATTAATTTTTGATACATAATTTCTCCAGGTTTTTCAACACATAATTGTTTATACAACGGCCAGTTTACCTTTATGAAATTCCAACGTAAAAAGGAGGGTAATCATCAGGTCTTATAGCTTTCAGGACAGTAGGGAAGTGATCGCTGCCACAAAGGTCATCATGAACAGACCATTCGAATTCATTGTAAATGTTTGACTCTGTGAGAGCTAGATCAAGTGAAGAATATGACCCAGTGACTGGATGCAAAAACGTATGAGAATCATCATTACAAACATATAAATTATTATCAGAAATAAAATCTTCAATAACTATTCCCTTATTGTTCGTATTTGTACTGCCCCATAGAGGGTTGTGCCCGTTGAGATCTCCCATGATGATGCAGGGCTTTGGCGGTTGATCATACAAACTTTGAAGGTCAGATTCTCGAAGAGCTGATGAAGGAGGTACACATAATGAGCACAAAGTAAGAGCAATGTGCAAGGTAAGTCGGACTGCAACAGCTTGAAGAGGAGTATTCAGCTGAATAGCACTGTGAAGAATGTGCTGTCTAACCAAGATACTAGATCATCCAGTTGCTTTGTACCCTTCGACAGAAAACGAGTGAGCGAGTGAGTTAATATTTAACCTCACATCGGCAATATCTCAGCCATATCGTGACGAGAACATACGTGACAAAAGAATATATATGCATATTATGAAGACCCTGTCGACGAAGGACAGTAAAACCACTAGACTATCACGGTTAGTATTAAAACTAGCGTGGAAACTTAAAAAATGATAGTATCACTATTTGGACAGTACACTATAAAAACAGGCCATACATCGCCAACAACAGAGGGTAGATCACCATACCAGGGACTATGGGGACTTACAGTACCTCTGTTACCTGCATGGTTCCTGGCTGGATTTACACCATCCCCTCAGCTGTTGACGACTGTATGCAAGATTAGCCACAAATTAAAATGACACATATTCTACGATTAATAAAGTGGAAGATTAAATTCGACTCAAACCGTTTTGGGACTTACATACCCTCTCAGTAGGACAATACTTTTACGGTACTTCAACCCACTTCGAGGATACAGCCACTAACAATCTTAGCTGCAAATCCAACTTCCAATCATAAAATATTAATCTATTTACAAATCATGTAACAGGTCTAACTCTTTTAAAAACGCAATGATTAAATGAGCACTAACATTACTAAAAATATCCTTCTTAGTTCTTGATTTAAAATAGTTATCCCTTGTGATGGAACATTAAACACAGTCAAGCAGGATATGCTTGACCGTGGTTCTCTCATCAGAAGGGATGCAAAACGGAGGATCCTCACCTTTCAATAGGTATGAACGAGTATATCTAGTATGGCCAATACGACATCGCTGCATGATTACCTCTTCAAATCTGGACTGACAACCCAAGTAGGAATAACCAATATAGGGTTTTATTTCATGTAATGTATTGATGCCTACCTGGGTGTCCCACTTCTTCTGCATCAGATCATGGATTTAAGATCTAATGTCAGCTTTAAAATCACTGTATGGAATAAGAAGTGGTGTCACAGATTTGTTGAGTGCTGCCTTGGCAGCAAGATCGGCCATTGTGTTACCAGAAATGCCTACATGGCATGGTAACCAACAGAAGACGATGTCGTATTGGCCAGTAGCAAGATCATTATACAATTCAATAGTATCAATTAAAAGTGGATGTTGACATGCTAAATTCTTAATCACCTGAAGACAAGAAAGAATAGATTATATATTGTTTACGTTTAGGGTGTCTTTGAATGTATTGAAGAGCTGTTAATATGGCGTTAGCTTCAGCAGTAAAAATAGAACTATTATCTGGTACTCTAGAAGATATTGTTCTGGATCCAATGACAGTGGCACAAGCTACGGCGCCACCATCTTTGGACCCATCTGTGAATAAGGATGTATAATTGCTATATATATGTTTTAGTTGATTATATTCTTGTTTATATTGTAATTCATTAGTTTCTGTATTTTTAAATGTGGTTAATGTTAGGTCAAACTGTGGCCTAACCAACTGCCAAGGGGGAGAGGAAAGAAGACGGAAAGGAGTTATATTGTCCAGCTCAATACCAACAGCGGCAATAAACGGTTTTATTCTGAGGCCAAGAGGTGGAACAAGAGAAGATGTTTTGCTATACAAATCCTCATAAAGAGGATTGAACACACAGTTATATGCAGGGTTAGATTTGTTAGAGTATAGTTTTGTGATATATTGTAGAGATAATTTGATACGGCGTTGCTCAAGAGATGGTTCATCGACCTCAACGTAAAGACTGTCAATAGGTGAAGTTCGGAAAGATCCTAGACAAAGTCTTAAACCTTGGTGGTGGACAGAATCAAGAATCTTAAGGTTGCTTTTGCAGACTCCACCGTATATGATTGACCCATAATCAAGTTTTGAACGGATGAGTGAGCGAAAAAGGTGTAAGAGGGTAGTTTGATCCCCTCCCCACTTTGAGTTGGAAAAAAAACTTTTAATAAATCTAGTGCCTTTAGGCATTTAGCTTTTTTTAAGGGATTTAATGTGCGGTAAGAAGGTTAAATGAGAATCGAAAATTAAACCCTAGAACTTGGCCTCCTTTACAACTTTGATAGGAGTGCCATTTAAAGATAGTTCAGGGTCTTTATGTGGCCTATATTTTCTCCAAAAGTGCATACAATTAGTTTTGGACTGAGAAAATGTACAGCCGTTTTCAAGACACCATTTGTTTATTTTATTTAAACACAACTGTAATAGTCGTTAGGTAGTATGCATATTTTTACCACGACAAGAAATATTAAAATCATCCACAAAAAGTGATCAGTCACTGGAATCGTTTAAAACCTTCGACTGATTGTTGATCTTAATACTAATTAATGTGACAGACAAGATACTGCCTTGTGGGACACCCGATCCTGATTATAATAGTCAGACAATGTTGAACCCACTCGGACTTGAAATTGCCTGTCTTTTAAAAACTGTGATATGAAAAGAGGTAAACGGCCCCTTAAACCAAAGTCCTTTAGAATGCCATGTTTCCATGTGGTATCGTATGCTTTCTCTAAATCAAAGAATATTGATACTGCATGTTGTTTATTTACTCTAGCATTTTTAGCAAAGGATTCTAGACGTACCAAATGGTCAATGGTACTACGATTTTTCCTGAAACCACATTGAATATTTGCTTTAAGATTATTGGTTTCAAGACACCATGTTAATCTATTGTTTACCATTCGTTCCATGGCTTTACAGACACAACTCGTTAAAGAGATTGGCCTGTTATTCGAAGGATCAGTATGATCCCGGCCAGGCTTTGGTATGGGAACTACGATGGCATTACGCCATGAATTTGGGAAATTCCCTGTAGTCCATATCATATCAAATATATTAAGGATATGATATATATCATCATGTCCTGTTGCTGTATCATGAGCTTGCTCAAAGGCTGTATATAGCTCATGTAATGAAAATAGTTCATTATAATCTTCACCATTGTCTGAGTTAAAATTGATTGTTTTCTTCTCTTGCTGTTTCTGGTAATTCTGAAACTCAGGGAGGTAATTTGATAAAGACGAATGTTTCACCAAGCTTATTGGCAATGTCACCCTTATTTGTCAATACATCGTCACCATCCTTCAGATGGTGGACAGTAGATCTAGAGCCTTTGCTCTTTATACGTTGAATCATATTCCATTTTTATTCAATATTTTTGAAATTGGTGTGTGGGAATTTATCTTGGAAACATAATTTCGCCAAGATTGACGCTTACAGCCTTACAGCCTTAGCATTTAGAATTTTAACTTTGTCTAAATTATGGACTGTAGGATACCGCCTCCTACTCTCTCTGCCCTGTTTACATTCGTCATTAAACCATGGTTTACAAACGTGTGGATTTGCAGAGGACTTAGGTATAGTTTCATTAGCTATATTCTTCAGTTTATCAGAGAATACCTGAATCGGATCCAGACTATTGACAGAAACGTCAGTTTTCAAGTTTTCAGTGCACAGCGTCTGAAATAATGTCCAGTTGGCCTTACTAAAATTCAACTTCGTTGCAGGAGGGTTATCAGTAGGATTTAAAGCTGTAAGAATTGTTGGAAAATGGTCACTTCCACAAAGGTAATCATGGACTGACCATTCAAACTCATTGTATATATCGGGATCTGAGAGTGACAACTCATGAACAGAATACATCCCTGTACCATAAGTGGATGTAAATAAGTGGCTGATCCATCATTAAATATGCATACGTTGTTATTGGATATGAAGTCTTCAAGTACTTTCCCTGTAGTGTTAGTATCAGTACTTCCCCATAAAGGGTTATGTCCGTTAAGATCCCCATGAAAATACAGGGTTTGGGAAGTTGGTCATATAGATCCTGAAGATCAGACTGCTGAACAGCTGAAAATGGTGAAATGTACAAGGAACAAAGCGTGAAAGTTATCTGTAAAGAAATCCGTACAGTAACAGCCTGAAGACTGCTTTTAAGGGGAAGAGGACTATGAATAACACCCTGCCTCACTAAAATATAAACACCACCAGTGGCTTTATCACCTGGTGGTGAAAACGAATGAAATGAGTTATACTGACGCGAGTCAAATCTATCTGTACTTTTCCAGTATGTCTCTTGTAAACTAAAAGCTGATGGTTTAAAATCTTGTGATAATAGTTGACGATCATTAAAATTGTTTCTAAGGCTTCTGCAATTCCACTGGACAACATTATGAGAGAAACTCATGGGTGCTCAATGGGAGAGCGTGCACGAGACGAAGTCCCTTTATGCTGAGATGGCTGAGAAGGGCTTGTCTCCATAGCTAGCGGTTCATAGGTGCTTTGAACCTCTACAGGCACTTTTAATGGTAAAGGCACCTCAATATGTTTAAGGGCCCTGGTTTGCTTTCGTCTTTGTTGTTTCTGTTCTTTGTTTTTGGGACATTGTTTTCTTTTCAGGTTCATGATGATTGTTGTGCTAAGACGTCATATTAGGTAGTGGTAAAGGATTTGTTGTAAGAGTAGTTTGTGATGATGCTGGTGACATGCTGGTATGTTCAGCATTGACTTGGTATAAAATAACTTGGTCATCCGAGATCCAGTTTATAGCAGTTTGACAACCAGAATCAACTTTGAGTGGGGAAGAGGAGACTGCAGCAGAATAGGTGAGAATAGTAGATGAAGCAGATAATTCATTATCAGCCAGTTTCCTTGCATCAGCAAAGGAAATGTCATTTGTGTGTTTGACTTTCAAAATTTTTGTCTGTCTCACGAAAGAAGGACATGCCTTTGACGAGCTCATGTGCTCACCCTTACAATTTGCGCACTTGATGTTTTCAGTGCAGTCTGTGCCATCATGGTTTTTACTACACCGGAAGCATAACTGGGTGTTTTTGCAAGATCTTGCACCATGACCAAATTGTTGGCATTTGAAACAACGGAGTGGATTTGCTATGTACACATCCACACCGATGTTGAAATATCCTGCTTTAACAGAAGGTGGAATCTTTGTAAGGGCAAAAGTGAAAAGGTAGGTGTTTGTTTTTATGGTTTTGTCACCTTCTCTCCTTGTAAACCGTTTTACAGACAGTACTCCTTGAGACTTCATTTCTGCCACAATCTCTTCTTTAGACATGTCTGAGAGGCACATTGCACGATCACGTACAATGCCTCTGCATGAATTTACGGTCTTGTGGATTGATACGACATTCTCAGTGTTGGCAAAATGATGAGCTCTGAGAAGATTTTGAGACTGTTGCCTCCTTGCACATTCAACTAGAAGAGAACCGGACCGGAGACGTGTAACATTTTTAACAGTTCCACAAATGCCTTCAATAGATTTTGAAATAACAAAAGGATTAACTTTGAGGGGTGTACCATCACTTCCATCGACAACAAGAAATCGTGGTCATGAATCAATACTATTTATGGATTCCTCATCAGAAGATGTTGCAGCATCACTAACAATGTGCCTTCTTTTAGTTTTTGATCTGGAACCAGTAGGTAGTTGGGTAGCCATAATGAAAAATATATTCGACACCCTTGCTCCCCACCCACCATGGAGTGTCAACATGGACGGAATTGCAGCGGAAGCCAACTACAAAACCAGGGCTACAAGGATGCTATACTCCAGCAAGAAGGACGCAGGTAGCTATAATAGTCAAACAGAGTAAAAGGTCAGGCTGGTCCGGTCCTAGACAATTACCTGATGACAAACAGAACCCGGGGGTCATTAATGCCAGTTTATCCAAGGTTTTAAATGATTCAGTTGATGGATCATTATTTGTGGATGATTTTAATATTTCTTGTCGAGGTAAAAATATGCATACTACCGAACGGCAATTGCAATTGTGTTTAAACAAAATAAATAAATGGTGTCTAGAAAATGGCTTTAAATTTTCTAAATCGAAAACTAATTGTATACACTTTTGTAGAAAATATAAGCCGCATAAGGACCCAGAACTACTTTTAAATGGCACTCCCATCAAAGTTGTCGAGGAGGCCAAGTTCTTGGGTCTAATTTTCGATTCCCACTTAACCCTTTTGCCGCATAAAAACAAAATGCTTGAAGGCACTCGATGTATTAAAAGTGGTATCCAACTCAAAGTGGGGAGGGGATCAAGCAACTCTCCTACATTTATACAGATCACTTCTCCGTTCAAAACTCGATTATGGCTCCATCGAATATGGTGGAGCTTGCAAAAGCAACTTGAAACTTCTTAATTCTGTCCATCACCAAGGTCTAAGACTTTGTCTTGGGTCTTTTAGAACAGCACCTATCGACAGTCTCTACGTTGAGGCTGATGAACCGTCTCTTGAGCAGCGCCGTATAAAATTAACTTTACAGTACATTACCAAATTATACTCTAATGAATCTAACCCTGCATTTAATTGTGTCTTCAATCCCCTTTGTGAAGATTTATACAACAAGAAATCTTCTCTGGTTCCACCTCTAGGGCACAGAATGAAACCCTTTCTTTCTTCAGCCGGCATTCAGCTGGAAAACATAGCCCCCTCCCGTCTTCTTTCTTCTCCTCCTTGGCAGATGGTTAGGCCACAAGTTGACCTAACATTAACTACATTTAGAAAATCAGAAACTAATGAGTTACAATATAAACAGGAATATAATCAAATGAAGTTTAATATAGAAATTATACATCCTTATTTACAGATGGGTCCAAGGACGGTGGCGCAGTGACTTGTGCCACTGTCACTGGATCCAGAACAATATCTTCTAGATTACCAGATAATAGTTCTATTTTTACAGCTGAAGCTAACGCCATATTAACAGCTCTTAAATATATTCAATGACACCCTAAACGTAAACAATATATAATCTATTCAGACTCTTTCTTGTCTTCAGGCGATTAAAACTATTTCTTGTAAACATCCACTTTTAATTGAAATTATTGAATTGTATAATGATCTTGCTACTGGCCAATACGACATCGTCTTCTGTTGGTTACCAAGCCACGTGGGCATTTCTGGCAACACAATGGCCGATCTTGCTGCCAAGGCAGCACTCAACAAATCTGTGACACCACTTCATATTCCATACTCTGATTATAAAGCTGCAATTAGAGCGTATATCCGTGATCTGATGCAGAGGAAGTGGGACACCCAAGTGGGTATCAATAAATTACATGCAATAAAACCCTATATTGGTTATACTTACTTGGGTCGTCAGTTCAGGTTTGAAGAGGTCATCTTGCGACGATGTCGTATTGGCCATACGAGATATACTCATGAATACTTATTGAAAGGTGAGGGGGTTAAAGTACTGTAAAATTATTGTCCTCCTGAGAGGGTACGTGAGTCCACAAACGTTCAAAGAAAATTCAAACACTCCGCTCTTTTAATCGTAGTATATGTGTTCTTTTAAATGTATGGCTGTATGTGCCTAAATTGCTAGCGACTGAGGGGATGGTGTAAATCCAGCTGGGGTCCATGCAGTTAGCAAAAGTAATGTAAGTCCCCATGGTCCCCTGTATGTTGATCTACCTTCAGTTGTTAGCAATCCATAGCCCATTTTTATATTGTCTTGTTCACTATAGTTAAACTGTTTTAGATGTAATCACTAGTCTTAAATGTATATCTGTGATATTTACTAGTGTTTTTACTGTTCGTTGTCAACAGGGTTTTATTTTCTTATATTCATTTTACAATGTCAGTATTACTTGTTCTCGTCACGATATGGCTGCAAGATTGCCGATGTGACGATAAATATTAACTCACTCACTCACTCACTACTTTCTATGCAGGTCTCATTATCACCAGTTTCCTGGACATTATATAACACCAGGTTTTATCCCTGCTAGCTCTTCTCGGTCCTCTGAACGTGTGTCTATCTTGTCTCATTGTGTCTCTATATCTGTTATTTTGTCATTCAAAATTGTCAATATCCATTCTAATAATATCTTTCTATTGTTCATAGGAGTATATTTCTTCTTTAGGTTCAGTGATGTCCAATTTCATAGATTTTATGTCCTGTTCGTCTGAACAAATATCTTTAGCAAGAGTCCATAATCTGGAGCAGGTTTACCTTCCGTACTTCGTCTAAATCGGTGGAAGGGTTTATCTCGACATCTCTGGAGAGAAGAATAATGGATGATATGACAATATTCGCAAGGAGGGATGGTGATTGGAGAATACGAGTATTACCACGCCAGTATTGGTGGAGTTATAAAGATGGAAAGGATGAACACTCATTGATTAAATGACCTACTGCTCCCACTGGGTAAAATAATTTCATAGCACTTCAACCCCAGTCAAGGGTACAGCAAACGCAAGTTGCAGTAAAAAAACTCGTGTTACCTATCTATACAATTGTATCAGTCTGATCAGTTAAGACCCGTGAAGGTCCCGGGGTAGAACAGGCCTTCAGCAACCCATGCTTGCCATAAAAGCGACTATGCTTGCCGTAAGAGGCGACTGACGGGATCGGGTGGTCAGACTTGCTGACTTGGTTGACACGTCATTGCGCAGATCGATGCTCATGTTGTTGATCACTGGAGTGTCTGGTTCAGACTCGATTATTTACAGACCGCCGTCACATAGCTGGAATAATGCTGAGTGTGGCGTAAAACTAAACTCACTCACTCACTGATCAGTTAAAATTGATATTTTCAGCTCGTTCGTAATATCGAAAACAACAGAGGGTTTAGGACTTTTATGTTGCTGGCCTGGGGTCTATACACCTATGTGTCTTTCTAACACTGTTTCTAAGCGATATAAGCCGCTGTGATCACCAGAAAAATATCTCTTGTTCTCCTTTGCACGCATCCCTTGTTGTGTTTTTACGACTTGCCTTCCCCGGCTCAAGCCGCGCGAACCTAATCACTGCGCATGCGCTGTGGACGCAACACAGCGGCGAAAACCACTTTCCCCCCCAACGCTGGGTGAAAATTCGTGTGTTTTTTTAAATCGCTTTACTTTTCAACTCTATTATTTTAGCTGGCATTTCTGATAATTTGTTACTTAAGTCCAAAAGGACAAATCGGAATCTGCAAAGTTGTGTTTTGCGTTGCATGTGACATTTTTTATATGAAACTATGCAAATCGGTTTGCAAATCGGTTTAGGTGTTAAGTGCTCTACATTTAATAATATAGCCCATGGTGAATGTGGGTGGTGACCCCTAACATACAATAGGAGTATAAACTATTGACTAAAATTATGAAGTTTGTCTGATTCTGGTCATACCAAAAAATGTTATTTAATGGTGTTAAAGGCTGAAGATAATGTTATGTGGGCTTCCAAGTAGCAGGATCAGTTTGGGATTGTGTTCTGATTTGGGAACAGAAATTTGTTTATTTTCCGACCTGAGGTCTATGAGTGGAAGATGTGTGTCGGCTTAAATGTATTCATGAACATCATTGGTATACCTCACTTCAAAACGGCACCAAATCTATGTCGTATTCTCACTTCAAAGTATCTTTTTCCAGGTAATTGTAATTTAAGAAGGTTAGAGTAGCACACGCTCAGTTAAGATGTTTAGAAAAATAGTGAGATAATGTGTTTTGTATTTACTATATCTGATAACTTACAATTTTATTCATTATCTTTAAATGCGAAGTAAGCAATACACGCCATTGTTCAACAGTTTGGAAACCACTATGAAGACATATCTTTGGCTTTATTATTAAAGTTAAGTTACACAGAAGTAATTGTCCACTTAGTCTGCCATGCGGACCCTAAAACAATATATCCAAGAAAGCTTACGCAAGTCTTGAGTAAGTGGTAAGTTATCATAGTTTCTGGAAATGAAGAACGTCCCTGGGTCCATTTCATAATATTTAAGTATTATAATTTTGGATCTTTTTTCAGGGGCTATATACAGTAGTCAATAGTCCTATTCAGGAATTTCAAATGTATTCACGTTATCATAAAATGCTGGATACAACATGAAGTCCTATACAAACACACAATCAAGTATGAGATTTGAAAGTTATTTTGATAAAAATCTCAATACAAAATGTGAACACAAAATATCAAATATGTGTATGAGATTGTATGGACGTATATACATGCATACTCCCAGTGGGCTGCGGTTTCATCTTAAAGGTTTTAAGAACACGATCAAAGGTATGTTTTTTCCCTGGAATTACCGATATAGGTGATCTGAAAAAAATGGATTTTTTCTTTCTTACATTTGTATGAGACGTTCCGATTTGTCAGATGAAAGGTCGTTTTGACTCAACTTGTACTGAGTCCTCAGAGTACCGTACCCCTTACTGATAACAAAAAGTTTGCCTGTATTTCTTATCCCACCACAAATACACAATTTGACTCTACTTCCAAGAGAAGCGTAATATTTTTTTAAGAAAAGTCAAATCTCCTTATGGATATTTAAGTCATTTCTGTACTGAATTCAGTAATGAGTTAGTCCAAATGTTAGTCCAAATAACTTGCAGTCTCGGGTATGTTTTATCTTTCCTAGAGAAGAGAGCAGACGTAACCCAACACGACAGAATGACCATTGTCTACCTAAGCTTCGTGGTATTTGGTGAGTATGTCGTTGTTTTCGCCAGTCGACAATGGAACCATGTTAAATAAATGACAGTACTTGTGTTGTGAACTTGCCATGTGTATTATCAAAGAATAATAATTATATAAAATGATGCAGGCAAAACCTATGCAGAATGACCTATATAGTCTGTTTAATTGTTAATTGTAGTTATGCACACACTATGTCTTTAGGCATGTGTCCATGAATTGTCATGTTTTCAATGATATTCAATGTTCAGATTTGTTATTTAACACGTTACTGTTGTGAGACTCGTGCTACTTGTAACAAATGCTGAAGTCTTGGGAAATGTCTGATGTTATCACAAATTTCCAGTGATCCATTTAGATTTTCCCTTATGTTCCAGGTAAACACTGAGCAGACAGGCAAGACTGTTATCTTCGAATTTATTATTATATTTGTGACTGTTGATTTGCTTCAAAGTGAATAATTCATGTGTTTCAGTACCAGGAGTATTTTGCGTAATCCCTTGTGCTCCGGGGTTTTATGGAGAGCTTTGTGACAAGCATTGCAATGTCAACTGCCGCTCTCATGTCGACAACCAAACACATTGCGATAAAGACACTGGAGCATGCTTAAGTGGTTGTCTGCCTGGACGGTGGGGCAGCCAGTGTGATTTTACTTGTAGCAAGAATTGCGTGGATCGTGTATGTGTCTATCAAACTGGACAGTGTGCGAAAGGATGCACAGAAAACTACATAGGAGATCTGTGTGAAGTATACATAGGTAAAATAACAAAGTTTATATAGTAATGATTTCATTGACAAAACAGAAATCGGAAACAACCAAGTTATATCACTAGGAACTATTAAATCTGTTCACGATCTGTTGATGCATATGGGAAACTGTGCCGGGCTGTTGCTCCTGTGCAATATTAGTTGGTATGATTGCAACTGTTTTTAGCTGTGTTTCTGTGTGTCACTTCTATAGTAAAACTCTATGTATCATAAGAGTCAAAGATGCCATGTGTAATTTTTGGAGGACACAAAGATGCTACGATATATCTGACAAAGTCACATTGTAGAAATATCCCAACATACTTGCATTTTTCACGCAATATGCCTATGTAAAACGCACAATATAATCATGTTGATTTTCCAATGAACCATTCTAGATCCAGGGGAACGCTGAGGAATTAAGCCTCGTAAGATTGTGTGTTTCTCAGCATTATAGCCATTATTTCACAGTTGCGTAGATCGATGTCCATGATGCTAATCACTGGATTATATGATCCAAACGCGATTTTATTTTGTACGGGCCACCGTCATATACTGTAATATTTCTTCCTCCGGCGTTTAAGACTTTTCATCACACGTTAGGCTGGCACGTCGTTAAATACATGTCTTTTCATTTGTTTGGAGAACAGAGTTGTTATCGATTTCAGTACCCCATTTAGAGACGTTAACGGAAACACCAACAAAAGGTCCAACAGAAGGGACACAATCACACAAGCCAGATACCACCGCCCCCGTCATCACCTTCACCGTCACCACCTTCACCGTCACCATCACCGTCTTCTGCATCGTCATGGTCGCCATACGTGCGTAAGTTCCTATTCGACTCGTATTATCATTTTCAGGTTCCAATAAATGTGATGTCACTATTATTTACTATGAATTGCAGGACGATAACGTCAAGATGTTTAGGGTAGGGCATGTTTACCGTTATGCGGATGTTCAGTGATAAACTTATGTAATTGTCATGGCGATTTTACCGTCTACATCATGAGGGATGTCTTTCTGAGAATACTGAAGGCCTTTTTTTATTTCTGTAAGTCTCTGTCTCTCATCCAGGTCGTTGTATATTTGATTTATTCTCTTCTGAGCCGAATACCGTCGTTGGAAATCTACGTAAAGAAGCCAACAAATTTTATTCGCTTACATGTACAACTTTTATTCCTGTCATAAAAACAGAAACTACTCTACGATCTTGACTAGAAATAGAAACTTTTCATACGTCAACCATCCTTGATAGTGAAAGGTTTTAAAGAAAAGGCGAGCATGACCTGCCCCAGTGGTCATGAAAACCGGCTTTCAACAAACCAAGCCTGCCCACGATAAAATTTAAGGCATCAACAACTTACTATCTATGTACTTGCTCATATGTTTTTGGAGAATTCCGTAGTTGGATCTCCCCACAACACAATGCATCTGTGATCTGTTTGGTGGCTTATTGTGTTTCATTCTATCTTGATCATTTGTCATGATACATGTATCAATCACAGGAGTGCATCGTCCACAAGAGATTTTTCCCTGTTGTTTTGGAATAGTTCTTGATAAAGAATTAAACATAAACGTCGCTGTTCTCGTATGAACAGTACATATGATACTGTCTCAGGCGCAAGATTATGTGTACAATGGTTTACAATCTTGATCGACCTATTATTGAACACTCAAAACAAAACTCAAAACAAAAGTTTAGATTTGTTTTGTGTGCATAGAACAAAACATAAAATCTGTCAAGTGATCTCTTTCAAAGGATTTGGACACTGTTGGACCAAGGAAAGTGACAGAAGGGTTCGGATGATCAGCTTCGGTGACTTGATTGATATGTGTCTACTTCTTTTGGATTCTAGAAGTTGTGTAGATGAAGGACGAGGACAATTTTATGGATATACAACTTCGGCGGCGTTTTGACATAGACTTTACTTTCGATATATACATGAGATGTCTGAGACGAGAATGAGTTGTTTATACAATAGAAAAGGTTCATAACACAGACATGGTACATGATTAAGTAGGTAGATGGACGCCAGTATAAAATATACATGGTTGTATACATAAGGGATTAAGGATGCTGATTGGCAGCCGCTAGGGAGTGATGTGCATAGGTATTTACATGGACGATAAGGAACGGTTAGAACGCAAGTAATGTGGAGACGGACACAAGGGGAAATAAGGCATCTCGAGAGACAGTGGGAAGATGAACATCAGCTTGGACAGTTCTTCGTTTGACATAGTGGTTGGCCAGAAGGTTAGTTGCTTTCTTTCTTAATTCCGCGCTCAGAAAAGTTCCGGCTATATGGCGGCGGGTTGTCAGTAATTAGGTCTGAACACAACAATCCTGTAATCAGCAACAAAGCATTTTTGAGACATTTGCTTTAGTTTGTTGCAGATGTAGTAGGACACTTTCCAGGATTCTGAGACGTGGAATAAGACACCAAGATCGTTGCTCTTAAAGAGTCGCAGTTTGGTAACTGTGTTGATTGGTTTTGACCTCCAGATATTCTCCAGTAGAGTAAACACTCCCCAAGCTTTGCGTATTCTTGACTGTACATGTTGGCGTCGGCCGTAATGTTGCTGTAAGATAGGAGACCTGTTGCAATTCGTCGTTACTTGGCCTTGCAGTATTACTGGCAGTATAGATTTTAATCTTAAGGATATTGGTCTTCTAAGCGTTGGTCTTCAAGTCAATCGTATCTCCTGCTGTGGCAAGGTCTTGTGTTTTGCTTTTGATGTCTTGGAAATATTAAACGAACAGGACAATGTCGTCAGCAAAGTGAAGATCTTCTAGAGTTTTGGGTCAACTGTATTTAGTGCCTTGTCCAAGTAGAAGGTGGAAAGGGGGGGGGGGGAAAGAGACTGCCTTGTTTCGTTTATTGTCATTTTACATGTGACGGGCGCCGCAGTTGTTTACAGCATTTTGTCACTACATTGGCAGTTTAGCCTTAACAATATTCTATAAAAAGATTTAATCATGTCTAATATTTTGATGAAATGTATGACACCAGGATCATGTGCCACTTTGTATTTTTTTTCAGGTATATCAGATATCGCAGACAGTTGGATTATGGTGAGTGGTTTAAAATTTAAAGTCACATCAAGAGAATTTCAGCCATGTCGTGACACTGAGAGTTGTATACTGATAACCTTCGACGATATGAATACATGTCGACAAAGGAGAGTAAACAAAATAGGCAATCGCAGTACGCCAAAAGCGGTCATTAAACTACATTTCTATACATAACCATATAATGCAAGAATCAGTTCGTAGTGCTTTTGCTCCTTGTATTGACCCCAGCTGGATTTGAGCATCCCTTTATATGTAAGTGATTGTGACAAATTTAGCTACGGATTAAAGGATTACATAATCTACGAATAACAGAGTGGTAGGAATAGATATACTTTGAATGACGATGGCTTATGTAGCCTCTCTGGGGAATAATCATTTGGCGCCCTTCGAATGTAGAACCGCAAATACGCTCTAGTATCATACAAATTCTGAAAAATCATAAATATATTTTCTCATATACAAAACAAACGCACCCATCAACTCAATTTCTTTTGCAAAACTATAAATAGATGAGATAGTGATAAATACTACCTCACCACCCTGTATGGTCAGGCACGATCTTGCACGAAACCAACTCATAAAAACGCATTTTGTAAATCCATCTGGGGTCCATGCAGGTAGCAAAGGTACTATAAGTCCCAATGGTCCCTAGTATGGTGATCTACCTTCCATAGTTGGCGATCTATAGCCCGTGTTTTATATTGTATTGTCTGCCTTAATTGCTAGAATGTTTCACTTTTGCATGCAAGTTTTATACCCATATCTGTGATACCGTAGTGTTTTCACTGCCCATCATCACAGATGTCATTCTTGAAAATGTTTTCATTTTTCTTTCTAGCTTAACCCCTCGTTAATTACGAGGGGCATCTGTTTAGGGTGTCTAAGTTTGTTCTGAAAGCAAATATGTCTCAAGTAGTCACCTGCTTATGTGTTTAGAGCTTTAGTCTTACAAACTAAGATGATTAAATTATTCAAATAGGTCGTGATTTCTGGTGCTTAGATATAATGAAACATGTTCTTGCAGCTGGGAAATGGCGTACTGATCTACACGACGCGAGTTATTGGGGAGACGTATCTCGTGTGAAAAGAATCTTGTCAGAGGGACAGGCAGATATAAATTGTGTGGATGTATATGGGAGAACACCAATTATGTGGGCAGCACGTCAGAACCAAAAAAATGTATTTGACATTCTTGTGAGTAGTGGAGCCAGCTTATCACTGACAGACAAGAGCGGGAACAACATGCTTCATAGTGCCTGTCATGGTGGACATAAAGATATTGTTCAGAATATTCTCTCAAAGGGATCAGTAGATATCAACAGCAAAGACAGATACGGTAGGACAGCCGTAATGATGGCAGAAAGCAAGGGTTACAAAGATTTGGTTGAATTACTCGTTGGCAATGGAGATGATCCGTCATTACACGGTGACATTGGAAACACAGTTCTCCTCGGAGCCTCTTCTCGCAAGTGAAACTGGATTGGTGGAATATGTGCTCTCGCACAATAGTGTTAACATTATCGCAAGAAACAAGGCTAGAATACCAGGACTGGCCACTGTATTACCTTCTTGTGTCTCTTGGCTGTAAGACAAATTAAGTCTACTAAAGTGAATGCGTACTTCTACACAGACAAATCACATCAACATGGCTCTTTTTGTGAGAACAACCTACATACCTTGTTTACTCATACTGATGTGTAATTTCTCAAAGCAGAAATGACAGCTCGGTTTTGATATTTTCTCTACGATTTGAATATTTGTTATCAAATTAATTGCAAACTTTTCATTTTTTCCTGAAGCTAAATAGTTTTAATGATCACATTTATAATGATGACCTCTCTCACATGCAGTGGTACACCTTACATCCATGGAAAGCAAATCACAATAAGCAGAGAAAAGCATATATACTGAACTACAAAAGAAACGTCGCACTTTTCAAAGTCATCTTACTCACACCTGATGTGGAATTTGATAGGTTGACTCACAGTTTATGCTATTGTAACATTACAAATATGGCATTGACCATTCATAACACATCATTTTAAAGAAATGAGATTTTTGAGTAGGATTCAAACTCATACCCTTTCCTCGAACATGGTAATGCTCTCGAACACAGCTTTCTGAAAAGCATGATGCACGTGCAAATCCCTGGTCTAGTGGGTATAAAAAGGACCCCAAACCATCACCCTGTTATTCGATTCCTGATCACTGTCACCATGCCACGTTTGACTCGAAATGAGAGGGAACAAGCCATCGGACGTCTTCACGCTGGTCAACGTCCACGGGTCATTGCCAACGACTTCAACAGTGGTGTTCGGACAGTCGAGAGACTGCACGAGCGGTACAATGCAACCAACAGCACTAACGATCGTCAGCGCAGTGGCCGTCCCAGGGTAACAACAGCACGTCAAGATCATCATCTTCATCGGGAGCACTTGCAGGATCGCTTCCGCACAGCGACAGAATCGGATCGAGCGACTGTTGGAACCCACAGCAGACCGATTTCTGCAGCAACAGTTCGTCGTCGGCTGAGAACGTTCAACCTGGCCTGTCGACATCCTGCTCAGGGTCCTGTCCTGACAGTTCGACATCGTCGGGAACGTGGTCTGTGGGCTCAACAACATCGGAACTGGCGCTATCAGCAGTGGCGGACTGTCATCTTTTCAGACGAGAGTCGTTACTGCATATCCGTGGCAGATAGCAGAGCTAGAGTTTGGAGAAGGAGGGGTGAACGGTACATTGATGCATGTCTTATGGAGAGGGACTCGTGGGGAAGACCAAGCATCATGGTTTGGGGTGGCATTGGACTGAACCACAAACTTGGACCCCAGGTCTTCCAGAACATTGGTCCTGGTCGAGGAAATGGAGTGACTGCTGTCCGTTACATCGATCAAGTGTTAAGAGCGCACGTTGTGCCACATTTCGCCCGTCATCCAAACCACGTGTTTCAACAGGATAATGCACGTGCTCACACAGCCAGGATAACGAAGGACTTCTTCCAACAGCACAACATCCGTACATTGCCCTGGCCTGCTCTAAGTCCAGATCTGAACCCAACTGAGCACCTATGGGATGGAATTCAGAGAAGGATGAATGACCTTCGACCAAGGCCGACAACTGCTGCAGAACTCACGGCAGGTTTTCTCAGAGTGTGGAATGCTATCCCCATGGCCTTCATCAACCACTTGATACACTCCATGTATAGGCGTTGCATGGCAGTTATCAACGCAAATGGTGGTCACACACGCTACTGACGTCAACCCTGAATGTCAAGGACATGACCTCATCATGTGGCACCATGTGTTGTCAGACTTGTTTCTGGTGTACTTGTTAATCAACAGGACAAAACAGTTCCTTCAATTTCAACCTTAAATAAGAAATATGTTTCCACATAAATAAAACAGTTTGAAATGTGTACATGTACGACGTTTCTTTTGTAGTTCAGTGTATATGCATAACCTAATAATACCCAAATAATCACAAGCACAACCTTAGTCATCATTTTATATACAAGACATAATGGATATGTATTTCAGTGTTGATATATCACATCCTCAAGTTTATGTGTGAGCTCTTTAAACACATTTTAACCAGCCACAGACGTGCTGTATTTGTATTGTTATAGAGTAACAATGTGGAATATGTTTTGTACAGTTTTTACATTCTATTTTCTTTGAAATAAAGACCATTCATACATTTCATTCACTGTTTAAAATTCATCTGGCAAAGGTAAACACACCTCAGATAAGCGCCTTTCAATAACCATAAATTAAACCCTATCGCTTCCCTCTCGGCGTGTCAAAACACCTACCGCTGCATACCCATCAGTATAGCCTCCGGCCATGACTTCCTGGTCAGTATCCCATTATCTTCTGGCTGAGCTCGTGAGCACGGCTCACTCCATTGTTTAAAGTTTTCTGAATTACCTTTGCCAGTCTCTGTGACATTACACAAGCCTACGGCGTAAATATGCCACACCACTGCATTGTTCATTTAGCTTTAACCAAAAGAGTTATAGTGAAACATTGCCGCGGGTCTTACATAACAGGTTTGACTGCATGTTCCTTGCACATACCTTGCATTCTGTATTTTTTGTATGTATTACTTGACTTAATGAATAGATGAAACGTTACTAAGTTGATGTTGTACTTACTATTTGTACTTGAATTATTTTGAACCTATATCTGATTAAATTTATAACTCTTATTGTATTTCTTGAATACGTATGATTAAAACATTCACTGGTAACGTTTATGTAACGTGTACGCTTAATAAAGTTATATCCTATTCTATTATAAGTCATGATATGAAATATTAGACCCTATATTGTATATGTAACTTACTATTATGTTACTCTTGATGTTATTCAGGTACTTCTATCTATATAATAGTAAAACATACAGACATAAAAGTAATCTGCAACGATGTGATCATTTCTGATATCTGTTACAGACGATATTAATAATCCACTGATTATTTATATATATTGATGTTATCAATTCGTGCCTTTTTCAATAAAGACTCTTGAACTGCAGTCAGACTTGTTGGTCATATTTTGATATTGTTCAGTTTTAGATAACTTGTGAGATACAGGCAAACAGCCCGATCTCAGTATTTTTCCAGGTCCAGGTTGTCTACGTGTCTTTTCTCATGTTTTGCTGTTGTATTTATGTTATTTTGTCATGACAACATTCCCATTTTTGCACATCACTAGACTTTTATAACAAACAGCCTTTTTATCCAGTCCCTTGCTCTGCATTAAGGTGTGTAATATCAAAGCTGTAGAACATTTTGAAAATATTGCACAATCTAATATACTAGTATTTATCTTAATCTTTCATGCAATGAAAACTGTTTGAATTGTTCGTATGTTCTTGATATTGTTGAACTTTGAGCGTACCTTATGTAGTGGAGTCAGCGCATATTAGTAACTATTTAGTTTTGTATATATAAATATGTGTGTAGTTTGCAGATATTAAAAGAGAAGACATTTTCAAACCCTTAAACAATTACCTTGTCACGCGCTCTATTTTCATAGAATCCTTCACTGTCACAAGCCTATAACGTGCAAAGAAAACGCCCTTTCTAATTCATTCCACACATCCCGATAAAGTATACATAGTAATGTATTAATGAGGAATTGTTCATTCGTATTAGATGGTTAAGAGGAAATGTTTTACTCGACAGTAAAATTCGGCTATAACAAACTCAAAGTTTATCTCGCCATGCGCATTTCAAGCTTTTACAGCCTATGTCTATTACAAAACAGCAATTCGTTACAGCATGTTCGTCATAAAAATATTATACTGAACCAATTAACAGGTTTTAGAATGTTGTGTTTTCATATTACGGTTTCATACACATTATGGCTCTTGTGATATTTTTTTATCTGTTGAATAATAGATGTTTCAATGCAATGGACCTTTGATTCTGCTCCTTTGCAGTCATTACATAATTGTGGTTTCGGGATTCTATAACGAATGAGTGATGAAGTAATATACAATACAAACTCTCATGAATAAGCATGCATGACAAAAGAAATCGATAAATCACAGTAAAATAACAAGAGGTTTTGGGTTCATTCTTACGAAAGCCTAATGCTGCCACTTTTGTAGCGTAAAATATATTTTTCAAAGACAATTCTCGTTACCTCGATTATGTAAGCGTTGATTCGAGTGTTTCCTCGTTATTTCAATACTTTTCTCGTAACTTCGAGTATTTTTTTCGTTCTTTCAAATGCTTTTTCGTTGCTTCGATTAATTTCTAGATACTCGATTCAAATATTGATTCCTATGGAATTTGGTTGTCGTTTCAGCCGGTGTTAACCAAAATGGTTACTTGTATCTTTACAGTCATAAGACCTTGGTCCCTAGAATGGTGATCTAGCTTCAGCTGTTGGTGATCTTTAGCCCATTTTTATATTATGTCTTGTCGAAATTGTGCAGCTAATTTTAACTCCATGTGCTAGTTTTAAATTCGAATTGTGTTACTCTAGTTGTTTTACAATCATGTTTGTTCTCGTCACGATATGGCTGAAATATTGCCGATGTGACGTTAAATTATAGCTCACTCACTCACTCACTCACTCATGTTTCGTTATGTCACTGGTATTATTACTGAAGAATTGTGCACCTGTCTGTCATTCATTTTCTTTTATCCCTCGTGGGAATAAACTATGATACTGATTCGAGATTTGGATTGTTTTTAAAAGCCATCTTATTCGTTTATTCATTAGTGACGATTGAGTGGTTTTGGTTGCAGGGTAATTGGAAGTCACTATATCTCTAATATATATAATCGTCACTAACGAATAAACGATATATATTGTTGTTGGATGTATGATAGGAGGGAGGTAACTTGTACACTTGAATATAGCTACATACTCTCGGTTCACTAAATGTTTACAGAAACGCGAAGCAGAGGTAGTGCTCTGCTTCGCGTTAAACCCCATTTCACCTCATCTTCTCAGCAACATTTCTGTGAACATATTTAGCTGTATACCTGTACAAGTTGCCTCCCTTCTATCATACATCCAGGCCATGTTGACACAAAGTGATATATAGCATACCGAGCACGTAGACAATTTGAACTAATTCATCTCGGCTGTCAGTAATATGTTTTAGTTACTTGGCATACCCTACAACGACTATGCAGCGTGGGTTCATCAGTAAAATGACACATACTTAAATAATTTTAATCACAGGCAAATGTGAGTCACACGAACACCAAATCAAGCACGCCAGATGCCACGCTCCACATGCCATGGCACAACTTACTCAGACTGTAGCACATACAACATAACAAACCACGCACTCTCCATGCCATGCCATGAAAATACGACGCAGCAATTACACCTCATGACATCACACACACGTCACAAACCAAACATACCACATAACATTCAGCATTAGACACTAGACACTAGGTATGTCAGGGATCAAGGCTTTTATTCTAACAAACCACCAGCGGTGGTACAAGAGCATGTATTGTATACAAAATCAGTATTGCAAATAACATGATCGGCATGACAGTTAACGACACAGTCGTCTTAACATGCAGCCATACATTACAACAAATTTAGACATTTTGTTAATGCGGACACATTTTTTGAGCTAAGCAGGTTTTTAAGTTTATAGAGGTTAGGAAAATTATAGTAATGTGCACTGATGGACATTAGCTACTGTAACGGCTGAACATGTCGGCATGTCAGCATCATGTTTGTAGGCATTCTGTCAACGAGGTTCATTTAACTGTATTCCCTTACGAGTTGCCTCCCTTATATGACTCCCCTACATCATGTTCATACAACGTGATATGAAACATACAGAGGTTATAGATTCGGCTCCACAGACTAGAACGGTACAATCATGAAAATTACCGGAAACATGTTGTTGAAGATCAGTTTAGTTGTGTGGTGAAGGGTTCCTGGGGTCCTGTGTAAAAGAGGAACAGACACACTCGTATAAACACTCCAAACGGATCATGACAGATGGCACACAACTCACAACCACACACACTAAAGATAACACACAATACACACACCCTATATAACACGCTACGCACGCCACATGACACACTGCACACCACATACACCATGTACCACACACTATACACACCATACGACACACAATACACACTACATAACACACACTATACACACGATAGGCATTACAAATACTGTATATTACACACACAACACACTACACGAACCCAATAGCACTCACCATGCACACCACATAAAACTGTCACGGCAATTTATAAGCCCTACCCTCTGCGCTCACAGTAACTGTATAATCGTGTTTTGTAAAATATGGCATATGCTACTGCCATACCTAATTCGTTGTTAGTGAGTGAGTGAGTTTATATTTAAAGTCACATCGGCAATATTTCAGCCATATCGTGACGAGAACATTTAACACTGAAACAGATAATATGTATTTCATAAATAAACCTGCCAGCAAAGGACAGTAAAACAACTAAACTCATGGGCAAAAGAAACTTATCACCCGACATTATTTGTGTTAAAAACGACAAAAACAAAAAAATGTCAGAAAGAATGTTTATATAAGAAAGATAAGCCATTTACACAGCAAAAACTGTATTTGTTGATGCCCTGTCAATGTTCATGCATGCAGGAAGTGAGGTAGATGACACATGGGGTGGACGTGAAAGTTTACACAGAGGATTGCATTCACAGAGTGTGTGGAAAACTGAATCTTGGAAGTGTCTGAGCACTCAGTACCTAGTGTGTCCACCCCTTGAATCAATGCACGCTAGTACACGTCTCCGCATTGATGTCGTCAAACGCCTGATGACGTCAGGAGGAATCCTCTGCCACAGTTCCAAGAGAACTTGCTCCAATTGTTGGCGATTTGCTGGTGGTTGCTGTCGTTGTCTTAGCTGTCTGTCGAGATGATCCCAGAGGTGTTCAATGGGATTCATGTCTGGGGAACGTGCTGGCCAGGGCAAAACGTTGATGTTGGCGTTGTTGAGGTAATCTTCAACGATTCTGGCAGTATGCGGACGTGCATTGTCCTGTTGCAAAAGAACACCTCTTGGCTGTTGACGCACAAAGGGCAAAACAACTGGCCTCAAGACTTCGTCCCTATACCTTTGGGCTGTCAGATTTCCATGCAGGATGACAAGCTGTGTCCTCTGATCAGCACAAATCCCACCCCACACCATGATACCACCTCCTCCAAATGGGTGCACCTCTTGAATGCAGTTCCTCGCCAATCGCTCACCTCTACGTCGGTATACACGGGCTCGGCCATCATTTCTGTACAAGTTGAAACGACTTTCATCAGTGAAGAGCACTCTCTGCCAGTCACGTCGCTGCCACCGACGTACTGTTCGTGCCCACTGCAGCCGACGTTGACAATGTTGGCGGGTCAAGGGCATTCCACGGAATGGACGGCGAGCTCTGATACCAGCAGCACGGAGACGTCTTAGTACGGTTCGTCTGCTGATGCGGTGTCCCAAGGCTGTGGTCGCCGTTGACGTCGCTGTGACGAATCTGTTCCGTAGGTGTATCGTACGGATATGGCGGTCTTCGGCGGGCGTCGTAACCCTTGGTCTACCTGATCTTGGACGGTCAGTGGTCTGACCTGTCTGCTGAAAACGTCTCAGGAGGTTGCTGATTGTTGCCTGGCTGCAGTGGAATGTTCTGGCAATCTGACGTTGTGACGCCCCCATATGGGCCATACCGATGGCCCTATTGCGTTGCTCCGATGACAGTCGTGGCATAACTTTGATATGCTTTTTGATAATGCATGATTGCACTGTCGAACAGCTGTATTTATGCAACCAATGTGCACGAGAACTTTTGGTTACACTCAAAAAACCTTTTTCACTGTTTTTCGTGCTTTCACGAAAATCACAATATCTCGGGTTTTTTGCTTGCTACTCAGCTTAAAAATGTGTTTTAGCGAATGTTTTCTCAGTATGTTTTACCTAGTTCAGTTTTGTTTAGAAGCGTAAATGGAAATTTTAAAGTGATAAGTTTCTTTTGCCCATGAGTTTAGAATATCACAGTTACAATTTAAAAGTAGTGTGGAAAGTTAAAACTAATATTACTATTTCGACAACACAGTATAAAACACGGGCTATATATCACCAACGACAGAAGGTAGATCACCATACTAGGGACCATGGGGACTTACAGTACATTTGCTTCCTGCATGGACCCTAGCTGGATTTACATCATCCCTTCAGCCGTTAGCAATTCAGGAAATCTAGCCACAAAGTAAAAAGACAGTTATTCTACGATTAGAAACAGTGGAACGTTTTCATGTACTTTAAATGTTTTGGAACTTACGTACCCTCTCAGGAGGACAATAATTTTACAGTGCTTTAACCCCCCTCGAGGATACAGCCACTAACACTCTAAGTTACTAATTCAAACTTCCAAGAATATTTATCTATTTACAATTCATTTAGCAAATTTAAGTCTTTTAAAAATGCAACAATTAAATGAGAGCTAACATTATTAAAAAGAGTGAGTGAGTGAGTGAGTTAACATTTAACGTCACATCGGCAGTATCTCAGCCATATCGTGACGAGAACATTTAATTCTGAAATGAACTATATGCCTATTATAAAACCTGTCAACGAAGGACAGTAAAACAACTAGAATATCACAGAGTAGAGTATAAAACTAGTAACTATACCTAAAACAATTTATCTATAGAGGACAATACAAGATAAAAATGGGCTATAGATTGCTAACAACTGAAGGTAGATCACCATATTAGGGACCATGGGGACTTACAGTACCTTGGCTACCTGCATGGACCCTAGCTGGATTTACACCATCCCCTCAGGAGTCAGCAATTCGGGAAATCTAGCCATTCAGTAAAAAGACATTTATTCTACGATTAAAAACATGGAAAGTTTGAATTTACTTTAAATGTTTGTGGACTTACGTACCCTCTCAGGAGGACAATAGTTTTACAATACTTCAACCCCCTTTGAGGATACAGCCACCAACAAGCACAGTTACCAATTTAAACTTCCGATAATAAAAATTATCTATTTACAATTCATTTAATAAATCTAATTCTTTTAAAAATCCAATAATTAAATGAGAACTGATATTAGTAAAAAGGTCCTTCATACTACGTGATTTAAAATAGGTATCCCTTGTGATGGAATACTCCACGCAGTCAAGATTATTAAAAAGATCCTTCAAAGTTCATGAGTGAAACAAATTATCCCTTGTGATGGAATATTCAATACAGTCAAGCAGGACATGCTTGACTGTGATTCTTTCATCACAAGGGATACAAAACGGAGGATCCTCACCTTTTAGTAAATATTCGTGAGTATACCTCGTACGGCCAATGCGACATCGTCGCATAATGACCTCCTCAAATCTGGAGTGACAACCCAAGTAAGTATAACCGATGTAAGGTTTTATTTCATGTAATTTATTTATACCTACTTGGGTGTCCCACGTCTTCTGCATCAGATCACGGATATAAGATCTTATTGTAGCTTTATAATCTGAGTATGGAATAAGAAGTGGTGTCACAGATTTTTTGAGTGCCGCCTTAGCAGCAAGATCGGCCATTGTGTTGCCAGAAATGCCAACGTGACTAGGTAACCAACAAAAGACGATGTCGCACTGGCCAGTAGGAAGATCATTGTACAATACAATAATTTCAATTAAAAGTGGATGTTTACAAGAAAGATTTTGAATCGCCTGAAGGCAAGAGAGGGAGTCGGAATAGATTATATACTGTTTATGTTTAGGGTGTCTTTGAATATATTTAAGAGCCGTTAGTATGGCGTTTGCTTCAGCTGTGAAAATAGAAGTGTTTTCTGGCAATCTAGAAGATATTGTTCTGGATCCAATGACAGTGGCACAAGCTACTGCACCACCGTCCTTGGAACCATCTGTAAATAAGGGTTTATAATTGCTATATTTAATTTTTAATTGATTATATTCTTGTATATATTGCAAGTCATTTGTTTCTGATTTTTTATATGTGGTCAATGTTAGGTCAACCTGTGGCCTAACCAATTGCCAAGGAGGAGAAGAAAGAAGACGAGAAGGTGCTATCTTATCCAGCTCAATGCCAGCAGCAGTAATGAAAGGCTTAATTCTAAGCCCCAGAGGGGGAACAAGAGAAGGTTTCTTGACGTACAAATCTTCATGACGAGGTTTAAAAACACAATTAAATGCAGGATTAAAATATACTGTAAAGCTAGTTTTATACGGCGTTGAGTAAGAGAAGGCTCATCTGCCTCAACATAGAGACTGTCAATAGGAGAGGTTCTAAAGGACACAAGACAAAGTCCTAGGCCTTGGTGGCGGACAGAATCAAGTAGTTTTAGGTTGCTTTTGCAAGCTCCACCATATCCGATGGAGCCATAATCAAGCTTCGAGCGGATAAGTGATCTGTATAGGTGTAGGGGAGTAGCTTGATCCCCTCCCCACTTTGAGTTAGAAACGACTTTAAGTAAATCAAGAGCCTTCAGGCATTTTTTTTAGGTATTTGATGTGCGGTAAAAAAGTTAAGTGGGAGTCAAAAATCAAACCCGAAACTTGGCTTCCTTGACAACTTTGATGGGAGTGCCATTTAAAACTAAACTCATGGGCAAAAGAAACTTATCACTTTAAAATTTCCATTTACGCTTCTAAACAAAACTGAACTAGGTAAAACATACTGAGAAAACATTCGCTAAAACACATTTTTAAGCTGAGTAGCAAGCAAAAAACCCGAGATATTGTGATTTTCGTGAAAGCACGAAAAACAGTGAAAAAGGTTTTTTGAGTGTAACCAAAAGTTCTCGTGCACATTGGTTGCATAAATACAGCTGTTCGACAGTGCAATCATGCATTATCAAAAAGCATATCAAAGTTATGCCACGACTGTCATCGGAGCAACGCAATAGGGCCATCGGTATGGCCCATATGGGGGCGTCACAACGTCAGATTGCCAGAACATTCCACTGCAGCCAGGCAACAATCAGCAACCTCCTGAGACGTTTTCAGCAGACAGGTCAGACCACTGACCGTCCAAGATCAGGTAGACCAAGGGTTACGACGCCCGCCGAAGACCGCCATATCCGTACGATACACCTACGGAACAGATTCGTCACAGCGACGTCAACGGCGACCACAGCCTTGGGACACCGCATCAGCAGACGAACCGTACTAAGACGTCTCCGTGCTGCTGGTATCAGAGCTCGCCGTCCATTCCGTGGAATGCCCTTGACCCGCCAACATTGTCAACGTCGGCTGCAGTGGGCACGAACAGTACGTCGGTGGCAGCGACGTGACTGGCAGAGAGTGCTCTTCACTGATGAAAGTCGTTTCAACTTGTACAGAAATGATGGCCGAGCCCGTGTATACCGACGTAGAGGTGAGCGATTGGCGAGGAACTGCATTCAAGAGGTGCACCCATTTGGAGGAGGTGGTATCATGGTGTGGGGTGGGATTTGTGCTGATCAGAGGACACAGCTTGTCATCCTGCATGGAAATCTGACAGCCCAAAGGTATAGGGACGAAGTCTTGAGGCCAGTTGTTTTGCCCTTTGTGCGTCAACAGCCAAGAGGTGTTCTTTTGCAACAGGACAATGCACGTCCGCATACTGCCAGAATCGTTGAAGATTACCTCAACAACGCCAACATCAACGTTTTGCCCTGGCCAGCACGTTCCCCAGACATGAATCCCATTGAACACCTCTGGGATCATCTCGACAGACAGCTAAGACAACGACAGCAACCACCAGCAAATCGCCAACAATTGGAGCAAGTTCTCTTGGAACTGTGGCAGAGGATTCCTCCTGACGTCATCAGGCGTTTGACGACATCAATGCGGAGACGTGTACTAGCGTGCATTGATTCAAGGGGTGGACACACTAGGTACTGAGTGCTCAGACACTTCCAAGATTCAGTTTTCCACACACTCTGTGAATGCAATCCTCTGTGTAAACTTTCACGTCCACCCCATGTGTCATCTACCTCACTTCCTGCATGCATGAACATTGACAGGGCATCAACAAATACAGTTTTTGCTGTGTAAATGGCTTATCTTTCTTATATAAACATTCTTTCTGACATTTTTTTGTTTTTGTCGTTTTTAACACAAATAATGTCGGGTGATAAGTTTCTTTTGCCCATGAGTTTAGTTCTGGTTCCTTATGCGGCTTATATTTTCTACAAAAGTGTAGACAATTTGTTAAAATTTAAAGCCGTTTTTAAGACACCATTTATTTATCTTAGTTAGGCACAACAGCAGTTGTCGTTCAATAGTATGCATATGTTTACCTCGACAAGAAATATTAAAATCATCCACAAAAAATGATCCATCAATTGAATCGTTTAAAACCTTGGATAAACTGTTGATCTTGATGCTGAATAAAGTAACAGAAAAAATACTGCCTTGTGGAACACCCTGATCCTGATTGTAATGATCAGACAGGGTTGAACCCACTCGGACTTGCCTGTCCTGTCCTTTAAAAACTCTGATATGAAAAGAGGTAACCGACCCCTTAAACCAAAATCATGTAAATCCTTTAGAATACCATGCTTCCAGGTCGTATCATAAGCTTTCTCAGGATCAAAGAAGACTGATACAGCATGTTGCTTATTTACAATAGCATTTTTGACAAAGGATTCTAATCGTACAAAATGATCAATGGTACTACGGTTTTTCCTGAAACCACATTGTATGTTAGTAATAAGGTTATTGGTTTCAAGATACGAAGTGAGTCTGTTGTTTACCATTCGTTCCATGGTTTTACAGACGCAACTTGTTAGGGATATTGGTCTGTAATTTGATGGATCACTATGATCTCGGCCAGGCTTTGGAATAGGGATAACAATAGCATTACGCCAGGAAGTTGGAAGAGTCCCTGAAGTCCATGCTGTGGCAAAAATATTGAGAAGCGTTTCCAAACATGAAAGAGGTAGATGCTTCAGGAGCTGATAGTGAATATTATCAGCCCCTGTTGCAGTATCATGAGCTTGCTCAAGGGCGGTATGTAGCTCATGTATTGAAAACAATTCATTATAGTCCTCACCGTTATCTGATTTGCAGTTCACACTTTTCTTCTCCTGTTGTTTCTGATGTTTCTGAAATGCAGGAGCATGATTGGATGAGGATGAATGTTGAGCGAGAGTTTCGCCAAGTTTGTTGGCAATATCGGTTTTATTAGTTAATATATGGCCATCATCCTTCAGATGGTGAACAGTAGATTTTAAACCTTTGCCTTTAATCCTTTGGACCATGTTCCACACCTTTGAAATTGGCGTGCGTGAATTTATTTTAGAAACATATTTCCTCCAAGACTGACGCGTATTCTGTTTAAATGTGCGTCGAGCCTTGGCAGCTAAAATTTTAAATTTGTTAAAATTATGGACAGTCGGATGTCGCCGAAAATATATTTCAGCTTTCTTCCTGCTCTTCCTGGCCTGTTTGCAGTCATTATCAAACCATGGTTTACGAATATGTGGAACTGCAGACGATTTGGGTATAGTTTTGTCAGCAATGTCATTTAGTATATTTGAAAACAACTGTATGGGATCTTCGCTGTTCGCAAATACATCGTGTTTTAAGCGATTAGTACAGTGTCTCATATAATGACCAATCAGCCTTGGCAAAGTTCCTTCTTGATAAAGGTCCAGGGGATAAAGCGACTGGAGGTTCAACTATATTAGTAAGACGTAACATCATTCACAGCGATGTTCATTTGAATACCAATCTCCAAGTCGTAGCTATTCGCCTCAGCCTGCACATTGCGTTTACTCTGTGCTCTTTGTACATCCCACCTTCATCTGTTCTCCGACAAACTGATCTCCAAAATCTCTGTGATCAATTACCAAAGCCCTGTATCATCATGGGCGATTTGAACGGGCACAACCCTCTATGGGGAAGTACAAGCACAAACCATAAAGGTCAGATTATTGAGGATTTTATATTTGATAATAGCTTGTGTGTTTTTAATGACGAATCAAACACCTATTTACATCCTGGAACAGGAACCTATTCTGCACTTGATCTGTCCCTCGTTGATTCGAATGTTTACAACGAATTTGACTGGTCTGTTCATGATGACCTTTGCGGAAGTGACCACTTCCCAACTGTCCTAAAAGCTATCAAACCCGATGATGATCCCCCTTTATCACGGTGGAATTTTAATAAAGCCAATTGGCCTTTATATGAAATGCTGTGTATGGAAAAATTAATACCGGAAAACTTTATGAATGTATCAGATCCGATAGAGTTGTTTTCAGCTGAGTTAGATGAAATCGCTGACCAATCACTTCCTAAGTCCTCTGAAATTCCACACCTTCGAAAACCATGGTTCAACAATGAATGTAAACAAGCAGGAAAGTGTAGGAAGAAAGCAGAAAAATACTTTCGCAGACATCCTACCGTTCACAACTTAAATACTGTTAAAATTACGAGTGCCAAAGCACGACGAAAGGCAAAGGTTCCCAATCCTCTGTTAAACATCTCAAAGAAGGAGATAAATTGATAACTGGTAAAGGTGACATTGCCGATAAAATTGGTGAAACACTTTCCAGAAATTCATCATCATCAAATTATATACCTGAATTTCAGAAATATAAAAATCGACAAGAAAAACAAAGAATTAACTTTGACTCTAATAACGGTGAAGATTATAATGAAGTATTTTCATTACATGACCTACATACTGCTCTTGAGCAAGCTCATGATACTGCAGCTGGTGATGACAACATTCATTACCAGTTACTGAAACATTTACCTGAGACATGTCTTTTGACACTTTTGGAAATATTTGACCGTATTTGGATTTCAGGAAATTTTCCTCAGTCGTGCCCCAATGCCATTGTAATCCCCATACCAAAGCCTGGCCGAGATCATACAGATCCCTCAAATTACCGCCCTATATCGTTAACCAGTTGCGTGTGTAAAACCATGGAACGAATGGTAAACAATAGATTAGTCTGGTATTTGGAAACGAATAATCTTATCACAGATATTCAATGTGGTTTCCGGAAAAAAACGAAGTACTATTGATCATTTAGTACAATTAGAATCCTATGTTAAGAATGCTATTGTAAATAAACAACACGTTGTATCAATTTTCTTCGATCTGGAGAAAGCATATGATACCACTTGGAAGTATGGCATTTGAAAGGATTTATATGATTTCGGTTTGAGAGGTCGTTTGCCTCATTTTATCTCACAATTTTTAAAAGACAGGCAATTTCAAGTCCGAGTGGGATCATCCCTGTCTGATCATTACAATCAGGATCAGGGTGTTCCACAAGGCAGTATTTTGTCTGTAACACTCTTTAGTATCAAGATTAACAGTTTATCCAAGGTTTTAAATGATTCAATTGATGGATCATTTTTTGTGGATGATTTTAATATTTCTTGTCGTGGAAAAAATATGCATACTATTGAACGGCAACTGCAGTTGTGCTTAAACAAAATTAACAAATGGTGTCTTGAAAACGGCTTTAAATTTTCTAAATAGAAAACCAAGTGTATACATTTCTGTAGAAAATACAAACTGCATAAAGACCCAGAATTTTTTTTAAATAACACTCCCATCAAAGTCGTTAAGGAGGCAAAGTTCTTGGGTTTGATTTTCGACTCACATTTAACGTTTCTCCCCCATATCAAATCTTTAAAAAATAAATGCCTGAAGGCGCTGGATTTATTATTATTGTTTCTAATTCAAAGTGGGGAGGTGATCAAGCTACCCTCCTACACTTATATCGATCACTTGTCCGCTCAAAACTTGACTATGGTTCCATCGTGTATGGTGGAGCCTGCAAAAGCAACCTGAAACTATTAGATTCTGTCCATCACCAAGGTCTAAGACTTTGTCTTGGGTCCTTCAGAACTTCACCTATCGACAGTCTCTACGTTGAAGCAGACGAACCATCTCTTACCCAACGCCGTATAAAATTATCCTTACAATATATTACAAAGTTATATTCTAATGAGTCTAATCCTGCATTTCACTGTGTCTTTAATTCAACTTATGAAGATTAAACAAGAAATCATCTCTTGTTCCACCTCTTGGGCTGAGAATTAAGCCTTTCATTACTGCTGCCGGCATTGAGCTAGATAATATAGCTCCTTCTCGTCTTCTTTCTTCTCCTCCTTGGCACTTGGTTACACCACAGGTTGACTTAACGTTAACTACATTTAAAAAATCAGAAACTAATGAATTACAATATAAACAAGAATATCATCAATTAAAAAACAAATATAACAATTACAAATCCTTATTTACAGACGGATCCAAGGACGGTGGCGCAGTAGCTTGTGCCACGGTCATTGGATTCAGAACAATATCTTCTAGAATACCATATAACAGCTCTATTTTTATTGCAGAAGCAAGCGCCATATTAACAGCTCTCAAATATGTTCAAAGACACCCTAAACATAAACAATACATAATTTTTTCTGACTCTCTTTCGTGCCTTCAGGCTATTAAAAGCCTATTATGTAAACATCCACTTTTAATTGAAATTATTGAATTGTATAATTATCTTGCCACTGGTCAGTACGACATCGTCTTCTGTTGGTTACCCAGCCATGTTGGGATCTCTGGTAACACTTTGGCTCACCTTGCTGCTAAGGCAGCACTCAACAAATCTGTGACACCAGTTCTTATTCCCTATACTGATTATAAAGCTACCATGAGATCTTACATCCTTGATCTGATGCAGAGGAAGTGGGACACCCAAGTAGATATCAATAAATTACATGAAATAAAACCATATGTTGGTTACACCTACTTGGGTTGTCGGTCCAGATTTGAAGAGGTCATTATACGGCGATGTCGTATTGGCCACACCAGGTATACGCGTGAATATCTTTTGAAAGGTGAGGATCCTCCGTTCTGTATCCCTTGTGATGAGATAGTCACCCTCAAGCATGTCTTGCTTGACTGTGTTGAATATTCCATCACAAGGGACAATTATTTCAAGTCAAGAACTATGAAGGACCTTTTTAGTAACGTAAGTTCTCATTTAATTATTGCATTTTTAAAAGAATTGGATTTATTGACTGACATGAAAATAAATATTTTTTATGATTGGAAGTTGAATTGGTAACTGAGATTGTTAGTGGCTGTATCCTCGAGGGGGGTTGAAGTACCGTAAAATTATTGTCCTCCTGAGAGGGTACGTAAGTCCAAAAACATTTGAAGTCAAATTTAGTCTTCCATTTCTTTTTAGCCGTAGTATTTCTGTCATTTTAATTTTTGGCGAATCTTGCATACAATCGCCAGCAGCTGAGGGGATGGTGTAAACTCAGCTAGGGACCATGCAGGTAGCAGAAGTACTGTGAGTCCCCATGGCCCCTAGTATGGTGCTCTACCTTCAGCTGTTGGCAATCTATAGCCTGTTTTTATATTGTTTTGTCTGAATAGTGATATTGGTTTTAATTTTTGACGCTAGTTCTATTTCTTATTGTGATATTCTAGTTGTTTTACTGTCCTTCGTTGACAGATTTTTACCATATTCATAAATTCCATCTTCCAAGAATCTTTTCGTCACGATATGGCTGCAATATTGCCGATGTGACGTTAAATATTAACTCACTCACTCACTTGATAAAGGTGGATCGTCACCAGGGCTGATTGTTTTGAGGATGGTGGGAAAGTGATCACTCCCACATAGGTCATCGTGGACCTCCCATTCAAATTCAGTACATAAATTAGAATCAGCAAATGATATATCCAGGGAAGAATATGTTCCCGTAGCTGGATGTAAATAAGTGGCTGAATCGTCATTGAAAATACATAAGTTATTATCGGATATGAAATCCTCGATGATTTTACCCTTAGTATTTGTGTTGACACTTATCCAAAGTGAGTTGTGTCCGTTTAGATCGCACATGATTAAACATGGCTTCGGGAGTTGATGATATAGGTTTTGAAGATCTGATTTGTGAATATTTGAAGAGGGCGGTATGTACAAACTGCACAATGTCAGCGCCATGTGCAAAGTAATACGAACAGCTACAGTTTGCAATTGTTTATTTAGAGCGTAGGGCTATGGATGACGTTGCAGTTCCATTGAATTATATTGGCCAGCTGACTCATGGTGGCTCTATTGGCGATCTTTCGCGAGAACGTGACGGGGTAAGCACCTCCGCTCGTCCTGTGAGTACGGGGTCACCTCCATGTCTAGAGGCCCAAAAGTATTTTGTAAAGGAACAACATGTGTTTCTTTCCTATATAATGTTTTTCCTTTCTGCTTTTTCACTGGAATAGTTGGTGGTTGTGATGTGGCTAGTGGCGAAGCATTCATTTGTGATGACTCAGACTGAATTTCTGTCTGAGACTCAGACGTTGTTTGAGTGACTGGGGCAGTAGATTCTTTAGGTTCAGAAGCAGGTTTGTTAGATGAAAACACAGGTTTTTCTGATTTGACCCAGGTCAAGTCAGTTTGACATGCAGCTGAGGACATTGCTACAGAACGGGTACCTGCAGCAGAATATGTTATATTTGATGGGGTTGAGGACTGAGTGTTGAAAAGGTTTTTGGCTTCAAAATAAGAGAGATTTTTTTTTCACATTTTATTTTCATTATCTTCGATTCCCTTTGATATAAAGGGCATGACCTTAAAGAAGCAGCATGTGTCTCTTTGCAGTTAACGCATCATTCTCGCAACCTGTGCCATCATGAGGATCGCCACAGCGAAAACATACTGCAGGATTACGACATGAGTAAGTCCCATGACCAAACTGTTGACATTTATAACACTGGAATGGATTGGGGACATACACCTCCACCCCGATGTTAAGATATCCTGATTATTGGATGTGATAAAGAAGGTCTGGCAAATGTTAGGAGATATGTATTTGTTTTAGTTACAATTCCATCCTTTTTAATGGTGAAACGTTTCACTGCTGGCACCCGTGGCGAGCCACCTCCTCGTGGTGGGTGCTGGGTAACGCCAAGAGCTCGCCAACACCCCCGTTGTGGACCCGGGGGGATATTTGGTCCACCAACCCGTTTGCCGTTGGTTGCGGCCCCGTGTCGGTGGAGGACTGGAGTCTGGGGTTGAGAGCATTGGGGACCTGTGACCGCGTTCCCTTTGCTCAACACACCCCTTCGACCCTTACTTCACCTAGACGGGTGGTTGAATGGGCCCGGTTCAACCAATCGGCTGGTCACGCCAAGCCCTGAGTGTTACATTTTGTAATGTAAAAATTTGAAAAGTTTATCCTTGTAAGTCTTGGCAAATTTTTGGACCCTCATAATTTCAAATATACACTTTCATGTTTTTGCCTAGAGTCCTATGCCCAGAAGGCGGTGGCTCATGGGCCAATCTGGTGGAATGATTAAACTTTATTTTTTCTGCTGGAGTATATCATCCGGGTATCCTTGGTGCTGCAAGCTGGAGATCCGCTTGTTTTTAGCATTGTCCTCGTGATACTCCGTGGTGGGTGGGGAGCTCGGATGATGAACCAATAAATACTAACCATGGAATACCAAATCCCTACGAAAAAGACAAAACGTCCACTTGACATTGATCTTGATGATACTGAACACAGATCTACTAAAGCATTTGACTACTGGCCACGCTTTATCGTAATTGAGACGCTGGATAAGACACCACTGAAATTGAATCCTTTTGCGGTATCCAAGGGAATACAAGGAATTGCGGGTGAAGTCAAAAACATCAGACGCTTGCGTTCAGGTGCTTTACTTGTTGAATGTAGTAAGCGGCAGCAAGCCACGAACCTGATGGCGATTGACTCGTTTATGAACATTCCTGTGTTGGTCTCAGCACACAGAACTTTGAACACCAGTAAAGGAATCACTTATTTGCTGATATGACAGAATTTGATATCGTGTCAGAGATGAAGGATCAAGGAGTCACTTTTGTTAAGCGATTCAAAACTCGTAGAAATAATGAAACCCTTGAGACAAACACATACCTGTTTTCCTTTTCGTGTCCAGTTGCTCCAAAATCAATAAAGGCTGGCTACTGTAACATCAATGTGGCTACTTACATTCCTAATCCTTTACGATGCTTTAAATGCCAAAGATACGGGCATGGTGTCAATACATGTAATTCGTCTGTTACATGTGCTCACTGTAGCGAAAAAACTCACACGACGGAAGACTGCAACAGCACTTTCAAAAAATGTACTAATTGTGAATGAAATCACTCATCCTTCTCAAAAGAGTGTTCCATTTGGAAACAGCAAATGGAAATCAACAAAATAAAATTTACACAAGACATTAGTTTTGCTGAAGCCAAAAAACAAGTGCAAAAATCTGAAACTTATGCTTCCGTATCTCGATCAACGTCTGATACAGCGAAAATAACCAAAATGTCTATGAGCTGTCAAACCAACTGGACATGGATAAATACTGATTCACCTCAGACTCTGTCACCTGAAATATCCACTCAGACTGCGAAAGTACTTCCAGACTCATCCCGTATTCAGGATGCATCTATATCTAAGTCATCTAAATCCCACTCACAATCTAAATCTGATTCTCAAACAAATGTGAAAGACATTGCAAAACACCCGGTGAAATCAAGAAATGTATCTTCATCACAAAAAATGTCAAAGTGGCAGAGCCTCGATGGATATGTCCGAAAATATCCCCCACAGGGCACATAGCTTGTCGCCCTCTAGAAAGGCAAGGGGTAGATCCCCAATAAATCCCCCCAAAAGATAGTTTATTCCAATAATATTGTACAGTGGAACTGCAGAGGATTGAGGACTAATTTGCATGAATTACAGCTAATAGTCCAAGACTTTACACCTTCAGCGTTATGTCTCCAAGAGACATATTTAAAACAAACAGATACATTTGACCTTCGTCATTTTAATGCATATCATTGTTATTCACCTCCGGGTGATAGAGCCACTGGCGGATCATCCATTCTAATCAAACAAAACGTTATTCAAAGCCCTGTTCCACTTATTACTAATATGCAGGCTGTTGCAGTGAGAATTACTTTACATGTAGCGTTTACGCTATGCTCTCTCTATATTTCGCCGTCTTCAACGTTTGCTAAAACTGATCTTCAAGCTCTATATGACCAACTCCCGAAGCCCTGTATTGTAATGGGAGATTTAAATGAACACAACCCACTCTGGGGTAGTGTAACTACAAACACTAAAGGTAAGTTTTTGGAGGACTTTTTTTCTGAAAATGATTTATGTATTTATAATGATGGTTCCAACACATACTTACACTCTGGGACAGGGACCTATTCTGCTCTTGACTTGTCACTTACAAATTCAGAACTACTAAATGAATTTGAATGGTCAGTCCACGATGACCTTTGTGGAAGTGACCATTTTCCTACTATACTAAAATCTGTAACTGCATCTGATGTTCCTCCATCATCAAGGCGGAATTTTAAAAAGGCTAACTGGGCTTTATATGAAACACTGTGTTCTGAAAAACTTAAACCTGAACGTTTTATTGCCGTTCCTGATGCTATCAAATGCTTTTCTGATCACATGAACTCCATAGCTGATGACTGTATACCAAATTCATCTGCAGTTCCACACATAAGAAAACCATGGTTCAACGATGAGTGCAAACAAGCTAGGAAGGCAAGGGAAAAGGCAGAACATTATTTCCGTCGCCATCCCATGGTGCATAATTTAAATAAATTTAAAATTTTAAATGCTAAAGCACGGCGTACTTTTAAACAGAACAAACGCCAATCGTGGCAAAATTATGTATCTAAAATAAATTCTCGGACACCTATGTCCAAGGTATGGAACATGGTCCAGAAAATCAAAGGTAAAGGTACTAAATCTACTGTCCATCATCTTAAACATGGAGATCAATTGCTTACTGATAAATCAGATATTGCAAATAAACTGGGTGAAACCCTTGCTAAACATTCTTCCTCTTCTAATTATGTACCAAAATTCCAGCAATATCAAAAACAACAAGAAAAGAAAACTATTAATTTCAATTCTGATAATGGGGAAGATTATAATGAAACGTTTTCTATTCATGAACTCCATACTGCTCTTGATCAAGCTCATGACACTGCTACTGGAGCTGATAACATACATTATCAACTCCTGAAGCACTTACCAGAATCCTGTCTAGAAACTCTTCTCAATATTTTTTATGATAGTTGGACATCGGGTAACTTTCCTCCGTCATGGCGTGACGCCATAGTAGTACCAATACCTAAACCTGGTCATACGGATCCGTCCAATTATCGACCTATTTCACTAACTAGCTGTGTTTGCAAGACCATGGAACGCATGATAAATAATCGACTTGTTTGGTACTTGGAAACAAATAATCTTATCACAGATATACAGTGTGGTTTCCGTAAAAACAGAAATACTGTCGATCACTTAGTGCGACTGGAATCATTTGTGAAAAACGCACTAATTAATAAACAGCATGATGTGTCTATCTTTAGTGATCTTGAAAAAGCATATGACACAACCTAGAAACATGGTATTTTGAGGGGTTTACATGACTTTGGTTTGCGAGGTCGTTTGCCTCAATTTATAGCCAACTTTTTAAATGACAGACAATTCCAGGCCCATGTGGGTTCTACCCTGTCTGATCATTACAATCAGGATCAGGGTGTTCCACAAGGCAGTATTTTGTCTGTCACTCGTTTCAGCATCAAGATCAACAGTTTATCTAAAGTTTTAAACGATTCAATTGATGGATCGTTATTTGTGGATGATTTTAATATTTCTTGTCGTGGTAAAAAGATGCACACCATTGAACGGCAATTGCAGTTGTGTTTAAACAAAATAGATAAATATTGTCTTGAAAACGGCTTTAAATTTTCCAAATCGAAAACTAGCTGCATACATTTTTGTCGTAGATACAAACCCCATAAAGACCCTGAACTGTCTTTAGATGGGACGCCCATTAAAGTTGTGAAGCAAGCCAAATTCTTGGGTCTAATCTTTGATTCACATTTAACTTTTTTACCACACATTAAATCACTTAAAAGTAAATGCCTGAAAGCACTTGACTTGTTGAAAGTGGTTTCAAATTCTAAATGGGGAGGGGATCAAGCTGCCCTTCTCCATCTATATCGATCACTCGTTCGTTCTAAACTTGATTATGGCTCCATCGTCTATGGTGGAGCTTGCAAAAGCAATCTTAAACTTCTTGATCCTGTCCATCACCAAGGTCTAAGACTTTGTCTTGGGTCCTTCAGAACTTCACCTATTGACAGTCTTTACGTTGAGGCCGATGAACCATCTCTTGCACAACGCCGTATTAAATTATCTTTACAATATATCACAAAACTATACTCTAACGAATCTAACCCTGCATATAACTGTGTCTTCAATCCTCTTTATGAGGATTTGTTTAGCAAAAAGTCTTGTCTTGTTCCACCTCTTGGGCTCAGAATAAAGCCGTTTATTGCTGCTGCTGGTATTGAGCTGAACAATATAGCTCCTTTCCTTCTTCTTTCCTCTCCCCCTTGGCAGTTGGTTAGGCCACAGGTTGACCTAACATTAACTACATTTAAAAAATCAGAAACGAATGAACTACAGTATAAACAAGAATATAATCAGTTGAAACATACATATAACAATTACAAATCCTTATTTACAGATGGGTTTAAGGACGGTGGTGCAGTTGCTTGCGCTACTGTCATTGGATCCAGAACAATATCTTCTAGATTACCAGATAATAGTTCTATTTTTACAGCAGAAGCCCCATGACCAAACTGTTGACATTTATAACACTGGAATGGATTGGGGACATACACCTCCACCCCGATGTTAAGATATCCTGATTATTGGCTGTGATAAAGAAGGTCTGGCAAATGTTAGGAGATATGTATTTGTTTTAGTTACAATTCCATCCTTTTTAATGGTGAAACGTTTCACTGCTGGCACCCGTGGCGAGCCACCTCCTCGTGGTGGGTGCTGGGTAACGCCAAGAGCTCGCCAACACCCCCGTTGTGGACCCGGGGGGAAATTGGGTCCACCAACCCGTTTGCCGTTGGTTGCGGCCCTGTGTCGGTGGAGGACTGGAGTCTGGGGTTGAGAGCATTGGGGACCTGTGACCGCGTTCCCTTTGCTCAACACACCCCTTCGACCCTTACTTCACCTAGACGGGTGGTTGAATGGGCCCGGTTCAACCAATCGGCTGGTCACGCCAAGCCCTGAGTGTTACATTTTGTAATGTAAAAATTTGAAAAGTTTATCCTTGTAAGTCTTGGCAAATTTTTGGACCCTCATAATTTCAAATATACACTTTCATGTTTTTGCCTAGAGTCCTATGCCCAGAAGGCGGTGGCTCATGGGCCAATCTGGTGGAATGATTAAACTTTATTTTTTCTGCTGGAGTATATCATCCGGGTATCCTTGGTGCTGCAAGCTGGAGATCCGCTTGTTTTTAGCATTGTCCTCGTGATACTCCGTGGTGGGTGGGGAGCTCGGATGATGAACCAATAAATACTAACCATGGAATACCAAATCCCTACGAAAAAGACAAAACGTCCACTTGACATTGATCTTGATGATACTGAACACAGATCTACTAAAGCATTTGACTACTGGCCACGCTTCATCGTAATTGAGACGCTGGATAAGACACCACTGAAATTGAATCCTTTTGCGGTATCCAAGGGAATACAAGGAATTGCGGGTGAAGTCAAAAACATCAGACGCTTGCGTTCAGGTGCTTTACTTGTTGAATGTAGTAAGCGGCAGCAAGCCACGAACCTGATGGCGATTGACCCGTTTATGAACATTCCTGTGTTGGTCTCAGCACACAGAACTTTGAACACCAGTAAAGGAATCACTTATTTGCTGATATGACAGAATTTGATATCGTGTCAGAGATGAAGGATCAAGGAGTCACTTTTGTTAAGCGATTCAAAACTCGTAGAAATAATGAAACCCTTGAGACAAACACATACCTGTTTTCCTTTTCGTGTCCAGTTGCTCCAAAATCAATAAAGGCTGGCTACTGTAACATCAATGTGGCTACTTACATTCCTAATCCTTTAAGATGCTTTAAATGCCAAAGATACGGGCATGGTGTCAATACATGTAATTCGTCTGTTACATGTGCTCACTGTAGCGAAAAACTCACACGACGGAAGACTGCAACAGCACTTTCAAAAAATGTACTAATTGTGAATGAAATCACTCATCCTTCTCAAAAGAGTGTTCCATTTGGAAACAGCAAATGGAAATCAACAAAATAAAATTTACACAAGACATTAGTTTTGCTGAAGCCAAAAAACAAGTGCAAAAATCTGAAACTTATGCTTCCGTATCTCGATCAACGTCTGATACAGCGAAAATAACCAAAATGTCTATGAGCTGTCAAACCAACTGGACATGGATAAATACTGATTCACCTCAGACTCTGTCACCTGAAATATCCACTCAGACTGCGGAAGTACTTCCAGACTCATCCCGTATTCAGGATGCATCTATATCTAAGTCATCTAAATCCCACTCACAATCTAAATCTGATTCTCAAACAAATGTGAAAGACATTGCAAAACACCCGGTGAAATCAAGAAATGTATCTTCATCACAAAAAATGTCAAAGTGGCAGAGCCTCGAAAGGTTCAACAAACAAAATCCAGCTGTTTAACAAATTTGGATCGTTGGAGGACATGGATATGTCCGAAAATATCCCCCACAGGGCACATAGCTTGTCGCCCTCTAGAAAGGCAAGGGGTAGATCCCCAATAAATCCCCCCAAAAGATAGTTTATTCCAATAACATTGTACAGTGGAACTGCAGAGGATTGAGGACTAATTTGCATGAATTACAGCTAATAGTCCAAGACTTTACACCTTCAGCGTTATGTCTCCAAGAGACATATTTAAAACAAACAGATACATTTGACCTTCGTCATTTTAATGCATATCATTGTTATTCACCTCCGGGTGATAGAGCCACTGGCGGATCATCCATTCTAATCAAACAAAACGTTATTCAAAGCCCTGTTCCACTTATTACTAATATGCAGGCTGTTGCAGTGAGAATTACTTTACATGTAGCGTTTACGCTATGCTCTCTCTATATTTCGCCGTCTTCAACGTTTGCTAAAACTGATCTTCAAGCTCTATATGACCAACTCCCGAAGCCCTGTATTGTAATGGGAGATTTAAATGAACACAACCCACTCTGGGGTAGTGTAACTACAAACACTAAAGGTAAGTTTTTGGAGGACTTTTTTTCTGAAAATGATTTATGTATTTATAATGATGGTTCCAACACATACTTACACCCTGGGACAGGGACCTATTCTGCTCTTGACTTGTCACTTACAAATTCAGAACTACTAAATGAATTTGAATGGTCAGTCCACGATGACCTCTGTGGAAGTGACCATTTTCCTACTATACTAAAATCTGTAACTGCATCTGATGTTCCTCCATCATCAAGGCGGAATTTTAAAAAGGCTAACTGGGCTTTATATGAAACACTGTGTTCTGAAAAACTTAAACCTGAACGTTTTATTGCCGTTCCTGATGCTATCAAATGCTTTTCTGATCACATGAACTCCATAGCTGATGACTGTATACCAAATTCATCTGCAGTTCCACACATAAGAAAACCATGGTTCAACGATGAGTGCAAACAAGCTAGGAAGGCAAGGGAAAAGGCAGAACATTATTTCCGTCGCCATCCCATGGTGCATAATTTAAATAAATTTAAAATTTTAAATGCTAAAGCACGGCGTACTTTTAAACAGAACAAACGCCAATCGTGGCAAAATTATGTATCTAAAATAAATTCTCGGACACCTATAGCTATGTCCAAGGTATGGAACATGGTCCAGAAAATCAAAGGTAAAGGTACTAAATCTACTGTCCATCATCTTAAACATGGAGATCAATTGCTTACTGATAAATCAGATATTGCAAATAAACTGGGTGAAACCCTTGCTAAACATTCTTCCTCTTCTAATTATGTACCAAAATTCCAGCAATATCAAAAACAACAAGAAAAGAAAACTATTAATTTCAATTCTGATAATGGGGAAGATTATAATGAAACGTTTTCTATTCATGAACTCCATACTGCTCTTGATCAAGCTCATGACACTGCTACTGGAGCTGATAACATACATTATCAACTCCTGAAGCACTTACCGGAATCCTGTCTAGAAACTCTTCTCAATATTTTTTTATGATAGTTGGACATCGGGTAACTTTCCTCCGTCATGGCGTGACGCCATAGTAGTACCAATACCTAAACCTGGTCATACGGATCCGTCCAATTATCGACCTATTTCACTAACTAGCTGTGTTTGCAAGACCATCGAACGCATGATAAATAATCGACTTGTTTGGTACTTGGAAACAAATAATCTTATCACAGATATACAGTGTGGTTTCCGTAAAAACAGAAATACTGTCGATCACTTAGTGCGACTGGAATCATTTGTGAAAAACGCACTAATTAATAAACAGCATGATGTGTCTATCTTTTGTGATCTTGATAAAGCATATGACACAACCTAGAAACATGGTATTTTGAGGGGTTTACATGACTTTGGTTTGCGAGGTCGTTTCCCTCAATTTATAGCCAACTTTTTAAATGACAGACAATTCCAGGTCCATGTGGGTTCTACCCTGTCTGATCATTACAATCAGGATCAGGGTGTTCCACAAGGCAGTATTTTGTCTGTCACTCTTTTCAGCATCAAGATCAACAGTTTATCTAAAGTTTTAAACGATTCAATTGATGGATCGTTATTTGTGGATGATTTTAATATTTTTTGTCGTGGTAAAAAGATGCACACCATTGAACGGCAATTGCAGTTGTGTTTAAACAAAATAGATAAATGGTGTCTTGAAAACGGCTTTAAATTTTCCAAATCGAAAACTAGCTGCATACATTTTTGTCGTAGATACAAACCCCATAAAGACCCTGAACTGTCTTTAGATGGGACGCCCATTAAAGTTGTGAAGCAAGCCAAATTCTTGGGTCTAATCTTTGATTCACATTTAACTTTTTTACCACACATTAAATCACTTAAAAGTAAATGCCTGAAAGCACTTGACTTGTTGAAAGTGGTTTCAAATTCTAAATGGGGAGGGGATCAAGCTGCCCTTCTCCATCTATATCGATCACTCGTTCGTTCTAAACTTGATTATGGCTCCATCGTCTATGGTGGAGCTTGCAAAAGCAATCTTAAACTTCTTGATCCTGTCCATCACCAAGGTCTAAGACTTTGTCTTGGGTCCTTCAGAACTTCACCTATTGACAGTCTTTACGTTGAGGCCGATGAACCATCTCTTGCACAACGCCGTATTAAATTATCTTTACAATATATCACAAAACTATACTCTAACGAATCTAACCCTGCATATAACTGTGTCTTCAATCCTCTTTATGAGGATTTGTTTAGCAAAAAGTCTTGTCTTGTTCCACCTCTTGGGCTCAGAATAAAGCCGTTTATTGCTGCTGCTGGTATTGAGCTGAACAATATAGCTCCTTTCCTTCTTCTTTCCTCTCCCCCTTGGCAGTTGGTTAGGCCACAGGTTGACCTAACATTAACTACATTTAAAAAATCAGAAACGAATGAACTACAGTATAAACAAGAATATAATCAGTTGAAACATACATATAACAATTACAAATCCTTATTTACAGATGGGTTTAAGGACGGTGGTGCAGTTGCTTGCGCTACTGTCATTGGATCCAGAACAATATCTTCTAGATTACCAGATAATAGTTCTATTTTTACAGCAGAAGCTAACGCCATATTAACAGCTCTTAAATTATTCAAAGACACCCTAAACGTAAACAGTATATAATATATTCCGACTCTCTTTCTTGCCTTCAGGCTATTAAAAATATTTCTTGTAAACATTCACTTTTAATTGAAATTATTGAACTGTATGATACTCTTGCTACTGGCCAATATGACATCGTCTTTTGTTGGTTACCCAGTCACGTAGGTATTTCTGGGAATGTGATGGCTGATGTTGCTGCCAAGGCAGCACTCAACAAATCTGTGACACTACTTCTTCTTCCATATTCAGATTACAAAGCTTGCATTAGAACGTATACCCGTGATCTGATGCAGAAGAAGTGGGTCACTTAAGTAGGTATCAATAAATTGCATGAAATAAAACCGTATATTGGCTACACCTACTTGGGTTGTCAGTCCAGATTTGGGGAGGTCATCATGCAACGATGTCGTATTGGCCACACAAGATATACACATAAATATTTGCTTAAAGGTGAGGATCCTCCGTTTTGTATCCCTTGTGATGGAAGAATCACAGTCAAGCATATCCTGCTTGACTGTGTTGAATATTCCATCACAAGGGATCGGTATTATAATTCACGAACTCTGAAGGATCTTTTTAATAACACAAGCTCTCATTTAATCATTGCATTTTAAAAAGAATTAGATTTATTGACAGAATTGTAAATAGATAAATATTTTGTTATTGGAAGTTTAAATTGGTAACTGTGCTTGTTAGTGGCTGTATCCTCAAGGGGGGTTGAAGTACTGTAAAACTATTGTCCCCCTGAGAAGGTATGTAAGTCCACAGACATTCAAAGTAAATTGAAACTTTCCACGTTTTTAATCGTAGCATAAGTGTCTTTTTATTTGCATGGCTATATGTTCCCAAATTGCTGATGGCTGAGGGGATGATGTAAATCCAGCTAGAGTCCATGCAGGTAGCAAAGGTAATGTAAGTCCCCATGGTCCTCTTCACTAATATCATAGAGACAGCGTGCCCTGTCACGTATGATACCACGGCAAGAATTAAGAGTTTTGTGCATGGACACAGCAACCTCTATATTGGCAAATGTTTTAACAGACATAAGATTTAGAGATTGCTGTCTCCGTGCGCACTCAACTAGCAGTGAACCATTACGGAGACGGGTGACATTTTTCACCTCCCCACAGATCCCATAGATAGCTTTTGACACGGCAAATGGGTTGAGTTTGATAGGCAGAAAATCACTAGATATCTAGCCCAGGAATCAGTGGTTGAATTATTGTCGGATGAACGATCTAGTTCGTCCAGACGTCGCTTTTTGTCATGTCGAGTTGAACCAGCTTGTTGGAAAGTCATGGCGAAAGGAAATCATTCACCATCCCTGCTCCCCACCCACCATGGAGTGACAACAAGGACGGTGTCTATTAGCAACGCGTATCCAAGATGCTGACACCAGGGATACAGGGATGGTATACTCCAGCGAATATGACACGAATAGCTGTATTTGTCTACCATTTCAATGCCAGACTGGTTCGGCCCTAGACAAGAAATTAGAGACATACATCATTCGGAGGTCAACATCACTAGATTGGCCCATGAGCCACCGCCTTCTGGCATAGGACTCTAGGCAAATTATTATAGTATAGAGTATGATATTAACAAACGCTCATTGTCACAAATGTACAAACATGCACAATAATTGCTGAGTAAGTTTGTCCATGCACAGGGCATGGCGTGACCAGCCGATTGATAGAACCGGGCCAGTTCTACCACCCGTCTAGGTGAAGTCAGGGCCAAAGTGGTGTGTTGAGTAACATGGCCCCCATTACCCTCAACCACCAGGATCCCTTCCTCCACCGACACAGGGACGCAACCCACGGCCAACGGATTGGTGGACCAAATATGCCCCCGGATCCACACGGGGGGTTTGCGAGCACTTAGCGTTACCCAGCACCCGCCACGAGGAGGTGGCTCGCCATGGGTGCCAATTCGTTGTTAAATCTAGTAATACCTATAGTATATGCCGCTCAAGTCCAGGCACATTGCAAACTCACGGCTATCCCTGGTTATAGAACACTATCGCATTTTCCGATAGTTTTTTCAACTTCCTAGGGATCATACAGCCATGGTGTCTAGCTGTTAGGCACACTGAGCTCACATTGTCAGCACATCCTCACGGATTCACATTTTACAGCTGGGTGATCGGGGAATGTGGATGCATGTATCTTGTGCAAGGATACTCTCAAATGTACCTCCCTCGGGACTCAACCTAGTTTCCTCCACCGGTATCAGTATCATCGTTAAAGACATGTTTCATGTATTAAAAACAATTACTTACAGAGTCTCATTTGATTTCTTTGATATATTCTTCGTGCTCACGTCTCCATTTATATATCAACCTATACTGAAAAAAAATAGTTAGGGATATGTGCACATTTTGAAATTTTGTATAAAGAGTTACGTATTCATTGACATACCGACAAAATATCAATCATAAAAATACCCATACCCCTAACTTAATTTGTCCTGTATATCTGGATAATGACCAAAATCACATTCTGTTCATGAAAAAGCTGAATGGCTACTGCCAAGGGAAGGTGATCAGACGCCAACATAGCTTTAGGGTCACAGTTGAACACAAGCAAGATGAAACAAATATGTAGCCAGACGTACTAAAACCACTGGGACCAATGTAGCTAAAAGCACCATCTTCTATTTAGTACATGGAATTTGAATAAACTGTTTAAGCCCATTTTGTTGTGATATAAAGAAAAAAAGTATATACCCCAATTTTTCTGTATCTGCTTTTATTTCTATTCAGCTGTGATATAAAGTGCTACATATGATAAAAGTGCAATTTCTCCAAGAAACAGACTGTTAAAGTTTATTGTACATTGGAATTTGTAAAAATCTATTCCTTTGTATATGGGCAGAATGCTTCATATACAGTAAATATTTGATTTGATTAACACTGTTAGCTGGCTATATTAAAAACCACTGGCGTTCTCAGTTATATGCTGTGCAGCGGTGCTATTTATTTATAATGAGATTCATCTATGGTAAGTTAAAAGGAAAGTATATTGGCCCTTGAGGCAACGGGTTTTATATCATTCCAGCACTATTCCAGCAATATCACGACAGGGGACCTGTGGCCGGTGAAACTGAATCGAGACGTTCTCATCATTACCTCAAGGCGAGTTGCTGAATATCTTCCTCTAAAGACTTCAACACTGTCGGTCATATCATTGTCCAAAGTCCTAAAGCTCAACTATTTCTGGATGATCATATTAAGTCAGTATGGAGAAAGGCATTCTACGGAATATAGGCCCGACTGCGGAGCACAAAATCAATAAACTGAGTCCCGGCTTACTATCCATCATTCCTAGTATATAACATGTAAAGATGCATCGGACAAATATGGTGACGTGATCGAAAATCGAATCGACTCCTGCACACATCAGAAATGTGGACACAAGCTTTCGATACTTGTGAGACCTTTAAAATAGCATATATTGATAGACGTGTGCCTAACTGTCCGGTTTTCGAGAATTTTTGTGATGCACCTTTACATGTTACACAGTAGCGGGGTTGGATAGTAAACCAGGACTTAGTTTATCGATTTTCTCGGATGGACTACAGCATCCGTCTACTCTACGCATTGCTCTTATCCATTAACAGCAGTTTGCCGCTAGACCTGTCTCCAGATCACAGAAACACTCTAACATAAGTACAGTTCTTCAAAGATTACACTGGCTTCCCATATCAGACAGAATCCGACACAAACTCAACCCCTTTTTTTCAACTGTATCAAACTCCAAAGTATCAAGCTGTCCTGGTCACCGGATATCAGCCTAATCGATGTTTCCTTTATGAAAAACTAGGTCTCCTTGTTGTCCCAAACTTTCTGTTCAATACCAAGTTTGGGGATCGATAATTTCAGGTGGCAACATAAACTATCCAGAATCAACTGCAACTGGATTTAAGGACAATCATCAATTCATTAGATTTTCAAATCTAAAGACATACCTTTATAAGAAAACATACAGTGTTTGACTTTTCATTCTCGAGTTGTTCTGAGACCGCCACTTAGCCGCAGTGGAACTGACGTTATGTAAATGTTGTATGATGATGATGCAGAATATCATTGCCGTCCCACTATGACATGGTGTACAAACTCAGGGAAGGCAAGACGCCTTAGTGTCGAACACCAGGCAGGTAGAATAACAAGAACGATAATATATTGTTCAGTCAGTGTACTAAATATCTGAAATATTAATTGTGTTGTTTTATTAATTTAAAATAAAAATAACAGCCTTGCAACAATTGTCCGCCGTGTATGCAGGCGAACTGCTTTATAAGACGAGTGAAATCAATTGTACGTATTAGCACAGTATATCAAATATGTTACGTTTCATCATCACCATAAATATCCCTACATGTGTGAATTTGCTGTAACATTTAGTTCTTTATGAGGAGTCTCCACGTCCCGACTTATCAACAGGTGTAATGAATGTAACACCTGCATTGCTCCTTACGCCCCATACGGTTCACTGGATTGAGGTTCAGTTCCAAAAATGTTACGTTTCATCATCACCATAACCATCCCTACATGTGTGAATTTGCTGTAACATTTAGTTCTTTATTAGGAGTCTCCACGTCCACTTATCAACAGGTGCAATGAGTGTAACACCTGCATTGTCCCTTACGCCCCATGGTTCACTGGATTGAGGTTCAATTCCAAATACTGACATCGTCTAGCTTTCTTCAGGCCGGACTTGACAGCACTTCCCTGACTTCCATGCAAGCTTTATAGAACAAACTATCTGGATATGACAAGTAAGTGATGTTGATTCTTACATAGAAATGCGTGCCTTCTTATAATGGTCGGGTTACATTGTACTTTATCTTACCTCACAAAAACAAATTGTGGTTTTCTGGTAGGATACGCGGTCTTCTATTATTTTCAATGTATCCCGCTTGGAAGCGAGGAACTTTGCAATGTGACCCGCTGCCAATGGCAATTCATTCGGTACTCCGTGACAGTACTTCTTTATCTCGAATAATATTTAAGCACGGAGGATGAACGGAAATTACCGATCGCGATGTTTCGCGAATGCAAAATCGTTAAAACAGCATGATGCAAGATTCGAATCGTTTGATTCACACAGGTTGGCTGAAGAGTACCATCTGATACCCCTGCTCCAACCAGTTCAAAGTTAATATTGAGGTGTTCGCCAAGATAAATACGTTGTTCACTGGTCATTCGGGGTCCAAGGACTGACGTATCCTCGACTCGTTGTTTGTTATGTTTCCCTCACCCCTCGGCCTAAGGGAACATAAATAGACATCGAGGATACATCAACACATGCACATTAGTTCCTGTTCCAGTATTGGTGGTCGTGACTGCCATTCTCAGGACATAACTGACACTGAATAGGAATGAAAATCGGCTCCAGAGACAACAGGTACTGGAGACACCGGTTAATCAAGAGGGACACTGAAGATTTCATTCACCACTCGTTCAACTTTGACTCCCGATAAGGGCAGACATTAGGAAATTGAATTCTTACAGTTGTTAAGATTAGATGTATGAAAAAGTGTCTTTCTGGAGAAAATAAAATTTGATGTCTACCATGAAAGCAAGATTGATTTGAAAATGGTGTTCTCTTGCAAAGCATCAATGCACATGGGTACAGAGGTACTCTACCTTGAAACATTCTGTAAAGGGGTCAAAATTTCTCAAATTTACAATTTACGTTCAGATTAAAATAGTTCTAACATATTCCTCTGAATTAGTCAGAATCACACACACAAAAAAAGTTTTTACGTGTGTACTTCATTCTTATCATTGTTTCAGACTATCCACTTGATCAGACTATCGCCTTTATAAAGCTTGACTTTACTGTGTGTAGTGCAAGTCTCCATTAACATGTAGCTGGACACTCAGTGCTGTGAAGAACAGCAAACACAAACCTTATGAAATGAGTAAGTGAGTTTAGTTTTACGCCGCACTCAGCAATATTCCAGCTACATGGCGGAGTCTGAGCTAGACAATCCAGTGATGAACAACATGAGCATCGATCTGCGCCATTGGGAACCGACGACATGCATCAACCAAGTCAGCGAGTCTGACCACCCGATCCCGCACAGTCGCCTTTTATAGCCTTTTATGGCAAGCAGGGGTTACTGAAGTCTTATTCTACCCCGGCGCCTTCAAGGGTCCAAACTTTATAAACAAAACAATCATCAAAATACATGTTTTGACCAAAACGTGAAAGCGCAAATAGTTCTTAATACGAGGATGTATAAACGATATTTGGAACCCGATTAATGTAGGACCATCAGTGCATAGGACCCATTCTTTGCACAACAAAGAAAAAAATAACAGAACAAAAGTTGCTCAATTTTCCAGCATAAACACTTGACTGGATAAATGCCACCCAAGGGAGGTAATAAATTCATCGTCCCGAGACGTAGATGCATCTAGGATATACTGGAGAGTTGTCGGAACGTGTACCCTGGAGATATCGTGGATACGTTGCTCAGAGAACAGTTGATCTCAGTCCTTGTTTTGCACATTTATTGCTTACATGCTGTTGCTGATTCAATTTATTCAAATTCGATGAGCCCGTTTTATCACAAATGAAAATGCGCAAGCATTTCGCCAACGGCTGAACATGACACCCGCACCAAAACCGAATCACACATAAAATGACTTCGGCTGACATTGTAATAAAGGTGCTGACAGTGGGGTGCCCATGTTAAACTTCGGCATGGACTTGAACACTAGAACTGACAAAGGTTTGGATATGTGCAGATTTTCATGCAAATACATTGACTACTTGGTTTTTCCCAGGACGACATGGGTCATCAGATAGAGAAGGATAATATAAAGCGTCACTGCATTTACTCCGACAACGCAGCACTGTAACTGTAACAAGCCACCATGACGGTGTACAATGGCACACACACGCACGCACGCACGCACACAGACACTCGCGCGCGCTCACACACACGCCCTAAATGTTAAAAGTTACTGGAAGTTTGGCCAAAGCCACAGGTATGTTGCAATAACTTTATGGCATGAAAATGTCCGAGTCCAAACCCGGCAGCCAGTGGTTGGTAGCTGCTGTTCATTCACACGCATATTTTGTCTCAGCAACCAGTTCTATCATAGCTGATTCTGAGTCTAAGTTTAGTTATACACTGAACGTAGCAATATTCCAGCAATAAATCGAGTCACAGGTGCCTTGATTCTGCTTGGGTAATGGAGTGGCGGTTTTCACACTCATGCGTTTATACAGTTTAGCCTTTTCGAACAATGTTTAGTTATGCAGGACGTTAGGCAGCAGAAATGCAGGTCAATGCATATTGATGACACTACCACAGTGTTACTGTGTGTGTTACGTTTGGGTGGCGTGGACCTTGATCTAATCGCAGTTATGGGTATTCTCTCTCTCTCTCTCTCTCTCTCTCTCTCTCACACACACACACACACACACACACACACACATTCTCTCACACACACGCACACGCACTCACGCTCGCACACGTAGGCAGAGGAGGGGGAGAAGTTTCCTATATGAAATTCTCGCTATGACACTTCCTTCGAAAGTTTTGCTTGTCTTCATGAGGTTGGGTTGGATCAGATATAAATCTCGTTTGCGGTTTGTGTTTTCGACATTGTTTAAAGGGTGGAAAAGTGTTGGGAATGCGGCGTAAAGCAGTACGGAATTTCAAAAGGCAAAAGGTTGTCATTATAGTTGTTTGTAAAAGTATAAGGGAATAAGCATGCATAGATTGCCACCGATGGTCTACGGCACGCTTCCATTATGACTAATGTGTAACGACCTCTGAAATATCCAGCGTAAAATAGAAAAATGTAACAAAGTGCAACATGTAACAGCGAACTAACCGCAACGCGTAACAGTAGAGCAAGCTGAACGCGAGGCAGTGAAGCACAACAGTCGGTCCAATAAATGAAAGTAATGTGCAACAATTATACTACCTTTCAAAAGTCTAGACTCACTTAAAACACTCACTATATGTTATATATGTTACAACGAAGATGAATTTCTCCACCTACTTGGGGGAAACAACTGAAAACCTTATGCAGATAAACTGCACGAGGATGATTCATCAAAGTGATGAAAAGTGTGTGCAAATATCGTACATGTGAACTGCTGCGTTTGGGTGATAAGAATTGCCATTTTTCACCGAGTTTCATCATTTCTTGAACGCATGACAATAATCTTGTCAACGTTACAAATTTGTTTTACTATACATCAGGTCATGTGGAAACAGTAAATTTAAACAGCATGGAATATTCTTCAAAATCTAGTTTAGAACAGTTGACTGAAGAATGCGGCTACAATTACAATAGTGTGTCTGAACTTTTGATGAGTAGTATAGTGGAATACTGGAGTCTAATGGTGAAGGAAACAGTAGACTCCTAAAGTAAATGAAAGACATGATAGTGGACTCTAATGGTAAATATAACACATAACTGGAAAAAACAGGAAAAAATGGAAATGGTTTTCGTGTCTGGGGGGAATTAAGTTGACCATTTCAGATTAACGTATATTTACATATATCAATCATCTCCTACGTAGGTGATAATAAGTCCTATGTAGGAGATATTAAGTACCAAGTCCTACGTAGGAGAGTAAGTCCTACCTAGGAGATAATGAGACTAAAACTCATTTTCACGTGGCCCTAATACGCTTCCGTAGAATAAACACTATCGATATCGGATTCTTTTATTGCCCGAGGGCTTTTGTGCTCGCTATAACACGGAACAAAAGAATTTTCACAGTCAGTTGAATTTTCACGAACATGAGATATTCTCCGGGAATGAGCGTTACCACTTCTCCCTATAAATAAACCAGTAGAGTTACTGACAACGCTTACAGGTTGTTCAGCGTGACCTGATCGAGTGAATATTAATGCACTGCGAAACCTTGTCACAGCTGGTTTGGATCTGTTATTTTGAAGGGGTGCGCCTTGTCAGTTGATTGTCGACATGTCCGAAAGACTAGGCGCCGTTTGACATCTTAGTGTCGAGGAATTGTCAGCAATGTCCTAACTTTCCTTAAACAATTCGCCACAGATGGTTTAATATTTCATATTCGGGCTTTTTGACAGCGAACAGCAGCAGTGAATCGAATTCTGAAAGTAACTGACTTTACGTTGCAAATGTAGGAAACCAAACTTAATAGCTTATGACTAAAAACAATTTACTTTAAACATGAAATCATTGGTTTCTCAGAAGAGTTATTTTCTTTAACGAGTCCATGTATGCATATTTCACAGGAACGCAGTATTAACAACATTCTCTGCTCCCCTATTTAATGAAGTTAATTCGATTAGCAATTTGTGCCATTTGACCTCCTGAGTCATGCATATGTAGAGTAGCTCAGGTCAAGCTGAACAACGAGTACAGTAACCAAACGTGCGACATGACACAGACAACACTTACTGACTACATAAACCACAAGAAATGTAGAGGTGCTGCTTTCAGCTGAAGTTAATTCGATTAGCAATTTGTGCATTTGACCTCCTGAGTCATGCATATGTAGAGTAGCTCAGGTCAAGCTGAACAACGAGTACAGTAACCAAACGTGCGACATGACACAGACAACACTTACTAACTACATAAACCACAAGAAATGTAGAGGTGCTGCTTTCACATGAGCGGTGAATCATGCCTATGAAACGTTTTTGCTTTACCATGTGCAAACAAGATTGAGACATGAAAATGAACGATTCAAAAAAGCTTTAGTCAATGGGTCAAAATGGAAAGTGACGTTAGCAATATTTCAACCATGTTGTGACTAAATCAAGGTATATAATGGTAATAATTAAAGGTAAATCAATATGGCAAGACTATCACAGATATTAATGTAAAACGACTAATTAAACCTAGAATATTTTAACTATAGATGACAAGAGAGAGTAGAAATTGGCCATAGCTGATGTTGGATCACCACAATAAGGAACATGGGGACTTACCGTACTTGTTCTACCTGCATGGACCCTAATTGACACCATAACTTCAGCTGATAGCAATGTCATCAAATATAGCCAAACATTTAAAAGAAATTTATGCTAAATATTAAAATGTGGTGAAATTAAATATGCTTTGAGAGACGTGAGCTTGAACCCTCCTTGAGGATACAGCTACTAACAATCTCAGCTACGAAATTCTCATACCAATTGTAAAATACCATTATCCATTTACAAAACATATAACCAGAATTTATCTAATAATTCAATTTCTTTAAAAAAACCCTAAATGATATTTTACAATATTTAACAAAATCATTAAATGTTTTTGAAACAGACATATTTATCCTCTGTGATGGAAAAATGAATACAGTCCAAGCAGGGCATGCTGGACCGTGGTTCTTTCATCACAAAGGGAATTGGCTTCACGTCAGATGTGTCGCACCTAAACCTATGTTTGCTAGTAATGTGGGGACATATTGAGAAAAAAAGGACACTTTGCAAAGGTGTTCAGACTAATCTTACATCATATTATATCAGGGAATGTACATACCAGAATCAAAATTTAAAATAATCGGCGTTTTACATGTTCAGTGATTTCCTCTGTCAATAGTTGAAGCTAATACGCTGGAGTTGATAGCCAACAGGAAACTGCCTCAATAATTTGATTATTCTTGTCGGGTTGAATTCAACAAATGAGGGTCAAAGAAGTGTAATGCTAAAGGAAATTATTTTCGCTGACATGAATTTTATAGAATCATGTAAGAAAGTCGAAACAGGAAACACATTTCTGTGTTCTGATTGAAATGATATCGAGTGAGGACTCACAAACTGTGACGCTTTGACAGTTTCAACTGTTTATTTGCTAATATTTGTGACAGGAAATTAACTGATATTATGAAGTAGCAAACATGACGTTATCCCTATCGGCGAGGAGTAAATTTAAACTTGCCAGGATTTTCAGACGTTGTATTCTTGCATTTTAATTGGGGCTAACGTTTCTTACAATCGCCAGCCGCTGAGGGGATGGAGTAAATACAACTAGGGACCATGCAGGTAGCAAAGGTACTGTGAGTCCTCATGGTCCCTAGTCTGGTGATCTACCTTCTGTTATTGGCGATCTATAGCCTGCTTTTACTTTGCATTGTCCCAATAGTGATATTAGCTTTAATTTTCCACGATAGTTTTAATTTAAATTGTGATATTCTAGTTGTTTTACTGTCCTTTTCAGTGTTAACTGCTCTCGTCACAATATGGCTGCAATATTGCCCATGTGACGTTAAATATTAACTCACTCACTCACGCTATCGGTAAGGAACCAGAAATACAAGTGTCTTTTGGATTTGCAATTTGTATATGATGACGAAGCAGTGGAGCCGACCGTATACATTGCCACATTTGCTGATCATAATCTCTTCCTTTAAATGGGTCGGTGGGGTAGCCTCGTGGTTACAGCGTTCGTTCGTCACGTCGAACGCCCGGGTTCGATTCCCCCATGGGTGCATTATGTGAAGACTACTTCTGATGTCTCCTGTCGTGATGGCGCTGGAATATTGCAAAAAGCGGCATAAAACTTAACTATAAAACTTGAACATATTGTTTCAAATAGACGTCACACGGATGGATTAAATTCTGCAACGTGTTATGATAGGACGATAACTTTTCATAATGACCAGGCATGGAAGAAGCACAAAAATATATTGCAAAACTTCCAAACTCAAGCTATATTATTTGACTGGATGCGTCAAAGTACCACTTCATGAGAGAGAGTGTGTGTGTGACCCTTACCCACTTTTAACAACATTCCAACAACTTCACGACAGGGACACTATAAATGCACCCATCAATGGGATCGGACACGATCTTTTGTCTTGATGAGGGAAATCTTTAATCAATGGACTACTGTACCTAAAATCAAGCAATATCATACACACGACTGCATAGTGCAACGCCATCGATACCTCGAAACCTCCTCTACAAACTGTTTTCCAAGACTCAGACACAATTCAGGTGGTCCTACAATTACACTTCTTTGTGTATACAAATGTACACTTACCAACAACTTGTCTCATCAATAAATAATTTATAAATGCTTACTTGTACCTGCAATCAAACAATGACCTCTTTAAGGAGATGCCTTAGATAAATAGTTTCCAAACTCGATTTTCTAGAAACAACATCATACAGCTGTGAAAAAAATTATTTGCATGGCATAGGCACAATTGTACAATGGGTTCTGGTTTAAGACGATTTTGTTGCTTCTGATCACTTTAATATTTGGAAAAGTTTGAATTCCTATGATACAAAGAAATATGTTTTGTTGAACCTTTATATTTTACATCCGGTCGTTTGGGTCTGATCCATTGCACATGACGTCTTAAACATTATTCGGCCGAAGGTTGGTCATGTATATATTCGGCTTCATTTAGATATACGGGCTGTGGGGTAGCCTAGAGGTCAAAGCGTTCGCTCCTCACGCACTGACCCAGGTTCGACACTATGCGTAAAGCGCATTTCTGGTGTCCCCCGCCGCGATAATGCATGAATATTGCTAAATGCATCGTAAACCTAAACTCACTCACTCAGTCAGATATAAATGGGTGCTAAGGGATATTATCATCAGTTATACTGGTATCTGATTGTACGCTGACAGACGTTTTAGTGAGCAAATAGTATAGCTACTCTATATGATATCGTGTTCTCTGTAGTAGGACACTAAGGCTCTATGCTTGATCCGAGCCGTATTGTTCCCTATTCACACCTTTGAATATGTTAAAATGCTTTAACTTTGTACTCCAGTAAACTCTCTAAACGGAAGAATCGACTATGACTAAATAGGGTTATATGGTCAAGCGTCCTAGTTCTAAAAATCCCAGTTGCAGTTTTATTATGGCTTTATGTTCGATTTGATACTATTGTAGCTATTGATTTGCAACTATATAGCTTTGTCACTATCATATTCAGTGGTTGAACCGCCGGACAGGCTTGGTTTCTTGTGCATGTTTTACATGCATAATGTATGTATTTTGCTAGACCTCCACAACAGATACTATTCAAAGTCAATATTTACTGACAACGTAATCCTTGTACGAATGAAACCACTCACCATATGTTATGTATGTATATATCGTTAGATGGCAAATGAACTTCTCCCCTAACTTTGGGAAAGCAGTTGCTAACGTTCTGCAGATGCAATGCACGAGGACCATGCATCAAATTGTTAAAGAGCATTTGCAAACATCGTGTATGTGAATAGATGCGTTTTGGTGTAAAGTCTTGTTAAGAACTTATCAATGTTCACTAATTTTCATCATCTACTGACAATAATGTTTTCAACTTTACAAATTATTTTACAATACAGAAATAGGCTCAACATTGTCTCCATGTGGGGAATCGAACCCGGGTCTTCGAACTCATGATCATGTCCTATACACACTGGATGTCATGATTCATATCAACATATGAATCATTGCCATAAATTCAAGGGTACATGTCGGTAGAAGATGACAAAATGAAAGTTTAAACGAAACGTTTGTCCATACATGTATGCATATCTGTTAGTGTTTCCGGGTCAGAAGCCAAATGTAAAACTTGATTTGATTACATTGACGAGTGATCACTTCCGCATCGACTTTTAACATAACCCCGTCACGCAAATCAAAGTCCTACCGTCTGATGTTGTCTGCTTTCGTAAATCATGGTTAATTAGAACAGGCAATATATTTCCATCTGTGGTCAAAAGTCAGAAGTGCATTCAGTATACAATGATACTGAACGTAGTTGGGGTACATATTTGACACTGTGCTTTCATAATATATAACCATATAAGGGTTTACCAAAACAAATTTAATAATAGATTCATTCTAGCTTTCCGCCACGAATAACTGGAACAATGCTCTCCTAAAGTTTTCCTAATAAGTGCTTCGTGAGTAGTAACGGTTGTGAATATTATTTTTCACGCAAAAAGATACACAGATAATAGAAGATAAGATAAAGATAAGAGAATTTATGTATGCATTATTAAAGTGGTATTTATGGATGTAGTTAATTTCTAAAGCACTATTTCAAATACCCAGTTGTCTTCTCCTTCATTTGTATAGCTACGTATATTTTCAGTCTTCTTTTTATAATCACGCTAATGATAAAATTAAGTGAAGACCAATCGGGTTTTTCCAATGGACTATACATTTCTCCCCTGTGATACAGCCTTTGAAATTCGGATTTCATATACACCCATGAACTATTGTTGCTATACATTTTCAAACTTTCGTTTAAACGTACTCAAAAACACCGTTTCGTTTCATACATGTACACGGCAGACATGTCCCCAGAATATCAGGCTTCGTACTGAAGAAATCATGCAGCGAGGATATGAAAATAGCAAATACAAAATGTCGAATGATACAACTAAAGAAGAAAGGACAATGCACCAACAGAAGCAGTAGTATGACATGTTTTATAATTGAGCAAGCAAAGATCGGTTTTTAAAAATGACAGAGATTTGTTTCCGCTGTATGTTGATATATGACAAGTTACTCTATACGTGAGTTGGTTTTGAGAGAACACATTCGTTGTATCTCATTTGGTAAGCACAAATTTACTTAACATGGAGTTAGAACTTCATTTATTCGCTAAACGACACTAAACAGCAGAATACATTCATAAATGACGAAAATCTACAAGTTTCCTTGACTGTTTGATTTTGGAAATGTCACACAAGGAAAAGTGTTCAACACAAGTCACTTAATGCACGCCATTGAAACTAGCTTGAAAAGTAATTGCTTTCGTAGGGCTGTGCGAACAACACCGTGCCTAAAGCGTTCGTTCGCTTACAGGTAGGAGTTCACTTTTCAAAATGTGTAGAAGGAATGCGGCCTATTTTTAGCTAGGGTGTCCCTGTTGCCTAACGTCTCACTCAGTCACTCCGCCTATGATCTTTTTCAATAAACCATTGAGGCGTGCTGTAACATTGCACAGTACTCGATCAGATGACGATGAAGCACGTTTTTTTCTTCCTCCTACTGTCTTAGAAGGGTCACATAGCATACCAGCTCATATATATAATTAACATTTTCATAAGACATGCAATTTATAAAGCGAAGCAATTCACAAATATCTGTGCTCTGTGCACATTAGACAGATAGACGCCGTCCATACACCGTGGAATGTTCACGTGATCCAAGTCAGGAAGCAATTCTAAACTCTTAATAGGTTTAAAAGTTTGTGTTTTGTGTGTATAATAAATGCACAATATTGCCCAGATTTTCGTTCATCTGAATATTTACGATGTTCTTTATGTATATAACAGGACCTTAATCCCAAAAACTCTCAACTTCCCAGTCAAGAGGAAAGAGTCTTATGCAATATGATCGCCATTAATGGACAAAGTGTTGCTACAGGCTCCATGAAGATCTATATAAAGAGCTAATTAAACATGTCTTGTTGAGAACATTGCTTAAACCAACACCTTCATTTCTATCCATGTACAATACACCCTTCTGCAAACTGGAACTGGAAACGTGAATGAATCTCATTTTCATTCGATTCACATTAACTGAGGGACAATACATTTTAGGTGATTTAATATGTACACATCATTTTCACATTTCAGACATGAAACAAAGCATTTTTTTAAGTGTCGATGTTTTGCAAATGTTATGCACTTTATTGATGGTACAATGCAACGTAATTATATTTCTGACATTTCCATTCAAGTGTTTAGCGACGAAAACTCACCACTGACTGGATTTGTTCAGCTGTACACACAGATGTCCACATCTGATTTTCGTTGTGTAGATTCGCATTGGCTTATATTTGTAGCATTATAGATTGCTACGAGTGTGTATTTTTCTCATTTGTGCGATCATTGATTAGGTGATAGTTCAACATATGTCCCATCCGGGATTCGAACCCGCACCCTCAGAGTCAGGCACCTAATCGCTGGCACACAAAGTAAGCCCCCTAGCCCGCTCAGCTACCACGACTTCCACCTGAGCGGGTTAGGCGGCTGACTTTGTGTGCTGGCGATTAGGTGCCTGACTCTGAGGGTGCGGGTTCGAATCCCGGATGGGACTAAACCAAATAAAGTACTAGAATTTGTACTTTACTGAGAAAGTGAAATCCCAAATATGACATATCTTGCATTTGACCACTTTCTAAATGGCGTCGTGTAATCATAGGTGATAGCTGTTCTGGGTTACATTTCATGTATTTTCAAAGCAATACTAGTATTCTAGCGACATCCCCTTTTTGATAGCGCACCAGTGTTGCCTCCTTTGACTTGCTGTTTATCTTGATTACTTCCGGCTATCCAGAAAGTTCTAGGTGAATGGCGATACAGACATGATTTGCTCGAATGTTCCCGACAACGTTCCAGTGTATATAAGGGTTGATTGTTTGTTGTGTTGTGCAAACTTGGAAATCACACACGGACTGGTCAGTTCATATTTTATATTTGTGACCCCATTACCTAAGATTTGTGACTCTTTTTCATTGTACTAGAAATCAGTATTAGTTCATTGTTTGCTCGATATATTATCGAATATTTTAGGCTTGCATTTTGCTGGTTCAAAGGACACACCTTTATACCTTTATACCTGTCACTCCCGTGTGGACCCGGGACAGAATGTGTCCACAGCACCCCATTGCTGGTCGTAAGAGGCGACTAAATTGGGCAACCTGTTTCCCGTGGGTTGCGTCCCGTGGGTTGCGTCCCGTGTCGGTGGAGGACGGGATCCTGGTGGTTGAGGGCAGTAGGATACTGAACCATTTTGCTCCTATTGCTCAACACACCACTTCGGCCCTTACTTCACCTAGACGGGTGGTAGAATCGGCCCGATTCTATCAATCGCGATCGGCTGGTCACACCATGCCCTGTGCATAGACAGTCTTTTCGCACGTTTGATTTATTGGGCATTGGTCATTTTTGATGTCTAGTGTGTAATACCTTTTTGCTATATCTACTTGCCTAGAGTCCTATGCCAGAAGGCGGTGGCTCATGGGCCAATCTGGAGATGTCGACCTCTGTGTTCTATATGTCTCCAATTTCTTGTTAGTAGCCGAACCAGGCTAGCATTTGAATTGGTAGACAAATGTAGCTACTCATGTCGTATTTACTGGAGTATACCACTCCTGTATCCCTAGTGTTTGCAGGTTGGAGTTCCACTGCAGTACAACACTGTCCTCGTTGACGCTCGGTGGCGGGTGGGGAGGGGGAGTGCTGAATCTATTATCATCACCATGTCAATCACACTTTCTGGTTCCACGAGAAATGACAAAAAAAGACGTTTAGAGGCTGATCATCTTTCTTGTAAAGAAGATGTTTCAGGTACAACACACCAAGAACCTTGGCCAAAATTCATAGTTATTGAATCTACCAACGGTGAACCACTCAAGATCAACCCATTTCTAGTATCAAAAACAATACAATCTATTTGTGGAGAGGTTACGAACGTTTCACGTCTCAGAGGAGGTACACTTCTTGTTGAGTGTGCGCGACGACAGCAATCCATAAAGTTATTGCAACAACATCAGTTTGCCAACGTCAATGTTGCTGTCTCAGATCATAGAACTCTGAACTCAAGTAGAGGCATTGTTAGGGATAGAGTCCATTGTCTGGCGGACATGTCCGAGGATGAAATAGAGGCTGAACTTAAGGATCCGAATGTAACTTCCGCGAAACGCCTTCCTGTTAAGAAGCAGGATGGTAGCATTGTACCTGGCCACACTTACATGTTTACCTTTTCATCGTGTACTATGCCAAAATCAACCAAAGCCGGCTATTTCAATATCGGAGTGGAGGTGTATATCCCCACTCCACTCCTGTCAGACGTTTGGACACGGGTCTAAGTCCTGTCAAAACACTCTTCGTTGTCATCGTTGTAGTGAACATCATCAGGACTCTGACTGCAGCAATGATATTAAATGTGCCAATTGTGGAAGCAGTCATCTTTCATCTTCTAAATGTCCTGAATGGCAAATGCAATCTAAGATACTTAAATTAAAGTATGAAACAAATATTTCCTTCATGGAAGCTAAAAACAAAGTCCGTAGCCAAAATCAACATAATCCCTCTCCTACTGTGACATACTCTGCTGCTGTCTCACGACGACCAGAAACAATCTCTACTTCGTGTCAAACGGATTTGACCTGGATGGCTTCTGAGAAACCTGTTCATGTGAATAGTACTTCTGGCAGTCAGGGCTTTTTTACAGCGTCTGCCTCTCAGACTATTAGTCACGTATCAGGTGAAGTTGTTCAAACAGCTATAGATGTTGAAACGTCAAAAGGTGAAATGTCAACATCGCAAAGAAAACGTCTAAATCGTAGATCAAAGAAATCTCCTGCTGATACTCCTGTAGAGGTTCACAATTTGTTTGAGCCTTTGGAGATGGATGATACGCCATCTTCACAAAACTGAAATAACGGTACACCTTCCTCTCGTACACGTGAGAGGTCTCCAATAGAACCGCCATGAGTAACGCTACAAATGTAGTACAGTGGAATTGCAGAGGGCTCAGGAATAATTTTCACGAAGTACAATTATTAGCTCAAGATTTAAAACCATCAACATTTAGTCTACTGGAAACATTTCATAAACGTGGTGATAAGTTTGAAATGCGTCAGTACAACTCGTATCACTGTTTTTCACCTCCGGGGGATAAAGCAACCGGGGGCGCTTCGATTTCGGTGAGACAGGGTATCATTCACAGCCCTGTTCCTCTGAAAACTAAACTTCAGGCTGTTGCTGTCCGACTAACTTTACACGTCACAATCACACTCTGTTCCTTGTACATAACACCATCCTCGACTCTTCAGCTATCAGAACTTCAGGTTTTATATTCCCAATTGCCTGGACCCTGTGTTATAACGGGAGATCTCAACGGACATAATCCTCTGTGGGGAAGCAACGATACGAACAATAAAGGTAAAATTCTTGAAGATTTTGTTTCTAATAATGACTTGTGCATATTTAACGACGGTTCGAAAACATATCTGCATCCAGCAACGGGTACATATTCAGTACTAGATTTGGCAATCACAGATGCAACCATACTTAATGAATTTTCATGGTCAGTCCACGGTGACCTGTGTGGTAGTGACCATCTTCCGACAGTAATCACTGCTATAAATCCAACTGATGATCGGTCGACGTCCAGCTGGATTTTTTCTAAAGCTAATTGGCCTTTATTTCAGACTAGTTGTACTAGAAACTTGAAACCAGAATTTTTCATGGACGCTCATGATGCAATCCAGTCATTTTCGGAGACACTGAAACAAATTGCTGATGATACTATTCCTAAGTCCTCTGTAAATCCACACATTCGTAAGCCATGGTTTGATAACGAATGTAAACAGGCCAGGAAAAGTAGGAAGAAAGCAGAAGACTATTTTCGCCGACACCCTACTGTTCACAATTTAGATAAAGGTAAAATTTTAAATGCCAAGGCTCGACGCACATTTAAGCAGAATAAACGTCAGTCTTGGAGAAAATATCTTTCCAAGATCAATTCACGCACACCTAGTTCAACATTTAAAGGATGGTGATAATTTATTAACGGATAAGGCTGACATTGCCAATAAGCTTGGTGAAACTCTCGCAAGGCATTCATCTTCATCTAATTATGTCCCTGAAGTTCAAAAACACCAGAAACAACAGGAGAAGAAAACAATCAATTTTACCTCGGACAATGGTGAAGATTATCATGAATTATTTTCACTGCATGAGCTCTATACCGCCCTTGAACAGGCTCATGATACAGCTACAGAGGCTGATGGTATCCATTATCAGCTCCTGAAGCATTTGCCCAAAACATGTTCGGAAACGCTGCTTAATAAATTTGATAATATCTGGACTACAGGCAATTTTCCAACTTCCTGGCGTAATGCCATTGTAGTCCCAATACCATGGTGTCTTGAAACCAACAACCTTATTACAAATATTCAATGCGGTTTCAGGAAAAATCGCAGTACCATTGTTCATTTGGTGCGTTTAGAATCCTTTGTGAAAAATGCTATAGTAAATAAACAACATGCTGTATCAATTTTCTTTGATCTCGAGAAAGCTTATGATACCACGTGGAAGCATGGCATTTTAAAGGATTTACATGATTGTGGTTTGAGAGGTCGTTTACCTCTTTTTATATCGCAGTTTTTACAAGACAGGCAATTTCAGGTCCGAGCTGGTTCTACCCTGTCTGATCATAATCAGCTTTTGGTTGTCTGACATTTTACAATCATCATTGTTGGTCCATTGTCACAAATATGACATGTTCCTTCGAAATTTGTACACACGGTCACAATTAAATATGTCAAAATCACACGCCTACTAATAAACTGTACATCTAGAGTGACATAACAGGCAAAAAATATTAAAAAGGTTACCCTCACGTTTCTAAATCAAACTAGATATCTAATAAATTCCATTCATGTCGCAGGAATCTGTTAACAATTAACAATATGTAATAACACTGGAAATATCACACTCAAATATACCCATTATACTATAGCTTATCAGTACACTCACGCCACATGCATAGCAGCTACTATACTATTGGAGCTCAGACACTGAATCGAACTGGTGTAAGCATTCATCAAGCTACGGAGCCGACGATTTGAAATCCCATGCAGCTACTATTAACTATCCACATAAAATGACATTTCATTTTGCGCCACCTTGATAAGTGTGATTGAGTCTGCTCACGTCGAAGTGAATGTCAAGCCAATGTAAACTCAAAACCTCATCACATGTTATGTGCTGGCATCAGTATGCGAACTTCACTCCATAAACTAGGAAAACTCCATGCTAGGAAATGTCAGCTGACAGTACAGTCATGATAACATGCTCAGAAACTTTGGTGTCCTCTTTGCTGTGCGTGAATCATGTTGTGTCTTTCAGGACGACAATACAATATAAAAAAATATCTACATACATTTAAGTGATTCCTTTGACAGCTTTGTTAACATAGATACCATGTTAATAAACATGAAAATATATAAAAGGAAGCGGTACCTTGAAAAGCATTTCGTTTATAGATAACCTATCAACACACTGTACAACTTTTGTTGGTATCAAGTACAAGATTCGCGTTCTTTCATGCAAAGATAAAAGATCGAATTTCGTGATATTTTTGTTTCTTTGATAGAGTCAGAATAATAGATGATCTACATGCACGTAGATGCACATAGGTATATTCGTTATTGAAAGTACCCGTAGTAAAGATGCCGCTGCCAAGAAGCCTCCTGCTGGTTTAAATCTCTTCATAAGAGGGTGCAGAGTGCGAAGCCCATTTCTGGTGTACCCCGCCGTGATACTGCTGGTGTATTGCTTAGAGCGGCGTTAAACCAAAGTCACTCATATGATCATTCTAAATGATGTTGGTATTTGGAAAAGAGGCAATATTTATCGGTGAGTAGCAGTGCGTATTGGCCAAGTACTTAATTAAAATAAAAAAGATGATAGTTTCAATAATAATTAAACAATCATTTACCGCATTCACCACCATCCATTACCGCACTACCCACGACCTTCAATATCTTGTTTCAAATACCAATAGCCAGACATGTGGACATTCGTTGGGCATTCTGTCCCAATTAAATCCACGGATATTCATTGCAATAAACTGATTTGTTGCGCTGAATCTTTATAATCCACAGATGTGTTTCACACGGTCTTTGGTACAACTGTTTCCAATATTTTAGCCATTTCTTCAGCTGTGACTTACCTTTATTGTCGTCTAGACTCGGCTCGCTTACGGACAACGAAGTCTCCTACCACTAGGCTGTGTAATTTGACCTTCACCTTCGAGTAATGATGCCGTCCACATCTTAACACACATCTTTCAGTGTCTTAAACATAATTTTAAAACTGCAACTTAAAAAGATAGTATTATTTGACAGATTACGCAAAGAGAACAAATGCTTTCAAAATAAATGACACGTGGTTTTGCATTTACTGGATATCGTTATGCAGTTAGCCTCTTTTTGACAACATTTACCTTGAGGTTGTATACAGTTAATGTGATGACGTTTATTACACATTCTCCGAGTAAAATATTCACAAAAGAAGGAAATGAAACCTAAAGTATGATTTAGTTGACGCATGCACACTGAGGCCCTTACCACAGTTTCAATGTCCATGTACCATGTGAAATATTATCCACGCACAGCTACTGATGTTTTCATGTATCTCAGAGTTGTTTCATGTGTGGCATGTGAAACACATAGGCGAAACAAGCACGAATGAGGTACACTTACATTCTTTTTCATTATTAGGTTTAAAGTTCTCACAAAACTGTTTATCTGATAAATATTTCTTGCCCACATATTTTGCTAACCTTTGAGTTGAGTGTTCAAGCATCTTATCCGGCACATAGGGTATTTTCTAGGTTGTGGGTCTTATGTTTTGCTGTTACATCGGTAGTATATGTTACATTCGTTACAAGTCTCTTGATGATGTATTATCTTTTTCAGGCACATAATGACTGCTGTGATACTGATAGTTGTTGCCTGTTATTTTCTTCCAACACAAGGTAAGATCAGGTGTCAATGTTTGTCATTGTGTAATATCAGTTATCAATATTGGTGATTAATTATATAATATTTAAGGGCGTGTTCCATGTGTGACTGAGAAATTTAAAAACAAGTGACACTTATGGTCTTCTGTTTTACAGCCTACAACTGTTCTCATGGGCAGCACTGTTCCAGCTGTGATCAGGCATCAGGCAACTGTTTCACAGAATGCGAAATTGGATATTTCGATCGAAAATGCATGTCTGAGTGCAGCAAGAATTGCAAACGGAAGAAATGTAAGGAGCGTTCCGGCCTTGGAATTTGCAGCGAAGACTGTGAACCCGGGTATCATGGTGTAAACTGCAAGGTCAGTTGTCTTGTTTCAACAGAAAGCTGCTCCAAATGTCCAAGTGAGTGTGACGGTCTGTATTGTAAGCACAACCACGCATGTTTTTCTGGATGTGAAGATTCCTACTACGGTTCGGATTGCAAAACCTGCTCCGGAAGATGTATATCGTGTAATAGAATAACAGGGACGTGTGTCCAGTGTCATCCGCCATATCATGGAAAGAATTGTCAGTACTCATGTAATAACTGTTCGGAATCTTGTGACGGTCAATGTGCCCGAACATGTGCACCCGGATTCTACGGGACCGAATGTGCCCAAATGTGCAGTGATAACTGTCGTCCCAACCCAGTGATACATTCTGGGGAGCAGTGTACGGAACAAAATCGTAACATTACAAGCGTGTGTTCATCTGAGTGCCACAGGGAGAGTGGTGAGTGTCTCCATGGTTGCGTGGCTGGATGGCATGGTCCAAAGTGTGCGATATTGTGTAACTCAACCTGTATAAACAAACGATGTGACGACACAGGAACATGTGTTGAAGGTTGTACAGCTGGCCATTTCGGAAAAGACTGCAAACCATGTTCTGAGATTTGTGCAAATTACACATGCAATTCACACAACAAGTCTTGTTTGTATGATTGTAACAATGGGATGTCTGGACAATTATGTAATCTCACTAGTAAATGTATCGAAGGATGTTTTATTACAAGGGATGGATGTATTCCGAATTGTTAGGATGACGATCCGACAGCTGAGTGCACTAACGGATCTTGTGCCGCAGGTAAATCACAGTTAAAATGATGCTTGGTTAAAACAGTAATTTTCCAAACAGTTATGTGCAGCTATCAAGCTTCGTGATGCATTTAATGAAAGCTTTCTTTGGAAACAACATTTTATCTCGACAGGCAGTGAATGTGAACTTATGTGTCACCTGTTTAAGAGCAGGTTTTTTTTTCACTTGGTTAAGGTTTTTGTATATGTGAGTTTCGGTCCTACATTATTTTGCATTTGGTTGGCACGTGCAATCGTCATAACAACAACTTAGATTGACGCTCATCATTTTCATAAGTGAATTTTCTGGTCCAGTGTCGATTACCACCATAATGAAGGAGTATCGTTGAGTGTGGCGTTAACAAACAAATACATTTTGCATTTACAAACAAGGCCCCTTAACATATCCCTCTGCAGTGAGGTCTCCACTTATTGCGCCGTGGACTAATGATGGGGTGAGATATCGTGCCCCCTTCATGCACAAGAATACGTGTCGTCAGCATATTATGACACGTGCTACAGCACCAGATCGATCTGTTCAGAGCATATTAATTGTCCAACATTGTTAAGGCGTGGCACGAGACTTGTTTATCTCTCGGGGATTCTAAACATGTTTATTTTTCTAATCAACAAGGGATTTTGCATCCAAATGGAAATGCCAGATGTGTGAGGTTAGACCTGGCCATTGTGGTATTCACCGATAATTACGTACATGAACTAATATGTACTACCCATTTGCAAAACATTTCATTTTTTCATATGTGACGTTTCAGGTTTCTTTCAGAAGGACATGCAATACTAAAAAATGCCATAATTCTTAGATGTTTTTGAATGTTTTAATGATATTATTGGGATTTACATATTTTTTTCAAATGACATTATTACAGTAAATTTAAACTTTCCACTGTTCTTAATCGTAGCATATTCGTATTTTTAATTTTTGGCAAGAGATATCTAAATATCTAAAGCTAGGGTCCATGCAGGAAGCAAAGGTACTGTAAATCCCCATGGTCCCTAGAATGGTGATCTACCTACAGTTGTTGGCAATCTATAGCCTGTTTGTAGATTCTGTTGCCCGAATAGTGCTATTAGTTTTAACTTTCCACGCTAGTTTTAATCCAATTTGTGATATTCTAGTTGTTTTACTGTCCTTCGCTGACAGGTTTTTTATAATGTACATGTGATCTTTTTCATTGTTGAATGTTCTCGTCACGATATGGCTGAGATACTGCCGATGTGACGTTAAATATTAACTCACTCACTCACTCACTCAAATGGCATTATCTCTGTCTTCTCGCCTTATAGCTGGAATATTGCTGAGTGCGGCATTGAACAACAATCCAGCAGCCAACATCTCCTCAGATAGCTGTCATTCTCCCTGAAAAAACACCCTTACATCTCACAGTGTCGACATTTTGGTGTGTCACCCACATTGTCTATCACTTTGGAAAGGTTAATTGGGATTCACTCTGGCTATTTTGAACTATCATTTTCCCCTTTGTTCAGGTGACATGATGGCGAGTCGAATGAACCAGTACGCAGTATCACTGACAGCAATATTGATTCTGGCAGCAGTTGTATCCTACATCTGTTACCGCAAGGGTCTGTCTACGTCAAGGTTAGTACAAAGTGACATGTACTCAAAGTGATTATACACAAATCGGTGATGGTTTATGATCGTTACTGACCTAAAATAGTGTCTACAAATTATCATTACTAGTCTAAATGGATATTGACCTGTTTCTGTAATACTCTTTGTAACAGTAATATATTGGAGAGAACGTTTATATAAAATTTTAATAGCTACCGAATAGGTACGTTTTGACGTTTAACGAAGCCATCTCGAGCCAAATATACACAGGATTAGATTGTGTCACATGAAAAGTGTTCCTCATTCGTTTCAAAGAAGGCCTGTGATTAATAACGTGATTCATAAATTGATTAACCTAAACAGTTCTGGTGTCTAAGAAATAGTATAGGTATTAACACTGATTCATGTCATTATAATTTAGTCAGAATAGTACCATGGACACTGACCTCACATTTAATTTCATCATTCCAAGATAATTTGTTTTCAGGCAAAAGTACTCGAAACAGGCATGTTGTATATGTATCATCATGGTGTATCAAATGATATTCACTATGTCATCGAGCTGTGAATAATAAAAACTTAAAACATAAGAACATAATCTGAACATAATCCACAAATAACATCTGTTGTTTGTTTTACGAGTAACAATAACGCTCTCCTACTCAGGAAAAATCAACAATGCCAGGAAGCGCTTGATGCAGACACAGCACCAGAAGAAAGACGAGATTACGAGGCCTTACATCGGTATTGGGAAATTAGAGAAGCAGACATGGACACAGAGTCTGAGCCAGCAAACACTCAAGAAATCGGGGAAGAGATGGCCTCTGCCTTTCCAGTTTTAGCCAATTGTTTTTCCAAAGTAAAAGGCACTGGTGTTGCTGGTGGTGTTCAAAGCTTACTCGACAGCCCGTCTGGAGGCAGCGTAACATTCACACCAACAGGTGCCCGATATTTATCGCCAATTGGCGATGACCAATGCATGTACCGTGTTTGAAAAGTTACTCTTCTCTGTAACAACATACCAAATGTTGAACGTAGATGATTACTGGCATTGACTTACCTGATTTGTGTCATTGATGGAATCAAGTGTAAATATTTTGATTGGTTGTACATTCTGCCATCTCGTACAATGTTGTCAAAGTTATGTTACCGTCGTCAGATTCCTATGATTTCCCATGAGATTATTTACAGATGCAGATATTCTAATGCTTAAAATGAAAAAAAAAACACTTAAGAAGGATGGTTTATTGGTTTATTGTATCTACAGCCATATGATTTGAAGCTGATTAGTACTGGTCTCATTTTCATTTTCATTGTTCTCATTGTGCTTCCCATTGACACCGAGCCTTGATGCTGTTACATTTGATATGGTCTAGAGAATTGGCTACAGATACATGAGCCTATGCTTGTTTAAATAGTGTGAGTGAGTTGTTTTTCCGCTTCATGTAGCAATATTTCAGCAATACCACGTCGGAAGACACCAGAAATGGGTTTCACACATTGTACCCTTCGGTGTGACGTGCGAACGTTTAAACCAGTAGACTACCCACCGACCCTTGTTTAAATAGAATTTTGAATTACCTTTCACACATGGGACAGTTACACTTATAGAACCAAGACGCATATGATGGTTCTTGTGACAACATCCCGTAGATGTCAGTGTGTTGTGAATGTCAGCCGCACATAAGTGTACATAGTAGTAATATAGTTATAACATTACATGTATACATCTGAGGGATGTATATTTATGCAAAGAATGTAATTAGCATCTGCTAATCTAATGAAAAGTTTATGTAGCATGTTAATGCCACCGTGTATGTCTTTGGTGTACTTGTGAAACGCCACGTGCTTTCTAGTGTATATTAAAACTTTTAGCCAAAGCATGTGTCCTGTTGTGCCTGTTAAACCCCAAAGAATGCTTAACATCTCGTATTGACTGTGCATATACACAACGTCCATTGCTTGAGAAATAATATGCAATTATTTTCTCTATATACTATGATAATATATACATCCTTACAATTAATGGCAGTGAGATATCGTATCCGGTAAAAGTGAACATTTATCAGATAATTACGTAACGTATTTACAGAGATGGACATTCATGTCTGCAGCAGTACATTCCTTGCAATGTGCGATCTTGTGAATTTAATAAAGGGCAATAACTCTCATTTGGAAATGTTACAAAATACTACTGCTCATTGGCTTCGGGATTGGTACTGGACTCAATGTCCATTGCGACCGCTTGTAAGATGTAAAGAATGTGTCAAATTAACGCGTCACATCTTCGTTTTCAAAAAGGTCGAGTCCGCGAACTGGCACAGATTTCACTGTAAGCAGTACTTTAGAACAGAACCATTTGTTAATTCCTCTGAAACACGAATTGTCGCTATGAAAGACAACGGAGATATCATTATTAATTATTATATATTTGAGACGTTATCTATGATTAAAGAAATAACATGAAGAGGTTAACGGACACTGATGCACATTTCTTCTTATAACTGACCACATGTATTCTAAATTTGTGACAATACATATCACAAAACATACCACCAAAACTAATCTATTGAAAAATACATCGTAGGTAGATTTGCCGATGGATTTCTCATCAGTCGGTGCAATCATTCCTGGCACCAGTGCAGTTAAAGTAACCGAGCCAGCAGCACCTAACTGGGCCATTACTTGAAGAAAAAAGTAAGAAAATCTGGCCTCTTCAAGGCATTCTGGAACTGGGTCTGTACGGTTATGCACATAGGCGTTGTACTGGCCCAGAACAGGCAAGAAGTTTACAAGACAAATCAAGGTTTTATTAGGTCAAAAACCAAAGCAAATACATCTCACTGACAATATAGTTCTTTTGGTCAGGATTGTGTACACACTATAAATTGTTATTATTATGTAGTGATAATGGCACTGTCCAAGATCCAGGATATATATAGTATACGCTTGTAAGTATCCATGCTTATTTCCTTCATACGAACATACATTTGTAAACATTAAAGGTAACTTCATACTTTGCTTTGCTAAGTAATTCCGACAAATTTAAATCTATTTGCATTCTGCAGGAACGGAAAAGGTAAATAACGCTGACGTATCTCATGATACTTAGGACAAACAACCAACAAATTACACTCGTCTTCCATGCCATGTGGACAACAGGACAGTTCCCATCAATAAATGTTTTGTTTTTGTTTCATTCTTTTAGATACTCCGTCAACCTTTGTCAATCACAAATGAGGCATTGACATATATAATGATCCTCTGCACATGGCACATTATTATTAACATATAATGATCATGACACTGTCTAAGATCAAGGGTATTTATACTATACACTTATAAGTATTCATGCTTATTTCTTTCACTCATAACACAATGAATACATTTGCCAACGTTAAACGTAATTTCGTCATTTTCACGTTTGAGCATTCTGACAAATTTAAACATATTTTCTTTAAGTGGTATTTTAGATACACTCCATGTACTGTTCTCAATCATAAACAAGTGGGAACCGAGGAGGAAGCGTGTCATGGCAATTCTGAACTTTTTAATGTCAATATTAGACAAATATTTCTCAAAACAAAGAGTTTCCTGAATATAAAAACAATCTAGGATTCACGTAAAGTTGACAATTGATGCCTCCACATTATGAATATACATCTCTAGCCCTCTGTATAATAAGTGCACAGCCGCAACGGTTGCAAACTGGCCCTTTACAGTCTTGCCGGCACTGGCCTGGTTTCAACAAGCTGATACCCAAAAAACCCCGAAAAAGAAAACAAAATCCACAAGTTTATCGGTATGAATTCAATTCATAAAACAACATGATGCGTTATTCTTTCATTGTCGTGTTGCGTGATATTGTTCATAAATTAACACTTAACCTCAGTAGTCTTTATGAACGATTTATGAATATTACTACTTTTTAGTGCCACATTTAGTAACGTTAACGTTACATTCAGAAATGTTACGCTCTGCCTTTTGGCCATCGCTTTCGAGTAGACGACATGGTCCCGAGATAATCCCCCACAATTCACCAAATAGGAAGTGCACTGTTTTCACTGGGCCAGTACAGTATTGTGGTGCAGTACTTAGGTAACCGCCCATATGTGACCCGTTAGAGTTTTGCTTGTTGCGGGAAACAATCACTGGTCCAGCACTGGCTCTATACTGTCGTACGTTATGCCAGACCAACGGTACAGGGCAAAACCATGCCACAACTTGGTCCCTTCCGAGCGTTGATATTCAGTCATGTGGTTTAAGGTCATAGTCGAGAGATGTTAGAGGCTGCTTCAGTATAATACCTACATTGTAGTAACTTACTAACTTCGTCGATGAAAAGTTTGAAGGTCAAGCACTGTTCACATACACGTCCATATCAAAGCGAAGAAACTAGGAAACACACATTTGCAATGATATTATTAATTCAAAATGTGTCGGCAGCATGACACTGATCCTAGTTGTCCAAGCGCCGTTCACATATACGTCCATATCAACATGAGCCAGCGGTTATTCAAATGACACTGATCCTAATTCTCGACGGCGCCATGTGGTGATATCATTTACACACTTGATCATTTGCGGAACAGACAATCGTAATTCGTTTTTTAGATGAGTCTGAATTCATTTACGTTTTCGCTAAAGCGGGGAATGAACCTGGTGATGTCGAAATGAAAGCCAAGCCAATGTTAATTCGCGATCTCATGACATGGCGATGGACCGGCTAGAGTATGAGATGGTAGTTATCGATGGTCACTCCGTAAACTGTACAGGGAGGGGTAACGTGACACTAGTGCCATGCTCACATCCTTCATTTCGTAAGGAAGACGTTTTGTCCTTCAAGACGCGACACCTTCATTGTTGTTTGAAAATACCCCTGTTAATGTTGAACAGTGATGATATTGACAATAAGAACTTCCTGTCAATTCAGCTGTGACAAGAGAACTGGAAGCTGTCAAAACCGGCATCTGTCCAATCCGGCACGGTGTCAACACCAGCATAAAATCATTTATCACCAGCTCTACAATCCGGCATGTTGTCTAAAATGTATTATTTCTTCAGTCCCGGTGAGTGCCGGTTTAGACAGCTTCCACTGTATATTCATATTGTTATACCAATGTAGTATCCTATCACACTCTTTGTCCAGAAATTGAAAATGTTTGCACCTGCTGCACGGGAGCTGTTCGTTTCATTTCTCAGGAGTGACGCATGGAATCAGTAACGATCAGCTGTATTAATATGTGTCTAAAATTAAACAGTGTGTTATATAGCAATGAGGTGATCTCTTCTAACTTCTGATAAAGGCAGCATAATGTATGAACTAGGCAAATGTCTAAATCGTGAGAACGAGCGAAGATAAGAGCTTCAAATACCATTCCAAACATCCACAAGAATACTACGACATTTAATACCTTGTTTCAAGCACATACAACTCGGATAGTGAGAACTGTGAGTGAGTGAGTTAATATTTAACGTCACATCGGCAATATTGCAGCCATATCGATAGTGAGAACAGTCATTGGATGTTCTGTCCCAGTCATTTGCATGATTAATTACAATAACAAACGACAAGACTTGGTGCTGTGCTGAATTTGCATTCTCCACATATGTGTCACACGCAACAAGTGTTCATAACATCAGAGCCTTTTGCTGACCCGTGACACGAATCCATTGTCTTCCAGGGTCTGCTCGCTTACTTTATATGAATCCTATTATGAGACAATCTGTTTTAGTATTTCCATGCACGATGCAAATGGTCATCAACTGATGATACTTATATATCTGATGCTTTTAGTTCCTGCAGAAAGAAATTTTGACAAATTCCTGGACTAGGAAGTCTAGGAGAGAACTCTGTAAATAAGTATTTACGAGACGTATTTATAATAATGACGTCTATTGTACAACTTGTAACCTGATAATGTACATGTACATTTATCATTATAAATCAATGCCATTTGCTTGTTACACAGTTTAAGAATGGCATGTATTTTACATTATTTTGCTTCATGTCATAAACAGTTTTAATATAGTAACGCTTATTGTAGATTGTCCGAGTAAAATATTCATAAAAGAGGAAAATGAAACTTTAAGTGTGATTTAGTTGACGCATGCAATTTGAGGCCCAGATCATAGTTTCAAGGTCCATGTACCACGGGAAATATTATCCATGCACAGCTATTGGTGATTTCATTTATCTCAGATTTGTTTCATATGTGGCATGTGAAACACATAGGCGAAGCCAGCACGAATGAGGTATACGTACTTGTTTCATTATAAGGTTTAAGGATCTCACCTAATGCTTAACAGATAAGTCTTACTTGGGGACACATACTTGCCAACTTTGGAGTCTTGTACTTTGCTGTAGTAAATGTACAGGTAGTAAATGTAATAACAAGATATACTCGTTAAAAGTCTCTTGATAATGTAATATCTTTTCCAGACAAATGATGACTGCTGTGATACTGATAGCTGTTGCCTGTTGTTTTCTTCCAACGCAAGGTGAGATCAGGTGTCAATATCTGACACTGTGTAACACTCAATTATCAATACTGGTGATGTATTATATAATGTGTAAGGGCGTATAAGGTGACTGGGAAATTTAAAAACAACGTAAAAGTGATACTTATGGTCTTCTGTTTTACAGTCTACAACAGTTCTCATGGACAGCACTGTTCCAGCTGTCATCAGGCATCAGGCAACTGTCTCACAGAATGCGGGCACCCGTGGCCAGCCACCTCCTCGTGGTGGGTGCTGGGTAACGCGAAGAGCTCGCTGACACCCCCGTTGTGGACCCGGGGAGATATTTGGTTCACCAACCCGTTTGCCGTGGGTTACGACCCTGTGTCGGCGGAGGAGGGGATCCTGGTGGTTGAGGGCAATAGGGGCCTGCAATCGTGTTCCTGTTGCTCAATACACCACTTTGGCCCTGACTTCGCCTAGACGGGTGGTCGAATGGGCCCGGTTCGACCAATCGGCTGGTCATGCCGAGCCCTGTGGCATGTATATTTTTTATGCACGTCTGCAAGAAAACTATTTACACGTCTTGTCAGATGCATTGGTTTGTGCGTATATGTTTAAAACGAAAAGAAAACATCTTCAATTTTGTATTTTGCCTAGAGTGACATGCCCAGAAGGCGGTGGCTCATGGGCCAATCTGGTAGAATAATTACTTTCTATTATTCTGCTTGAGTATATCTTTCCAGTATCCTTGGTGCTGCAAGTAGGTGGTCCACTTGCTTATAGCATTGTCCTTGTGATACTCCGTGGTGGGTGGGGAGCTGGAATGACGAATCTAAATACATTACCATGGATCCCGAAACCCCCTTGAAAAAGAAACGTCAACTTGAAACTGATCAAAGTACACCTGATAGTTGTAGACCATCTAAGCAAGTAGACTACTGGCCAAGATTTTTAGTGATAGAATCCCCGGATAAAAAACCACTTAAACTCAACCCGTTTGTGGTTTCTAAAGCAGTGTACGGTATAGCAGGGGACGTAAAAAATATCAAGAGAATGAGATCTGGGTCTTTACTCATAGAATGTAGCAAACGACAACAAGCATCTAACCTGATGTCAATTGATACATTGGCTGGAATACCTGTTTCAGTGTCAGTTCATCGGACCCTCAATTCTAGTAAAGGTATAGTCAGAGATAGGGATCATCTTTTAGCGGACATGACCGAACTTGACATCATGCTAGAACTTAAAGATCAAGGTGTCACGTTCGTGAAGCGATTTACGAGACGTCAGAATTCAGAAGTGGTTCCAACTAACACGTATCTGTTTTCATTTGTATCACCATCGCCACCGAGATCAATAAAAGCTGGATATTGTAGCCTTCAGGTTGAAATGTATATTCCCAATCCGTTGAGGTCTTTTAAATGCCAAAAATTTGGTCATGGGATGAATTCATGTTCAAACTCAATAACTTGTGCACATTGTGGGGAACAATCACACGTAACAGAAGATTGTACAAACAACTTTAGAAAATGTGTCAACTGCTCAGGCATGCATTCTTCATCGTCCAAAGATTGCCCGGTTTGGAAAAGGGAAATGGAAGTAAACAAAATAAAGCATACTCAAAATATCAGTTATGCTGAAGCTAAGAAACTTGTGCCATCTGTCCTCCCAGGTGAATCTTATGCTTCTGTTACCAGAAAACATTCTACAACCACAGTCTCCATCGAATGTCAGACAGAACTGACATGGACAAAGTCTACTGCTCCTGTACTTGTCTCAAATCAAGAACTGTTAATACGAGGAGAATCTGCTACGCAGACTGCTGACGTTTTACCAGCTACAGTCACGTCCTCTCAACATATGCCTTCTTCCCCAAAAGGTCCAACATATCCAAAGACACAACCAGACAAAAGAAGATCCTCCAGTCCCAAATCTAGACCAGATTCATGTTCATCAAAACTTGTACAAGAACCTCATGTTAAACAAATTGTGAAAGGAAACCCAAAACTAACTAGACTTAACCAATGCGATAGATTCGCTAAGGGTTCAAATGATGAGATCCAGCTATACAACAAGTTTGGATCCCTCGAGGACATGGATGTGTCCGACCATAGCACTGGTAGGACACATAGCTTGTCACCATCACGGAAGGCGAGGGGTAGATCTCCTGTACATCCTCCTCGGAAGAAATAATGTCTTCGTCTATAATTCAGTGGAATTGTAGAGGACTCAGAACTAATTTTAATGACTTACACCTGTTGGTCCAAGATCTTAATCCGTCAATATTTTGCATTCAAGAAACCTATCTAAAGCAGACGGATAATTTTGATCTACGTCATTTTAATGCATACCATTATTTTTCTCCCCCGGGCGACAGGGCTACTGGTGGATCATCTATCCTGGTGAGGAATAATGTTATTCATAGTCAAGTCACGCTCAAAACAAACCTCCAAGCCGTGGCGGTGCGACTTACATTACATGTTGCATTTACTCTATGTTCATTGTATCTTCCACCATCTTCTGCTGTTCAGTTAAGTGATTTGCAAGCTCTTTATGATCAACTACCTAAACCCTGTTTGATCATGGGTGATTTAAACGGCCACAACCCACTCTGGGGTGGTACTAATACAAGCACCAAAGGTAAATTACTGGAGGATTTCATCTCAAATAATGATCTATGCATTTATAATGATGGTTCAAAGACATATTTACATCCTGGCACGGGAACATATTCAGCTCTCGATTTATCAATGACTGATTCCACCCTATTTAGTGAATTTGAGTGGTCAGTCTATGATGACCTGTGTGGAAGTGACCACTTCCCAACAATATTAAAACCTGTCAACCCATCTGATATTCCGCCATCATTACGATGGAATTTTAAAAAGGCCAACTGGGCTTTATATGAAACCCTGTGTGCTGACAAACTTAGACCTGACTGTTTTCTTAATGTTCCCGATGCTATAAAAGATTTCTCTGACATACTAAACACCATTGCTGATGAGTGTATCCCACAGTCCTCTACAATTTCACACATAAGGAAACCATGGTTTAACTCTGATTGCAAACAAGCTAGGAAGGCACGGAAAAAGGCCGAAAATTATTTCCGTCATCATCCTATGGTTCATAATTTGAACAAATTTAAAATCCAAAATGCTAAAGCTCGGCGTACTTTCAAGCAAAGTAAACGTAAATCTTGGCAAAACTATGTATCTAATATCAATTCGCGCACACCTATATCTAAGGTATGGAATATGATCCAGAAAATCAAAGGTAAGGGATCTAGATCTAGTGTTCACCATCTCAAAGATGGAAACCAGTTATTAACTAATAAAGCAGATATAGCCAATAAACTTGAAGAAACACTGGCACAACATTCTTCTTCCTCGAATTATGCACCTCAATTCCAAAAGTATCAAAAACAGCAAGAAAAGAAAGCTATTAATTTTACTTCAGATAACGGGGAAGATTACAACGAGGTATTTTCGATTCATGAGCTCCATACAGCTCTTGACCAGGCCCATGATACTGCTACAGGAGCTGATAACATCCATTATCAACTTCTGAAACATTTACCGGAATCATGTTTAGAGACCCTTTTACATATATTTGATGATATCTGGACATCTGGAAAGTTTACTTCTTCATGGCATGATGCTATAGTTATCCCTATCCCTAAACCTGGACGTGATCATAGGGATCCTTCGAACTATCGGCCTATATCGCTAACAAGCTGTGTTTGTAAAACCATGGAGCGCATGATTAATAATCGACTTGTTTGGTACTTGGAAACCAATGACCTCATTACAGATATTCAGTGTGGTTTCCGTAAAAACAGGAGTACCGTTGATCACTTAGTGCGTTTGGAATCATTTGTAAAAAACGCACTAAGTAATACACAACACGCTGTGTCTATCTTTTTTGATCTTGAAAAAGCATATGACACAACCTGGAAATATGGAATTTTAAGAGATTTACATGACTTCGGCTTGCGAGGTCGTTTGCCTGAATTTATTGCCAAATTCTGCTTGACTGTGTTGAATATTCCATCACAAGGGATAAATATTTTAATTCACGAACTTTGAAGGATCTTTTTAATTCTGTTAGCTCTCATTTAATTATTGCATTTTTAAAAGAATTAGATTTGCTAAATGAATTGTAAATATATAAATATTTTATGCTTGGAAGTTTGAATTAGTAACTTAGAGTGTTAGTGGCTGTATCCTCGAGGGGGGTTAAAGCACTGTAAAATTATTGTCCTCCTGAGAGGGTACGTAAGTCCCAAAACATTTGAAGTCAAATTTGATCTTCCATTTTGTCTTAGCCGTAGAATATGTGTCATTTTAATTTGTGGCTAATCTTGCATACAATCACCAGCAGCTGAGGGGATGATGTAAATCCAGCTAGGGACCATGCAGGTAGCAGAAGTACTGTAAGTCCCAATGGCCCCTAGTATGGTGATCTACCTTCAGTTGTTGGTGATCTATATAGCCTGTTTTTATATTGTATTGTCTGAATAGGGATATCAGTTTTAACTTTTCACGCTAGTTTTATTTCTTATTGTGATATTCTAGTTGTTTTACTGTCCGTCGTCGACAGGTTTTTATCATATGCATAGATTCCTCTTTTAAGAATGCTCTCGTCACGATATGGCTGCAATACTGCCGATGTGACGTTAAATGTTACCTCACTCACTCACTCACTCACTCACTCACTCGCAGAATGCGAAACTGGATATTTCGATCGGAAATGCATGTCTGAGTGCAGCAAGAATTGCAAACAGAAGAAATGTAAGGAGCGTTCCGGCCTTGGAATTTGCAGCGAAGACTGTGAACCCGCGTATCATGGTGTAAACTGCAAGTTAAATTGTCTTGTTTCAACAGAAAGCTGCTCCAAATGTCCAAGTGAGTGTGACGGTCTGTATTGTAAGCACAACCACGCATGTTTTTCTGGATGTGAAGATTCCTACTGCGGTTCGGATAGCAAAACCTGTTCCGGAAGATGTAAATCGTGTAATAGAATAACAGGGACTTGTGTCCAGTGTCATCCGCCATATCATGGAAAGAATTGTCAGTACTCATGTAATAACTGTTCGGAATCTTGTGACGGTGAATGTGCCCGAACATGTGCACCCGGATTCTACGGGACCGAATGTGCCCAAATGTGCAGTGATAACTGTCGTCCCAATCCGGTGATACATTCTGGGAAGCAGTGTACGGAACAGAATAGTAACATTACAAGTGTGTGTTCATCTGAGTGCCACAGGGAGAGTGGTGAGTGTCTCCATGGTTGCGTGGCTGGATGGCATGGTCCAAAGTGTGCGATATTGTGTAACTCAACCTGTATAAACAAACGATGTGACGACTCAAGAACATGTGTTAAAAGTTGTACAGCTGGCCATTTCGGAAAAGACTGCAAACCATGTTCTCAGATCTGCGCAAATTACACATGCAATTCATACAGCAAGTCTTGTTTGTATGATTGCAACAATGGGATGTCTGGACAATTATGTAATCTCACCAGTAAATGTATCGAAGGATGTTTCATTACAAAAGATGGATGTATTCCGAATTGTTCGGATGAAGTTCCGACAACTGAGTGCACTAATGGATCTTGCAGCACAGGTAAATCATGCACAATCAATAATAATGTTTGGTTAAAACAGTAATTTGCCAAACAGTTATGCCGCTAACAAGTTCCCTGATGCATTAAACGAAAAGCTTCTTTGGAAACAACATTTTATCTCGACAGCCAGTATATTTGGACTTATATGTCACCTGTTTAAGAGCAGGGTTTTTAATTGGTTTATATTGTCTATATGTGAGTTTCGATCCTACATTATTTTGCATTTGTTCTAAAGTGAAATCTTACTTAAAAGTCCATAGATTGATGCTCGTCATTTTGATAAGTGGATTTTCTGATCCAGTGTCGATTATCACCATAGTGAAGGAGTATCGCTGAGTGTGGAGTTAAGAAACAAATACATTTTGCATTTACGAAAAAGGCCCCTTAACATATCCCTCTGTAGTGAGGTTTCCACTTTTTATGACATGGGCTGATGATGGGGTGGGATATCGTACCCACTTCATGCACAAGAGTACGTGTCGTCAGCATATTATGACATGTGCAACAGCGCCAGATCGATCTGTATAGAGCATATCAATTGTGCCCTCAAGTCCAACATTGTTTCGGCGCGGGCGAAGCTTGTTTATCTCTCAGGGATTTTCAACATGTTTATTTTTTTAATCAAAAAGGGATTTTGTCCCCAAATGGAAATGACAGATACGTCAGGTTAGACCTGGCCATTGTGGTATTCATTGTGGTATGTTAGAATAATTAAGTACATATACCAATTTGTACTATCCATTTGCAAAATAATTCATTTCTTCAAATGTGACGTTTCAGGGGGTTTTTTTTGTTTTTTTTAGTACGACATGCAATTATATAAAATGCCATAATTCTTAGATTTTTTGAATGTTTAGATGAAATCGGGATTTACATATTTTTCTTTTCAAATGGCTTTATCTTTCTCTAGCCGGCATATAGCTGGAATATTGCTGAGTGCGGCATTGAACAACAATCCGACCTCACTTCAGATAGCTGTGATTCTATTTTGGAGTTGTTCAACACGTGTTGTCGAATACCAGCTGTGAAGATTGAATCTAAGTATTTGTATCACTGGATTATCTGGGCCAGACTCAACTATTTACAGATCGCCGCCATATAGATAAGTATTTCTGAGTGCGACTTTGAATAACACGGAAACAAGCACATGTTGTCTTTGCCAGTAAAGTTGTAACTTAGTGTGCTAGTGTGGTCATAACCTTCAAAGCATATACATAACAAGGAAATAAACTTCACATGTTTCCCACACATACCCAACAGAGTGTCTTCCTTTCACAATGTATTAAGGTGGTGCAGTGGGATGGTCCACCACAGTAAATAGAAGCACGTCTACTTTTTGATTTTACAAGAATTAGTTTATCTGTATTAAAAGTAAAAATACGGAATTTCGTGAGGCATCATTTTTTTGTCACTGATGCATCAGATTTGGAAATTACTTCCAGATGTCCACAGTAAAACGTCTTGAAAGATTCACTGACGCCTTGAATGTTGTAACTTGATCAAACAACTTCTGAGCAGGAAATCTTCAAATTCTTGATGAAAAGAACGCGTTCGTCTGTGCCTATATTGGTGCGAAATGTAAACAAGCAAGCTGCTGGATTATTGCTCGATATAAAAGAGAAGTTGACTATTGGATAGTTAAAATCATCCTTTTTGTCATACAGCCTTGTAGGGAGATTTTGTGACTCTTTAAGTGATTATTTCTGCATACGGGTGAATATGAAACTGGTTAAGGAGGCCTCACTTGTCTCCTTAATTTAAAGTTCACTAGGGTAAATCAGTAGAAGGGAATTGGCTATTTGATGGTTATAGAACGATATTAGAACTTCAGTGAACAGCCATGTTAGGCACAGGCTCCGGAACAATTACCTCGTTACGATGTAAAGTGTTTGAAATTTCATGTCATAATACAGTTTACATATCAATTTTTCTTAAAAAGTTGGTTATAACCACGTAAACTACATTGACAATAGACAATAATGTAAAGCTCTCGGTGTTATTAGATATCCACATATTCGAAAATATATCCCTTCCTTTCTAAAGTGAAAAAATGACACATACACTTTTGAAAATAAACAGCAGTCATGATTTTAAAAAAGCGAAAATTCATTCTCAAGAACTAGTGATATTGCAGTGACCCTCTCGTTAAAAATATTACTTCTATTTGGTATTAAATCAAGTGTATGCTATCATCTCTGTGTTCGTGAGTAGTATAGGGAATAGGGGTATAGGATCAGGTTCGTCCCAAGACCCCAATTTAAAAACTGGGACCAGACCTTATCCCACAGCTCCATTTCCTGTACTACTAGAGAGTTGCATGCAAAATTTCACTAACATCGGATGAATAATTTAGTAAATATTGACTTTTAAGTGAGCATGGGGACGGTCTGACGAAAGGCTAACAATCTAACCTTATACTTGCTATATATTAGCGTGGGAGTATGTGTCTTAAGGTGAATTAACCTCAGCACTCAGCTGTCTCCTGAGATGTCTTGCTAGCATCGCGTCAGGACGTGCTGGTAGTCGGTGCGTGTGGACTCGCTTGTAATGATCTGTGGCTTGACGATTTGTGAGGGGACAGCTGACTGAAGATAAATGAAATGCAAATCTCAACAGTGGTTGGCTCGTCTTGAGGGCTGGTGTGAGTGAGCGCTGTGTGTGTTACCTCAGCTGTAATGATGTATGGCTGGCTGAAAAGGAAGGTTGCTAATATCTCAGGCGTTGCTATGAGCGAGCTCTTGGCATGGCTTGGTGACTAGCAAGGGGATAGCTGTCTGAAGGTGAATCATACGCAGCTGTTTGCAGTCTTCCCGGAGGCTAATTGACTAGCGAGTGGAGAGTTGCTGAATGAAACTCATGATTGCTCTTGGCAATTCTCCCGGGGAATGGTCTGTCAAGCAATTTATCATGAATCATCTTTGTCGAAGATAATTTGTTTAGGCATGTTGCCTCACTTCTTCTGTTAAGGCTTTCTTTTTTTGCGCTGAAGGCAGGGCACTTACGAGATTTGGTTTGAATCTCTTGCTTCATTTTGTGGTATTTGGCAAGTTCTGAGAGAACCAAACGAAACTTCTCTTCCGAGATTCTGTTGTCTGTGAGCACAATGGAAATATGATCCTCTACTGTGTTAGCTTTCATTTGGTCAGAACTTTATTTTCGTTGGGTTTCATCACTCTGTGTTGCAGTCTGCAAGACTTGAGCACCAATCCAATCCAGCAGTGATTTCGATGCCCAGCACTCCTGGAAGCATGACATACACGTTATACATATGTAAGACGCCATCGTGTATGTTCAGTATGTACACACCAGGAATGCTTCACTCTAAAATCGACATCGATCTTGTCCGGATGAACATTGTGGTAGACAAGAAGGATGGTTCCCACTTCTGAGCTTGATTTACTGACGCTTTTCAAAAGTACAGGTTTTTTGTTATGAATGTTGAAACGGTGCACGCTTGGTTTTGCAACCCGATGCACTTCTGGCAGAATCAGTTCAGTTTAAACATATGGTGTGTGATGACCACTTGCGAAGGGACATGGGAGGATGCGGCATGAATGTGGTAAACAATTCACATGACAAATGCGTTAGCTGCGTATTCAACACTGATCCAAGAACAGATTGGTGTTTGATATGTCCCAACCATAGTGTTGGCATACCCATCGTTCACAATGAGCCTCTCTTGAAAGCCAGCAAAGAGTGAGTGAGTGAGTTAATATTTAACGTCACATCGGCAATATCTCAGCCATATCGTGACGAGAACATTTAATACTAAAATGAAATATATGTCTATTATAAAACCTGTCGGCGAAGGACAGTAAAACAACTAGGATATCACAGAGAAGAATATAAAACTAGTAACTATACCTAAAACAATTTATCTATACAGGACAATACAATGTAAAAATGGGCCATAGATTGCTAACAACTGAAGGTAGATCACCATACTAAGGACCATGGGGACTTACAGTACTTTTGCTACCTGCATGGACCCTAGCTGGATTTACATCATTCCCTCAGCCGTCAGCAATTTGTGAAATCTAGCCATACAAGACGCATATTCTACGATTAAAAACCTGGAAATTTAGAATTGACTGACTGTTTGAGGACTTATGTACCCTCTCAGGAGGACAATAATTTTACAATACTTCAACCCCCTTTGAGGGTACAGCCACTAACAATTCTAGTTACAAATCTAAACAACCAATACTTAAAATACATCTATTTACAGAACACATTATTCAAAATTCTACCAAAAAATCAATTTCTTTTAAAACACCAACGATTAAATGAGAATTAATGTTTCTAAAAAGATCCTTCACAGTTTTGACATTAAAATATTTATCCCTGGTGATGGAGAATTCGACACAGTCAAGCAGAATATGTTTGACTGTGACTCTCTCATCACAAGGGATACAAAACGGAGGATCCTCACCTTTCAATAGGTATGCATGAGTATATCGTGTGTGGCCAATACGACATCGTCTTAAAATAGCCTCTTCAAATCTGGACTGACAGCCCAAGTAGGTGTAACCAATATACGGTTTTATTTCATGTAATTTATTTATACCTACTTGGGTGTCCCACTTCTTCTGCATCAGATCACGGATGTAAGTTCTATTTGCAAGCTTTGGAGCCAGTTTATGGAATAAGCGGTGGTGTCATAGATTTGTTTAGCACTGCCTTGGCAGCAAGATCAGCCATTCCGTTACCGGAAATGCCTACGTGGCTGGGTAACCAACAGAATACGATGTCGTATTGGCCAGTAGCAAGATTATTATGCAATTCAATAATTTCTATTAAAAGTGGATGTTTACAAGAAATATTTTTAATAGCCTGAAGGCAAGAAAGAGAGTCGGGATAGATTATATATTGTTTACGTTTAGGGTGTCTCTGAATATACCTAAGAGCTGTCAATATGGCGTTTGCTTCTGCAGTAAAAATAGAACTGTTATCTGGAATTCTAGAAGATATTGTTCTGGATCCAATGACAGTGGCACAAGCCACAGCGCCACCGTCCTTGGATCCATCCGTAAATAAGGCTTTGTAATTGCTATATTTATGTTTTAATTGATGATATTCCTGTTTATAGTGTAAGTCATTTGTTTCTGATTTTTTAAATGATGTTAATGTTAGGTCAACTTGTGGCCTAACCAATTGCCAAGGAGGAGAAGAAAGAAGACGAGAAGGAGCTATGGTTTCCAGCTCAATGCCGGCTGAAGAAAGAAAGGGTTTAATTCTGTGTCCGAGAGGTGGAACAAGAGAACACTTTTTGTTGTATAAATTCTCCTAGAGAGGATTGAAAACACAGTTATATGCCGGGTTAGATTTGTTAGAGTATAGTTTTGTAGCATATTGTAAAGATAATTTTATACGTCGCTGAGTGAGAGATGGCTCATCTGCCTCGACATAGAGACTAAGACATAATCTTAGACCTTGATGATGGATAGAATCTAACATTTTGAGACTGCTTTTACAGGCTCCACCATATACAATGGAACCATAGTCAAGTTTGGAGCGAATGAGTGATCTGTATAAGTGAAGTAGGGTGGTTTGATTGCCTCCCCATTTTGAATTGGAAACAACTTTTAACAAGTCGAGTGCCTTCAAACATTTAACTTTAAGGGATTTAATATGTGGCAAGAACGTCAAGTGGGAGTCAAATATAAGACCCAGAAACTTGACCTCTTTAACAACTTTAATAGGTGTGCCGTTTAGATACAGTTCAGGGTCCTTATGTGGTTTGTATTTAAGGCAGAAATGTATAAAGTTAGTTTTTGATTTAGAAAATTTAAAGCCGTTTTCCAAACACCATTTATTAATCTTGTTCAGACACAACTGCATTTGCCGTTCAATAGTATGCACGTTAAAATCATCCACAAAAAGTGATCCATCAATTGAATCATTTAAAACCTTTGATAAACTGTTTATCTTGATGCAAAAAAGTGTAACAGACAAAATACTGCCTTCTGGTACACCCTGATCCTGACTGTAATGATCAGACAGGGTAGAACCCACACGGACTTGAAATTGTCTATCATTGAAAAAGTTGGCTATAAATTGTGACAATCGGCCTCGCAATCCGAAGTCATGTAAATCTTTTAAAATCCCATGTTTCCAAGTGGTGTCTGATGCTTTTTCTAGATCAAAAAAGATCGACACTGCATGCTGTTTATTAATTATGGCATTCTTAACAAAAGATTCTAAACGCACTAAGTGATCGACTGTGCTTCTGTTTTTGCGGAAACCACACTGAATATCTGTTATTAGGTTATTTGTTTCCAAGTACCAGACAAGTCGATTATTTATCATGCGTTCCATGGTCTTGCAAACACAGCTAGTAAGTGAAATTCGCCTACAATTGGAAGGATCCGTATGATCACGTCCAGGTTTTAGGAAGAGGAACAACGATAGCATCACGCCGCGACGATGGAAATTGTCCAGATGTCCAAATATTATCAAAAATATGTAACAGCGTCTCTAAGCATGTATCTGGCAAGTGCTTCAGGAGTTGATAATGTATGTTATCAGCTCCTGAAGCAGAATCATGAGCCTGATCAAGAGCACTATGAAGCTCATGTAACGAAAACGTTTCATTATAGTCTTCCCCATTATCTGAATTAAAGTTAATAGTTTTCTTTTCTTGCTGTTTTTGATATGTTTGGAACTTAGGTTCATAGTGAGTGAGTGAGCTTAGTTTTACGCCGCACTCAGCAATATTCCAGCTATATGGCGGCGGTCTGTAAATAATCGAGTCTGGACCAGACAATCCAGTGATCAACAACATGAGCATCGATCTGCGCAATTGGGAACCGATGACATGTGTCAACCAAGTCAGCGAGCCTGACCACCCGATCCCGTTAGTCGCCTCTTACAACAAGCTGAGTCGCCTTTTATGGCAAGCATGGGTTGCTGAAGGCCTATTCTACCCCGAGACCTTCACGGGTTCTTAGGTTCATAATTTGACGAGGAAGAATGTTTTGCCAAAGTTTCACCAAGTTTATTAGCAATATCGGTTTCATTAGTTAATAACTGGTTTCCATCTTTAAGGCGGTGAATACTAGATTTGGAGCCCTTACCTTTGATTTTTTGGATCATATTCCAGACTTTAGATATTGGTGTAAGTGAATTAATGTTTGATACATATCATTGCCAAGATTGGCGTTTGCTTTGTTTAAAAGTACGCCGTGCTTTAGCATTTACAATCTTAAATTTATTCAAATTATGCACCATGGGGTGTCGACGGAAATAGTGTTCTGCCTTTTTCCGTTCCTTTCTATCTTGTTTACATTGATCATTGAACCATGGTTTGCGAATATGTGGAACTGCAGAGGACTTTGGTATACACTCATGAGCAATAACATTCATTTCATCACAAAAACGTTGAATAGCATCAGGAACATTATCAAAAAGTTCAGGTTTAAGCCTGTCAACACACAGAGTTTCATATAAACGCCAGTTAGCCTTTTTGAAGTTCCATCTTGATGATGGAGGAACATCAGATGGATTCACAGGTTATAGTAATGTTGGGAAATGGTCACTCCCACAGAGGTCATCATGAACTGACCATTCAAATTCATTTAGAAGGCTTGAATCACAAACTGATAAATCAAGGGCTGAATATGTTCCTGTGTCAGGATGTAGATATGTGTTCGACCCATCATTGAAAATACATAAATCATTTTCGGAACAGAACTCCTCTAGTAAGATGAATGGTTTCCTGAACAGTTGGTGCACTTTTTAAAGGTACTTGTACAATCTTCCGTTGTGTGTGACTTCTCACCACAGTGAGCACACACAACGGACAATGCACAAGTATTTACGCCATGGCCGTACTTCTGGCATTTAAAACATCTGAGTGGATAGGGAATGTACACGTCAACCTTGATGTTGCAGTAACCAGCCTTCAATGATTTTGGAGCTGTCAGAGACGAAAATTAGAAGAGATAAGTATTGGTTGGAACACTTTCATTGTTTTACGGGTCGAAAAGCGTTTGACATAGAGCACACCTTGATCTTTCATCTCATATGCAATGTCAATTTCTGACATTTCAGCAAATAGGCGATCGCGGTCCCTGATGATGCCTTTGCTTGTATTTAAGGTCTTATGAGCAGAGACCGTAACTGGAACGCCAACGAATGATTCGGTACCCATAAGGTTGGCTGATTGCTATCTTTTAGAGCATTCAACCAGCAGCGCACCTGAACGTAACTTTCGTATGTTTTTTACTTCTCCAGCAATACCCTGAATACCCTTAGATATTGCAAAAGGATTCAGCTTGAAAGGTGTCTTGTCAATAGTTTCTATCACTAGAAAACGTGGCCAGAAATCAATTGACTTGGACGGTCGGATGTCATCATCAATGGGATCAGTTTCAAGAGGACGTTTGGTTTTCTTAGTTGGGGTTTCGTAAGCCATGTTTAATGTTTATATTTTCATCACCCGAGCTCCTCACCCACCACAGAGTATCACAAGGGCAATGCTAAAAACAAGTGGGTCTCCAACTTGCAGCACCAAGGATACTCGGATGATATACTCCAGCAGAAGAGCCACCGCCTTCTGGGTATAAGACTCTAGGCAAAGTTCCAAACATCATAATGAAGATCTTTAACATTTTATATAAACAAATGTGCCAAGTCCAAAAGTAACTCTTTTCCAAATTAAAACTGTGTAATGACATAAGTCCATACACAGGGCTTGGCGTGACCAGCCGATTGATAGAATCGGGCCGATTCTACCACCCGTCTAGGTGAAGTCAGGGCCGAAGTGGTGTGTTCAGCAACAGGAACACTGGTCCTGCTCCCATTGCCCTCAACCACCAGGATCCCCTCCTCCACCGACACAGGGCCGCAACCCACGGCAAACGGGTTGGTGGACCAAATATCCCCCAGGGTCCACTACGGGGGTGTCGGCGAGCTCTTGGCGTTACCCAGCACCCACCACGAGGAGGTGGCTCGCCACGGGTGCCAGCCAGCAAAGAGCTGATGATAGATTGGGGTTTCAATATGTATCATTACCCCCCGACGAACGAGTGGAACGACAATTACATGGCTTTCAACAAAAGCAAGGATTACCGCGTTTGGAGGTTTTGACAAGGACCTGCGGACAGTTGGAAAATGTAGATGTTGGACATGTTGAAGGGGTTCACTTGCAAGGGCACCGTACAGTTGAAAGATTCAATTCAAACATACGGGGCAATGCTGGACTGCATGTTCGGCATGGGACTGTACATGGCTCTGAGTGACATGTGTCTCAGGATGAAGAGAATGATTGGGCTACTCAAAATTGTCATTGCGACTGCTGATCAAAAGTTGGGCGTCAATCCTGATGTCAACATCTTGTGGAATGTTGCAGTGACAGCGGGCGAAAAGGAGATTGTGGTACCACCGCTGGAACTCATACATCTGCAGTGGCAGCTGCCTCCTCCATACCCTCCACACCTGCAGGCGATCTATTGGTGACACGTCAGTCGCACGACAATGCTGGCAGTCTAGTTGTGCCTCCTTCGGTTACGAATTTTTTAGTGGTGACGTACACCAGTCTGACCATGATGGCGGTGAGGGCCACTAAGCCATGACCACTTTCGACAGCACACTGAGCAGCAACAAGATGATGCTGCCCAGGATTCCTGGAAGTGCTTTGGCGACTTTGGCAGCAAGCTTGGCCTGGGCTTCTCGGACCGATTTCAGAGATTTTTGGTCCAGTCTCTGAGGTTGTCGCCTCCTCCTCATGGTGGTTGCAGTGGCAGTGACAACATTGCCCCTCCTCCTTCCATCATCAATATGATGAAGCCCAGTGCCATCAGAATGCTAGCGATAGTGATCCAAAAGATCCTGTTGGGCAACGTGCTGTCCTTGTTTAGGATTCGATCATTTTTTTGCACATGTGACTGATTTGACATTAAAGAGCTTCCATTCGAGCTGATCTTTCCTCGTATAAATCACAAAACCTCTCCTTGATGCAACGTTTGCTTGTTCCAGTTTCGTTTTCTCAAATGGGATGTGGTCATTGAGTACATCCAGTTTGGCAATGTTGTTGACCAGCAATCCATGCATGGTTTGCATGGCTTTGTCTAACCCTCAAAGTTCATGAAGATCGTAAGGGGTGGTATTGTTCACTGTGGACAGTATATTGCTCAATCCTTCTGATGCGTCCTCAACACATTGTGGCACATCTCTCATGGTACCCAGTTACGTTCGCACGTTGTTGGTAGTCTTTGCAGAAAGACCTCCTCGTTGCTTGTAATCTTACAAAGTAAATCTGTCCCAAATGTGCCTGACACTGTGAAGTCTGGCCAGCGATGACAGAGCGAGGGGCTTTTCCCGAACGAACGTTCGCGATAGCGACTGACATTTGCACTGACCAGATATGCCATAGGTAAGTATCTGAGACGAAGGAAGATGGAAGTCAATGACCTCAAAGTCCTGATCGCTGCCAAAGTCAGCGAGGAGCTGAACAATTTGAGAAGCCTCAAATTTAAAATCATGGTCAAAATATCACTAGCAAACAGGAGATCAATGATACCACCAAGCACGTCAACGCTGGAAGAATCCCGAGAATCCTTGGAATGCTACACAAACATGGGTTCGGGCTGGATCTTGGAAACGATGGACACAACCTACGTGGACGTGGCCAAGTACGAACCTTTCAAAGGCAGGTCATACTTGAACCTGCCACCGTACTACAAGAAAGAGTGAGCCATGGTCAACGTCTAAAACAACTGGAATGACATCGTCGAACCTGCTCCCATCTCCCAGTTCACCCAAATCGAGAAACAGAACGACCACATCGCCGTCCACGAATTCGGACATGAAGGGAACAGAGCAATCATGCACAGGATAAGCTCTCGGGTGGACGGTGAATGACACAAGATGATCAATTTATTCCTGATCCAGCAAAGTGGCAAGTACCACTAAAGTCGAGATCCTGATGCAGAAATGTTCCCATGTCATCCTCTCTGACTGATAGAAGGAAATCCTGGAGTGATCTGGCCTTGCCTTCTACGAATGATTCGACATCCCTAGCCTGTTTGTGGAACTGTATATCCATTTCATTGAAAACAAAACAAAGATGCAGAGTACATGAACCAGGAATGCTTCCCACTGGAGCGTCCAGAAGAAATCAAGTTCCCCGACTTCCTCCTGAACATAACAGACAACTCCCTCCCATTGCTTGTTCTACACATACTCCTCCTCGACTAATTGGTGATTTTGAGAAGGCAGTTACTTGCACATTTTGTTTGATTTTCACCAGAATAACATTGACCGACATCCTCGACCGATCCCATGCTCGCTTCCAAGTCCATATCTCAAATACTATTCGGTCTATTTTAACCAACTTTTGCATGCCACTCTGTAGTTGTATAGGAAATGGGCGTATGGGATAAGATCCAGCCCAAGGGCCCAATTTCTAAATACCCTCATTTCCTATACTACTCTGTGTTCTCCCCATACCGACTCAAAATGATTTTTTCAAGGACATATAGTTATTTCTTTCATGCAATGATCGCCTTCAAGGTTTAACGAATGCATAGTGCCTTTTAGAAAGCATTAAAATGTAACATCTGTTTTATTTGGGGTTACATTTTCTAGTAATGTTGGGTTTGATTCCACCAGGTACTTGAATCCACACTCACAGAGTGGGTCACCTGGACCCCAGAACACTCAGTCACCTGACTTACGTAAACATGGAAATCTGTTAGTCAAGATCAGGTAATTTTTTCATTCCACAAAGAGGTGAATAAAAAGCTTTGTCAACATGAGATTCTGGTATTATTTCTGAGAAAGTGTAAATTCGGATATGGAATCTGTTGTGACCAGTTTCTAAAAGGCATTGAATATTCACAGGTTTGCAAAACATCGTTTAATACGGAGAGTTGTCAAAGGACATAAATGTGGGTTACGAGTTCTCTTTCACCAAAGGGACATTTCCGTTTTCTTTCAGATAGGCCAATGGCGAGTAGTACCTATATCTACTCTTACGTCGTATCACTGATAGCAGTAGTGGCTGTGGCAGTATCTGGTTGCTACGTCTGCTACATTAATGGTCAGTCTTCCTCAAGGTCAGTGTTTAAGTTTTCTCATATTTGAAACACTACATTTGTTTGTCGCATCCAAGATCTACATGGTGTGATATGAACTCCATAGGTTCCTTAAACCTAACAGCATACATGTACGAATGTCCAGTGTTTCGAAGGAAATCCCTTTTGAACATGATATAAGTTACATATTTATCAAAATTATGTGTACATCCATGTATATTGACGAAATGGCATGTTTGGAAATCCTTTTGCATTTTGTATGTTTCATAGCAGATTCGTCTCTCAGTACGAAGAGAACTGTCCTGAGGACAAGGATGAAGTTGAAGAGGACAACTTCCAGCTTCATGCAAATGTTGCCACAAGTTCGAGACAACGCAACTCTGAACATATTTACGATGATGTCGGTATCACTGAAGATGGACCAGTGATTGTGTTTCTCTAGACGCATTTTATCAAGTGAGGGTTAGTCGTGATCGAATATATTGATCCTTAATATAGTCGTGGCTATGTATCAATTAGTATTTCATAACGATTGGAATTGGGAACATCTTCCCTAAACGTTGAAGATTTGTTGGACGAACAACCTTGACATACTGATTGTTTTAGATTCCTTGTGTGCTGTGTCAATCACAGTTAACTTTCTATGTACATTTCACACATGTAAACACATGTTCGTAAATAATCGAGTCTGGACTGGAGTCAGTTTAGTTTCACGCTGACCTCAGCAATATTCCAACCATATGCTTACAGTCTGTAAATACTCGAGTCTGGACCAGACAATTCAGTTATCAACAGCGGCAAGCATTAGTTGCTGAAGATCGATTAATATTTGTATCCTTATGGGGCTTACATGTATACTACCAACAAGAAATAAGGGAACTAATGAAATAATAGCGAATTTGAAACTGCTTAAATATCCACTAAATCAATTTTAGGCGTCAAGTTCAATATCTGGTGTGTCCACCATGTTGGGCAACACGTTCACGGAACCTTGATGGCATGCTGTCAATCAATTTCCGGATGGTTGCCCGTGGTATTGCCCGCCATTCCTCTTGGAGAGCTGCACCATGCTGGGCCAGGTTGGCGGGTCCTGGGTCCCTGGCGTAAACCTTTCGACCAAGAACGTCCCAGAGATGTTCAATTGGGGACAGGTCTGGAGACTTAGAGGGCCAGTCCAATGTCTGGATACCTTCTTGTCGGAGATAAGCGGAGACAATTCGGGCCCGATGTGGTCTGGCATTATCATCTTGGAATACAAAATTTCGGCCGATAACTCTAGCCAATGGAGCCACAACAGGACGCAATATTTGGTCAACGTATCGCTGACCAGTCATGGCTCCGTTAATGATGACCAAATCTGATCGTCTGTCATGTGTAATCCCACCCCCAAACCATGACACTACCATCTCCATATCGATCATGGTCAAGAATTGCTGCTCTGGCATATCGCTCCCCGCTATTTGTGAATCGTAGGCAAAACCTTGACTCATCAGAGAAAATGGTAGAACGCCAGAGGCGCATAGCCCGTGGCTGATGCTGCCTAGCCCATGCCTATCTTGGCCGCTTATGGTGAGCTGAAAGGGTGACACCCTTAAAAGGCCGTCTTGCTTTCAGGCGAGCTTGATAGAGTCGTTTTTTAACGGTTGAGATTGAAATGCGTCTTCCAGTGAGTGTGCTGAATTCTCTATTGATGGCAGGGGCCGATTTAAACCTATGGCGTAGAGCAATTAACGTAATGAGACGATCCTGTCGTGGTGTCGTTGATTTTGGTCTACCACGCCCAGGTCTCGTAGCAACCCCACCCGTTTGACGGTGCGTATCCCACAGGCGTGAAATTACACGTTTTGATTTACCCATCTGCCGGGCAACTTCACATAATGATGTCCCCCCCTCTTTCATCCCCACAATTCTCCATGTTGTTGCTTCACCGAGATACTGCCTCGGAGGCATTTCTGTCAGTAAGTGTCAATCTCTATTGCATTAGTGATTGCGACTTCTCCAGTACATTTACAGGAGTTAACTTCTGTATGCACGTGTAGCACGTGCTGGGCATGCATTATGCGAAATTCCATTGTCATTGGATGTTGCGTTATGGAGATACGCCACGATAACGGACCCTGTCACAGTCAAAGTCATCTACATTTCTTGGTTCCCTTATTTTCTGTCGGTAGTATATTAAATACTTGCACATGCTTGTGTATAACGGAATTTATGCTCACTATCTGATTGGCTTTGTGGCTGAATGTATGTAATGCAGTTACATATGAGTATCTTTCATGTAGTCACACATGTTGCTGTTGTAGAGAGTGTCCACCGTCTTCCTGGATAACCCGGTTGTCATTGCTATTATTAGACATTTCTGATTGGGCAACAACAACCATATATCAATGCTATAAAGACCTTATGAAATAAGTAGGACGCGACAGTTGTATTGAGTGTGCTGGTGGCGTGTACTCTGCCTCTGAGAGTACTTGACAATTCTTGTGAAACGGTAAGTCAATATATATTACGGCATATACTGAGGGGTCAGTTGAGAGTGAGACAGAAAGAGATTAATGCTACATTCTAGAAGCGTTTCCCACACAGAACATTTGATGCTGGAAAGTAAAAAGATGGGAAACGAACTTTATGTCAGCTAACATGTAAGTCGACATATCAATTGTAGTCACTGTAGATCTACAAGAACATATGATTGTTTGAATGTTACACAAGAAACTAACATATATTTACAGGCAACAGTTACATTCTCACCCCACAGCAGAAATTAAAATGTCTGAATTTTGTTTCTTTAATTGAATATTAACAATACTTTAACGGGTTCTTAGCTACCAGTCACTGGTTGGTCTGATTTTTGCCAATTTTTTGTACTATATCTTTCACAAACCATTTCAGATTACACGTCTGCTATGTAAGGTTCATCTACACACACCCAAGATACTGTTATAGCGTTTATTTCAGGACAGGTATAGTCCAAATATTCTAAAGACAAAAAACTATGTAGCCAAGCCTTATGAGACTTAATTGTAATTATTTCATCTACATTCTTAATCTATATCTCTACCGCAGTGCATGTTGTCTTGTCATCCACCCTGTACCATTCTGTGACTTTCATCAATTGCTGTCTACAACTATAGCCTTAATTGGTCACTCCACTTAGCTATCTGTCCATTGTTGTCCAAAACTGTGTATATGCTTCAATCTGTATTGTCAGTCTGTATTCAGAGTGTCTGCTTTGTGACGACCGCAAACAGGATAATGCCGCTTGTAGGAAACGCCTTCTGGGCGAGCTGGAATTCAGCTGACCTCATTTATGTTTGCTTGGTTATGTCATCTCTTGTGTAATCTACTAAAGACGTTTGACCTTAACCAACATATTTTTTCCTCTTCGTCAACGCACATTTCGTCTCAGTTCGGAGCTGATTCCCCAGTCGACCACATACACGCATTGAAAAAATACTGGACAATAATGATTAATGCATTTTAAAGCCTGTGCGAAATAGCTTGAATAGCATTCAAAGCGCATTTGGTATTCAATGCCATAAGTATGTTGGAACATCTTGGAACTGTATTGTCAACGTTGTAAACTGCAACCCCTCAACAACTTCAGGTGTTATCTCTTTCGTTTTTGCAGTGGCTTGCGATCTACAGCCACTATTTATATATGTATCGTCTCAATAGTTAAGATATTTTATGGTTCACACTAGTTTTACTGATATCCTCTAGTTGTTGTACTGTCCTTGCCGTGAGGGTTTTTTTTTAAATAATGGTTTATTATGGCATTATATCTTATTTCCAATGTGACTTAAAAAACCTTAACTCATTCACCTTCGTTTCTGCATTTCTTGCCTGTGAATGGTTTCTTGTGGCACACAATGCCATGCTTCATGCAATCTCAGTACAGAATATAAATGGTTTGCTATTGTAAAGATATCCTCTTCCCACTTCGCTGACACTGCGATGGGCTCTCACAGCACAAAGTGTACATCGAAAATTGGATTCTGGTCAGGTATCGGTCCAAGTACATCTTAAGGGACTTCAAAATTGATCGAATGGTCATGCTCGGTGCTGCATGATATAGGAATGACCCTCTGATTACATTACTGCAGATTCCTGGGTGTTTGTTAATGAAAGATCCGTGCTATGTTTAACGTGTTATCTTTTTAGTAGCATAGTGAATAGTAGGAAAAGATCTCCTCCTCTCGGTAACAAGTTTCTATTTTTCATTTTCAAAATAAATTCAACGCTCATTATACAATGTTGTATATATGTAATATATCCATGGTGTGAAAATCAAAAAGTGTTGAGAGTCACCCTTACGTCTCCTAATTTAATGCAATTAAGCATGCCCGAATACACCCAAAGAATAGGTGCCAGCACACTTAGGAAAATCCACCGTGAACAGGTTTTCCGACCTCTTAACTCAACCTACTTAGTAGAAACGTGTATGTATATGTCATGTTCAAAGTTTCACCTGGTAAAATATATTAGTCCTTTTCCAGATGAACATGACTGATAAGCTACTCTGTTAATTTATGAATGACGTCAACAGTCTCAAGCTTGACGGCGCTTCTATTGACAATCCGACCTTCTGTCCCAATTCGGTTCAAATAACATCAGGCACCCGTGGCGAGCCACCTCCTCGTGGTGGGTGCTGGGTAACGCCAAGAGCTCGCCGACACCCCCGTAGTGGACCCGGGGGGATATTTGGTCCACCAATCCGTTTGCCGTGGGTTGCGGCCCTGTGTCGGTGGAGGAAGGGATCCTGGTGGTTGAGAGCATGGGAGCAGGACTATTGCTCCTATTGCTCAACACACCACTTTGGCCCTGACTTCACCTAGACGGGTGGTTGAATGGGCCCGGTTCAACCAATCGGCTGGTCATGCTAAGCCCTGTACATGTAAATGTTGTTCACAAATTTGAGAAAATATGTAATTTTTTGTCTTGGCTTCATGATGATTCATTTGTATTTCGATTGTACAATTCAAATTTCGTAACTTGCCTAGAGTCCTATGTCCAGAAGGCAGTGGCTCATGGGCCAATCAAGTGGAATAAATACTTTTGTGTTATTCTGCTTGAGTATACCATCCGGGTATCCTTGGTGCTGCAGGCAGGAAACCCGCCTGCTTTTAGCATTGTCCTTGTGATACTCCGTGGCGGGTGGGGAGCTCGGATGATGAAACAATATAAACTTACCATGGCTTACGAAACTCCCCTCAAAAAAACAAAACGTCCTCTTGATACTACTGATCCTGATGTTGAAGACCAAGGACTGTCCACATCCATTGAATACTGGCCACGGTTTATTGTAATTGAGACCACTGACAACACTCCGTTAAAGCTGAACCCTTTTGCGGTATCAAAAGGCATACAGGGCATTGCAGGTGATGTTAGAAACGTTAGACGTTTACGAACAGGTTCTTTGCTTGTTGAGTGTAATAGGAGGCAACAGGCAACCAATCTCCTTTCAACAAAATCATTTGTAGGCATTCCAGTGTCAGTCTCTCCTCACCGTACTCTTAACACTAGTAAGGGTATTGTGAGAGACCGTGATAGACTATTTGCGGATATGCTGGAAATTGACATTGCTGCAGAGATGAAGGACCAAGGTGTGTTATTTGTGAAACGTTTCACAACCCGAAGAAACAACCAGATCCAACAAACCAACACCTATTTATTTTCATTTTCCACTCCAACGGCTCCAAAATCAATAAAGGCCGGCTACTGTCACATCAAAGTGGAAACGTTTATTCCTAATCCACTCAGATGTTTCAAGTGTCAAAAGTATGGTCACGGTGTAAATTCCTGCACATTGTCTGTTGTGTGTGCTCACTGCGGTGAGAAGACCCACACAACAGAAGATTGTGACAGTAATTACAAGAAATGCACCAATTGTTCAGGAGACCATTCGTCTTTCTCAAAAGAGTGTCCGATTTGGAAGTACCAGATGGAAATAAACAAACTAAAATTTACTCAAAATATCAGCTTTGCCGAAGCGAAACAACTTGTTCAAAGATGCGATCCACAAGAAACATATGCTTCTAAAACAAAACCATCATCTGAACCATCCTCTAAGGCTTCTACGTCTTCTTCAGCTGCTCAAACAAACTTGACTTGGGTGCACACTGATTCCCCAGAGGTTTTTTCACCCGCTATTTCTACTCAGACCGCTGAGCTACTTCCTCGCATGTCGCAAAGTCAATCAGGGCCAGCTTCGGATTCATCATCACAGCCACCTGCAAGGTCTCAATCTTTGTCAAATGTCCAACAAATTCCTAAAGGAAAAACTAAACCTATGCCTGATTCTTCAAAAAAGCAAAGTGGCAGAGCCCCAAAAGGGTCTGAAAACAGAATTAAGCTTTATAATAAATACGGATCACTTGAGGACATGGACGTGTCCGAAAACGTCCAATCAAGGGCACACAGCTTGTCGCCCTCAAAAAAAGTACGGGGTAGATCCCCAATCAACCCGCCCAAACGATAATCCATTGCAAAAATATTGTACAGTGGAACTGTAGAGGCCTAAGGACCAATTTCAACGAGTTACAGCTACTTGTCCAGGATTTTGCACCATCCGCTTTCTGTCTCCAGGAAACCTATCTGAAGGAGACAGACGCTTTTGATCTACGTCAGTTCACTTCATATAATTGTTTTTCACCTCCAGGTGATAGGGCCACTGGAGGGTCTTCAATTCTTGTAAAACAGGATGTTATCCATAGTCCTGTAACACTCACAACTAGTCTCCAAGCTGTTGCAGTGAGACTAACTCTTCACGTTACCTTTACACTATGCTCTTTATATATTTCACCTTCTTCAGCACTCCAGCAGTCTGATCTTCAAGCTCTCTATGACCAACTTCCTAAACCTTGTATTTTAATGGGTGATCTCAATGGACATAACCCGATTTGGGGTGGTACAAACACAAACTCTAAAGGTAAAATACTGGAAGATTTTATAGCCAATAATGACTTGTGTATATACAATGATGATTCAAGCACTTATCTGCACCCTGCAACTGGCACCTACTCTTCTCTGGATCTGTCTCTTGCAGACCCTTCTCTACTAAATGAATTTGAGTGGTCAGTCCACAATGACCTCTGTGGAAGTGACCACTTTCCAACTATCTTAACAGCAACTAATCCATCTGATTCTCCATCTTATACAAGATGGAATTTTTCCAAGGCAGACTGGTCGTTATTTGAAATGTTATGCACATCTAAACTACGGCCGCAGTGTTTCAGTGAAGTAACTGATCCTATTCGGCTTTTTTCTGACACTTTAAATGAAATAGCTGATGAGTGTATACCTAGGTCTTCTACTGCTCCACATGTACGGAAACCATGGTTCAATTCCGATTGTAGGCAAGCCAGAAAAGCGAGGAAAAAGGCGGAAAATTATTTCCGCTATCATCCAACTGTCCACAACTTGAATAAGTTTAAAATCCTCAATGCGAAAGCCCGTCGTACCTTCAAACACAACAAACGGCAATCTTGGAGGAACTACGTTTCCAGGATTAATTCGCGCACGCCAATGTCCAAGGTATGGAACATGGTTCAAAGAATTAAAGGTAAAGGTTCTAAATCTTCAGTTCACCATCTCAAAGATGGTGATAATTTAATTACTGACAAGTCTCATATTGCAAATAAAATTGGCGAAACACTTGCCAAAAATTCTTCATCGGCAAATTATGTCCCTGAGTTTCAGAGATATCAGAAACAACAGGAAAAGAAAAAACTTAATTTCGAATCAAATAATGGTGAAGATTATAATGAAGTTTTCTCATTACATGAGTTATATACAGCTCTTGACCAAGCTCATGACACTGCAGCAAGTGATGACAATATTCATTATCAGCTACTGAAACATTTGCCTGAACCATGTCTGGTCACACTATTAGATATATTTGACAAAATATGGACGTCTGGAGCATTTCCTCCTTCGTGGCGTAATGCCATTGTAGTCCCAATACCAAAACCTGGCAGGGATCATACAGATCCGTCGAATTACAGACCGATATCTCTCACTAGCTGTGTCTGTAAAACCATGGAACGTATGGTGAATAATAGATTAGTTTGGTATCTTGAAACCAATAATCTCATTACAAATATTCAGTGTGGTTTCAGGAATAATCGCAGTACCATTGATCATTTGGTACGCTTAGAATCCTTCGTGAAAAATGCAATCGTAAATAAACAACATGCTGTATCAATTTTCTTTGATCTTGAGAAAGCTTATGATACGACCTGGAAGCATGGTATTTTGAGGGATTTACATGAATTTGGATTGAGAGGTCGTTTGCCTCTTTTTATATCAGAGTTTTTAAAAGACAGGCAATTTCAAGTCCGAGTAGGTTCTACCCTGTCTGATCATTATAATCAGGATCAAGGTGTCCCTCAAGGTAGTATTTTGTCTGTCACTTTGTTTAGTATTAAGATCAACAGTTTATCCAAGGTTTTAAATGATTCAATTGATGGATCATTATTTGTGGATGATTTTAATATTTCTTGTCGTGGTAAAAATATGCACACTATTGAAAGACAACTGCAGTTATGTTTGAACAAAATAAATAAATGGTGTCTTGAAAACGGCTTCAAATTTTCTAAATCCAAAACTAATTGCATACATTTTTGTAGAAAATATAAGCCGCATAAGGACCCTGAACTATCTTTAAATGGCACTCCCATCAAGGTTGTAAAGGAGGCCAAGTTCCTGGGTTTAATTTTCGATTCTCATTTAACCTTCTTGCCACACATTAAATCCCTTAAAGCTAAATGTCTGAAGGCACTAGATTTGTTAAAGGTTGTTTCAAATTCAAAGTGGGGAGGGGATCAAGTTACCCTCCTTCACTTATACAGATCATTAGTACGATCTAAACTTGATTATGGCTCCATTGTATATGGTGGAGCCTGTAAAAGCAGCCTCAAACTATTAGATTCTGTCCATCACCAAGGTCTAAGACTTTGTCTTGGATCTTTTAGAACCTCACCTGTTGCCAGTCTCTATGTTGAGGCTGATGAATCATCTCTTTCACAACGCCGTATAAAATTGTCTTTACAATACATTACTAAACTATATTCTAATAAATCTAACCCAGCCTATGACTGTGTGTTCAATCCGCTTTATGAAAATTTGTATGACAAGAGGTCTTCTCTTGTTCCACCTCTAGGACACAGAATTAAACCCTTTCTTTCTTCCGCCAGAATTGAGTTGGAAAACATAGCTCCCTCCCGTCTCCTTTCTTCTCCTCCTTGGCAATTGGTTAGGCCACAAGTTGACCTAACATTAACTTCATTTAAAAAATCAGAAACTAATGAATTACAATATAAACAAGAATATAATCAATTAAAACATAAATATAGCAATTACAAACCCTTATTTACAGATGGATCCAAGGACGGTGGTGCAGTAGCTTGTGCCACTGTCATTGGATCGAGAACAATATCTTCTAGACTTCCCGATAACAGCTCTATTTTTACTGCAGAAGCAAACGCCATATTAACTGCTCTTCAATATATTCAAAGACACCCTAAACATAAACAGTATATAATCTATTCAGACTCTCTCTCTTGCCTTCAGGCTATTAAAAATATTTCTTGTAAACATCCACTTTTGATAGAAATTATTGAATTGTACAATAATCTTGCTACTGGCCAGTGCGACATTGTTCTTAGTTGGTTACCTAGTCACGTTGGCATTTCTGGTAACACAATGGCCGATCTTGCTGCTAAAGCAGCACTCAGCAAATCTGTGACACCACTTCTTATTCCATACTCAGATTATAAAGCTGCAATAAGATCTTATATCCGTGATCTGATGCAGAAGAAGTGGGACACCCAAGTGGGTATAAATAAATTACATGAAATAAAACCTTATATCGGTTATACTTACTTGGGTTGTCAGTCCAGATTTGAGGAGGTCATTATGCGACGATGTCGCATTGGCCATACGAGGTATACTCACGAGTATTTATTAAAAGGTGAAGATCCTCCGTTTTGTATCCCTTGTGATGAAAGAATCACAGTCAAGCATGTCCTGCTTGACTGTGTTGAATACTCTATCACAAGGGATAAATATTTTAATTCACGAACTTTGAAGGATCTTTTTAATTCTGTTAGCTCTCATTTAATTATTGCATTTTTAAAAGAATTAGATTTGCTAAATGAATTGTAAATAGATGAATATTTTATACTTGGAAGTTTGAATTAGTAACTTAGAGTGTTAGTGGCTGTATCCTCGAGGGGGGTTAAAGCACTGTAAAATTATTGTCCTCCTGAGAGGATACGTAAGTCCCAAAACATTTGAAGTCAAATTTGATCTTCCATTTTGTCTTAGCCGTAGAATATGTGTCATTTTAATTTGTGGCTAATCTTGCTTACAATCACCATCAACTGAGGGGATGATGTAAATCCAGCTAGGGACCATGCAGGTAGCAGAAGTACTGTAAGTCCCCATGGCCCCTAGTATGGTGATCTACCTTCAGTTGTTGGTGATCTATATAGCCTGTTTTTATATTGTATTGTCTGAATAGGAATATTAGTTTTAACTTTTCACGCTAGTTTTACTTCTTATTGTGATATTCTAGTTGTTTTACTGTCCTTCGGCGACAGGTTTTTATCATATACATAGATTCCTTTTTTAAGAATGCTCTCGTCACGATATGGCTGCAATACTGCCGATGTGACGTTAAATGTTAACTCACTCACTCACTCACTCAAATAACATCAACATGCATGACGTAAACTATTCATTTGTGTCTGTTATGAGAAATTTGCAAAAGTGCACATACCACGTACATGTATATGAACTCGATTAGTTATAATCCTATGGATGAAAGATTACTGAACTCAGTGTGTATTCCACAAAAATAGCTGTTGACTGATAGCATGAAACTAACTTCCTCCTGTAGAGAATTGATTTGAATACAAAGGTATAAAGGTATATCGGTGACAAAGTTTTCCTCACAAATGTTTGTATTTAATACGCCAACATCAATTCTTTTTGATCAACGTGTCCAACATTCCGTTTGGTAACTGTATTTTGTTCATCGTTTTCTGTTTAACATAATTTATTATTATTTCTTTATAAAAACACATACATCTGCACAGTTTTGCGTCAGTAAACAGTGTGGACATTTTCACATTATTTCTACAGATTGGATCAACCTCCCTTTGAAGTGGAAAAAAAAACATCTGAAGCCCTGGAAATGTGCACTTATCAACAACAGTATCATTATTTCTATATAATACATTTTGATAATCTACATATACTGACATGTAATGCTGTTGAATATAGTGTTAAACGACAAATAAAAACAGTATATACAGTTAAGCATGTCACCACAGAATATATTTTTCATTCTAACATAAAATGAGCAATATATCCTTTTTTATCTGGTACGTAATGTTGTTTGTTTATATATAATGGCCGAATGAACTGTTACAATGATCTGCCATCGGTTATTGTTGAAAATGAGTGAGGTTAGTTTTAGGCAGCAATATCCCAGCTATATGGCGGCAGTCTGTAAAAAATAGATGCTGGACGAGACAATCCAGTGATCAACAACATGAGCAGCAATCTGCGCATTTGGGAGTGAGTCAGTTAATATTTAGCGTCACATCGGCAATATTGCAGCCATATCGTGACGAGAACAATTTTAATTTATATCAAGATTAGAATAAATAAATTTAGAACATAAAAACCTGCCATCGAAGGACAGTAAAATACTAGACTATCACAGATATGAACATAAAACTAGCATGGAAAACTAAAATACTGTAATCAGGAAAGACAATACAATATAAAACACGGGCTATATGTCACCAACAACCAAGGTAGATCACCATACTAGGGACCATGGGGACTTACATTACCTTTGCTACCTGCATGGATCCTAGCTGGATTTACATCATCTCCTCAGCTGCCAGCGACTGTGAGAAAATTTAGCCAAAATTTAAAATAACAAATATACTACGTTTAAAACCTTGGCACGTGAAAATTTTACTTTGAAAGTTCTGGGACTTACGTACCTTCTCAGGGGGACAATAATTTTACAATACTTTAACCCCCTTTGAAGGCACAGCCACTAACGATCTCAGTTTGCCAATTTACACTACCAGTAATAAAATAACATTTATCTATTTACAAAACATATTGTTCAAAATTTATCCAACAATTCTATTTCTTTTAAGAAACCAATTATTAGATGATAATTTACTTTATCAAAAAGATTCTTAATTGTTCCGGCACTGAAATATTTATCCCTTGTGATAGAAAAATCAATGCAGTCAAGCAAGACATGCTTGACCGTGATTCTCTCATCACAAGGGATACAAAACGGAGGATCTTCGCCTTTCAACAAATACTTATGAGTGTATCTTGTATGACCAATGCGTCGCATAATGACCTCTTCGAATCTGGACAGGCAACCCAAGTAAGTATAACCGATAGTTGGCTTGATTTGGTGTAATTTATTGATACCTACTTGAGTATCCCACTTCTTTTGCATAAGATGACAGATATAAGATCTAATAACAGCTTTATAGTCAGAGTATGGAATTAAAAGTGGTGATACAGATTTTTTCAGCGCTGCCTTAGCAGCAAGATCAGCCATCGCGTTACCAGAGATTCCAACATGGCTGGGTAACCAAAAGAGGACGATGTCACATTGGCCAGTAGCAAGAGCATTATACAATTAAATAATGTCTAATAAAAGTGGATGCTTGCAAGACAGATTCTTAATAGCCTGAAGGCACGAAAGAGAGTCAGAAAAGATTATGTATCGTTTACATTTGGGGTGTCTATCAATGTACTTAAGAGCCGTCAGTATTGCGTTTGCTTCTGCAGTAAAAATAGAGCTATTATCTGGTAAGCGAGAAGATATTGTTCTGGGTTCAATGACAGTGGCACAAGCTACGGTGCCACCATCCTTGGATCCATCTGTAAATAAGGATTTGTATGTATTATATTTACTTTTTAGCTGATTAAATTCTTGTTTATATTGTAATTCATTAGTTTCAGATTTTTTAAATGCTGTCAGTGTCAGGTCAACTTGTGACCTAACAAATTGCCAAGGAGGAGAAGAAAGCAGGCGGAAAGGGGCTATATTATCGAGTCGAATGCCTGCAGCAGAAAGGAAAGGTTTGACTCTTATGCCAAGAGGCGGAACAAGAGAAGGTTTCTTGGTGTACAAATCTGCATAGAGAGGAGTAAAAACGCATTTATATGCAGGATTTGATTCGTTAGCGTAGAGTTTTGTAACATTGTAATGCTGATTTTACACGCCGATGGGAAAGAGATGGCTCATCGGCTTCAACATAGAGACTGTCAACAGGAGAAGTTCTGAAAGACCCAAGACAAAGTCTCAGACCTTGGTGGTGGACAGAATCCAATAGTTTTAGATTGCTTTTGCAGGCTCCACCATATACGATGGAGCCATAATCAAGTTTGGATCTGATGAGTGATTGATACAGATGTAGCAGGGTAGCTTGATCTCCTCCCCACTTTGAACCAGACACGACTTTCAACAATTCAAGCGCATTCAGGCATTTATGCTTCAGGTATTTAATATGTGGTAAGAAAGTCAGATGAGAGTAAAAAATAAGTCCCAAGAATTTGGCCTCCTTTACAACCTTGATGGGAGAGCCATTTAAAAATAGTTCTGGGTCTCCGTGTGGTTTATATTTCCTACAGAAATGTATACAATTTGTTTTGGAATTAGAAAATTTAAAACCTTTTTCAAGACACCATTTATGGATTTTATTGAGACATAATTGTAGTTGCCTCTCTATTGTATGCATATTTTTACCACGACAAGAAACATTAAAATCGTCCACGAAAAGTGATCCATCAACTGAATGACGTAAAACCCTTGAAAGGCGGTTTATTTTAATACTAAATAATGTCACAGATAAAATACTGCCTTGTGGGACACCCTGATCTTGGTTGTAATGATCAGACAGGGTAGAACCCACTCGGACTTGAAAGTGTCTGTCGTTTAAAAAGTTAGATATAAAATGAGGCAAACGTCCCCGTAAACCGAAATCATGTAAATCTCTTAAGATACCATGTTTCCATGTGGTGTCGTACGCCTTTTCCAGATCAAAAAAGATAGACACTGCATGTTGTTTATTGATTAGAGCGTTCTTCACAAATGACTCTAAACTCACCAGGTGATCAACGGTACTTCTGTTTTTGCGGAAACCGCACTGGATATCGGTTATGAGGTTATTGGTTTCCAAGTACCATACAAGTCGATTATTTATCATGCGTTCCATGGTTTTGCAAACGCAGCTTGTGAGAGAAATTGGTCGGTAATTTGAAGGATCGGTATGATCACGTCCGGGTTTAGGTATTGGGACTACTATAGCTTCTCGCCATGATGATGGAAATTTTCCTGATGTCCAAATATCATCAAAAATATTTAAAAGGGTTTCTAAACAGGATTCTGGTAAGTGCTTCAGGAGTTGATAATGTATATCATCAGCTCCTGTAGCAGTATCATGAGCCTGCTCAAGAGCAGTATGGAGCTCGTGAATAGAGAATAGTTCATTATAATCTTCTCCATTATCAGAAATGAAATTTATAGCTTTCTTTTCATGTTGATTTTTATATTTTTGAAATTCAGGTACATAATTTGAAGAAGATGAGTGTTTGGCCAGGGTTTCTCCAAGTTTATTTGCAATATCTGATTTATTTGTCAGTAGTTGGTCCCCATCTTGGAGGTGGTGAATGCTAGATTTAGTGCCCTTACCTTTGATTTTCTGAATCATGTTCCATACCTTTGATATCGGCGTACGTGCATTGATCTTTGATACATACATTCGCCAAGAATGGCGTTTACTTTGCTTGAAGGTACGTCGTGCTTTAGCATTTAGAATTTTAAATTTATTCAAATTGTGGACCAGAGGATGGCGACGGAAATAATGTTCAGCTTTTTTCCGAGCCTGTTTGCAATTATCATTGAACCACGGTTTTCTAATGTGTGGAAGTACAGAGGACATAGGAATACATTGTTTGGCTACGTTATTCAATTCATCAGAAAAACACTTTGCGGCGTCAACAACATCAACAAAAAGTTCAGGTTTAAGTTTGTCAGCACAAAGGGTTTCAAATAAAGGCCAGTTAGCCTTCTTAAAATTCCATCGGGATGATGGAGGAACATCAGAGGGGGTTACCGCTGTTAGAATTGTTGGAAAGTGATCACTTCCACAGAGGTCGTCATGGACGCACCAGTCAAATTCATTCAAGAGATTTGAGTCAGTGAGTGACAAATCGAGATTAGAATATGTACCAGTACCAGGATGTAAATACGTGTGTGAACCATCGTTATAAATGCATAAGTCATTATTTGAAATAAAGTCCTGAAGTAATTTACCTTTATTGTTGGTGTGGTCACTGCCCCAAAGTGGGTTGTGGCCATTTAAATCGCCCATTATGATGCATGGTTTGGGAAGCTGATCATAAAGTGCTTGAAGATCAGCTAGCTGAAGCGTCAATGTTGGAGGAATGTAAAGTGAGCACAAGGTAAAAACAACGTGCATAGTTATCCGAACTGCGACAGCCTGAAGACTGGTATGAAGCAACACAGGACTGTGGATCACACCCTGCTTTACTAGAACAGAAGATCCACCAGTAGTCTTAGTCCCTGGTGGAGAGAATGAATGGTAAGTATTGTACTGACGTAAAACAAAGTTGTCAGTTTCTTTTAAATATGTCTCCTGGAGACATATTGCTGACGGCTTATAATCTTGTATTAGTAAGTGTAAATCATTACAATTGGTCCTGAGGCCTCTGCAATTCCACTGAATTAACGAACTGGAAACGCTCATGTGACAGGAGGTTGCACGGGAGATCTATTTTTCCCTTTTCTAGGCGACTTACTTCTATTGCGCCGAGGGGGGAGAGGAGAGACATCCATGTCCTCCAAAGAGTGAAACCTATTATGTATCCGTATAGGATCACGCTGACCCTTCGGTACACGATCTGATTTTTCTTGCTTTGTGTTGGTCGTCTTCACAACAGGAGATGGTTGTGATACCGATGTAGGGGCCAATGGCGACGTTGGTATCATTGTAGATTGATCTTCAGTTTGTGATGAAGAAGAACATGATGATTGTTGAAGACGTTTAGTCTGAACTGGAGTCGAGGACTCTAGCCACGTGTATTCGGTCTGGCAAGCTACCGAATGACATGAAACAGGTCTGGAAACATTTTGGACTGAGGCAGAAGCAGTAGCCGCATAAGATGGCCCTGGTTTTTCAAGAGCAAGAACATACGCCTTCGCTTCTGAAAAGGTGATATTGCGGTCATGTTTCAGTTTTGAAATTTTGTATTGAAATGCCCACGCAGGACAGTCTCTGGAAGCTGAGGGGTGATTCCCTGAGCAGTTAACACATGAAGGAGGTTTATCACAGAGTTTACTGTCTTCACATTTGCCACCACAGCGATGACAGGTAGCTGGGTTATGGCATAATTTTGAGCCATGACCATACTTTTGACACCTGTAGCACCTAAGGGGATTTGGGATGTAAGAATCCACCCTTAAATGACAGTATCCAGCTTTTAGTGATTCTGGTCGTTTAGGAAGACCGAATGTAAATAAATACGTGTTGGTCTTAATAATTTCTTTGTTTCGTTTTGATATAAAACGTTTAACAGCTGTAACTCCTTGTGAGCTTAATTCCGAAAGAATGTCATCTTCATCCATGTCTGAAAGACAACGACTTACATCTCGGACAATACCTTTACTGCTGTTGAGAGTCCTGGGAGGGGAAACCGTTACAGGAACATTCGCCAAAGACCTTGTTGATAGTAGGATTTGTGATTGAATCTGCTTTTTGCATTCAATCACTAGACAGCCAGAACGGAGCTTTTTAATTTCTTTCACGTCACCTGCCAGACGTTCAATACCTTTTGCGATAGCAAACGGATTCAGTTTCAGTGGACCATCATTTGGTGAAGACAAGACTAAGAAACGAGACCAATTTTCAGAATTACCAACGGCAGTAGGAGTCTCATCTTCAGAGGATAATGAATCATCAGATTCATACGATCTTTTCTTGAGTGGGGGTGCCATGGTTCTATTAAATATAGTTCGCCCTCCTAGCTCCCCACCCACCATGGAGTGTCAACAAGGACGATGTCTTATGTCCATGGACCTCCAACAGACGGCACCAGGGATACCAGGAGGGTATACTCAAGCAGGAGAATATCTTGAAAAGATACGTCCTACCAGATTGGCCCATGAGCCATCGCCTTCTGGGCATAAGACTCTAGGCAAGATCGGAACCTCATAAATCAAAATCAAAAAGTTTGAAATGAACAATTAGGCCAAGACTCAAAATGACACAGTTCCAAAATAAATTTGTGCAATGACATATATAAATGTAATCCATGCACAGGGCTTGGCATGACCAGCCGATTGGTCGAACCGGGCCTATTCAACCACCGGTCTAGGCGAAGTCAGGGCCAAAGTGGTGTGTTGAGCAACAGTAACACGGTTGCAGGCCCTTATTGCTCTCAACCACCAGGATCCCTTCCTCCGCCGACACAGGGCCATATTGTTTACGTTTAGGGTGTCTTTGAATATATTTAAGAGCTGCTAATGTGGCGTTTGCCTCTGCAGTAAAAATAGAACTGTTATCTGGAATTATAGAGGAAATTGTTCCGGATCCAGTGACAGTGGCACAAGCTACTGCACCACCGTTCTTGGATCCATCTGTAAATAAGGGTTTGTAATTGCTATATTTTTGTTTTAATTGATGATATTCTTGTTTATATTGCAATTCATTAGTTTCTGATTTTTTAAATGATGTTAGTGTTAGGTCAACTTGTGGTTCATTGGCCTCAACGTAGAGACTATCAATATGTGAAGTTCTGAAAGACCCAAGACAAAGTCTTAAGTCTTGATGGTGGACAGAGTCAAGAAGTTTAAGGTTGCTTCTGCAGGCTCCACCATATACGATGGAGCCACGATCGAGTTTCCAACGGACGAGTGATCGATATAGGTGTAAGAGGGTTGCTTGATCTCCTCCCCACTTTGAGTTGGAAACAACTTTCAACAAGTCAAGAGCATTCAGGCATTTAGTTTTAAGGGACTTAATATGAGGCAGAAAGGTTAAGTGAGAGTCAAAGATTAGGCCCAAGAACTTGGCCGCCTTTACAACTTTGATAGGAGTGCCATCTAAAGGTAGTTCAGGGTCTTTGTGTGGCTTATATGTTCTGCAAAAATGTATTCAATTAGTTTTGGATTTAGAAAATTTAAAGCCGTTTTCAACACACCATTTAGTTATTTTGTTTAAACACAACTGCAATTGTCGTCCAATGGTATGCATATATGTACCACGACAAGAAATATTACAATCATCCACAAATAACGATCCATCAATTGAATCGTCTAAAACTTTTGATAAGCTGTTTATCTTGGTGCTAAAAAGTGTGACTGACAAAATACTGTCTTGTGGAACACCCTGATCAGACAGGGTAGAACCCACACGGACCTGCAATTGTCTGCCATTTAAAAAGTTTGATATAAATTCAGGCAAACGGCCTCGCAAGCCAAGGTCTAGTAAATCTCATATTTCCAGGTTGTGTCAAATGCTTTTTCAAGATCAAAAACGATAGACACAGCGTGTTGTTTATTAATTAGTGGGTTTTCAAAAATGATTCTAAACGCACTAAGTGGTCGACAGTACTTCAGTTTTTACGGAAACCACACTGTATATCTGTTATGAGATTATTTGTTTCCAAGTACCAAAGAAGTCGATTATTTATCATGCGTTCCATGGTCTTGCAAACACAGCTAGTAAGTGAAATCGGACGATAATTGGATGGATCCGTGTGATCACGTCCAGGTTTAGGTATTGGCACTACTATGGCGTCATGCCATGAAGGAGGAAAGTTACCCGATGTCAGTAATGAGTGATAAGAATCGTTGCATATGTCGAGAAATTCCAAGAAAATATCGCTGTGCAGATTTGTTTAGACTCTGAAAATGAAGAAAGTCTCAGGGCTCCATTTCATTATATTTTGTTTTCACTATGAACGTTTTTTCAGTAAAATATGTTCATTTCAGAGACTAGCTGTTAGTCTACCTGGTATGGTGATCTACCCTCTGTTGTTGGCGATACATGGCCGGTTTTTATATTGTAGTGTCCACATAGTGATACTATCATTTTTTAAGTTTCCACGCTAGTTTTAATACTAACTGTGATAGTCTAGTGGTTTTACTGTCCTTCGTAGACAGGGTCTTCATAATATGCATGTATATTCCGTTTGTCATGTATGTTCTCGTCGCGATATGGCTGCAATATTGCCTATGTGATGTCAAATATGAACTCACTCACTCCCTCACTCAACAGACCCGTATTTATTGAACAATTGAATTTTGTTCTGTGACCCTTTAGGAGCTCTGCCACTTTGTTGTTTTGAAGCATCAGGCTTTGGCTTCGGTTTACTTTTCACAGTTTGTTGACTATCATCTGTCGACTGAGACTTTGAGTGTGACTGAGATGAAAATTTGTGATCAGAAAAAAACAATGATATGCATTAAATTGACGAAGGTCAAATGTATCTGTTTGTTTTAAATATGTCTCCTGGAGACATAGCGCTGAAGGTGTAAAATCTTGGAATAATAGCTGTAATTCATGTAAGTTAGTCCTCAATCCTCTGCAGTTCCACTGTACAACATTATTATCTTTTGGGGGGATTTATTGGGGATCTACCCCACATTCTTTTGGAAGGCGACAAGCTATGTGTCCTAGAATGGACGTTTTCAGAAACGTCCATGTCTTCAAGAAACCCGTATTTATTCAACAATTGAATTTAGTTCTGTGACCCTTTAGGAGCTCTGCCACTTTGTTGTTTTGTAAACATGCCCATCAACCCTCATGCAGTCATGTACATCATCCTTATCCCCAATCATGTGTTATGTAAACATCATCCACCATTGGCTTCCACCCTTTTCCCCTATCATGTACATCGTCCTTACCCCCTACCTGTGTTATGTAAACATATCCCATCATCTGTAATGTATTACCATTGGCTTCTATCAGTGTTATCATAACTGTCGGTTTCCAATCAGCGCTTGTTTATACTGGCTTCCAGCTTTCGTTAAGTCATTCCACTTGTTACTTTGTTATTGCTTTACCTGTACATATAAATATAGCTCTGTACCCCATTCTCAATCACCTGATGAAGGAGTAAGCATTAACTCCGAAACGTTGTGTTCTCATATAAGAAGTTGATATCCATAAAATCTTCATTCTTTCACAGCCATCCATTAGCGAGGCATGTGTGGATCTGATTCTGACAAACTGGGATAGAGGTAGGTACAGCACTGATGTACAACTGCCTGTCCTATGGAATCGCATGATGCCACCGTCAGATCTCCATCACTGACGTTCAGCTCTTTTGCATGCGTGCTTCGCCTGTCTCACTTTATGTGTCATCCAGCTGGTCTGATTGCAGGACTACGTAGCATTGTTTGACTGGGGCTTAGATGTCTAATAGTTCTTGCAATTGTTCATGGTTTTAGCCATGACGTTACGTTCGTGTGAAGCATCTGTTTCCAGATGGGATGATCCAAGGACACTGGTGTCTATGTCTGACCGAAATTGATTGATGGTTATACTTCATGTTTTTCTGTAACTGATGACCTTCCTTGGTGACGGTGGCTTTCTCAGGTTCATGTTACAGAAAATACTGCCGTGGTGTGGATACAATCTCTGATCTGTTTGTGATCCAAGGTCCAAGGAGTGGCCGTTCTAATGGGTCGAAACAGTCACATGCTGCTTTAGATCAGTGGCATAGAGGAGTTCTAGAATCTGTGGAAGGTTATTTGCAACGTTATCTACATGAAGACTGAAATCTCCCAACATAACAAAAATTGTGAAGTACACCTAAGGTGACCCTTTTGAACATGATTTCAAAGAGGTCTTGCTCAGAGGTTGTTTGTTCATGTCACAACATTCATGGCCTCAGTGAAGCTTTAAATATTAATGCTACACACGTGGAGGAAATGCCCAAATTTGTAGCATCAGTGGTTTTATGAGGTAAATTATTGTTATGCAGTGTTAATACCTTTGGCAAGTTCCTAAGGAAAATTTGAAATGGGCGCTGGTGAAACCTGTTACTTTAGACATTATCTTAAAACACCATTCGTCTAATTCACGCCAAGAGAAAAACATTACACGGTGATGTTGTATGATATGCCTCACTCCTGGCTGCAGTGTTTGTGCAGTGTTTGATAAGAGCAACCTAATATTCAGTCCAAGTGTTAACGTGTAGATATGGATGCATCGACTTACATTAACTCGCAATTAAGATGGTTGGCAGCTGATGTTCATATACAGTAATTAATGGAGGTGACAACGAGAAAAAAGGTGGCTGATAATGTACACTGCGTTCAGGACAAACATTAAGATTAAACAATAACAAATAAGCCTCTTTCGGATCGGATATATAGCTTCTGATCTTTAGAATTAGACACTATAACATCAGTAACTGAAACTTATAAATGTTTGTATTCTCCTTTCCTAGACACAAGCGCAAAGGTGAACAATCCCTGCAGATATGTGCACGATCTTCGTAGTTTTCTTAGGTTTGGTGGTAGTTGGTGAGTATTCATGTTATAAGGCAAATGGAACTAAATTAAGTAAGCTTGTATTACTTTTATGCAGCAAAGAAGAGGGAAAACATGGCTGCAGCCTCGTTTTTACATTTGATGTTTTATACATTGACTTTTGATCAGTCCTTCAGTTCTGTTGTAACTATGCAATCAACTTGATGAAATATATTTCCTCGTCATTTAGTGTCATAGATTTTAAATTATATCACTGTATGTAATATTTTCGTCAGAAAAAAAACAGGGAAAGGGGTGTTTAAATAAATTGGACGTAAAATATATATATCCACAGGTTCTCTTCTACTTAAAACCTGTTAGAAATACAGGTACATCATAAATATAATATACACACAGATTTGATTATGCATTTAATGGAACTTTGCATTAATGTAGCTGTCTAATTGGTAACAGCTTACTTTCCTTTTTCCCAGTTTTACCTGTTATTATCATGTACATGCCAAAACAACCCACCGTCTTCCCTGTTTTATGTGCATGTGCCCCTTTACAAACAATTAAAATTCATTTGCTGTGTTCCAGGTCCAGGACTAACTAGCGGGAGTCCATGTCGTCCGGGAATGTATGGAGAACATTGCAACAAGTCTTGCAATGGCAACTGTCGCTCACATGACGACAATAATATCCATTGCGAGAAAAACACTGGAGAATGCGCAGTCGGCTGTGTTCGTGGGTGGTATGGTCTGCAATGTAACATCTCTTGTAGCAGGAATTGCATTCTTCAGCAATGTTATCAACAAACTGGGCTGTGCGTAAAAGGTTGCGAAGAAAACTACGACGGGGACATGTGTGATAAACATATAGGTATAATTAATCAAGATTTATTCACACAATAGACATTTAAAATACCCGAGCTAAAACGTTATGATTAGATCAACCGTAAGCACCTGTTAAGCAATCTGTTATGGCATATGGGATATTGCACAGTAGTATAGGGAATGGGGGTTCTAAAACACTTTCAAAAAAAGGCTCTACAACGCCTTATTTACTAACTAAGGCTTTGGTTGGGTCCTTAGCTCTTGCTACTATTACCCCTACTACAGTGTGTTGGTAGGAGGTAACACTGTGCCGTACGGTACGATCATTAATTCTTCTCTTACAAACCCCCTACCCGGCCCATCCCTCAAGTAGTATAAGTTAGGTTCGTCGGCTTTCATATCCACTTTATCTATGTTGTAAGTTTTGACTGACCATATAGGATCGGTGGCCCGCTTACGGCTATCACCCTCGTGTTCCCCCGGCTGGTATAGATACCTCACTAGGGCCCTATCTGGTATCTGTTTCTCCTTCCCACGCAATGGAGCGGCCGACTCTGCAACTATTGATTTTAGTTTGATAGCGTCTGCCGGTTTCTTACCGGTGAGACGGGTGACTTCATGGTTGATTGCCGACACCACCTTGGGTAACCTCGTGACCCATTCAGTCGATCGTTTTCCAGGGGTGACCATCTCCCTAGCATACTGATAGCCGAACAAGCGCTCAGCCAAAGTCCTGTTAAATCTCTCAACTATGGCTTGGCTGCGATGGGCTCTGGCCGTGCCACGCCTGACCTTTGTATCGTGTTTGGCTAGCAGTTGTGACACGGCACCCATGAACTCCCGTCCGGGGTCAACTTGCAGCTCTGTTGGCCACGTCAGCGGGCTGCGTTTGTATATGCGTTCGAATCCTCTGGCTACCTGGGCCGAATCTTTCGTGGTCAAGGGTTCGGCTTCCTTGTAACGACTGGCTACGTCCACTACGGTTAAGGCATACTTGTACCTCTTGTCGTGGGGTAGGAACAGTAGGTCTGCCTGGTGAATGCTATTAGGTATGTTAATACTGAACCTCCTTCTAGGCACGTAGCGTGGTGCCGGCTTTTTCAAGCCACGCTTTGGCTTCCTCCGGGGGTACTCGCGCTATTTTAGCTAGCTTATCTACTGCGCTAGCTCCTTTCCAGTACCCACGCGGGCTGTAGTAAATAGCCTCAAATTTTTTCATGTCCATACGCGTATGTGTTTATCCCATCAATAGCTATCCAACGTTTCGTGTCCATAGGCGACAGGGACGTCTTGTTTATAGTCAGTCCGTATATCTTATGTCCATCACTTCTAAGTGTGTTCATTTTATGCCTAAAGGTACGGGTCTTGAACAGGGCTTCCTTGAATCTGGCGTGTTTGATGTGTTGTTTCACCACATACTTCTTAACCCCCTTAGCCTTCCGGATCTCACTATTGTCGGCTTTCAGTATGGAGTACATCTTAGGTCTCAAACCTATGTACTCGGCTATGGGCGTGCCAGCACACTCGTCCTTCATCTTACCTAGGACCTTTTTATTTACCGTACTGTGTATAGTATGGGTCTTAGGGTAGTCGCTGGTGTCGTATAAATCGAGGTGTTTTTTCATGTCCTCGTACACGTCCTCGGTTCGAATTTCTATCAGCAGGGAATCCGTGTCAGTGTACAGCACTTCACACCTGTCGCCGTACTGTTTCTTGAGCTCGTTGTAGTAAAAGTCGTACATCAGGTGTTTGGATAAATCGAGGATGCTCATCCCCACGTAAACAGGCCGGTTGAATTTTATGTGGCTTTTCTTCATGTGTAGGGCAACCAGGTTGTCTGTGAATATCTTACTACAGTTGAATGCCGGACTGACTATCAATCTCCTGAGCTTGTCTTCCTCACTCGACCGAACCAGCTTCACGGTCACACGTTTCCTCAGGTTCTCCATAGTCTTACCAAACACCGAGTTGTTCATGAGCTTGTAGAGATTTTTCTCAAAATCACTGGTGGCTTTTTTTCGTAGGTCTGTGTTCATTCTGATGTAGGGCTCCATCCATGGGCTCTGGTCAAACATGAGCACCCTGTGTATTTTGGTCAGCCTCATACCCAACGACAGGTACGGGTATGTAGGTTGCGATAGTGAACGATGTACTTGGTCTTATTCATTAAGTTAGGCACGAGTTTTTCAACGTCTGTCACACGCCCACCTAACAAGTTATGTTGGTACTCAGACATCCAGTCTGGGTTAACCCTCATACGTTCGGGGGCCAGGGGGTAGCTGTTGTGTGATGTGTGTAATTCCTTGGTATACTCTAAGTCAACCTCGAGGATATACCCTTTGTTCGAATCTGGTGCAACCCCCATAACATCAACGTGGGGTACCCATTCGAATCCCCCTGTAGGTAGATACTGGCTCATGGCCCAGCCGTACAGGTTGTTTGCGTCGAGGTAGAGAATGTGATTGGTTGGCTTGTTAGGATCGTAACCTTTCACGTATTGATTATTTGCTTTCGCGTATCGTTTGGATGCCATGGAAATCCCACCTCGCAAGCCTTTCTCAATGAATAGGTGCATGTCGTAATCTGTGAGCAATTCCAAATTAACTCCGGTCTTTTTAAGCAAGGCGTCCCACGACAGACCTGGGCTGGTGTAATACCATGCGGGGTCGAGTTTATACTGCTTGAAACACGTCCGCCTAAACGTCTCAAACACGTCGGCTAACAGCAGTACATCTGTCCTCAAGTACAGGTCGTGATAATCACCCAGGTTCTTACAACCCAGTTTATTCCATACGTTAGTCGCGTGCGAGTAATCATCTCGTGAGACGGACGCCTCATTCAGCTTGCTATAAAAGCAGTCAATAGGGGGTAGTCTGGTCTCGGTGAACTTGACCCAACTATCCATGTACTCATAGGGGTACACACCCTTCCTCATAAGCAGGGGTCTAGTCTCGGCGTCTGTGTATCGATCGGTGATAGGGAAGGTATTGTTGGCCTTGACCAGACTGTCGAGTGACGACAGGAGGAACTGAAACGAGTCAATGAACCTAAGTCCTTTTAAGCTGAAGGAGATGTATCTCTCCATGTTGTTGGGGATGCACGTTATATTACCATCGATTTTCGCGATGGCCTGCATGATCAAGTGTGAGTCGTACCCTCTCAAGTTGTGAAAGACAAGGGGGATGTTTATTGTCTTAGGGTTGATTTTAAGCTTGAGGTTGCACGCGCTGTGAGCGGCGCCTCTATACTTACCAGTTATGTGGCAGTGATCTCTCACCGAATCACCGTTAAGTGGTGAGTCACACACGTGACAGTTAGTGCTACTAGCGTGAGCTAGCCTGTGGACTCGGGTCATACGCATGGGAGCGATTCTATACAATGCATTCCTAATAATTTTTTCTTTCTCCTGCAAACACTTTAGAAACCTTTCAGCCGCGTCAGGGCCCCTATACACTACCGGAGCTTTCGTTTCCCCGTCACAACGGACGACAATGTATCCAAACCCACAGGCTTTATGCTCTTGTGTGGGGGAAACCAAGGCTTCGAAGTCGGCGTATATGATATAAGGCACAGACATTTGGTTCTTGTGGTTACCGAATTTTAGGATATTATCACCTTCCTTAGGCATGTCGACTCGTATGGCCGTCTGCCCCACACCTTGGCAATCCTCCCGGTGGGATTCTAATAAATCAGCTCGTGTGAAGCCATGTAGGCATCGTTCACAGAAGTGGGTCTTTTCTCTGTGTGCCGATTGGTCATACAACAGCCTGCTAAAGTGTTTTATCCATGTGTAGTGATACTTGTCACCTCGCTGGATCATGAATATATTGATAACTTGGCGATCCTTCACCCCGCTGACCCTGTGTACTATTGTTGTGTTACCTTCGTGCCCAAAGATATTTATAGCCAGATTATTCTGTTTTTCTACTTTAGTGATCTGGGATATGGGGGTGGGTTCATCTATACCATCCCAGTTGAGCCCATCATCCTGAGGATAATTAGAAGGCCTGTTCGGATTAGTGTCAGCTGGAAATAAGGCTGACCTGATAGCTAACCTCAGGCAATCGTTTCCTCTATTCTTAACGTTTACTATGGCATGTTTGTTCCTATAGTAGGGGGGCAAGGCTAGGTATGACCCGCCTCTGAATGGTACGTAGTTAGCTATGTCTAGATAGACATTATCGATTTTATCTACAGCCCACCCGGACCCCAAGTGTGTGTAGCGTTCTAGGTATTCTCGTATCTGCTGAAAACTGGTATCGACTGATGTGTCAATGGTCTCTGTATGTGTGACGACCTCTTGTTTACCTCGGAAGTAAGGCTGAACATACTCAGTGAGGTCCCCAACCTGCTTATGGAGCGACATTTTCACTGTGATCTGAAACTTGATACTTCCTAGGTTATTTAGTTCCTGGTTGACCTTATCAGCTATCAGAGGCTTGATATCTGTAATGTCTATGTTTCTATCAACGTGCATGTGCCAACCTCTCAAATAGTTGCCTACAGCGCGCTCAGAGCGCACGAACTGTAGGTCAATAGCTCTATTCTGTCGTAATAATTCTAAAAGTTGTGGTTTCCTCATACGGGAATATCCGCCTAAACCCAAATCTTGTGCCTCGGCTTTCAGTTGTTTTACAGTGGGACGTGCTACGGGGGTATGTGATAACAATTCGACTAACCCGGCTCTCCCCAGTTTTGAATAACCCGTGCATCCAAGCTGTTTTGCTTGAGCTTTTAATTGTTTTACCGTAGGGGCTTCTAAACCTAGTAATCTCAACAATGCTGACTTCCGCATTCGAGAATACCCGATCACACCTCTCTGTTTTGCGACCCGCTTAAGCTCGCGTACAGTAGTCATAGTGTTTACACCCAACATAACCAATGTCTAATTGGAGTCTATCTTGAGCAGTCGCCTACGTTCTTTTATGTAGCCCTTTTTATTCTCGTAGATGAGTTGATGTCTGACTACGTTCGCTCCGTGAGCTTTACATAGACAGTAGTGCCCTTTAACCCCGATACCACACACAGAACACGTGTAGTTAGGACTTCCCATATGGAAACAACAGAACCTAGTCCTGCATTTCCTACCACAGACCTCGGTCTTCCCCATAAGTATGTATTCGCATCGGTATGGAGCGGGTCTCATGTTTACTTATATGGGTATTTTAATTTAATTGCTTCGCAACCAACGCAGTAGTTGCTATACCCAACACTATGAAGCCCAGTTCACGATTCATTTGTCCCTTGGATGGTGTGTAGTACTGAGCGAGTGTGGGTTTATTGAGCGGTTCCAATCGTTTACCAGTTAGTAGGTAGTATTCTTTCATTGCTTCATCGACATCGTTGAATGTTTGAACGGCATGGTTTTCACGCTGGAGTTGTTCGTTAATAAAATCGATCCTCTGGAGGCGTTTTTTAGCGTACTCGGCCTGTGCCTTTTGTAATTTCTCAGTAGCGAGATCGTGTCGCTTCCTTTCTTCCTGTATTTCAGCCGCGTGGTCATCTCGTAGTTTCGAGAAGAGGAAATTACTCCCGGAAAATGCCAGGGCATTCACTAACGCCCCACCGACCATCATAGCTATCGTGGCCATCCTATATTTATTTAATTATATTTTCAGGTATTATCCCTTGTTTTACTAGGATGTCTTTTGTAGCCATCGCCATACCAAGGTTCATTATGAGCATACCCATATCCTGCAGGTTGAAATCTAGCTTGATAGTTGGTTGTTTAAGCACCATTTTAGTCAACCGAGCGTACCCTACGGCTAGACTGGCGACCACTGTGGCGTGGTATGCGTCGTTGACGAACGTTTTCCCCTCAGACATTATGTATATGATATAAAAATATTTAAATTATAACATGATATGCGGGTCGACAGTGGGGGTTACCTCACTGTTGGGGGTTACCACCTCACTGTTGGGGGGTACCCCCACGTATAACCATGTTGTAACCACGGCAGCACCTACAGCCAACAACAGTCGGGGGTTGATAATTTTATGTTGGTTACACCACCGTTTTTTACCGGCAGCTACTCTCTTAGGATTCTTCTGCCTGGTTACTGTTGGGGGTTCCTGTGAAGGGGTCACTTCCCCCTCTGGTTCCCTGGTCTCCTGTGAAGGGGTCACTTCCCTCACCTCGTGAGGGGTCTCCTGTGCAGCATCCATCTATACTATTATTATTATTTTTTCTCTCAAATTGACAATGCTTTGCCGTGATAATCGCCGCCGTCACTGGAGCCAACAACATGCCATATTTGTGGTACAGCTCGCAGCTGATAGAGCTCACGGCGTGTTCGATAAAAGGGTCTTTCTCGAGGTCCTCCCACAGGTAAAGTCGGCGCTCTGGTGGAATGGGAAGGAAGTATGACACAATACCGGTGTATATCTGGGTCATAGCCGATCCTATTGTCTTTGTCATTTCTGCTCCGAGCCGGGACTCGTATCTAGCGTACAGCTTATCGATTTCTTCGGCTGACATTTTGTGAATTTTATCCGGAGTGTAGTCTCCAAAGTAATGTTTGGCTTTGCCGCCAACAGCCAACGCCACCAGTTTCTCTCGCTTGTCATCATCCACTACCCCAGGTACCAACAATTATTCGAGCAATTCCTCACACTCCATCTTATAATATAACAAGTAAGATTTAGTTTTAACTATATAATACCCGATGCAGACAAAACACAGAGAAATGAAGGTTAAGTTGCACACGACAAACACTTCAAATATCATAGCTATACTTAGCATTTGCTTAGCTTTAGCTTAGCTTTGCTTAGCTTTGCTAAGCTTTGCATAGCTTTAGCACACCCTATATGCTACTGGTTGGTCGGTCTTGAGCACGAGCTTAGCGTGTTTAGTTTCAGCGAGCTGTTTCTTCACCTGTTCCCGTTCTAATTTGCTCATCACATCGTTCTCTCTCAAACACTCCTCGAACGAATCCCTGTCCTTGCAGTGAAATAAGGCCACCCATCGCGTCTGCTCCCTGAGGTCTTTCAACACCGAGTTGAACTTCTGCGTTAGCACCCAGACGCTGTGATTTGCATGCCGGCCGGAGAAGGCCAGGTACGATAGCATGTCTCTCTTTTTTGTTATCTCGCGATTAGCGCTGCAGTCGTCCAGTATGAACAGCGTCGGTTCCCCTTTAAATTTCTCGTGAAGAGCTTTCAACCAGTCCTGCAGGCGTGTTCCAGGGTCGATTTTGTGTACGTCCGGGTCCATCATCACCCAAGGTCGCGCGTACGTTTTATTCATGCTCAGAGTAGGGCACATGATAACGATGTTATCGAACACATCCTTGTAGTAACCCTCCAACATATCCAACACGAAAACGGTCTTCCCACAGCCAGTCTGCCCGCACACTATGGCGCAGTGTGGGTCAGTGGGGAGGTGGAGGTCAGTAGATGGCTTGCACGAATCTCCCATTGTCTATATTAAGTTGCGCGTCCATAATAACGTACAGATATAATTTCAACTTACCAGTGGGTTGAGCCTTCTTAGTAATCTGGATGGTTATCCCTTCGCTGCCGTTATCTATACGGCGCCCGCTACCGTGCAGTTTATCATCATCCGTGGATCGCATGTCCAACCATAGGACGTACTTGGTGGTCAGGTATTCACCGATCTGCATGGAGCCGAGGTCCAGGTCCTTTGTTATGTAATCCCCCACTGGTAGCTTTTTTATCTCATCCCACTGCTGGTGTGGTCTCATACCATGACTGAACAGCTGGTTGGGCACGCCCTCGATGGTCACTTCCACCTTTTCAATCTCGGGGTTGAAAAACTTCTCGCTGTCCCTCCGGAATGGCTCGTAATCCTCCACGGGGACGACCAGGATACCTTTCATCGATCGCGCCGGCACGTTCAGGTTGATATTCCACACAGTGTCGCTCTTATCTCGCACGACTGATCTATGCCTCAGTACGCGATCGTACAGGATAGCCATCTTCCCAGAGTACTGGCTTCGAACCTGCCTGGCCAGCTCCGGGCTAGTGACCATGTCGAACTCCAGAGAGATGTTGTCTATGGCATAACTGGCCTCATCACCGTTTGGCGTACGCACTACTTTGCTATAGTCGTTAAACGTGAGCTCGTATTCGAGCCTATCACCCAGCGCGGCCTGGTAAAACGGCGCGTGTCCCGTGAGCAACTCGAAGTCGAGCGGCACGCAGAATCGATTCCCGTATGCTCGAGCGATGGCCTTTTCAGCGTCCGATAGCTTGTCTAGCTGGTCTGGCGTGAAGGCATACCCTATGCGCGACCGGGTTGATTTGCTGATACCCTGGTACACATCATTGACTCGTTCTCCCTCGCTTTTCCAGAGATCCCCGTAGCAGTGAAACACGTCGCTGTCGTCGATGCTCAGCACCTCGTTACCGCTGATCTTGACGGTCGTTTTCTTGATGATAGCTCGACCCACGTTCCGCACTAGCTCGCGTTTGTCGTTGTCGGAGGTCAACGTGATATTGAACGCCAGTCGAACAGTGCCTGGTACAATGAGGTCATTCTCACCAAGGTTTGGAAATCTAACCAGCAGAGTTTGATTCTGGTCTATCTTGCTGGGATTGTTGGTGATGGTCACCGACTGGCGCACGGCTCTGGCTCCTAATGGCTCTCTCAATCTTCTGAAAGGATCTAATTTTCTGCCGTACATTGTTATATATAAATGAAATATATTTTTAATACTAAATAATGGCTGAAGACATACCTATGATGGAGATGTGGGATGATACTATGGATGATACAGGGGCCGAGCAGGAGACCTCATTCTCAGGTGACGCACTCATGGAGGGCGCCGTCGACGATTATTACAACGCAGTTGAAAATAAATCCAAACTCAAGCCGTTGGGAAGGGACTATTCCAGGTTTACCCTCGATAGCAATGGCATGCTGCGTTTGAAGGCTCACCCGGAGATCGATCTCGTGAATAAACGCACGAGAGAACCGCTTGCTTTATCAACACTGGGCAGTCGACATGGGAGTGACTTGATCCGCGATGAACTAGGTTTCATAGATTACGGTGGCGCGCGACCTAAGCTTCCTCCGAAGGTCCGTCAAGATCTGCAAGCTTATGATATTAAAAAGGTGTTGGCCGACTACGAGAACAAGCCCTTCCCGGGTTTCGAACTTACCTTTCGGGAACTGCGGGGGTTGGGCCTGTTGATGCAAACCATTCGTGGTCAGCTCTGGAAAAGCACGGCCAAAGTGAGTGAGATAGACGGCCACATCGACTATGAAAAGGGCAAACTCAGTGAAACTGAGGACGAGTCTATGAAAGCCACCATCGAGGAACGAATACGTAATTCGGAAGAGGAAAGGCAGGTCTGGTTGGAGACAGCGTCCGGCTACAAAGAAAAGCTTCGATCCCAGACAAACCGTCTGCGGGAAACCATCAATCAAGTCCTCTACCGAGACACCACGTTAGCAGACAGGATTCGGATATTGTTCCGGGAGCAAGGGATCACCATCGCCAGCATTCTGACTGCATTGGGTTTCATCATATCAACCCTGGTGGTGTCACTGACAGGGGGTACTGTGGGGGGAACTCCCACAACCCCCGGCGGTGGTGTTAAAGACTGGATAAAAAAACTCGGGGAAGGCCTAGCTAAACTGGCTGGTAAAGCAGCCGAAGCCCTTCCCGGCATCCTGGGTAGCATCGTCTCGTGGTTGTTGGGTGCTCTGGCTAAAACTGCCACGTGGCTCAGTCAAAACCTGTGGGCAGCCATCGTCGCCGTGGCGGGTCTGGTGTACGTAGCGGCTAAGAAATTTTTAACCAAATAAGCCCCAAAGCTACCCCACCAACCACCAGGGCCGTTTTACTATCAATATGCTGCTGATTGGAGGCCTGAATATGAGGGGCCACCTCCTGTGGTGTTGGTTGAACTTTAGACTCCGGGGGCGGCGCCACTATACCCGTTTCACGTGGTGGGATGTGTGGGATATAGGGGGTGTTAATATCGGGGTTGATACCCAACTTTTGATCCGCCGTGGCTATGACTATTTTGTTGTTATAACCCACCACTTTTTTTACTCTCAGTTGTATATCACTTGGAGCCATGTACAGCCCCACGCCGAACACGTAATTGACTTTCGATCTGGCGTATTCTAACACGTTTTGGTAGCGTTCGATGGCCCGCGGGAGATCAACTGGAGAATTGATAGCATCCTCAACGTTGGCAACGAACTGTTTCTGAGCGTCGTAAGCAGTTCCCTTACCGAGGATGTTGGAACGCGTCATCGACTGCGCACCCAAATGCGCCCACACGTACGTTCGAATCGAGTCGTTCAAGCGCATTGTACCAGCACGAGTGAATTCTTTCGATGTTTTTGAGATCATTTTAGTCCAGGCTGTGGCTGCATCAGGATTGGTTTGCTTTATGTAGCTGACATGGATCTGTTCATTCGTTGTGGGGCCTGTAAATGTATGACGGTGTGGGTTGTATGTACCATCTGCAGAACCGGCTATATATGTTCCGGACCTGTAGAAGTACACGTAAACTATACCGAGACCATGGTTCACACCAGGAAGGCGAAAGTCTTTATTCGTTGGAATCTCAAACTCTCCACAAACACGTTCATAAGCGCGTTTATCATAGGGGTTATTCGTCATACTCCACGCTTTATCTTGGGGAAGAGGAGCACTTATTTCCTTCAATATTCGTCTCGTTTGATAATAAATATGAAGCAAAATGACTGCCTTACTCAGTTCGTCTATACCGTAGTCTAGTGTCACACCCGACCCTGTCGTCGCACACCACACAGCAAAGTTGAGTTGGTTCTGCCAAAACTGCATTGGGTTTTGATTCCAGTTTACCACCGCCTGCGCTTTATTAACGGTCACGATATAGTTTTCAAAGATATTAATAAAGGTTGTTTTAAACCCCGTACTACCTACCACCACGATTTTCAAGTGTGCTAAGTCCATATTATAATATATAATTTATATATTATAATATGTACATAACACTTCCAGGAATAACGAGCGGTGAGGCCGTTCAGCTGACGCACGCGATCGATAACACGTCAGGCGAACTCGAAGTCGCACTCTGCGATATCACCTACCTACCGCAATGGACTAACATCAACGCCAGCAACAATAAGCTGTTCGTCAGTGGAACTCGCAGCCAGATAACTGACGGCTACTACAGTGTGTGCTCTCTAAACGACGAGGTCTTCAAACCCCTGGGAGCCGAACTCAAGATGAACGACTCAAACGGTACAGTGGTGTTAATCAACAACGGAAGAAACCCCTTGAGGCTCGGCCGACCATTAGCGAGGATACTCGGTATGTCTCCTGACGAGATAAAACCAACAACAACCGTCACAGGCACGAAGTTACCCGACCTAGTACCGTACCGAGAGCTGTACATTCATCTCGGTCAGGTGAGCACAACGTACAACATTCAAGGAGGTCACCCTTCCACTATACTGAGAGCAGTGCCGGTGAAAACTGAGAAATACAACGACGGTAGAACCGAGTCGTTTTCACCACGGCAGTATAAGAGATTAACCCAGGGCAACATACCTGAGCTGATAATATCGGTGTTAGATATAAATCATAATCCTGTAAATATAGGATACCTCAGCTTAACGCTTCACGTAAAATGACCAGCGCACAAGGGCCCGGAGTGAAAAAATGCGTCAATACAGTACGCCTTGCAACTGAAAAACAACATTTACAAACGCGTTGAAGTCACCTCCGGTGGAACCCTAAGTGATATAGTAGATACCACAAGAGCAACAGTCAACACTAAGTACGCCCTTGTCAACACCGGTAATAACTGGATAATATACCCATCGTTCGGGGGCAAACTGTTCGACTTAGATGATGTTGAGAGCACTACCGTCGCCCGAAACAAGCCATATATGCTCGTCTTCACCGAAGATGACAAGTGGGTGTTGTTACCCGATAACGACTGGTTTCTCAATATTAGGCTCGGCTCCCCCTACGTGTTCACGGATAACAAAGACAACCACCTAAACAAAGTCGTGAACAATGGAACCCTGCTCGTGGCTTACGTCCCAACTCAGAGACGTAGCGTAGTCGTCAGCCCACTCGACACTATGGCAGCCCACATGCTATCGAGTAAACCGGCCATACAAAACGTGACATTGCAGTTGGTGTCTGAATTCGAAGGCGTGGTCAGTATACTAGAGAGTCTACCGGCAAACTCAACACTGATCATCAAAGTCTACCTAGGGGAACCATCGGGGAATGATGTCGAGATCGTGAAGGGAATCAAACTCGGGTGGGGGAAACGACACCAGTATCAAGTTTGCAACGTTTACGTGCGGGTGGGTGTCGGCTCCAACACCAGTCTGCAGGGGGTCAACGTGATCGTGGAAAACAAGATATCACTAACCAAGATCTTCCTGCCTGACAACATACACTTCATGGGTATGAAGTTCACCCTTGAATTATTATCAGAAAACCAGTTGGAAATTATATCGTAATAGTATAATAATGACCAGTCATCGTCCCAACACTACGCTTAACGACCTAGGAGATACGGAGGGATTCGATCAGCCTGGTGAGGAAGACACCTTATATATCCTGCACTTCAAAGACAACGTGTACAGACGGGTGTCGTTATCAGATTTTAAAGAGCCCAAATGGCTGATCAACTTAACACTCGCCTCACCTTATATCACAATGGAGGCAGATGCGTGGATCTCTAAGATTAGGAACAACGGTATCTGGGTCGGGGATTTCATTCCGGAGCTAAATAAATTAGCAGCCAATACAGGTTTTTATATCGCAAAAAATAATTTAATATCTGAAGTAGACAATAAATTAACATTTGTCCACAATGGTATTTGGCCCCCTTGGTATTTTAATGGAATATTCTCCCCCTCCACACTCATCATAGAAGTCTTCTTTGCGTATTCAGACGACAAGGTAAACACCTCAAGAGGACACCAAATTTTACCCGGGTTGACAATACGCTGGCAAACCGAACACTTACGCAAATATTGTCGTAATGTTATACAACGGAATCCCCCCCCTAAAACCCTCATGGAAATAGACCCCCTGGGTTCTATAAACCACTTAATAAGCCTCCGTGGGGTTTCTATTATAACAAAAAATCCTATTAGCCTCTCACCTATTACCATGAATAATAATCTACACCTTGTAAGCTTCAAATACATTGAAAGACTATTAACTGAAACCCAATTAAAATATCTTTCATAATATATATTATAGGATGGGTCTGTACCCAGTCGTAGAGGAAGTAGTGAAGACGCTGGAAACCGTAGATGGGTTCCGCTTGACGCAGTTATGTGATGTGAAACGCCAACTAGAACAAGACCGTGACACGCGGAAAGCACTATGTAAAAAGTATCATAGAGCTTTCAATATCGTGGACGGGGCTGACACTACCCTTATGGTAACCAGCATGGGACTAGGGGCGGCAGGCGTTGGGTTGTTAGCTACCATCGTGGCTGCACCTATAGTGCTAGGTATTGAAATAACAGCTGGGGTGGCAGGGTTGGCAGGGTTGGCGCTTAAGTTAGTATCACGCAGACTTCATCGTAAGGCATTGAAACACGACGAGATCAGGATTCTGGCCGAAGCAAAGCTCAACACAGTAAGTGGGCGTATTTCCATGGCACCCTCTGATAGTAAGATCTCAGAAGAGGAGTTTCGTTCAATCCACTCTGAACTCACAAAATATAACGGAATGAAACAAGATATTCGGTCCAAATCTCGTAAGTCTGCTATCAGTGAGGACGAGAAAAAAAAGTACATAGAACAGGGGATACAAAAAGCCCAACAAGCCTTTATAATGAACACCAAAGAGATCATAGGCGGTTCACGTTAAACTGTTTCATCGATATAAACGTGACATAGGCACCCAACTGTAGTAGGGGTAATAGTAGCAAGAGCTAAGGACCCAACCAAAGCCTTAGTTAGTAAATAAGGCGTTGTAGAGACTTTTTTTTGAAAGTGTTTTAGAAGCCCCATTCCCTATACTACTTGCACTGATAATATGATTTATGCATATCATTACACTGAATACTGTTGTTTTATGACTTCATTCTTGTTGTGACTACGCTATTAACTTGATGAAATATATTTCCTCGTCATTTAATCTCGACTGTTTTAAACTATATTACTGTACGTAAGAATTTCATCAGAAACAAAAACAGGAAAAGGGGTGTATATATAAATTGGACGGAAAAGATATACATCCATAGGTTTTCTTCTGACAACTTATTTAAAATATGTTTGAAATAGATACACCATAGAGGCAAAATACACACACTGGGTTATTCATTTAATGACGCCTTGCAGTAATGTAACTGTTCAATATGTAGCAACATAATTTCTCATATTCCAGTTTTACCTATTATTAGGTGCTTTACATGCATGTGCCCCCTTTCAAACAGTTAAAATTCATTTACTGTGTTGCAGTACCAGGATTACTTAGCGGGAGTCTTTGTGGTCCTGGATTGTATGGACAACATTGCGACGTATCTTGCAATGTCAACTGTCACCATCTGTTATTGCATATGAGGAAATGTACTGAAAACATGATTTCTGCATATCATTACTCTGATACGGCTGAAATATTGCCAATGTGACGTTAAATATTAACTCACTCACTCACTCACTCATTACTCTGAATACTCTTTTCTTATGAGTGCAAACGGGTACTGTACGGACTAACTACCATCAAATTTGAATTTTGTATTTCAAAATATATTCTTACAATATGTACGAAATGCAGTATTTTTTATAGTTTAGGCATGTTAAGGCCACGTAAGGCACCGCAGGTTATGTTTTTGTCTGTGACTCGCATCATTTGAAGCTTTCCCCGCAAACTTAGCTGGAACACCATGACAAAATGGAAACTGTCAATAACGGCGTCACACTCAGCATACTCTAATTTGTGTTTCCAAGAAGCACATATACAACAATTTTTAACTTTAGTGAATTCAGTTCAATGTTATCATGTTTTTCCTTCATGTGCTCTTTTTTTCACCTAGAGCCACCGGAGCCACCAAAAAAAGATCCACCAGAAAAGACCCATTCAGACAAGGTCTTAGACGTCGGCACCGACTACCACCGTTACGTCATGCCCATATCCATGTCCATCGGCATCACCATCGGAACCGCCATGGCCATGGCCATCGCCATCAGCATGATGGCGTTGAACGTGGATGCATAATTATGCTCTGGTTCATATTCATTTTGAATTATACTTTTTCGTTCATTATACAAGATAATTTTTCATACCACTATGAAATACCTTCCGTCAAAGCTGTAAGGGAAACCAAGTTCTTGGGCCTAATTTTCGATTCCCATTTAACTTTTCTGCCGAATATTAAATCCCTTAAAACCAAATGCATGAAGTCACTCGATTTGTTGAAAGTTGAATCCAACTCAAAGTGGGGTTGGGATCAAGCTACCCTCTTATAGCTATATCGATCAGTGGTCCGTTCAAAACTCAATTTTGGTTTTTGTACAAAAGGAGGTCCTCTCTTGTTCCGCCTCAAGGGCACATAATTAAACCATTTATTTCTTCTGCAGGCATTGAGCGGGAAAGTATATCTCCTTCATCTCCTCCTTGGCAATTGGTTAAGCCACAAGCTGATCTAATATTAACATCACTTAAAATCAGAAACTAATGAATTACAACATAAACAAGAATATAATCAATTAAAACGTAAATATCCAGAATAATATCTTCCAGATTACCGGTGGCAGTTCTATTTTCACAGCTGAAGAAAACACCATATTAACGGATCTTAAATATATTCAAAGACACGCGGCACCCGTGGCGAGCCACCTCCTCGTGGTGGGTGCTGGGTACCACCAAGAGCTCGCCGACACCCCCGTAGTGGACCCGGGGGGATATTTGGTCCACCAACCCGTTTGCCGTGGGTTGCGGCCCTGTGTCGGTGGAGGAGGGGATGCTGGTGGTTGAGGGCAATGGGAGCAACACCAGTGTTCCTATTGCTCAACACACCACTTCGGCCCTGACTTCACCTAGACGGGAGGTTGAATCGGCCCGGTTCAACCAATCGGCTGGTCACGCCAAGCCCTGAGCATTACTGTATGTAATTACTGTATGTATTTGTTACACAAAATTTTGAGAATCGTAAGATGTACATTATTAGGTCTTGCCCGATTTTTGGATCTTCTGAATTTCAAATTTTACTAATTCATATTTTTGCCTAGAGTCGTATGCCCAGAAGGCTGTGGCTCATGAGCCAATCTGGTGGAATTATTAATGTTTTAATTCTTCTGCTGGAGTATGTCATCCGAGTATCCTTGGTGCTGTAAGCTGTAGGCCCGCTTACTTTAGCATTGTCCTTGTGATACTCCGTGGTGGGTGGGGAGCTCGGATGATGAACCATTTAAACTAACCATGGCTTATGAAAACCCAACAAAAAAACCCAAAACGCCCACTTGATATTGACACTGTTGATACTGACCATAGACCGTCTGCATCGATTGAGTATTTCATTGTCATTGAGACTCCTGACAAGACACCATTGAAGTTGAACCCCTTTGCTGTATCCAAGGGTATTCAAGGTATTGCAGGGGATGTGAAGAACATAAGACGCTTACGTTCAGGTGCCCTGTTAGTAGAGTGCGGAAAAAAGCAACAAGCAACTAATTTGCTGAACAACAAATCTTTCGTGGGCATTCCGGTCACGCTTTCTGCACACAAAACCTTGAATTCAAGCAAAGGTATCGTTCGAGATCGAGACCGATTGTTTGATGATATGTCGGAACTTGATATAGGATCTGAAATGAAGGATCAAGGTGTACTCTACGTCAAGCGCTTTTCGGAGAAACAGTGAAACCATCAAAACGAACACCTATCTGTTTAGTTTTTCATGTCCTAATGCTCCCAAATCAGTGAAGGCAGGCTACTGTAACATTCCAGTTGACACCTACATCCCCAACCCGCTCAGGTGTTTTAAATGCCAGAAATATGGACACGGCGTAACTACTTGCACATTGTCTGTTGTGTGTGCTCACTGTGGTGAGAAGACACACACAACAGAAGATTGTGACAGTGAATATATAAAATGCACGAATTGCTCAGGCGACCACTCTTCATTTTCTAAACAGTGTCCTATTTGTAAAGAGCAAATGGAGATCAATAAAATAAAATTTACACAAAATATCTCTTTTTCTGAGGCCAAACAACTGGTAAAGAGATCTGAACTTTCGGAAAGTTATGCTACAGTAGCAAAAACATCATCGGGGTGTAGCTCTAAAACAACATCATCAACAGGGTGCCAAACTACCTCGACTTGGGTCAGTTGTGATTCTCCACAGCCTTTCTGCACTGCTGTATCATCACACATACTTTGCCGTCTTCGACGTTTGCCAAAACTGATCTTCAAGCTCTATATGACCAACTCCCGAAGCCCTGTATTATAATGGGAGATTTAAATGGGCACAACCCACTCTGGGGAAGTGTAACTACAAACACTAAAGGTAAGTTATTGGAGGACTTTTGTTCTGACAATGATTTATGTATTTATAATGATGTTTCAAGCACATACTTACACCCTGGTACAGGGACCTATTCTGCTCTCGACTTGTCACTGACAAATTCTGAACTACTAAATGGATTCGAATGGTCAGCCCACGATGACCTCTGTGGAAGTGACCATTTTCCTATTATATTAAAAGCTGTAACTCCATCTGATGTTCCTCCATCATCAAGGCGAAATTTTAAAAAGGCTAACTGGGCTTTATATGAAACACTTTGTGCTGAAAAACTTAAACCTGAACGTTTTATTGACGTTCCCGATGCTATTAAATGATTTTCTGATCAACTGAACTCCATAGCTGATGAGTGTATACCAAATTCCTCTGTAGTTCCACACATAAGAAAACCATGGTTCAACGATGAATGCAAACAAGTTAGGAAGGCAAGGAAAAAAGCAGAACATTATTTCCGTCGCCATCCTATGGTGCATAATCTAAATAAATTTAAAATTCTAAATGCTAAAGCGAGGCGTACTTTTAAACAGAACAAACGCCAATCTTGGCAAAATTATGTATCAAAAATAAATTCTCGGACACCCATGTCCAAGGTATGGAACATGGTCCAGAAAATTAAAGGTAAAGGTACAATCTACAGTCCATCATCTTAAACATGGAGATCAGTTACTTACTGATAAATCAGATATCGCAAATAAACTGGGCGAAACCCTCGCTAAACACTCTTCCTCCTCTAACTATTTACCTAAATTCCAGCAGTATCAAAACCAAAAAGAAAAGAAAACTATTAATTTCAACTCAGATAATGGGGAAGATTATAATGAAACATTTTCTATTCATGAACTTCATACTGCTACAGGAGCTGATAACATGCATTATCAACTCCTGAAGCATTTACCAGAATCCTGCCTAGAAACGCTTCTCAATATTTTTGATGATATTTGGACATCGGGTAACTTTCCTCCTTCATGACGTGACGCCATAGTAGTACCAATACCTAAACCTGGACGTGATCATACGGATCCGTCCAATTATCGTCCGATTTCATTAACTAGCTGTGTTTGCAAGACCATGGAACGCATGATAAATAATCGACTTGTTTGGTACTTGGAAACAAATAACTTTACCACAGACATACAATCTGGTTTCCGGAAAAACAGAAGTACTGTCGATCACTTAGTGCGACTGGAATCATTTGTTAAAAACGGACTCATTAACAAACAACACGCCGTATCCATAGTTTTTGATCTTGAAAAAGCATATGACACTACTTGGAAGCGTGGCATTTTGAGAGATTTACATGATTTCGGTTTGCGAGGTCGTTTGCCTGAATTTATAAGCAAATTTTTAAATAACAGACAATTTCAAGTCCGAGTGGGTTCTACCCTGTCTGATCATTACAATCAGGATCAGGGTGTTCCACAAGGCAGTATTTTGTCTGTCACACTTTTTAGCATAAAAATAAATAGTTTATCAAAAGTTTTAAATGATTCAATTGATGGATCGTTATTTGTGGATGATTTTAACATTTTTGTCGTGGTAAAAATATGCATACTATTGAACGGCAACTGCAGCTGTGTTTAAACAAAATAAATACATGGTGTCTTGAAAATGGCTTCACATTTTCGAAATCGAAAACCAATTGTGTACAGTTCTGCCGTAAAAAAAAACCACATAAAGACCCAGAACTATTTCTAAGTGGCACCCCTGTGAAAGTTGTCAAGGAGGCTAAGTTCTTGGGACTTATTTTTGAGTCACATTTGACCTTTTTGCCGCATATTAAGTCCCTAAAAGCCAAATGCTTGAAGGCTCTCGATTTATTGAAGGTTGTTTCTAATTCAAAATGGGGAGGGGATCAGACTACCCTCCTTCACTTATACAGATCACTCGTGCGATCGAAACTTCATTACGGCTCCATCGTATATGTTGGAGCTTGTCAAAGCAATCTAAAACTACTTGATCCTGTGCACCACCAAGGTCTAAGACTTTGTCTCGGTTCTTTTAAAACTTCTCCTATCGACAGTCTGTACGTCGAGGCTGACGAGCCTTCTCTCAACCAACGCCGTATCGTTACAGTACATTACAAAATTAGCTTCTAATGAGTCTAATCCTGCATTTAATTGTGTCTTTATTCCTCTTTATGAGGATTTGTATAACAAAAGGTCTTCACTTGTTCCGCCTCTTGGGCTCAGAATAAAGCCATTTCTTGCTGCTTCCAGTATTGAGTTGGAAAATATAGCTCCTTCACGACTTCTTTCTTCTCCTCCTTGGCAATTGGTTAGGCCACAAGTCGACCTAACATTAACATCATTTAAAAAATCAGAAACAAATCACTTACAATATAAACAAGAATATCATCAATTAAAACATAAATATAGTAATTACAAACCCCTATATACAGATGGATCCAAGGACGGTGGCGCTGTGGCTTGTGCCACTGTCATTGGATCCAGAACAATATCTTCTAGATTACCAGATAGTTCTATTTTTACAGCAGAAGCTAACGCCATATCAACAGCTCTCAAATATATTCAAAGACACCCTAAACATAAACAATATATCATCTATTCCGATTCTCTTTCTTGTCTTCAGGGGCACCCATGAAGAGCCACCTCCTCGTGGTGGGTGCTGGGTAACGCTAAGTGCTCTTCTCCCGTGTGGACCCGTGACAGAACGTGTCCACAGCACCCCATTGCTTGTCGTAAGAGGCGACTAAATTGGGCAACCTGTTTGCCGTGGGTTGCGTCCCGTGTCGGTGGAGGATGTGATCCTGGTGTTTGAGGGCAGATGGGCTTTTAACTGCGTTCCATTTGCCCAACACACCACTTCGTCCCTTACTTCACCTAGACGGGTGGTTGAATGGGCCCGATTCAACCAATCGGCTGGTCATGCCAAGCCCTGTGCATGGACTGTGTCTGTGTCATTGCACAATTTTGATATTTGGAATTGTTTTGAAATTCGGTCTTGGCACTACTGTTGATTTGTAACCTTTTTATTCTGAATTATGATCGTATGAACTTTGCCTAGAGTCTTATGCCAGAAGGCGATGGCTCATGGGTCAATCTGGTGGATTAGTTATTTTTAATTCTTCCGCTAGAGTATATCATCTGAGTATCCTTGGTGCTGCAAGTCGGAGACCCACTTGCATTCAGCATTGTCCTTGTGATACTCCGTGGTGGGTGGGGAGCTCAGATGATGAAATGTAACTAACTAAACATGGCTTACGAAACCCCTCAAAAAAAGAGCAAACGTCAGCTTGATACTGATCCCATTGAAACTGACCACAGACTGCCCAACTCAATTGATTACTGGCCACGTTTTCTTGTTATTGAGACTATTGACAAGACCCCTTTAAAGTTGAATCCTTTTGCCGTAGCTAAAGGTATACAAGGCATCGCTGGTGATGTTAAAAACATTAGGCGATTTCGTTCCGGTGCCCTTCTGGTTGAGTGTGCAAAAAGACAGCAAGCCACCAATCTTATGACTACTAAATCTTTTGTCGGTATTCCAGTTACGATCTCGGCTCACAAAACACTTAACACGAGCAAAGGAATTGTCAGGGACCGTGAACGTTTGTTTGCTGACATGTCAGAACTTGACATCGCCTCAGAGATGAAGGAGCAAGGTGTCCTTTTTGTCAAACGTTTTACAACCCGTAGAAATGATGCTACTGTCAACACAAATACATATTTGTTTTCTTTCTCTTCTCCAAATGTTCCAAAATCATTGAAAGCAGGATACTGTAACATCAACGTTGAAATGTACATTCCAAACCCTCTTCGATGTTTCAAATGCCAAAAGTTCGGCCATGGGGTTAATAACTGCACATTGTCTGTTGTTTGTGCTCACTGTGGTGAAAAGACACATACAACGGTAGATTGTGACAGTAACGTTAAGATATGTACGAACTGCACTGGTGCCCATTCATCGTTTTCCAAAGAATGTTGATCTCCATGTGATACTTCCAGACAGGACAAACTAAAATTCACCCGAAACATTAGTTTTGCAGATGCCAAAAAACGGGTCCAAAGTTCTGAACCTAAAGAAAGCTATGCTTCCATTACTAAAACATCGTCGGAAGCAAGTACAAAATCAACCACAAGCTGTCAAACTGACTTGACTTGGATAACATCAGAAGCTCCTCTGATTTTTTCACCTGCAATATCTACTCAAACGCCAGAGTCTCAAATCCAATCAGTAGCATCCTCTGATCATGAGTCTTCTCAATCAACTCCAAAATGTTCAGAAACTGTTAAAACTAAACCTAAAAGGCCAGATCCTATGAAAAAACTAAGTGGCAGAGCTCCTAAAGGGTCACAGAACAAAATACAATTGTTTAACAAATATGGGTCTCTCGAGGACATGGACGTTTCTGAAAACGTCCATTCTAGGGCACATAGCTTGTCGCCCTCCAAAAGAGTGCGGGGTAGATCCCCAATAAATCCCCCCAAAAGATAGTTTACTCCAATAATATTGTACAGTGGAACTGTAGAGGATTGAGGACTAATTTACATGAATTACAGCTATTAGTCCAGGATTTTACACCTTCAGCGATATGTCTCCAGGAGACATATTTAAAACAAACAGATACATTTGACCTTCGTCATTATAATGCATATCATTCTTTTTCACCTCCGGGTGATAGAGCTACTGGCGGGTCATCCGTTCTAGGCAGACAAAACGTCATTCAAAGCCCTGTTTTACTAAATACTAATATGCAGGCTGTTGCTGTGAGACTTACTTTACTTTACATAGCGTTTACGCTGTGCTCTCTCTATATTTCGCCGTCTTCAACGTTTGCCAAAACTGATCTTCAGGCTCTATATGACCAACTCCCGAAGCCCTGTATTACAATGGGAGATTTAAATGGGCACAACCAGCTCTGGGGTAGTGTAACAACAAACACTAAAGGTAAATTGTTGGAGGACTTTTGTTCTGACAATGATTTATGTATTTATAATGATGGTTCCAACACATATTTACACCCTGGTACAGGGACCTATTCTGCTCTTGACTTGTCACTGACAAATTCAGTACTACTAAATGAATTTGAATGGTCAGTCCACGATGACCTCTGTGGAAGTGACCATTTTCCTACTATATTAAAAGCTGTAACTCCATCTGATGTTCCTCCATCATCAAGGCGAAATTTTAAAAAGGCTAACTGGGCTTTATATGAAACACTGTGTGCTGAGAAACTTAAACCCGAACGTTTTATTGACGTTCCTGATGCTATTAAATGCTTTTCTGATCAACTGAACTCCATAGCTGATGAGTGTATACCAAATTCCTCTGTAGTTCCACACATAAGAAAACCATGGTTCAACGATGAGTGCAAACAAGCTAGGAAGGCAAGGAAAAAAAGGCAGAACACTATTTCCGTCGCCATCCTATGGTGCATAATTTAAATAAATTTAAAATTTTAAATGCTAAAGCGAGGCGTACTTTTAAACAGAACAAACGCCAATCTTGGCAAAATTATGTATCCAAAATAAATTCTCGGACACCCATGTCCAAGGTATGGAACATGATCCAGAAAATTAAAGGTAAAGGTACTAAATCTACTGTCCATCATCTTAAACATGGAGATCAATTACTGACTGATAAATTAGATATTGTGAATAAACTGGGTGAAACTCTCGCTAAACACTCTTCCTCTTCGAATTATACACCTAAATTTCAGCAATATCAAAAACAACAAGAAAAGAAAACTATTAGTTTCAATTCTGATAATGGGGAAGATTATAATGAAACTTTTTCTATTCATGAACTCCATACTGCTCTTGATCAAGCTCATGACACTGCTACTGGAGCTGATAGCATCCATTATCAGCTCCTGAATCACTTACCAGAATCCTGTTTAGAGACGCTCTTGTCAATTTTCGATGATATTTGGACTTCCGGGAAATTTCCTTCTTCATGGCATGATGCTATAGTAGTACCAATACCTAAACCTGGACGTGATCATACGGATCCATCCAATTATCGCCCGATTTCATTATCTAGCTGTGTTTGCAAGACCATGGAACGCGTGATAAATAATCGACTTGTTTGCTACTTGGGTGAGTGAGTGAGTTAAGATTTAACGTCACATCGGCAATATTACAGCCATATCGTGACGAGAACAAGTAATTATAATACTACAAATACATTAATAGCACATACATTGTAAAACCCTGTCAACGAAGGACAGTAAAACTAGAATATCACAGAGTAGAATCTAAAACTAGTGAATAGACCTAAAACAATGCATCTATACAGGACAGTACAATATAAAAATGAGCTATAGGTTGCTAACAACTGAAGGTAGATCACCATACTAAGGACCATGGGGACTTACAGTACATTTGCTTCCTGCAAAGACCCTAGTTGGATTTACATCATCCCTTCAGATGTTAGCAATTGAGACAAATCTAGCCATAAAGTAAAAACACACTTATTCTACGATTAAAAAGCTGGAAAACTGAAATTTACTCCAAATGTTTGAGGACTTATGTACCCTCTCAAGGGGACAATTGTTTTACGGTACTTCAACCCCCTTTGAGGGTACAGCCACTAGCGATTTGAGTTACAAATTTAATCTTCCAATTTTAAAATATTTATCTATTTACAATTCAGTCAACAAATCTAACTCCTTTAAAAATGCAATAATTAAATGAGGCCTAATATTTTTAAAAAGATCCTTCATAGTTTGTGAATTAAAATACTGATCCCTTGTGATGGAATACTCAACACAGTTAAGCAAGATATGCTTGACTGTGATTCTTTCATCACAAGGGATGCAGAACGGAGGATCCTCACCTTTCAAAAGATATTCATGAGTATATCTCGTATGGCCAATACGACATCGCCGCAAAATGACCTCCTCAAATCTGGACTGACAACCCAAGTGGGTATAACCAATATAAGGCTTTATTGCATGTAATTTATTTATACCCACCTGGGTGTCCCACTTCTTTTGCATCAGATCACGAATATAGGATCGAATTGTAGCTTTATAATCAGAGTATGGAATAAGAAGTGGAGTCACAGATTTGTTGAGTGCTGCCTTTGCAGCAAGATCAGCCATTGCGTTGCCAGAAATGCCTACATGGCTTGGCAACCAACAGAAGACGATGTCGTATTGGCCAGTTGCAAGATTATTATACAATTCCATTATTTCTATTAAAAGTGGATGTTTACATGACAGGTTCTTAATTGCCTGAAGGCAAGAAAGAGAGTCGGAATAGATAATATACTGTTTATGTGTTTTTCAATATATTTAAGAGCCGTTAATATAGCGTTTGCTTCTGCTGTGTAAATAGAAATGTTACCTGGTAATCTGAAAGACATTGTTCTGGATCCAATGACAGTGGCACAAGCCACAGCGCCACCATCCTTGGATCCATCTGTAAATAAAGATTTGTATGTGTTATAGTTACTTTGTAATTGGTGATATTCTTGTTTATATTGTAATTCATTTGTTTCTGATTTTTTAAACTTTGTCAGTGTTAGGTAAACTTGTGGCCTCACTAATTGCCAGGGAGGAGAAGAAAGAAGACGGGAATGAGATATATTCTCCATCTCAATCCCAGCAGCAAAAATGTATTGTTGGATTCTTATCCCAAGAGGAGGAACAAGTGAAGTTTTAGTATTATACAAATCCTCATACAGAGGATTAAAAACGCAGTTGTGAGCAGGATTGGATTCATTTGAATATAACTTTGTAATATATTGTAAAGACAATTTGATACGGCGAAGTTTCAAAGACGGCTCATCGGCCTCAACGTAAAGACTGTCAATGGGAGATGTTCTGAAAGATCCAATACATAGCCTCAGACCTTGGTGATGTACAGAATCTAATAGCTTTAGGTTGCTTTTGCAGGCTCCACCATACACAATGGAACCGTAATCAAGTTTTGATCGAACCAGAGATCTATATAAGTGAAGGAGGGTACTTTGGTCTCCTCCCCACTTTGAATTAGAAACAACTTTTAACAAATCGAGCGCCTTCAGGCATTTGGCTTTGAGGTACTTAATATGAGGCAGAAAGGTCAGATGTGAGTCAAAGATGAGACCAAGAAATTTAGCCTCCTTCACAACTTTGATGGGTGTGCCATTTAATGATAATTCGGGGTCTTTGTGGGGTTTGTATTTCCTACAAAAATGGATACAATTAGTTTTAGTTTTAGAAAATTTGAACCCGTTTTCCAGACACCATTTATGAATTTTGTTTAGACACAATTGTAACTGTCTCTCAGTAGTTCGCATATTTTTACCACGGCAAGAAATATTAAAATCATCCACAAATAATGATCCGTCAATTGAATCACTTAAAACCTTTGAAAGACTATTTATTTTAATACTAAATAGAGTGACCGACAAAATACTGCCTTGTGGAACACCCTGATCCTGATTATAATGAGCAGACAGGGTTGAACCTACGCGGACTTGAAATTGCCTGTCGGTTAAAAATTGAGATACAAAGAGAGGCAAACGACCTCTCAAACCAAAATCGGCACCCGTGAACGGCCACCTCCTCGTGGTGGGTGCTGGGTAACGCAAAGAGCCGTTCAAACCCCCGTGTGGACCCGGGTCAACTAGGTCCATAGCACCCCATTGCTGGTTGCAAGGAGCAACCGAATTGGGCAACCTGTTTGCCGTGGGTTGCGTCCCGTGTCGGTGGAGGACGGTAGTCTGGTGGTTGAGGGCAGTAGGAGCCTGAACCGTGTTCCTGTTGCTCAACACACCACTTCGACCCTTACTTCACCTAGACGGGTGGTAGAATCGGCCCGATTCTATCAATCGGCTGGTCACACCAAGCCCTGTGTATGGACTTGTACGTCACTCATGTACGTTAAACATGTACGTTTAATTTGAAAATGTTTTACATTTGGACTCGATACATTTATACATATCAGATGTCAATGATTTGCAATGTGATGTTTTGCTCTTTGCCTAGAGTCTTATGCCAGAAGGCGGTGGCTCATGGGCCAATCTGGTGGATTAGCTATTTATAACTTTTCTGCTGGAGTATATCATCCGAGTATCCTTGGTGCTGCAAGTTGGAGACCCACTTGTTTTTAGCACTGTCCTTGTGATACTCCGTGGTGGGTGGGGAGCTCGGATGATGAACCTTAAAACACTAACTATGGCTTCCGAAACCCCTATGACCAAGAAAAAACGTCCTCTTGACATGGATCCTGATGTTAATGATCAAAGACCGTCCACATCTATTGACTATTGGCCACGTTTTATAGTACTTGAGACTGTTGACAAGACTCCCTTGAAGCTGAACCCTTTTGCTGTTTCAAAAGGCGTACAAGGCATAGCAGGAGATGCTAAAAATGTTAGACGTTTGCGTACAGGTTCACTTCTTATTGAATGTAGTAAGAGACAACAGGCAAATAACCTCCTGTCAACTAAATCTTTTGTTGGCATTCCCGTATCAGTCTCTGCCCACCGAACGCTTAACACCAGCAAAGGCATAGTGAGAGACCGAGACCGCCTTTTTGCTGATATGCTGGAAATTGATATTGCCTCAGAGATGAAGGAACAAGGTGTGTTGTATGTGAAACGTTTCACTACCCGTAAACACAATGAGATCCAACAAACAAACACCTATTTGTTCTCTTTTTCTACTCCGACTGCTCCCACATCAATAAAGGCTGGTTACTGTCAACTCAAAGTGGAAACGTACATTCCAAATCCATTGAGATGCTTCAAGTGCCAAAAGTATGGGCATGGCGTAAATACCTGCACATTGTCTGTTGTGTGCGCTCACTGTGGTGAGAAAACACACACAACAGAAGATTGTGACAGTGATTTTAAAAAATGTACCAACTGCTCAGGTGACCATTCATCTTCATCGAAACAGTGTCCAATCTGGAGAGAGCAAATGGAAATAAACAGAATAAAGTATACCCAAAACATCTCTTTTTCTGAAGCAAAAAAACTGGTGAAGAGATCTGATCTTCCAGAAAGTTATGCTATAGTAGCAAACGCATCATCTGTGCGCAGCTCTAAAATAACAAAGTCATCTACAAGCTGCCAAACTACCTTGACTTGGGTCAACAGTGACTCTCCACAACTTCTATACCCAGCTATGTCACCACAGACTGAAGAATCACTTCCTGGAACATCAAAGTCTTCTTCTGATCATAAATCATCTTCGCAGTCACGCACTGAGTCTCAATCTACAACTGATAGACAACAAACTGCTAAAGGTAAATCTAAGCCTAAGCCTCATGTTTCAAAACAACAAAGTGGCAGAGCTCCTAAGGGGTCACAAAATAAAGTTCAATTGTTTAATAAATACGGGTCTCTTGAAGACATGGACGTTTCTGAAAACGTCCATTCTAGGGCACATAGCTTGTCGCCCTCCAAAAGAGTGCGGGGTAGATCCCCAATAAATCCCCCCTAAAGATAGTTTATTCCACTAATATTGTACAGTGGAACTGCAGAGGATTGAGGACTAATTTACATGAATTACAGCTATTAGTCCAAGATTTCACACCTTCAGCGATATGTCTCCAAGAGACATATTTGAAGCAAACAGATACATTTGACCTTCGTCATTTTAATGCATATCATTCTTTTTCACCTCCGGGTGATAGAGCTACTGGCGGGTCATCCGTTTTAGTCAGACAAAACGTCATTCAAAGCCCTGTTTCACTTCATACTAATATGCAGGCTGTTGCAGTGAGAATTACCTTACACGTAGCGTTTACGCTATGCTCTCTTTATATTTCGCCGTCTTCGACGTTCACTAAAACTGATCTTCAAGCTCTATATGACCAACTCCCGAAGCCCTGTATTATAATGGGAGATTTAAATGGGCACAACCCACTCTGGGGTAGTGTAAATACAAACACTAAAGGTAAGTTGTTGGAGGACTTTTGTTCTGACAATGACTTATGTATTTATAATGATGGTTCCAACACATATTTACACCCTGGCACAGGGACGTATTCTGCTCTCGACTTGTCATTGACAAATTCCGAACTATTAAATGAATTCGAATGGTCAGTCCACGATGACCTGTGTGGAAGTGACCATTTTCCTACTATATTAAAAGCTGTAACTCCATCTGATGTTCCTCCATCATCAAGGCGGAATTTTAAAAAGGCTAACTGGGCTTTATATGAAACACTGTGTGCTGAAAAATTTAAACCTGAACGTTTTATTGACGTTTCTGATACTATCAAATCTTTTTCTGATGAACTGAATTCCATAGCTGATGAGTGTATACCAAAGTCCTCTGCAGTTCCACACATAAGAAAACCATGGTTCAACAATGAGTGCAAACAAGTTAGGAAGGCAAGGAAAAAAGCAGAACATTATTTCCGTCGCCATCCTATGGTGCATAATTTAAATAAATTTAAGATTTTAAATGCTAAAGCACGGCGTACTTTTAAACAGAACAAACGCCAATCTTGGCAAAATTATGTATCCAAAATAAATTCTCGGACACCCATGTCCAAGGTATGGAACATGGTCCAGAAAATCAAAGGTAAAGGTACTAAATCTACTGTCCATCATCTTAAACATGGAGATCAATTGCTTACTGATAAATCAGATATTGCTAATAAACTGGGTGAAACCCTTGCTAAACACTCTTCCTCTTCAAATTATGTACCTAAATTTCAGCAATATCAAAAACAACAAGAAAAGAAAACTATTAATTTCAATTCTGATAATGGGGAAGATTATGATGAAACGTTTTCTGTTCATGAACTCCATACTGCTCTTGATCAAGCTCATGACACTGCTACAGGAGCTGATAACATACATTATCATCTCCTGAAGCATTTACCAGAATCCTGCCTAGAAACGCTTCTCAATATTTTTGATGATATTTGGACATCGGGTAACTTTCCTCCGTCATGGCGTGACGCCATAGTAATACCAATACCTAAACCTGGACGTGATCATACGGATCCGTCCAATTATCGACCTATTTCACTAACTAGCTGTGTTTGCAAGACCATGGAACGCATGATAAATAATCGACTTGTTTGGTACTTGGAAACAAATAATCTTATCACAGATATACAGTGTGGTTTCCGTAAAAACAGAAGTACTGTCGATCACTTAGTGCGACTGGAGTCATTTGTGGAAAACGCACTAATTAATAAACAACATGCTGTGTCTATCTTTTTTGATCTTGAAAAAGCATATGACACAACCTGGAAACATGGTATTTTGAGGGATTTACATGACTTTGGTTTGCGAGGTCGTTTGCCTCAATTTATTGCCAACTTTTTGAATGACAGACAATTCCAGGTCCGTGTGGGTTCTACCCTGTCTGATCATTACAATCAGGATCAGGGTGTTCCACAAGGCAGTATTTTATCTGTCACTCTTTTAGGCATCAAGATCAACAGTTTGTCAAAAGTTTTAAACGATTCAATTGATGGATCGCTTTTCGTGGATGATTTTAATATTCCATGCCGAGGTAAAAATATGCATACTATTGAACGGCAACTGCAGTTGTGTTTAAACAAAATAAATAAATGGTGTCTTGAAAACGGCTTCAAATTTTCGAAGTCCAAAACTAATTGTATACATTTTTGCAGAACATATAAGCCACATAAGGACCCTGAACTATCTCTAGATGGCACTCCCATCAAAGTTGTAAAGGAGGCCAAGTTCTTGGGATTAATTTTTGACTCGCATTTAACGTTCCTACCACATATTAAATCCCTCAAAACTAAATGCCGGAAGGCACTTGACTTGTTGAAAGTCGTTTCAAATTCTAAATGGGGAGGGGACCAAACTACCCTCCTGCAACTTTATCGATCACTGATCCGGTCAAAACTTGATTATGGCTCCATTGTATATGGTGGAGCCAGTAAAAGCAACCTGAATCTTTTAGATTCTGTTCACCATCAAGGTCTAAGACTTTGTCTTGGCTCCTTTCGAACTTCACCTGTTGACAGCATGTACGTTGAGGCCGATGAGCCATCTCTTGAGCAGCGACGTATCAAATTAGCTTTACAGTATGTAACAAAATTATATTCCAGTGAGTCAAACCCTGCATATAACTGTGTTTTCAGTCTTCTGTGTGAGGACTTATACAATAAAAAATCTTCGCTTGTACCGCATCTTGGTTTAAGAATTAAACCATTTCTTGCTGCTGCCGGCATTGAGCTGGAAAATATAGCTCCTTCCCGTCTTCTTCCTTCTCCTCCTTGGCAGTTGGTTAGGCCCCAAGTGGACCTAACATTGACCGCATTTAAAAAATCGGAAACTAATGAATTACAGTATAAACAAGAATATAATCAATTGAAACATAAATATAGCAGTTATAAATCCTTATTTACAGATGGGTCCAAGGACGGTGGCGCAGTAGCTTGTGCCACTGTCATTGGATCCAGAACAATATCTTCTAGATTACCAGACAACAGTTCTATTTTTACCGCTGAGGCTAACGCCATTTTAACAGCTCTCAAATATATTCAAAGACGCCATAAACATAAACAATATATAATCTATTCCGACTCTCTTTCTTGCCTTCAGGCGATTAAAAATCTTTCTTGTAAACATCCACTTTTAATTGAAATTATTGAATTATATAATGATCTTGCTACTGGCCAATACGACATCGTCTTCTGTTGGTTACCCAGCCATGTAGGCATTTCAGGGAACACAATGGCCGATTTTGTTGCCAAGGCAGCACTCTACAAATCTGTGACACCACTTCTTCTTCCATACTCAGATTACAAAGCGAATATTAGAACTTATATACGTGATCTGATGCAAAAGAAGTGGGACACCCAAGTAGGTATAAATAAATTACATGAAATAAAACCGTATATTGGTTACACCTACTTGAGCTGTCAGTCCAGATTTGAAGAGGTCGTTATGCGACGATGTCGTATTGGTCACACCAGATATACGCATAAATACCTTTTGAAAGGTGAGGATCCTCCGTTTTGTATCCCTTGTGATGAAAGAATCACGGTCATGCATGAAAACACACGACTTGTCAGACACAGCTAGTGAGAGAAATCGGTCTGTAATTCGACGGATCTGTATGATCCCTGCCAGGTTTTGGTATTGGGACTACAATGGCATTACGCCACGAAGGAGGAAATGCTCCAGACGTCCATATTTTGTCAAATATATCTAAAAGTGTGACCAGACATGGTTCAGGCAAATGTTTCAGTAGCTGATAATGAATATTGTCATCACCTGCTGCAGTGTCATGAGCTTGGTCAAGAGCTGTATATAACTCATGTAATGAGAAAACTTCATTATAATCTTCACCATTATTTGATTCGAAATTAAGTTTTTTCTTTTCCTGTTGTTTCTGATATCTCTGAAACTCAGGGACATAATTTGCCGATGAAGAATTTTTGGCAAGTGTTTCGTAAATTTTATTTGCAATATGAGACTTGTCAGTAATTAAATTATCACCATCTTTGAGATGGTGAACTGAAGATTTAGAACCTTTACCTTTAATTCTTTGAACCATGTTCCATACCTTGGACATTGGCGTGCGCGAATTAATCCTGGAAACGTAGTTCCTCCAAGATTGCCGTTTGTTGTGTTTGAAGGTACGACGGGCTTTCGCATTGAGGATTTTAAACTTATTCAAGTTGTGGACAGTTGGATGATAGCGGAAATAATTTTCCGCCTTTTTCCTCGCTTTTCTGGCTTGCCTACAATCGGAATTGAACCATGGTTTCCGTACATGTGGAGCAGTAGAAGACCTAGGTATACACTCATCAGCTATTTCATTTAAAGTGTCAGAAAAAAGCCGAATAGGATCAGTTACTTCACTGAAACACTGCGGCCGTAGTTTAGATGTGCATAACGTTTTAAATAACGACCAGTCTGCCTTGGAAAAATTCCATCTTGAATAAGATTGAGAATCAGATGGATTAGTTGCTGTTAAGATAGTTGGAAAGTGGTCACTTCCACAGAGGTCATTGTGGACTGACCACTCAAATTCATTTAGTGGAGAAGGGTCTGCAAGAGACAGATCCAGAGAAGAGTAGGTGCCAGTTGCAGGGTGCAGATAAGTGCTTGAATCATCATTGTATATACACAAGTCATTATTGGCTATGAAATCTTCCAGTATTTTACCTTTAGAGTTTGTGTTTGTACCACCCCAAATCGGGTTATGTCCATTGAGATCACCCATTAAAATACAAGGTTTAGGAAGTTGGCCATAGAGAGCTTGAAGATCAGACTGCTGGAGTGCTGAAGAAGGTGAAATATATAAAGAGCATAGTGTAAAGGTAACGTGAAGAGTTAGTCTCACTGCAACAGCTTGGAGACTAGTTGTGAGTGTTACAGGGCTATGGATAACATCCTGTTTTACAAGAATTGAAGACCCTCCAGTGGCCCTATCACCTGGAGGTGAAAAACAATTATATGAAGTGAACTGACGTAGATCAAAAGCGTCTGTCTCCTTCAGATAGGTTTCCTGGAGACAGAAAGCGGATGGTGCAAAATCCTGGACAAGTAGCTGTAACTCGTTGAAATTGGTCCTTAGGCCTCTACAGTTCCACTGTACAATATTTTTGCAATGGATTATCGTTTGGGCGGGTTGATTGGGGATCTACCCCGTACTTTTTTTGAGGGCGACAAGCTGTGTGCCCTGTGTGCTTAATTCTGTTGTCAGACCCTTTTGGGGCTCTGCCACTTTGCTTTTTTGAAGAATCAGGCATAGGTTTAGTTTTTCCTTTAGGAATTTGTTGGACATTTGACAAAGATTGAGACCTTGCAGGTGGCTGTGATGATGAATCCGAAGCTGGCCCTGATTGACTTTGCGACATGCGAGGAAGTAGCTCAGCGGTCTGAGTAGAAATAGCGGGTGAAAAAACCTCTGGGGAATCAGTGTGCACCCAAGTCAAGTTTGTTTGAGCAGCTGAAGAAGACGTAGAAGCCTTAGAGGATGGTTCAGATGATGGTTTTGTTTTAGAAGCATATGTTTCTTGTGGATCGCATTTTTGAACAAGTTGTTTCGCTTCGGCAAAGCTGATATTTTGAGTAAATTTTAGTTTGTTTATTTCCATCTGGTACTTCCAAATCGGACACTCTTTTGAGAAAGACGAATGGTCTCCTGAACAATTGGTGCATTTCTTGTAATTACTGTCACAATCTTCTGTCGTGTGGGTCTTCTCACCGCAGTGAGCACACACAACAGACAATGTGCAGGAATTTACACCGTGACCATACTTTTGACACTTGAAACATCTGAGTGGATTAGGAATAAACGTTTCCACTTTGATGTGACAGTAGCCGGCCTTTATTGATTTTGGAGCCGTTGGAGTGGAAAATGAAAATAAATAGGTGTTGGTTTGTTGGATCTGGTTGTTTCTTCGGGTTGTGAAACGTTTCACAAATAACACACCTTGGTCCTTCATCTCTGCAGCGATGTCAATTTCCAGCATATCCGCAAATAGTCTATCACGGTCTCTCACAATACCTTTACTAGTGTTAAGAGTACGGTGAGGAGAGACTGACACTGGAATGCCTACAAATGATTTTGTTGAAAGGAGATTGGTTGCCTGTTGCCTCCTATTACACTCAACAAGCAAAGAACCTGTTCGTAAACGTCTAACGTTTCTAACATCACCTGCAATGCCCTGTATGCCTTTTGATACCGCAAAAGGGTTCAGCTTTAACGGAGTGTTGTCAGTGGTCTCAATTACAATAAACCGTGGCCAGTAGTCAATGGATGTGGACAGTCCTTGGTCTTCAACATCAGGATCAGTAGTATCAAGAGGACGTTTTGTTTTTTTTAGGGGTGTTTCGTAAGCCATGGTAAGTTTATATTGTTTCATCATCCGAGCTCCCCACCCGCCACGGAGTATCACAAGGACAATGCTAAAAGCAGGCGGGTTTCCTGCCTGCAGCACCAAGGATACCCGGATGGTATACTCAAGCAGAATAACACAAAAGTATTTATTCCACTTGATTGGCCCATGAGCCACTGCCTTCTGGACATAGGACTCTAGGCAAGTTACGAAATTTGAATTGTACAATCGAAATACAGATGAATCATCATGAAGCCAAGACAAAAAATTACATATTTTCTCAAATTTGTGAACAACATTTACATGTACAGGGCTTAGCATGACCAGCCGATTGGTTGAACCGGGCCCATTCAACCACCCGTCTAGGTGTTGAGCAATAGGAGCAATAGTCCTGCTCCCATGCTCTCAACCACCAGGATCCCTTCCTCCACCGACACAGGGCCGCAACCCACGGCAAACGGGTTGGTGGACCAAATATCCCCCCGGGTCCACTACGGGGGTGTCGGCGAGCTCTTGGCGTTACCCAGCACCCACCACGAGGAGGTGGCTCGCCACGGGTGCCAGTTAGCAGAATCAAGTCCCAACAAGCTGAGATTTGTGTCATGATACTTATTAACATTTTTTCATTCATTTACAACCTCTAAAACATTTATTCTGGACGAAATTAAACACTCTCGCCCATGGGCCTGCCCATTGGCCACTGTTCGCCCATGGGCATGCCCATGGGCGAACGAGTTTAAATGTTTAAATTTTGAGTTTTCGAAAAAATTTTTCATTTTTTTATCCTTAGCACATATACATAACAACTGCATGTTTAATTTTGCCAAATTCCTTGTGAGAGAGTGGCCACAGTGTTGAGAGTTTCTGGACTTTTGTGAGCCCAGAATTAAATTGTGACGTATTTGTAATTCATGTAAATTAGTCCTCAATCCTCTGCAGTTCCACTGTACAATATTGTTGGAATAAACTATCTTTTGGGGGGATTTATTGGGGATCTACCCCGCACTCTTTTGGAGGGCGACAAGCTATGTGCCCTGGGATGGATGTGATCCGATACATCCATTTCCTCAAGTGACCCAAACTTGTTAAACAATTTGATTTTATTATCTGACCCCTTTGGTGCTCGATTTGATTTCGAAGTTTCTGGCCTTGTCTTGAATTTCGATTTTACAGTTTGTTTATCATTTCTATCAGACTGTGAAGGAGTTGTAGTCGGAGGAGATATAGTCTTTTGCGTAAACTGAGCTGTATCTGTCTGAGTAGACTGTTCTGAGATAGACTGTGGAAGATCAGGTGAGATAGACTCAGGAATATCTGAATGTACCCATGTTAGGTCTGACATGAGCTTGACGAAGTTAGTACTGGCGTAGTTGTTCCTTTTGATAAGGTTTCAGATGTTTTTGTGACAGAGGCGTACGTTTAAGTGTGCTCAGTAGATTGTACAGTCTTTCTTGCGTCAGCCAAACTGAGGTTCCCGGAAAATTTGACTTTGTTAATTTCCATTTGCCTTTTCCAGATGGGACATTCTTTCGAAAAGGATGAATGATTTCCTGAACAGTTTGCACATTTTTTGTGAATACTGTCACAATCTTCTGTTACATGTGTATTCTCAGCACAGTGAGCACATGTAACAGACAATGTGCAAGTATTAACACCATGTCCGTACTTTTGACACTTAAAGCAGCGCAGAGGATTTGGAATACATGTCAACATTGAGATTGCAGTAACCTGCTTTGATTGACTTTGGAGGTGTTGGAGCTGAAAATGAAAACAGATATGTGTTGGTTTGGACAGTCTCATTATTTCTCCGTGTTGTGAAACGTTTGACGAAAGATACTCCTTGATCTTTCATCTCCGACATTATATGGAGCTCACTCATGTCTGCTAGAAGACGCTCACGGTCTTGAACTATACCTTTGCTTGTATTCAGTGATCTGTGGGCAGAAACTACTACCGGGACTCCGACAAACATATCAGTTTATAACAGGTTGGTAGCTTGTTGTTTTCTGCTACATTCAATCAGCAGTGAACCTGATCGCAAACGTTTGATATCTTTCACCTCACCTGCAATGCCAGAGATGCCTTTTGAAATTGCAATGGGATTTAATTTCAAAGGAGTCTTGTCAAGTGTCTCAATAATCAAAAAACGTGGCCAGTTATCAATTTGTACAGAGGGTCGATGCTGATCGTCATTTTCCAATTGACGTTTGGTTTTTCTGTTAGTGGTTTGGTAATCCATGATTATTGGTATATTGATTCGTCATCCGAGCTCCCCACCAACGACGGAGTATCACAAGGACAATGCTAAAGCAAGCGGGCCTCCAGCTTGTAGCACCAAGGATACTCGGATGATATACTCCAGCAGAAGAATCAAAAGATTAATAATTCCACCAGACTGGCCCATGAGCCACCGCCTTCTGGCATAGGACTCTAGGCAAAGTTCAGAACAACATATTTCAAATTACAAATGTTTTACACAATAACGCCAAGACCAAAGTACACCAATTCCAAATGATATTTGTGCAATGATAAATACAAGTATAATCCATGCACAGGACTTGGCATGACCAGCCGATTGGTCGAACCGGGCCCATTCGACCACACGTCTAGGCGAAATCAGTGGTGTATTGAGCAACAGGAACACGGTTGCAAGCTCCTATTGCCCTCAACCACCAGGATCCCTTCCTCCGCCAACACAGGGCTGCAACCCACGGCAAACGGGTTAGTGAACCAAATATCCCCCCGGGTCCACTACCGGGGTGTCGGCGAGCTCTTAGCGTTACCCAGCACCCACCACGAGGAGGTGGCTCGCCATGGGTGCCGTCGCATGATGCCCTCCTCAAATCTGGACTGACAACCCAAGTAGGTGTAACCAGTATACGGCTTTATTTCATGTAATCTATTGATACCTACTTGAGTGTCCCACTTCTTCTGCAGGTGGCTCGCCACGGGTGCCTACAATCGCCAGCAGCTGAAGGAATGGTGTAAATCCAGCTAGGGACCATGCAGGTAGCAGAAGTACTGTAAGTCCCCATGGCTCTTAGTATGGTGATCTACCTTCAGCTGTTGGTGATCTATATAGCCCGTTTTATATTGTATTGTCTGAATAGGGATATTAGTTTTAACTTTTCACGCTAGTTTTATTTCTTATTGTGATATTCTAGTTGTTTTACTGTCCTTCGTCGACAGGTTTTTATCATATACATAGATTCCTTTTTTACGAATGCTCTCGTCACGATATGGCTGGAAAACTGCCAATGTGACGTTAAATATTAACTCACTCACTCACTCACTCGTTCTCTAACGAATGCCTGCTGACGTAGTATGCAAAAAGAACGCTTATAAGTATTCATGCATGACAACGGACATTCAGAAATAATGAGTCACATATGTTTCCCTATATCACTTGCATTATCAATGAAGAATGGTACAAGCATCAGTCGGTCAGTCCTTTTCTTTGATTCACCTACGGGACTTAACTATGACACCGATTCAGAGTTCGGATTGTTTTCAAAAGTCAAATTAGTCGTTAGCGACGCTTAATGGTTTGGGTTGCATGTTCTGTACAATATCAATGGATAGTGAGATCGAATGTATATTTTCTAACATTCATATACTTAGTGTCAGGCACAGTTCGCTAATCAAAAACATTCAGCATGTCGCAAGTGGATGTACATGTCTGTATTCACTCGTTTTTGTCATTTTAAGTCTGATAATGCAGGTTTGAAAGCGTGATATTGACGTATTTCTACCTTTTTTGCCATTAAATTAGGCTCACATCACACGCTCAATGCACCTATTCGGCATGTATTCAACATAGCATAAATCTAGCTCCCGTTTAAAACAGGACAGTCGACCTGTATATCGAGGCTCCTCTTTTCATGGCAACACAGACGGGGGTAAGAATACATGACATGAATGAGTATGGACATAATATCCGCACAATGCATAAAACGATGGCACAACACCTAAACAGTATGCCCAGTCTGACAGAGGACTCTTACGTGACTATAGTGAGTCAGGTTGTTGCAGTAGCCACCCCTTAACGTTAAGACACTGTCTATTTGATGCAATGGAAAGGTTATTAGCTCTTATAATCTTGTAAATCGAATTGCAAAGTTACTCATGTGTTACATTTCAAAGAGTGAAAAGTAAAAAAATGGATTTGCTCTCGTAGTCATAACAAGGCGTTGGGTACAACAAATCTAAATCTGCTGTGACTGTCGTCTAGTAGGAGCACTTTCCGTATTGAAATACGAATGAAAGACATTCAATAACTTTTCAGTTACACCTGACATGGTTTGCCCAATGTTCGTCCAATACAAACACTCTTCTATTACATTGTTGGCGTGTGAGACGAATGGCTGAAAACGCATACCATACAATCTGGCAGTCATTAAAGGATCCCGCACTGCTGTCAACAACACTCTAAATAAAACCATTACAACGTTCTCACAAACATGATAATATATGTAATCGAACAGGTGGGTAGGTAGATAAGGTTTTAGGGCGACCTTTGGCCTTAAAAGGCCTATATGCGCCCGACACTTAACAAACAGTTATTTTTTTGTCCAGTTAAATCACGTCGTACTTATGTGTTTTAACGAGGAAGTCTAATACAGCTCTTTGTATGGAACCATACATTATCTTATCGCCAAGTATTGCGCTCAGTGTAAATTTAGTTTTGGTTTTGTTACGCACAATGTCTCTAAAAGCCTTACGTGGATTTTCATCGCTGGACATTCAAAGAGGTAGTGTTGAACTGTACTGAGCAGTGCAAGTTACAGCTTTCTCACAGAGGAGAGATGTCTTTATCTAAAATGCTTTTATATGCCTTTAATCCACAGTGTCCTAGTCTGAGGCGAGTTAACACAACTTCAACTCTGCGACAACGCAGACGAATTTTAAAATGTTTGTTTACTGCAGGACAAGTAGAGTACATGTGTCTTCCCTTAGTTTCATTATCCCATGTATTTTGCCAAGAGGCATTTATTGACGATGATATGACAAATAAGTAATCTCTTGAAATGGGCTTAATTGATATATCTGGCTGTGGTCTGTGCACGCCAATTTAGCAAGTGTGCCAACTACTTCGTTCCAAGCTACACCAACATGTGCAATATAAAACAATATCACAGCTGATGTACACGGAATGTAGAACAGTATCAAGATACAAGATGTCGTATAAAATGTCACGACTTGGACCTTGGACACCTGATTGAATTGCTTATATAGCAGCTGGTAACGAATCAGAATCGCTTCGTGCTCATTATCTTGTACCCATTTTAAAGCTTGAAATATGGTTGTCAATTCTGCTGCAAGCACAGACAGATGATCAGTCAGTTTAAATCTTTTGGACAAAAACAAGTTCGGGAATATAAAAGGCCCCACCAACATGACCGGTTCTAGGATCCTTTGAAGCATCAGTGTAAATATGTGTAAAATTACTATATTTGGTGTGAATGTAGTCTTGGGTTAGGATTTTAAGAACACTTGGTGACATCTGTCTACAAGCTCCGATAAATCATGAAAAATCGGGGCCGTGTTAAAGTCCATGGAACTGTTTTATGTAGAGATTGCGCAGCACTCAGCTGAAGATTGTTCAAGTCGTAATTTTTACTCGAAATGTTAGGGATAATCTCATTCTCCAAATGTGTGACTTCGTTTTCAATTTGTGTAGAAACGTTTTCATAGCTGCTAACAGCCTCAAACTGATCTGCTAAACCATTGGCTTTCACTTCACGGGAAATAGCATGTAATCGGATATATTCGTGTACGAGTTGCCTCCCTTGCTTCATTTAGCTTCAGCATCCTGGCACAATGTGATAGGATACATGCTGTGCAGGTTTACATGCTGTAAAGATCAATTCAGACACTTTAACAAACACCATATGACACACATAACACTGCATACTACACACCTTAATAGAGAGTACATGGCACGCACAACACTGCATACCACACACACTTTAGCAGACAGCACATAACACATACCACAGACACTTTAACAGAGAGGGCATGGCGCACACCACAGTGCATACCACACAAACTGTAATAGACTGCACATGACACACACAACACTTTGATAGAGAGGGAGAGCATGACACCGCAGTGTATGCCACACACACGTTAATGGAGAGCACATGACCCTCACCACACTGCATACCACAAACACATCAATAGAGAGAGCATGACACACACCTCACTACATACCACAGACACTTTAACAGACACCACATGACACACACCACAATGCATATCACACACTCGTTAATAGAGAGCACATGACGCAGACACCATTCCATACCACACTTGCGACATATTCAAAAGATGACGAGTGACACAGAACCATATGTCGGTGTTGACTCAAAAACATGTGACAGTAGACATAGTATTTGTCAGGGGTTACATATAGCCTCGGTCAGTTGACGGGCTGTTGGTGTTTATCTCCTTTTCCCAAGTGTCTGCAAAATCACAAACAAATTCTCATTTGCGATATCTGCATCTAATGATGCAACACAGATAGAGCTGCAGTTTCTCTGCAGTGTTGAGTAATAGTCGCTTCTTACGAAAAGCATAGTCGCCGTTCATGGCAAGTATGGGTTGCTTGATGCCTGTTCTACCCCGGACCTTCACGGGTCTGCTATTTCTGGAATGTTATTCACAAAATGGAACTTAACTGATGATGAATAATATTTTGATGTGTCAATGTGCTCTAACCATATCCAAATGTTGTTTCACCATATTCGAGCGATCGGTATTTTTATGTTGCTCATGTAAATTAGTTTTCAAGGAACGTTTGATAGGATGGATCTCGCATTTGAGAATGGAAAGACCTGGGCCCAGATTTTCGAAGTTCTCTTAGCTCTAAGATAGTCTTAAGTGTCATACATTAACATTAACTTATGACTATGTTAGTGCTATGAGAGCTTCGAAAATTGAGGGCTGGGCCCATTTGCACAGAGCAATCTTAGCGCTACAACTATTGTAAATCCTTAAGATCGCGATCTTAGGCTTCGGCTACAATCTCCATCCACTTGCACAAAGCAATTCTAGGCTAAGATCATTGTAAATTACAATTAAAACTTACAGTTGGTCGGAACCAATTGTAAGGAGCTTAGATCACTGTATGCTGTAAGAAAATGGCGTTCAAGTAATTAAACTGTGTTCAAACTAATCATTAGCTTTGTGCTTGGATATTGCTTTTATATTACATAAATGTGTATGATTTCGCCTCTATGCTTCAACAACACGGAGAATGCAACATCTACTTAACGTCAGATATATCGATATTTGCGGTAGTGATCAACATCATTATCGAGTCTATATCATAAGGTGCAATTCTCACCCGATTCAGTATTGGAAAAAGTATGAATACCATATTTTTGGATAATCAAGGAAAGGATAGTAATGAAAGGTGTCTGTACTGGTTTCTTCCTAATTGTTAAATCTAAAATTGAACCAGACGAGAGACAAGAGTTTTAATCTATGCATTTTAAACATAATACAAGTATTCTGCAAACAGGAAAATACACTTGCTGAGGCGTATGAAATTTGTGCTAATTTTTTTTTCACAAAAAGAAAAAATGATTAGTAACGAAATAGAAATATAAAATAATTAACATACTGTAAATATGTATTTAAGAACAAATTCAACACACACGGAATAATATCGTACTCATATTTCCCTGTCATGCATTTTCCACAACACTCCCACGGTCATGTCACCCTTTCATATCTTTACAAATCTGATACTTGTGGGAAATATTTTGAATGATACTAAAAGCAACACCGACCAGATGCCAAACTAAGTTACATTGACAGCCACTGACAAATCATGAAACGTTTAGGTGTTAGATCTATATCATAAAGAAATTTTGTTTATATGTTATCTTGTAAGTTTCATGATTATTAGGTGAATAACTCAAGACCCAAGTTTATCTATGTATGTGTTTGTATTTCAATATTTTCAAAACTATGATACTTCTGTGGGTGCAGTATCACATCCTTAGTTCATAAATCAAGTTAGAATGTAGGAAAAATAGAGAATAACCTACCAGGTACGAGTGGTTATGTATTGGTATCTTCGATGTTATCATCTCCTTCAAAGATTTGTAGGGTTTTTTGTTGTCTTTTTCTTTTCTTTTCTTTTCTTTTCATGAACATTCTGTCAGGTGCTATTGAAGAAGTTATATCAGTTGTGTGCAGTAACCAGTTCCACTTCTGATTTGAGCATCATAATGTACTGTCGTGTAATCTGTGTCGTTTTGGTTGGTTAACCTTGAATTACGTACTTGTTGCCATGGAGAAGAACCTTTTTTTAATCAAGTTCAAGCAGGAACTGATTTTCGAAAAACTCGGAAGACGTCAAAGAGGAGAAAAATACAGTTGTTCGCTGTCGTTTGTTTGCGGCATCTCTACACCGACATTTTTCATGCACATCCAGCGTTGCAAAGAATTGTTTAAAAAAAGTACAAAATAAACCTATCACCCAACACATTGACTTGACTCAATAAATACCACAGGTCGTTATATCGTCAAATGGAATTAGCAAAAGAAATGACAACATCAGTAATATCTATTTGGATAGGCGTGGTACAAGGGCATACATTTATAAAATCAGTTTTACAAGTAACATGATCAGCATGGCAGTTAACGAAAAATTGGTCTTAAAGTGCAGTTTAATACTACATCAAATTTACACAGTTTCTTTAATACGGACACATTCTTTGACCTAAGCAGGGTTTTAAGTTTATAGAGGTTAGGAAAATTATAAACATTTGCACTGACGGACTTTGATCTAGGTCTTGTAAAGGTGAAACATCAGAAGAGGAAATGGAGTTCGCCAACAATATCAGATGAATTACAAAGAAGGCATGTCCTCTTGTCGAGTGGTACATTATACCAACGACCTGTATACACATGACATATCACGTACACACCACACCACACACACCACATTCCGCACACTACACCACACCACACCACCACCGCCAAAGCATGAGTACAATGTGCCAAGCTCATTCCTGATGTTCCCTGCTATGATGTGCTGGAATATTCCTAAAAGTGTCGTAAAGCTAAACCCACACACGCAGTACGTGATATGTGATATAGCACATGCCACTCACAATGTGGCATCAAGGACAACACACAAAAATGGCTGACCACCATACACAACGTGTCTCATCACTTGTCATGTTTGTCGACGTCCTGAGCAATACAAAGGTCGACACCATATCTCAGAGAGCTAGCATTATATAACCAGCTAAAGTTGGGGCTAGTACAAGCAGCCACACGTACACGTTTTAATTAAAGCAGACAATACAATACACGGGCTATAGATCGCCAGCCGACTGAAGGTAGATCACCATACTAGGGGCCATGGACACTTACAGTGCCATTGGTACGTGCATGAATCCTAGTTGGATTTACATCATCCCTTCAGCCGCTGGAGAGTGTACAAAATGCTAGCCAAAATTAAAATAACTTGAACACTACTAAAATCTGGTAGACATCGAATGTTTTGGGACTTACGTACCGATGTGATATGAAACATACAGAGGGTATATAGTCCGTTTGACTGAAAAGCGGACCGACGAATTGCAATCTAGTTCGAAAACTAATAAACATAAAATATTCATTGAAACGCTGATCATAATCAAAACATCATACCAGTTCTGTGAGGTTTTTGAAGATTTTATTTCTTAAAAATAAACAAGTTGTTTAATAATCTATTATTAAAATATTGACACAGTTCACTATTTGTTACGAGGGAGGAGTGCACAGAAACAAACAGCCAGGTGTGTGAGAAAGCACGGCGACAGCACAGGTTAATGAATTAAGAACTTTCTCCTTACTTGTGCACGTGCTTCTCGAACACCTGGCTGTGCCTTTCTCTGCACTCCTCCCTCGTAATAAACAGTGAACTGTGTCAATATTTTAATGATAGTTCGTTGAACAACTTTTTAATTATTTAGGACAAAAACACTGCATAAAGCTCTCAGAGTTGGTATGATGTGTTGATTATGATCAGCGTTTCATTGAGTATGTTATGTTTATTAGTTTGAGCTCCTTTTCACGCTCATTGCGTTTTCACGGCCCCACGTACAATACTGTCCCTGGTTACACAACACTATCGCACTTTCCGATATTCTTTTAACTTCCTAGGGATGATACAGCCATGCTGCCAAGCAGTTAGGCACTGCCAGCACATCCTCACTGGTACCCATTTTACAGCTGGGTGATCTGAGACAATGTGGATGTATGTATCTTGTGCAAGGATACTCGCAAATGTGCCCACCTCCGGACCTAAACCTAGTTGCCTCCACCGGGGATCGAACCCAGGCCTTCTGCGTGATAGGCACCTTATCACTGCACTGTTATGCTCAAATGATCATATTGATAATATGCAATGTTCTAGTCTGTCTCACAGTGCCCGAGCCACCAACATTTTATTACTGCCTATAACTAACAGTCTAGAGGTTAAAGCGTTCGCTCGTCACGCTGGTTCGATTCTGTTGACCGTAATGTAAGTGTGACATGTACATACACTGCACCGTCTACGTCACCAAACTTTAACGACAGTAACACATGTGGCTGCAGATACATTTAGCATACAATAGACAACATTCTCAGTAGGAAGAGGCCAACGGATATTTTCCGTATCCGTTTCGGTTATATTACATTGTGTCAAGAGTCGGCGGTCGTGTTCGGATTGATGGCCATGGTTACGGTACTGTCAGTGCTTTGATTCCAGAAAATTCATGCCTGGTTATGACAGATGGAGTAGATTACAAAGCGAAGATGGAAATTCATACTTAGGCTTACAAAGTTCCTTGACCGATTGTAGGTTTTAGAGAGAAAACGGCACAGGAATCCAGGCGCTCAGTGCCATGCGAACGTTAAAGTGTATTTCATGTTCAAAAAGTTATTTGAAGGTTTCTGAACTTCATCGGGAGTTGTTATTGTTGTTCAAAGGTATGCTACAACTTAACAACAATATATACTCTTTAAAAAAGTAGTGGAGCCTGAACTTTCAATTTGGATATTAAGTGTAAACAAACGTTTCAAGGACAGGCATCTTATGAACGCACCACCATTTCTCTCTATTACCACCCCTAAACACAACGTGTGATATGTACGTGCGCAGCGCAGTAGCCCCATACATGTGCATGGTGTTCCATTCTTGATCATAACGTTTTTTGAAGAAGGGCGAGAAATCACTTACAACATTAATTTTGACACTCATTTGCTGGAGTTTGTTTCTAGTTTGTTTGATTTATAATGAAAGTCGTATACATGCAAATTACGTGCCATACACTGTTACGGTTAAAAATGTAAGAAACCAGCAAAATTCAACACTGACAAGTTTGATATTTCGGTAGTTTGTATTTAACAAAAATAGCAAGATACAAAAGATACACAAGAGAGGTTTCAAGTACAATACAATTGCGTCAATTCCAAAATATTGGGTCACAAAATATAAGGTCAACTCACCGAAGTCTTGATGTGAGAGTGAGAAACATTTATGCAGAATGTAACACAGCGAGCGGCCAGACAGCGGTTATGAAGATCAACCGTTAACGGAGGCAGTAAGATATATATACTCAAGTAATCTGTGTGTATTTCCATGTCGACAACATGGCGACTAGCCTTTATATATAACGTCAACAATTCCTGAAAGTTCGAGCACTTACGGCCATCGCCATCACCGTAGAATGCTCTAGAACAGCCTCGAGTTTACCTCATGAAGTAATCAAAGGGGTAACTTATAGAACTAACTTACAGGCCTGCCAATAAAATACTTATTAAAATACCACTGAACTTTTATCGTGCGCAATGTGACCCATAATAATTATGATTTAAAACAATAAACATTGACGTCATAGACATTCCTCGTAATTTAGTTTCATGTTTTGTCTCATTTGAAGTCGCATTTTTTTAAAATTATAAAGCACGAATAGCATTATATGATAAATAGCTTATCACACTTGTGTGTTTTAGAGTGGGTAATATCCTGCATTTGGAATGAACACTGTCTATTTAAGCTCGACAAGACTCGCTAAATACACTGATTATTCCAGTGCAGGACAGTAACCATCCAAAAACACACTCGCGTGACATTCTATATTTCTCATCTGAGTTTGCTGAATATTGCAGAATATTTTTATAATCATTACTCATGGGCGCTTGCGTTAGCGTTTTGTAACACCTTCAAGGAGCATCCTTTGTTCTACTTTTCGTGCACGTCTCTATGGTGTAGTCATTAAACATGTAGTTAGTCGTAGACAGATACTTCATGAACCTGTCTTGAAGTTTGTGTATCGTCTTCTTTAAATGTGCACATTCTTAATCAATCCATTTTGGTTGTCTTCTTTTGAACCATGTAAGCATAGATCTTCCACTGTAATGTAGTATATCTACCACACTACTGACAACCACATCAGTATCATCGTTAAAGACATGTTCCATGAATTGACCCCGTGGATGCCGACTTTTTTTTCAGGCGCTAATTTTCCTAAGGTTTGGCAATTGAATGTTGTGCGAGATTTGCGCTCGCGTGGTCCTGCATCTGCGTACCGCTGTAAAATTATACAGAAATGTAGAATATTTATTTTCCTATCCGTTGATATAAATATAACTGCGACTAACTCAGGGGGTTGAGAAATAGACACGGCTAAATGTTCTCCTAAACTTTTGTGTCCTTTAAAACACAGTAAATTTCTTTCTTTTTTTATTTATTGTGAACCAATAAAAGCACCCTGCTACGATGTTTTAAATGTGTTATCGTTACGGAAAGTGTGAGCGAAGAAAAAAAAACTTGGTATCTGATCGACATAAGAATATGTGAACTGGATTTATGTGCTCATGCATAACGTCACACGCACAAAATAAAAAATGACCCGCAATAAGTGCCAAAAATGTATTTTCTTCTATAACGTCAAACGTCGGCAGAGAGGTCATGCACATATAAAGATAAGGCAGCATAACTCCGCTATAGTTTACATTTAGCGTAAATGAAAATATCAAAACACCTGAATATTCATTGAATATTCATTTAGGATACAAACGTTTCTTCTTATGATTATGTAATTATTTCTTTTCATATGTATGGAATGAAAAGGTACAGAGAGATTTCTTTTCCAGTATCGAACTATTAAAATATGGACGTAAGGTTTGTCCAGATTAGGACATGACCTGGTTTATATATTTTTAAGCATTGTTTGAGTTAGATATTCTGCCATCAGATATCGTTTAATCAAATTTGAATTGACTTTATTATCTAAAAATGATAATGAATTACAAAACGTTTTTGTCATACTCGCACCTGGTCAATCAATATTCTTAATTATTTTGTCTATAAAAACGACACAGACCAATGCAATGAACAAGACAATTCCTTTAAATATGTGTGCCTCTACATTTCATAAAATGTACAAATCATTTCCACTGATATTATCAGTTTTGCCTGTAAGGTTGAATTAAATTAATGTCTATTAACCTGTTCATATGAAAATTCAGTATTTATCCCAACGTATTGAATATTGTACATCAAAGTAACCTAAAGCACATGTTGCCCTAATGGCTACGTGTGATCTTCCAATACTTCCTAAAATGCTACGCAGTGTAAAATCGGAATTTTTCTTTGTTTACATTTCAAACAAGCGCTGTCTTTCGGGCACAGCGTTCGTTTTCATACCATGTATCTTTCGTTTCGTTTTATCAAGACAGTTGGTATTGGTGACAAAGACCATTTGTAATTTGATTCTAAGATGTGTGGGGAATTCAGTGATATGCATTTATAGCAGCTGAATATGAAATATACGTGATGAAATATACGTGATGTAATTTGCGTTTCAATACCGGCGTTCTCGAAACGTGATTTTGTAAACACTATTCAATATGGCGGAAAGCGCACTTCGGCGTTCGTGTAAGTGTATTTTCGTAAACATTCCAACCGATTCTGGGTTCATCGGCGACGTTTCAGAATTATCATTACTGGTTACATGAAAACTTGATATCAATGATCATTACTATACTATATTTTTGAAATTCAATACTCCCAGTAATTATCCGATTTTCACATTTCAAAACATACAGCAAATAACGCTTTGAATCGCAAGTTTGCATAGTGTGAAAAATGGCGACATTTACGATGAAGCCTATTTTGAAAGGCAATTTTAAGCACTTTAGCTTGGTCTGAGATAATAGTGGATGGTACCACGAAAAAGGGAACATGCTGCAGAATTCAAAACTGTGAGGTATATATATGTGCGTGGTATAATTAGAATTTTATTGGACTTCAAAGTGAGGGGTGAAGAGGAGGGACATATATGCCCCTGTGCCATCCCGGGGGTTAATCAAAGACAGTTACTTACAAAGTCTGATTTGATTTCATTGATATATTCTTCTTCATGCTCACTTCTCATTTAACCTATACTGGACAAAAATAGTTAGGGACATTTTGAAATAGTTAGGGACAATTTGCACATTTTGAAATTTTGAATAAAGATTTATATTTCATTGAAACACTGACAAAATATCAAGCATAAAAACAGCAATATCTCTAACTTATTTTGCCCATTATATCTGGATAGTGTGACGAAGAAGAAGAAAAATTACATTCTGTTCTTGGAAAGGCTGAAGGGTTACTGCCAAGGGAAGGTGATCAGAAACAGACATAGCTTTAAGGTCACATTTGATCACAAGCAATAAGAGGCAAACATGTAGTCAGAGGTACTAAAACTACCGGAACAAATGTAGGTAAAATCATGAGAGCTGTCCAACCATCGTCTATTTAGTACATTGATTTTGAATAAACCGCTTGAGTCCATTTTGTTGTGATATAAAGATAAAAGCATATACTCCAATTATCCTGTGTCTGGTTTTATTTCAATTCAGCTGTTTTATATATGATAAGTGATAGATATGATAAAGCTGCAATTTCTCTAAGAAAAAAAACTGTGACATATTATAGTGTGCATCCGAACGTGTAAAATCGATTACTTTGTATGTGAGCATAATGCCTCCCATACAGTAAATATTTGATTTCATTAACACAGCTGTCTGGCTATATTGAAAACCACTGCTGGTCTCAATTATGCTGGCGATATTACAATGAAATTATGCTTTGCAGCTGTGCTATTCATTTATAATAAGATTCATCTATGGTAAGATTGACTACCTGAGATGAAAAGTATAGTAACACAATTGTGTTCAGAAACAGGATATGATTTTCAACAAAGGAAAGCATATTGGCCCATGAGGCAACGAATTTTGTTTTATATCTTTTGAACGCTATTCCTACAGTATCACGAGCTTCACAGATTGTGGCCGCTGAAGCTGAATCGAGACGTTCTCATCATACCTCAAGGCGGGTTGCTGAACTTCTTCCTCTAAAGACTTCAACATTGACGGTCATATCATTGTCCCAAGTCCTGAAGCAAGAAACCTTTGACTTATTTTTGACTCTCAAATATCTCTGGATGATCATTTTAAGTCAGTACGGAGCAAGGCATTCTAAGGAATATAGGCCCCACTGCGAGTAACAATATCGATAAACTGAGTCCGGGTTTACCATCCAGCCTCCCTAGTATACATCGCAGAAATACGACGACTTGATAAAAAAAGGAACAATGCCTCTTACACACATCTGAAATATGGACGATCTAATTTTGTGCACAGCAGGCACAGCAACTTGGATTTTGGCCATTTAATAAAAAGCGAAAAATGAACGACGGAAAACATGTGTATATGACTCTGCACGCATCGGAAATGTGGACACTAGCTTTCGATACTTGTGAGACCTTTAAAATAGGATATATTGATAGACGTGTGCGTACTTGTCCGGTTTTCGAGCATTTCTGAGATGCACCTTTACATGTTACACAGGAGCGGGGTTGGACAGTAAACTATGGCTGTTTATCGATTTTCTGACCCGCAGTAGGGGCCTGTGTTAGGGAACATCTAGCAAATCCGGCGCTACCTTGATGAGGGGACAACCTGTTCATTGATCCATGTGTATAATCATCTCGGATGGACTACTGCATCCGTCTACTCTACAGACTGCTTTTATCCTCGAACAGTAGTTTGCTGCTAGACTAGACCTGCCTCCACATCAAAGAAACACTCTCACATAACTCCGGTTCTTCAGAGATTACACTGGCTTCCCTTATCAGACAGAATCCGACACAAACTCAACCTTTTTTGGTTTTCAAGTGCCCCAATGTCTCCAAAGTATCTAACTGTCCTGGTCAATGTACCAAACATCTGAAATAAAGTAAAAATAACAGCCCTGCAACTATGCACAGGAACTTCTTGATAAGACAGGTGAAATCATTGTACGTGTTATCAGAGTACATCAAATATGTTACATATCATCACCATAATCATCATCACCATACTTATCCCTACATGTGAGTATTCTGTAACATTTAATTCTTTGTTAGGAGTCTCCTGGTCCCGACTTATCAACAGGTGTAATGAATGTAACACCTGCGTTGTTCCTTACACCCCATGGTTCACTGGATTGAGGTTCAATTCCAAATACTGACATCATATAGCTTTCTTCAGGCCGGACTGGAAGTACTTCCATGACTTCCTTGCAAGCTTTTTAGAACAAACTATCTGGATATGACAAGTACGTGATGTTGATTCTTACATAGAAATGCGTGCCTTCTTATAATGGTCGGGTTACATTGTACTTTTAAATTATCTTATGTCACAAATAATTGTGGTTTTCTTCTATTATTTCCAATGTACCCCGCTTACAAGCGGGGAACTTTGCACTGTGCCCCGCTGCCAGTGGCAATTCATTCGGTACTTCTTTATCTCCAATAATATTTAAGCACGGAGGATGAACGGAAATTACCGATGTTTCGCTAATGGGAAATCGACGGGAGAGAGAGAGAGCTCTACATCTGTTTTTTCTTGTATCGTCTGCATTCCAATCAATATTTTTTTATAAACAGTCCCTGTGAATATTAAGAGGGGGATTTCCACCTCGGCGACTTTACTGAGACAATGCCGTTAAAAACAGCACGATGCAAAATTTGACTCGTTTGATTAACACAGGTTGGCTGAAAAGTACCATCCGATACCCATGCTTCGAACAGTTCAAAATTGATATTGAGGTGTTCGGTAAAATAAATACATTGTTCACTGGTCCCTTAGGGTCCATGGATTGATGTACCCTCGATGTTTGTTATATTTCCCTCTCTCCTCGGGGACTCAGGGAACGTAAATAAACATCGAGGATACATGAACCTATGCTCACCTCGTAACCACTGAACAACCTATATTGCATATATAACGAACGCACATTTCACAGGAAGACAGTCTGAAAATATTCCACAAACCATTCGTTTATACGTGATCTGTGTTGAAGTAGATAACGAAAAGTATAGTTTTACTGCGAATGGTTTCATTTGGAACCGTCCATGATGATACCATTATGAAATCAGATATTTGTGAACGATAGAGAATGTGTGCGATTGTTGCTGATTGTTGTTGACATCTCTATCTCAAAATGCCAAACGTGTGAGTAAATATTGTCTTGCTCTCTATGTTGTGTTGAGAAGTATAGATAAGAACAGAAGTAGTCAATAGAAACTACACAAACTGCTCAAAACCTACTTTACCACAAGAATGAATATAGTATAATGGCAATAACGTAAAAGTTTGAATAGTATCATATTTGTGTTGGACGTTTAGTTTAGAAAGTGATGGATACCGTGTCTGGGGATAATCGGTGTGCAGATTCCAGTTTCGTGCATTACATGATTTTATTGATGTACGATTTCTCCACTTCCAAGCATTGATATACTGTGCTGACCGTTCATTCATAACTACAGGTAGTTGCATGTCACTGATTTCTCCTCCCTCACTCATGATTTGGACTACTCTCACATTTAACTCTTCACTGTGGTGTATTACTGTATGCTGTAATTCATCTAGTCTTTCCAATTGTCATTAATCTGTAAAATACTTCTTTTAATACAAATATTGACTGTTTCAGGACAAGAGACAGGTCGTCATCCGCTTGAACCCAGCAGAACTTTGATGACGAAAGGTACATTTAGGTTATGTAGTTATAGTTTTCATGTGGGGTTGACGCGAATACTCTGCTTCATCTATTAGTAATGAGACATATTGTTACAGTCATGATATCGCTGAAATATTGACGGCATAATAACTTCCCCTTCACTCCATCCTTCACTTTCTTCAACTTGCCATCGAAACTAGCAACAATTCTTGTAGGATGAATGCGTTTTGACATCAGTCGTTAACAAAAATGTGTTCTAAATTTGACGCGAGTTGAGTGGTTTGTTATTTAACGCCACACTCAGCAGTATTCTCGCTATAGGAGGCTCGACTGTACATACTCGAGTCTGGACCAGACAATCCAGAGATTAACATGTGCATCGATCTAATGAATTGGGACACCATCACATGTGTGAACAAAGCCCGACCACCCGATCCTGCTAAGTCGCTTCTTACGACAAACATCGGTACCCGTGAAGATCCGGCATAGAATAGGTCTTCAGCAACCCATGTTTGCTGTAAAAGGCGACTGTGCTTGTGGTAAGAGGCGACTAATGGGATCGGGTGGTCAGGCTCGCTGACTTGGTTGACACATGTCATCGGTTCCCAGTTGTGCATATCGATGCTCGTGGAGTTGATCACTGGACTGTCTGGTCCAGACTCGATTAATTACAGATTATTATTATATATATATTATTTACACAATCCATATAGCTGGAATATTGTTGAGTAAGGCGTAAAACTCAACTCACTCACTAACAAAACATGAGTTGCTAAGGACCCATTCTGACATGTCGTCAGACAGCGACTGGGTTACAAGTATGAATACCAGCGCCACAGAATCAGCTGTGCTACCTCTTACACAGTATTTACATAAATTAATACGCTCAAACTCAGCACTATCATCTTCCAGGAAACCACAAAACATGAGGTCAGTCTCATTTATAATTACCTGGGTGTGAAAAATGATGCTGTTAATCTTCTGTGGAATAGGTCCATATAGAGTCGCAGAGGAATTCCATCCAACAAGCCTGATCTTGTCCTTTTGATAAAGCTAATGGATTTTCTGTCCCTGCTGTTAGTAACATGATTAGTAAGATTGAGGAAAAGCGTGATAAATATGGGGGCCTTGCCGTTGAACTGTCTCGCTTGCATCCCAAGTAGACTGTCGTAAGATTACCCACTGTTCTCGGTGCCCTTGGTTTGGTACCTCCCGGTATGATGCTGGTTTCCATGCACTTGCGCATATGCGAAGACCAAATGCATTCGTGGCCCCAGTAACCCAAGCTGCCTGTATGGTGCTAGAAGGTTAATATTCATGTGACTTATCCTACCGGATAACCGTTCATTATTGGGTGAACATTGGCAATTCATGAACACACAATGTGAGACCACACGTGTCACGTATGTTCCTTGTGGGTCACATCTTCCTTGAACTCTGATGGGTCCCACACCACCACGCATCCACACATTTCTTAATTATCACAGGATAACTTAGAAGACAAGTCATGTTCTCTGGTTATGAAGGTTACAGATTAGTTCCGGTTCTAGTGATGATGGTCGTGGCTGTCATTCTCAGGACATATCTGACACTGAATAGCAATGAAAATCGGCGCCCAGAGACACTGGCTACTGCAGACGTCACTCGTTCTAATAACAAACTGGAGGTTGTAAACGCCACTCGTTCAAGTAAGACACTGGAGATTTAGTTCATCACTCTTTCAACTTTCACTCCCGGTAAGGGTAGAAATTAGGAAATTAAATACTTACAGTTGTTAAGATCAGATGTGGGGAAATGTGCCTTTCTGTAAAAAATGAAATTTGATGTCTACCACGAGAGCAAGATTGATTTTGAAATTGGTGCTCACTTGCAAAGCATGAGTGCAAATGGGTACAGAAGTATTCTACCTTAAAACATTCTGTAAAGAAGTCAAAATTGCTCGACTTTACAACAAATATTACTTATTTTCAGATTTAAATAATTCTAACATAGTCCTCTGAAATAGAATCACACAATCGGCTCTTTTTTTCAGAAAAAAATGTTTTCACGTGTGTATTTCATGCCTATCATTGTTTCAGACTATCGACCTGATCACGACATACACTTTATAAAGCTGCTAAAACTCTATCAGCAGAAAATGGAAGGTATGTCTAATGTTTCCGGAGATGACTTTACTGTAAGTGTCCTAAACATACAACTGGATACTCAAACTCAAACACAAAACTTACAAGTAAAACAATCATACAAAAATACATGTTTCCAACAAAACATTAATGTGCAAAATAGTTATTAATAAGAATATATATAAACGTTAGTTGGAACCCGGTTAATGTAGGGCCAATCAGCCATTCTTTGCATAACCAAGGAATCACAGAGCAAAGGATTGAGTTCATTCTCCAGGGTTGAAATATTTTCTACGCTTCATGACAAGACGTGCATCTACATAAACTCTTAAATGTTATTTTTAACATTCGCAGCATCACAAGCATTGGCTCAAAAGACTGTAATGCCTACGCCAGTTGAATGTTCGGAAAGCTTGCCACCAAGTAGGTTTGCAGGTTCAAAGTTTTTGTGTGCAAATGCAGAATTTCTTTCACGCATTTGTTTTGCCAATTTGTGAAATTAATGAACGCCATAATATTCAACGGAATTGTTAACAACCCCAACTGACAACTGAACAGTTCTCAGTATTCTTTCATTGTAAGGCTAAACGCAAATGAGCCTTATGAGTTAGCTGAACGTTCGTTGAATGTCCAATTTCGGGGAAGCCCAATCTGACGTTAGACGCCGGGATAGCTCCTGCACGTGCACAAGGAAATAAAGCATCCGAACTATAACATTGATCTTTATCTCTTTCCTGATTGTCCTAGAACAACAATGTGTGGATCCGAAATGCAACCACACCGAGCCACAGAGTCTCTCAGCCACACTTCACAGCATCTTGGATTTGGCGAGTTCTGAAGCCAAGTCGACTTTGAACAAAATTATGCAATTAAAAGAGATGCAAGTGAAGCCTACAGGAAAACAGATCCTCTTCATCACTGGAGCATCGTCAAACCACTATCTTGAGTCTCAAGCAATGCTGATGAATTTTCATGAAAATGTCTTTCCAAACATGAGGAATATTTCGCTCATTTACTATGACCTTGGACTTACGCTCGAACAACGTGCAAAGGTATATCGATCTTAACAAGTTGTAAGTCTTTCTGGAAATGCTATAGGAATAATTTTGTGAATTTCAACTGCTGCTTAATAATTCTTACAAGCGCCAATGGGGATCGTGTGACCGCGTAATGAGTGGATGGGTGGGCGGGTGAGTGAGTGAGTTGGGTTTTACATTGCTTTCAGAAGTATTCCAAGCAAGATCAACGCGGGGGACACCAGATAGGGTTTCACACGCTGTGCTCATGTGGGGAATCGAACCCGAGCCTCCGGCTCGACGACACAACGCTTTAACCACGAGGTTATCCGTGCAGGGCGATGACATATTGTACGTTCCAAAGACTAAAGTCTGGCGATAAATCTATAAGTTGCTAGCGATCTGTATCCCGTTTATATATTTCATTGTTAAGTCCCGTGAGATATTTTTATGCACATACACTACTTTCACAAAACACGTGTCATCTTCTAATTAGTTTTGTTTGAACACTATATTGTAATTCAACTTCAGGTATGTGTGTACTACTTTTCTAATTACGATATAACATGGCTGAAATACTGTCAATATGTCGAACTTACCCGCAAGGTTACATATTCAGTCTTTTCTAAAACCAATCCTTTCTCATAACAAATATACAGAGGTGTAAACCCAGCTAGGAACCATGCAGGTAGCAGAGGTACTGTAAGTCCCCATGGCCCATAGTATGGTGATCTACCTTCAGTTGTTGGTGATCTGTATAGCCTGTTTTTATATTGTATTGTCTGAATAGGGATATTAGTTTTAATTTTCCACGCTAGTTTTATTTCTTATTGTGATATTCTAGTTGTTTTACTGTCCTTCGTCGACAGGTTTTTATCATATACATAGATTCCTTTTTTTAAGAATGCTCTCATCACGATATGGCTGCAATATTGCAATATTTGCTCACTCACAACTATACAGAAGTGCAGCTTTCTTCCATCAAATTAAACTTGCCTCAACACTGGAAAAGCATTGTATCATGTTATCTCGGCGTCGCGCATATATATTTTCTTGATTATATTTTGTTACGGTTAAACATTGCTGTGACAAAAGGTGTAAGAAATCCTCTAAGAACCGGCAAAACACTAAGGAGTTTCACATTTTCAGTATAATTGTATTCAGTAAAAAACAAAGGTAAGATACAAAGCAAACTACAGAAATTCACAATGGAGGTTTCATGTACAATACAACTGAGTCAAGTCTAAAGTAATGGCTGCGAGAGTGAGAAACAGCTATGCAGAATGTAACACAGCGAGCGGTCAGACTACTGTTATGTTGATCCAGCGTTGACGAAGATTGATGATGTTACTCCAGTAAATGTGTGTATCCGTGTCCTCAACACGGCAGCTAGCCTGCATATATACATTCAGTCATCAATTCCTGAAAGTTCAATCACTTACGAAGATCGTCATCAACGTGGAATCTTCTAGCAGTCTCCCGGAAGTACATTCAAATAATCAAAACATAAACGCAAGAGCAGGTAACTCTAAAGCACTTCCTGAAAGCCTGCTGCCAAAATATTAAAAGACTGAACATTTATTTTACAGAATATGGCCCATGATAATTATTACATAATTTAATAATACAATTTGCAGAAAATACACTCTCGTAACAATATAAACATATACCTACAGCTAGTCCTCATACATGCAGATGAAGTGAATTTATGTACTGGCGTGATTTAACATAATGGTCTTACACACATACATGTAGAAGGTTGAGTGTACATAATTGTATGACATATACAGTATATTATAAGTTAAGTGTATATAATTAGGTAGTAGGAAACGGTTTGCTTTCCAACAGCTGCCAACAACGGCGTATTTGTTCTTCTCAATCTTGCGAACGAATCCATACAACTATAGGGAAGGTCTATAATGATGAACTGTGTTCACGCTTATCACAGCAAAAATAACCTGGTTTCCGCAGTGCGGAAACCTGATGGAAAGTGGACTGAAACTTAAGTTTCCACCAAGAATCCAGTGAGTTTCCGTTCTTTTACACTGAGTTTCCGCAATGACGGAAACTGTCAATTACCCACTTTCTAAGGGTTTCCGCACGGTATCCGTTACCCATGCTCCAACAAGTTTCCGTTGAGTTTCAGTTAAGTTAGAGATCCATCAGGTTTCCGCAGGGTTTCAGTCACCAAGACTCCATCAGGTTTCCGCAGAGTTTCAGTTACCAAGACTCCATCAGGTTTCCGCAGAGTTTCTGTTGCCAGAAAACTTTCCACAGCATTTCATTTACTCGGGTTCACAGGAGTCATTCAATGTGTGTCATTGCATATAACATTCTTGTTACTCCTGGTTGGCAAAGACAATATAAGGAGTTTGTGTACAATCATCACGTATACATAAAGAAAAACAAAAGATACAATAAGATTCACTGTTTTATTTTCAGACAAATATGGATCAAACATATATCTAATAAATAATAAAAAGATATAGCACTAGATAACAGATCAATATTTGTCACTTATGACAAAAATATTTCTAAAAACATGCTATAACAGTTGCATCCCTTGACTCCTCCTGCACCTCCTCACGCTGACACAGAAAAACACCCCAGTCAGTCAATGCTAAACATATAATAACACACACCATGCAATACAATACAACAATGAAATAAAATGCAATAAAGAACTTAGGTTACATTGAAAGTACAAAAAATGTATTTAAAGTAAATAAAGGTCTCTTGGAAAATAGATAAAAATTAAGATTGAATAAAATTGTATGAATTGAAATACAATCAGAATATCAAAACTATTAAAGTTTTACATTGAGAATAATTCAAAAATTCAAATTCAAATTTGATCACAGATAAAATTACGTTCATGTGATCGATTAGCTATTTACTAGCCCACTTGGGCATCCTTGAGTGGATATCTCTGTCATTGTGGTTGGATGCCGCATCCTGGTCTTCATGTTGGCCTTAGCTTTGGTGGTGGCGTTGAAAATTGTGGCTGAGTCCAGTGCAGACATCTTGAGTTTAGATTCCCAGGTAAAGGGGTAAGAGAGCAATGAATTGGCATCTTCTTCATCACTCATAACTGGTGAAGTCATTTCCAAGGTAAGTATAGTTGAAACCCTTTCCTTTCGTCGATCTGGCCAGTCAATAGTTTTCAGGCTTTTCATGCGCAGTGCAATTTTCTGAAAATTAAACAAAAATCAATCAACAGATAAACCATAATGCCAAGATGGATTGCAAATTATTAAAAAGGAAGTGTCGTGAAAAATTATTTACTTCATTAATCACCCCAACACAAGTTAAGCAGTTCATCACATTTAATGACATATCCTATTTTCTTATGGACACACAATCTGTTGCTCTGAAGTGACATGAAGTCACTGAAGTGTAATAACATGTTTATATATCACCATTAACTGACTTGATTCCTTTGTTATGATTTATGAAATTATGATCTGAATCATGTGTTACATATCTTAAGAATGTAAAAAGCAACAATCCATAAACATTTTAAATGTATATTTCCGGAACTTAGAATCTGTCACACATTGTAATGAGAAGAATTGTTACATGTTATTATTCGAATAGATATACTTACGGATTTCATTCTTTTTGGGTTTTTTGGTTTTTTTGCTGCTGTTCTGTGTGACACTTTCTTTCCGGTTTCTTGTCTACTGAGATCATCACGCCTGTTCCGCCACACTCTACAAAGCGCTTCTGAAAATAAATGTTTAAAGTACTATACAGCATGTTTCACACATTTTAGTTCATCTGTTAGGCAAAGGTATTTATATATGCCATGCTGGCTTGGTTACTGAAGTCAATAGTTTTCATCCATAAATCTGTTTATAATGACAGGCAGGTGAGTGAAAATTACCTTCACAAGATCCTATTGACCATCCTTGGTCGTGATATAGTCACTTGTTTCTTTGACTACTATATTCATAGAGTCCTCGTCATCGGCTTTACTGAAATAAAAACAAATGTCATTTTTCTTGCACTTTATTCAATCATGCATTCAACACAATGTCTATTAAAATTAACGATCGTCAGTGAAAATTATACAACCAAGTAAACTGCAGATTTATAACCTTGAATACATATATTGTTCTGAAAGTTTACCATTTTGTAGTTAAATGATTTAAAATAACTTCCAAAAAGGCTAACCATCCTTTGTGTTATTTCGTGCAAATTCTATGTACATCCTGTTTGCCAAAGTTATGCAACCGGTAAGTGAACAACTGACATAAAGATCATGATAAAAGAAGTTTAGTTATATCACATGACATAACCTTGCAGCAATTAAGCATTGTGAAATCAAGGGGTCAGTTTGATGGCAATTTCACACAGGTGTAATGTTAAACTGATTTAGTTTACCGGCTATTCTATTCAAATCCATTTGCAAATGATACTTTCATGTATTTTTCATTTTGAGAAAACGTACGTAGGGAAGTGAATTAATGAAATATTCAAAGTGAAATTACCTAGTAACATGAGCACATACCTTCGATAGACAAGGGTGATCCTCCAGGAGCAGTCGTGTCCAGATTTTTCTCACAACAGCCTAAAAGATTAAATCAAGTACGTTAAATATAACAGGTATATCTATATGATTATGCTCAACACGTATGTATTAAATTATTGAAAAATTACATGAAATTTTAAATGTATCCTACGCAGAGCTAACAGTTTCTTAAATGAATTTAGTGTTTGCCTCAAATAGTTCAGAAACACATCTGACCCCTCTGAGCGAATTTGGGGGTAAACAATTTCATTTCACTAATGATCCAGGATTGCATTTAATAAATTACACCGAAATGTTGCCATTGTAAAAGCCCATCATTTTTATCATTCTTTAAAATATATCTGAATTGGTGAAATACATCTTGCAATACCCAGTAAACCCATGAGTGAACCACTACATATGGCGGATCTTTTTGATGCAGATCGTAAAAGTCTGCCCCTTTAAACTTAAATAAATACTTGTGGTTAGTACTAAGATAGTTACTTACAAATACAAGCTTGGTGTATTCTATACCATGTCGATCTATTGAAATGGAATATAAACAAACTTATTTTTCAGGCCTATTTTACTTAGATTTAACATTTAAAAATAATACGAGCGAAAATATACATTCGCGGGATAAACTTTATAATCTATCCGGATTTCTGTCATTAACGCATTATTTCTTTAAACGTTATTTACAATAAAATACCCTCGGTCTTACCTGACACATCCGAGGTACTTCGAGTTGCTCGCATCCGTTCTCTGCTTTCTTCTCCAAGTCGCGAATTCTTTCGTCGAGTGCTTTTGGGGAAAGTGAGGTGGCCATGGCAAAGTTTACACGACGCAGCCATCTTATGCTTAAAGTTTTGAAAAATAATTGCTAGGAAAACAAATTTGTTCCTACCCGCCAAACAAGATGGCGTCTCGCTAACACTCACGGGAAATAGACAGTTTTGTCATTGTGTTTTTTTTAAATAAATCTAATGTGACCATTTGACAGTAGATTTCCTCGTTCTACAACAAAAGAGGAAGGTACACCCTGTTGTGAGTTGTTTTGTTAACAATTAGATAGTCTCGCGTGGACGTGATCCTGTCGCCATTCGTTTATTTGTTTACATTGCCGACATCAAAGGGGAGTGTGAAAAGTGGAATTCAGCGGATTGAATGTAAGTACTCAAAGTGACAACAGTGAGCAGTTATGGTTTTAGCAGTCTTTTCATCGCATTAACGTCACTGATTGCTTTTTCTCAGTGTCAAGCATCCATATGTAGACCTTGTGATTATTAACAGTGATTAATTGTGAAAACATTTACCTTACTTTAACATGCCCGAGCGTCATGAGTCCTACTGATTTAGCACTTTATTGTGGCAAATAAGTTATTTTCTAAAATCCTGTCAGGAGAAGGTAGTATCCGGATATATTTCTGCTGGATGGACCCCCCCCCCCCCACCGCCCCCCCACGTACCATGTAAGTAATTTACGCACTGTGCTCACAACATGCACGGGGGTTAGTAATATTAACATTGTTTGTTCTTTTCAGTTATACACCCAGATCTACTATCCCTATCTACCCTTTAAGTTAACTTTACTACTATTACTAATATAATTTGGTGATGTGTCACAATTTCTTTGAAACCTTAATTCATTTGTCAATGTGAATGAAGAATGAAGCACAGTCCCACTGACCCTTTGGCTATGATTTGTACATGCATAATTTCTGTAGACTATTCGTGGCACTTTCTGCTGCAGGGACACAGTTCTTTGTGGACATTGCGACAAGTAATTGTGAAGAAAAACAGCCTAAAATCACGAGAAATACGTTTCTGAAATATGGTTGGTTTCTACAATATTTGTTTTAACATGGGTACCCAGAGATATTCCGCATATATGTCTTCGTTATATCTATTCATATAATCTGTACTCCAGAAATATTTCAACCAAGTCACATCATACATTTATTAGTTCATCAAATTATCTAGTATCTTATGTTCTGTGTCAGTTCTGTGTATCAAGTTGTACCTGTCCAGTTAATCAGTTTCATGGTTTGATATTTGTTTTATAACCATTAAAACCTTGTCCATCAGTACATGTTGCATGTGTTAGCCCTACAATGCATTGACATTATCATCACACCTCAAGTTTCATATTTCTGAAAGAATCGTTGTGTCAGTTATTTGATTTACAGATATGGATTGTGGACCAACAAACTCGGAGAATGATGCCCGGTAAGGGAATCTCTTTTATAACAATATTATTCATATAGCTTTATAATGAAGCTGACACTATGTTAATACATACAACAAACCTTTTTGACCTCACTCAAAGTGTAACTGTACATGGATTCAAGCATAATATATACATATATTTTAAATTCCAGGAGAAATACGGCTTTTCTGTCCTCACTGCCAGACGTCTGTTTCAAGAAAAACACGTTATCTCCATCTCCATAACAAGATGTTTGTTAGTTTGTAAAGATTTTTCGGGTGAATGACAAATGTTTCATCAGGTTAGTCATCAAAGAATTTTTAGATTTCACTAAAAATCGAGTTTGCACTGTCACTTTGCTATCCATGTTTAATATATTTAATGTATGTATCATACATGTAACTGTAATAACTGAAAGTGAGCAAATGGTAATACGTATTTAATATTTGTAATACATGTTACCTGCATTATCATATATATTGCTGTGTTTCATTCATTGAATTGTCTCTCAGTTGAATTGATGATTCAAACTGAATGTCCTTTTCCTTTCCAGACACTGACAGTGACCAAGATATTAACAGCACATTCAAGGTTTGCGAGCTATTACCACCACAATGTGAGAGCCTGATTGATTCGGATTCAGATGTTTCGCCAGATATTAACCAGGACTCGCATACACCAACAAACATCTACAGAGGAACAAAGCACTTTGTGTACTGGCTAGCTCGTCTTCATTCAGTGTGCCTACTTCCTGAGCAATGCTTGTGTGCAGAGAATTCTGTTACTCTTCTCTGAGCGCCCCAGTTTCTTAATACAGCGAATTGTGTACTACTGCAACTGCCCTGTTGCATTAAAATGTGAGCTTTTCTAAGAAATGAAACAGTTGGATCATACTATTTCCAGCGTTTGTTTTTTGTTCAAATAAATATGTAATAAATATAACAAGATAATACAACATATTTCAGCTTTCTAAACTAAGCGAACTCTCATTGTCATCTTCCTTGTACAGAAACCTAACGGAAACCTACATTACCCAAGATCCACAAGGTTTCCGCAAGACCAGAAACTTACTCACTCCAGCTATAAAGGTTTCAGTAAACTGAAACTAAATGGAAACTTCCAACTACAGTTTCAGTTGACGGAAACATGACGGAAACTAAGACTTGTTAGTTTCAGTTGTGGAAACTATGCGGAAAGTCTCATTGCGCGTTTCCTGAAACTGAAACCTAGCGGAAACCTACATTACCCAGTATCCATCAGGTTTCCGCAAGAACGGAAACCAAGTTATTTTTGCTGTGTATATGTTAATGTATTATTGCCTTGCTATGTTCATCAAATCATTACTATGGAATTAATAGGCATTACTGGAGAGAGGGAGTAAAATCCCATCTTCAGTTACATATCTATGTGCCATTCTACATTGTCTAGTCAAATTCATTTATGGTATACGTAGTAATAATACATTTCTTCAAGCAATCTAATCTAATGGAACACACTACAATTAATCATGTGACGGAAATAGTTTACATAAAACAATTTAGAAAATTATCAATGTTTACAGGTAAAGAAGCACTGCAGATGTGAGGTGAGGGTGTTCCCTATTAAAGGTCTAGAAGGCTGGATGAAGAATCTGGCATGTTTTTCGTGGAAACCTCTGATAATACAGGTAGTTTCAAATGTTGAATGATATCGTGTGTATCTTGACAATATGGATTCAATCACATTCCGCGACTCACAAAAAGGTACAGTCTACTATGCCTTTTACACACACGGTGACAGTTATGCGAATAGATGTCATTTTAAACAGTGTATATTAGGGGTTTAGGAAAGAGTAATGGAAAATCTACTCTGCCGTAAATGGTCTTTGTCAATTTGTTATCAACATCAACATTAATGCTCTACCATTCAATAGAATGAGGATGTTAAATCCCAGGAAATAATTCTACGACCTGGTGGAAACGTAGCAATGCCTCAACATATTGACAAGCAAATGATGCAGTACTTTAATTCCACAGCTTGTGCGTATTCCCCCTACAGAATGACAAGTGCGACTCTTATTTTCCTCCATAATGAACAGTTTGTCAGGGATGCAATACTCACACCATGGGCCATGCGTGCTGTAACTCAGAATTGTATCTGCCCTAAACATGCTGTGAAACAATGCAATCCAAACATTCGTAAAAATGGACAAAGCCATAGATACGATCAAGCTGGATTAAGTTTGATTGTCACGAAATTGTTTGGACAATATATTGAAAGTTTCCGACTCAATAACATTTCATACGAGGTCAAAAGGGGAGACAAATACGAATATTTTCATTACTTAGAGTCTCAGGAACAGCTAAGTATTCATTGAGAGTTCAATGATTTCATTCACAATGCATGTAACATTTTAAATCAACCATTTGAGTATATGTAACCTTCTAAATATATGCAATGAAAGTGGCATATATGTAGACAACCAAGAAGCCCCTTACCTGGTATGTGACTTGCTTTTGAAACCGTATGCCCTTTATTAAATATCGTAACAACGAGAAAGCCAAGAAGCCGCCAAACGTTAACAGGAGGTTACAAATAATACTAGCTGTGTTCACAAAACCACAGGCTCCCATCGCGAGCCACCTCCTCGTGGTGGGTGCTGGGTAACGCCAAGAGCTCGCCGACACCCCCGTTGTGGACCCGGGGGGATATTTGGTCCACAAACACGTTTCCCGTGGGTTGCGGCCCTGTGTCGGTGGAGGACGGGAGTCTGGGGGTTGATAGTCTCTAACCGTGTTCCCTTTGCTCAACACACCCCTTCGACCCTTACTTCACCTAGACGGGTGGTACAACTGTCCCGGTTCTATCAATCGGCTGGTCACGCCAAGCCCTGTGCATGGTGATTATGTGTGCACACATACATTATGATTGGTCTTGGTTATTTTGATCTACACTGTACAAATTTTGATTCCTTTAACTTGCCTAGAGTACTATGCCAGAAGGCGGTGGCTCATGGGCCAATCTGGTGATGATGACCTCTGAATGATGTATGGCTCCAATTTCTTATCACGGGCAGAACCAGTCTGGCATTGAATTGGTAGGCAAATACTGCTATTCATGTCATATTCTCTGGAGTATAACACCCCTGTACCTCTGGTGTCAGCATCTTGGAGATCCGATGCATATTGAGACTGTCCTTGTTGACACTCCGAGGTGGGTGGGGAGCAGGGGTGTCGAACCTTTTTCCTTTCATCATGGCAGTTCATTCTTCTGGTTCATCTAGGAATGAAAAGAAAAGACGTTTAGAAGACGTAGATCTCTCCACTGGAAACATTTCTTCTAACAGTGACTCGTGGGCTCGATTTCTTGTCATTGAAGCAGCTGATGTTCTTCCAATCAAGATAATTCCGTTTGCTATTTCAAAGGCTATCTGTGGCATTTGTGGTGAATTGGCAAATGTTACTCGTCTCACTTCTCACTTCTCACTTCTCGTAGAGTGTGCACGGAGACAGCAAACTCTCAATCTGTTGTCAGTAAACGCCTTTGCCATATTGAGGTTGTTGTGTCTGTGCACAGAACACTGAACTCATGCCGCAGAATTATCAGAGATAATGTCTCACGGATATGTCAGACGAGGACATTGCTGCTGAGCTAAAAGATCAGGGTGTGTCAGCTGTTAAACGCTTTACAATAAAGAAAGAGGGAATCATCACAAAAACAAACACCTATTTATTGACGTTTGCTCGTCCATCTCTCAAGCAGTCAGTTAAAGCAGGTTATTTTAACATTGGAGTGGATGTATATGTACCCAAGCTCAAATTCTGATCGAAAACACATCAGAAACGCCAGTTTCACAGCCAGACATAGAAAACTCTAAGAAGAAGAAAGGAAAGAAAATCAACAGAGACAAACCTCCTACTGTTCCTTTACCTTTACAGGTTCCTCTAGAGAACCTGTTTGGACCTCTTGACATGGAGGTCACACTGTCCTCTCAGGACAGACGGAGGAACTTATCATCCTCGCATTCTAGTGAAAGATCTCCTATTGAGGCACCATGAATAAATTGTCTACCATAATGCAATGGAATTGCAGAGGACTCAAAAACAACTTCCATGAGATGCAGTTATTATTACAAGATTTTCAACCGTCAGCAATATATCTTCAAGAGATATATCTGAAAGATACTGATAATGTTAATCTCAGACAATACAGTGATTACCATTCCTTCTCTCCTGCCGGAGACAAAAGAACAGGAGGTGCTTCCATTTTGGTGCGGCAGGGCGTTATACATAGTCCTGTCCCACTTTCCAAACCGTAGCTGTTACGCTAACTCTGCACATAGCATTGACTCTGCGCAGTCTATATATACCTCCTTCGTCCAATATTCAACAATCGGATCTTCAGAACTTGTATGATCAGCTTCCAAAACCGTGCGTTATCATGGGTGATCTGAACGGACACAACCCGCTATGGGGAAGTGTCCATATAAATAATAAGGGTAAAATTCTTGAGGAATGTATTTCAGTGTAGATCAATGACCTGTGTATCTTAAACGATGACACAAGCACTTATCTACATCCAGCTACTGGTACATATTCGGCCCTAGATCTGATTCTCCTTTATATAGCGAATTTGAATGGATGGTGCATGATAAACCTCTGAGTGATCACTTCCCCACCATTCTCAAATCAGTAAGCTCTGGTAATGATCCACCTTTATCACGACGGAACTTTGCCAGAGCTGACTGGTCATTGTACATGGCACTCTGATCTGAACACTTGCAAACTGATGTTTTTGTAAACAAGGAAGATCCGATACAGCTGTTTTCTGATATACTCAATAACATTGCTGACCAAACTATACCTAAGTCCTCTGCAGTTCCACACATTCGTAAGCCATGGTTCAATAATGAATGTAAACAGGCCAGAAAGTGTAGGGAGAAAGCTGAAAAGTATTTTCGCAAACATCCCACAGTACATAATTCAGATAAATTTAAGATCTCAAATGCCAAAGCTAGACGTGCCTTCAAACAAAATAAGCGTCAGTCATGGCAAAATTATGTTTCTAAAATAAATTCACGCACACCTATGTCAAAGGTGTGGAACATGATTCAAAGAATAAAGGGCAAAGGTTCTAAGTCTACTGTTCGTCATCTGAAGGATGGTGACAATTTATTAACTAATAAATCTGACATTGCCAATAAATTTGGTGAAACTCTCGCCAAGCATTCATCTTCATCAAAATATGTCCCTGAGTTTCAAAAGTTTCAGAAACAGCAGGAGAAGAAAAGATTAAATTTTAATTCAGACAACGGTGAAGATTATAATGAATTATTTTCAATACATGAGCTCCAATACGCTCTTGAGCAAGCTCATGATACAGCAACAGGGGCTGATGATATCCATTATCAGCTCCTGAAGCATTTGCCCGAATCATGTCTGGAAACGTTGCTAAATATTTTTGATTCAATATGGATTTCAGGGAATTTCCCAGCCTCTTGGCGCAATGCCATCGTAGTCCCATTCCAAAACCTGGCAGGGATCATACAGATCCGTCGAATTACAGACCGATTTCTCTAACTAGCTGCGTCTGTAAAACCATGGAGCGTATGGTGAATAACATGATTAACTTGGTATCTTGAAACCAATAACCTGATCACAAATATTCAATGTGGGTTCAGAAAAAATCGTAGTACCATTGATCATTTGGTACGTTTAGAATCCTTTGTGAAAAATGCTCTAGTACATAAACAACATGCTGTATCAATTTTCTGTGATCTTGAGAAAGCTTATGATACGACCTGGAAGCATGGCATTTTGAAGGATTTACATGACTTCGGTTTAAAGGGTCGTTTGCGCCTTTTTATATCATAATTTTACAAGACAGGCAGTTTCAAGTTCGAGTGGGTTCAACCCTGTGTGATCATTATAATCAGGATCAGGATGTTCCACAAGGCAGCATTTTGTCTGTAACACTTTTTAGTATCAAGATAAACAGTTTATCCAAGGTTTTAAAAGACTCAATTCATGGATCACTTTTTGTGGTTGATTTTAACATTTCATGTCGGGGTAAAAACATGCATGCTATTGAACGGCAAATGCAGTTGTGTCTAATCAAAATACATGAATGGTGTTTGGAAAACGGCTTTAAATTTCTAAGTTTGAAACTAACTGTATACATTTCTGCCATAAATACAAACCATACAAGGACCTTGAACTGTATCTAAACGGCTCACCTATTAAAGTTGTAAAGGAGGCCAAGTTTCTGGGTCTTATATTTGACTCCCCCTTGACGTTCTTGCCGCATATTAAATCCCTCAAGGTTAAATGTTTGAAGGCACTCGACTTGTTAAAAGTTGTTTCCAACTCAACATGGGGAGGTGATCAAACCACCCTACTTCACTTATACAGATCACTCACTCGCTCCAAACTTGCCTACGGTTCCATTGTATATGGTGGAGCCTGTAAAAGCAGCCTGAAAATGTTAGATTCTATCCATCATCAAGGTCTAAGATTATGTCTTTGATCTTTTCGAACTTCTCCCGTTGACAGTCTCTATGTGGAGGCATATGAGCCATCTCTCACTCAGCGACGTATAAAATTATCCTTACAATATGCTACAAAACTATGCTGTGACAAATGTAAGCCTGCATTTAATTTTGTCTTTAACACTCTTTATAAAGATTTATAGAACAAGAAGTCTTCTCTTATTCCGGCACCCGTGGCGAGCCACCTCCTCGTGGTGGGTGCTGGGTAACGCCAAGAGCTCGCCGACACCCCCGTTGTGGACCCGGGGGGATATTTGGTCCACCAACCCGTTTGCCGTGGGTTGCGGCCCTGTGTCGGTGGAGGACGGGAGTCTGGGGGTTGAGGGCACTGGGGGCCTGTGACTGCGTTCCCTTTGCTCAACACACCCCTTCGACCCTTACTTCACCTAGACGGGAGGTTGAATGGGCGCGATTCAACCAATCGGCTGGTCACGCCATGCCCTGTGCGTAGAACTATTTTTTGCACAGTTAGTCTATTGGATATTGGTGTCTTTGATATCTGTTATCCAAATGTTTTCAAATTATTCCTGATTTTAAATTGCCTAGAGTCCTATGCCAGAAGGCGGTGGCTCACGGGCCAATCTGGTAATGTCAACCTCTGAATTCTGTATGCCTCCAATTACCTGTTTAGGGCTGAACCAGCCTGACTGTGCTTTTTGGTAGGCAAATATGGCTATTCACGTTGTATTTGCTGGAGTATACCACTCTTGAAGCCCTGGTTGCCTCTGCAACATCGTCCTTGTTGACACTCGATGGCGGGTGGGGGTCAAGGGTGCTGAATATTACTCACACGCCATGTCTCAAAACCCCAATCATTGAAGGCAAATAAACGTCGCCACGTAGAATCTTTATCCTCTGATGAAGAAGTTTCTTCAGATGTAGCTAATTCTTGGCCAAAGTTCATTGTTATCTCTTCTTTTGAGGGAAACCCACTGAAACTTAATCCTTTCGCTGTGTCCAAAGGCATTCAAAGTGTATGTGGAGAGGTGAAAAATGTCACTGTTCTCCGAAGTGGTTCACTGCTTGTTGAATGTGCACGGAGGCAACAATCTGTCAATTTGCTGAAACTTCAGCAATTTGTTAACACCAAGGTTGTTGTCACGGTGCACAAGTCACTCAATCCATGTAGAGGAATAGTGCGGGATTATGCAAAGTGTCTGTCTGACATGACAGATGATGAAATATCAGCTGCTTTAAAAAGTCAAGGTGTTACATCTGTAAAACGGTTCACTAGGAAACAGGATAACACTATTGTCAAAACACACACTTACCTCCTTACCTTTGCCTTGTCCTCTTTGCCCAAATCTATAAAGGCCGGGTATTATAACATTGCTGTGGAAGTGTATATACCAACACCACTGAGATGTTTTAAATGCCAAAGATTTGGTCATGGTACCAAGACTTGCAATCACAAGGTTATCTGTGTCCGTTGCAGCGGGGCGCATGAGAGCTCTGACTGCAATAATGAAATCAAGTGTGCTAACTGTCACGGACAGCACTTAGCATCATCCAAATCATGTCCCAGTTTTGAAACCCAATCTAAAATCCTCAAAATTAAGTACACAAACAATATCTCTTTCAGTGAAGCAAGAAAATTAGTTTCCACTGTCACACAGTCTACTGCTTCTACTTACTCCGCTGCAGTTTCTTTAACTCAGCAAACTCAATTTTCACATGTTGTCACAAGACAATCAGTCTCAAGTCAAACAGATTTGTCTTGGGTGACAGATAAGCAGATCAGCCTTGGTAACTTTATCTCATCTCCAACTTTGCAGAAATGTTCATCAGCCTCTCAGATGGACGATCTCCCTGAACCGCTATCTGTCCATACGCTTCATTCTACAAGTGACCAAGAACATGAGAAAAGTCAACTATCAAGAAATAAAAAGAAACATTAAAAAAAAAATGGGTAAAACGCTAATGCATTTGGAGCTGCCTTCCACTTTGGAAACCCCTGTGACGGTTCAGAACTCATTTGAACCGCTTGAGATGGATATCACTTCCTCGCACTGTATCGTGCCTGGGAGTGGTCCTTCTACATGTCCTAGATCCCCAGTTCAGCCCCCATGAGTGGCTCAAATCTCATTCAGTGGAATTGCAGAGGACTCAGGAAAAATTTCAATGAGATACAATTATTAGTCCAAGATATTCAGCCCATAGCAGTTTGTCTCCAAGAGACGTATCTTAAATCTACTGACGACTTTGCTTTAAGAAGATACAACTGTTACCATTCCTTCTCTCCACCCGGAGATAAGGCTTCAGGAGGATCTTCTATTTTGATTCGTCAGGATGCCATAAACAGCTCCATTCCTCTTAAGACAAATCTCCAAGCTGTTGCTGTACGGCTGACTATGCACATTTTATTTACTCTGTGTTCACTGTATATCCCTCCATCTACGACACTGCAACAATCTGATCTTCAAAAGCTATACGATCAGCTTCCTAGGCCGTGTATTATCATGGGGGACCTGAATGGACACAACCCTCTTTGGGGAAGCATAACTACAAAAACCAAAGGGAGAATACTCGAGGAATTCATAAATGACAAAAATCTGTGCATATTTAATGACGATTCAAACACGTACTTACATCCTGCCACTGGAACGTATTCAGCACTGGACGTTTCTCTTACAGATGCGAACATATTAACTGAATTTGAATGGTCCGTTCATGACGACCTTTGTGGCAGCGATCATTTTCCAACTGTTCTGACAGCGACCAGCCCACATGCTGCTTAGAACGTTTAGAATCCTTTGTCAAAAATGCTATCGTCAATAAACAACATGCTGTATCAATTTTCTTTGATCTCGAGAAAGCTTATGATACGACCTGGAAGCATGGTATTTTAAAGGATTTACAGGATTTGGGTTTGAGAGGCCGTTTGCCTCTTTTTATATCACAGTTTTTAAAAGACCGGCAATTTCAAGTCCGAGTGGGTTCAACCCTGTCTGATCATTACAATCAGGATCAGGGTGTCCCTCAAGGTAGTATTTTGTCTGTCACGTTATTTAGTATTAAGATCAACAGTTTATCCAAGGTTTTAAATGATTCCATTGATGGATCATTATTTGTGGATGATTTTAATATTTCTTGTTGTGGTAGAAATATGCATGCTATTGAACGACAACTGCAGTTGTGTTTAAACAAAATAAATAAATGGTGTGTTGAAAACGGCCTTAAATTCTCTAAATCCAAAACTAACTGCATACACTTTTGTAGAAAATGTAAGCCACATAAGGACCCTGAACTATTTTTAAATGGCACTCCCATCAAAGTTGTAAAGGAGGCCAAGTTTTTGGGTTTAATTTTCGATTCTCATTTAACGTTCTTACCACACATTAAATCCCTTAAAGCTAAATGCCTGAAGGCACTAGACTTGTTAAAGGTTGTTTCTAATTCAAAATGGGGAGGGGATCAAACGACCCTCCTTCACTTATATAGATCGTTGGTACGATCGAAACTTGATTATGGCTCGATCGTCTATGGTAGAGCCTGTCAGAGCAACCTATAATTACTTGATTCCGTCCACCACCAGGGCCTAAAACTTTGTCTTGGGTCTTTTCGAACTTCTCCTGTTGACAGTCTGTACGTTGAGGCCGATGAACCTTCTCTTAACCACCGCCGTATAAACCTCTCTTTACAATATATTACCAAATTATTTTCTACTGAGTCAAATCCTGCATTTGACTGTGTCTTTAACCCTCTTTATGAGGATTTGTATAACAAAAAATCTTCTCTTGTCCCGCCTCTTGGGCTCAGAATTAAGCCATTTATTGCTGCTGCTGGTATTGAGCTGGACATTATAGCTCCTTCCCGACTTCTTTCTTCTCCATGGCAGTTGGTGAGACCACAAGTCGACCTCATTTAAAAAATCAGAAACCAATGGCTTACAATATAAACAAGAATATTATCAACTTAAAAAAAATTATACCAATTACAAATTCATATTTACAGATGGACCCAAGGACGGTGGCACAGTGGCTTGTGCCACTGTCATTGGATCCAGGACAATATCTTCTAGAATACCAGATAAAAGCTCTATTTTTACTGCAGAAGTAAACGCGATATTAACGGCTCTTAAGTATATTCAACGACATCCTAAACATAAACAGTATGTAATCTATTCTGATTCTCTTTCTTGCCTTCAGGCTATTAAAAATGTGTCTTGTAAACATCCACTTTTAATTGAGATTATTGAATTGTATAATGATCTTGCTACTGGCCAATGCAACATCGTCTTTTGTTGGTTGCCCAGCCACATGGGCATTTCTGGAAATAGAATGGCCGATCTTGCTGCCAAGGCAGCACTCAACAAATCTATTACACCACTTCTTATCCCTTACTCTGATTTCAAAGCTTGCATTAGAACTTACATCCGTGATCTGATGCCGAAGAAGTGGGACACCCAAGTGGGAAGAAATAAATTACACGCCATAAAACCGTATATTGGATATACCCACTTGGGTTGTCAGTCGAGGTTTGAACAGGTCATCATGTGCCGATGTCGTATTGGCCACACAAGGTATACCCATGCGTACCTGTTAAAAGGTGAAGATCCTCAGAAATATTTCAATGTGAAAACACTTCATGATCTTTTTAGCACAGTTAATTGTCCTTTAATCAATGGTTTTTTAAAAGAAATAGATTTTCTTGTTGAATTTTGATTAATATGTTCTGTATATAGTTGTATTTTAATGCTTGGTAGTGTATGTTAGTAACTTTGATTGTTTGTGGCTGTACCCTCGAAGGGGGTTGAAGTAGTGTAAAATTTTTGTCCCCCGGAGAAGGTACGTAAATCCCGATACTTTCATTGTCAATAGTTTTAATCATAGTATAGTTTTTAATAGTTTTTAATCATACCAATAGTTTTTAATCATAGTATATTTGTTATTTTAATGTATGGCTAGCATTGTCCAAATTGCTAATGGCTGAAGGGATGGTGTAAATCCAGCTACGGTCCATGCAGGAAGCTGAGGTACTGTAAGTCCCCATGGTCCCTAGTGTGGTGATCTACCTTCAGTTGTTGGCAATCTATAGCCCAATTTTACATTGTGATGTCCAAATTGGTTTGTATTGTTCTATTATTTTTTAGATTTCGACGCTAGTTTTATATTCTCAATGTGATAATCTAGTCATTTTACTGTCCTTAGTTGACAGGTTTTTACTATATGCACGTCTTCATTTCAATATGTAACATGTTCACGTCACAATATGGCTGCAATATTGCCGATGTGACGTTAAATATTAACTCACTCACTCACTCACCCATTCTCTTATTCCACCTCTATGACACAGAAATAAGTTGGCTGGTTAGGCCACAAGTTGATCTAACATTAACTTCATTAAAAATTCGGAAACTAATGAATTACAATACAAACAAGAATATAATCAATTAAAAACTATATATAGCAATTGCAAACCCTTATTTACAGATGGTTACAAAGGCGGTGGCGCAGTGGCTTGTGCCACTGTCATTGGATCCAGAACATCTTCTAGACTACCAGATAACAGTTCTATTTATAGAATATAGATTAAATATAGATTTATAGATATATTCAAAGACACCCTCAACATAAACAATATATAATCTATTCCGACTCTCTTTCTTGCCTTCAGGCTATTAAAAATATTTCTTGCAAACATCCACTTTCAATTGAAATTATTGAATTGTATAATAATCTTGCTACTGGCCCATGCGACATCGTCTCCTGTTGGTTAACCAGCCATGTAGGAATCTCTGGTAACACATTGGCTGACCTTGCTGCTACATCTGTGACACCACTTCTTATTCCTTACAGTGATTATAAAGCCACCATTAAATCTTATATCCGTGATCTGATGCAAAAGAAGTGGGACACCCAGGTGGGCATCAATAAATTACATGAGATAAAACCTTACTTTGGTTATACCCACTTGGGTTGTCAGTCCAGATTTGAGAAGGTCATTATGCAGCGATGTCGCATTGGCCATACGACATATACTCATGAATACCTTTTGAAAGGTGAGGATCCTCCGTTCTGCATCCTTTGTGATGAAAGAATCACAGTCAAGCATATCTTGCTTGACTGTTGAGTATTCAATCACAAGGGATCAGTATTTTAATTCACAGACTATGAATTTAACAGTATTAGTCCTCATTTAATTATTGCATTTTTAAAGGAATTAGATTTGTTAAATGAATTGTACATAGATAAATATTTTAAAATAGGAAGATTAAATTAGTAACTCAAGTCGTTAGTGGCTATACCCTCAAAGGGGGTTGAAGTACCATAAAATAATTGTCCTCCTGAGAGGGTTCGTAAGTCCAAAAACATTTGAAGTAAATTTCAGTTTTCCAGCTTTTTAATCGTAGAATAAGTGTGCTTTTACTTTATGGCTAGATTTCTCTAAAGTGCTAACAGCTGAAGGGATGATGTAAATCCAACTAGGGTCCATGCAGGAAGCAAATGTACCGTAAGTCCCCATGGTCAGTAGTATTGTGATCTACCTTCAGTTGTTGGCAACCTATAGCTAATTTTTATATTGTACTGTCCTCTATAGATACATTGTTTAGGTCTATTCAATAGTTTTACAGTCTACTCTGTCATATCCTAGTTGGTTTTACTGTCCTTCGTAGACAGGGTTTCCACAATGTATGTGCTATTAGTTCATTTGTATTTTCATAATTACTCTTTCTCGTCACAATATGGCTGCAATATTGCCGATGTGACGTTAAATATTAACTCACTCACTCACTCACAAAAACACATCTCGTTCAGTTAGTGTTTATGGAATAACATGCAATCGTAAGAACACAACCATTTTGCATTTTCCATACATTTATAGTTGTTTTTTTCTACATCGCAGACTACAGACGTTTTGCGTTAGGTCAGGTTTATAGTTTAGTTTAGACAATCAGTTGGGTTTTTATAGTAAAGAAAGTTAGAAGTTAGATATTTCGAGGTTAGATTAGTTTAGTTTAGTATTAGTCGGGTTTCGAACATTAACAGAGTTAGCATTTAGATATTAGGAGTTAGTGATTTAGTAAAATTATTAGAAATCCATCAACGAAAAGTTTGAATATTTAATTAGTACTTCACACATTTGTTTTTACGCAAAGGTGTTATCATATTTAGTTCTTCACTTGCTCATATGAAATAATTGTTATCACGTATAGTTTTTCACAGACAATAAGTGTTATCACGTTTAGCTGATTACGTGTAGATACATTCACATCACAACCTTCAAAACACTGGCGTATATGTACTACAAACATTTGATAGTCACATATATACTTCAAAGTGGTGAGGTCATTTATACTCTTAGGTAAATGCAACTTTTTGTGTTCGTAATGGACACTTTGAACGACATTTTTGAGCTTGCAGTGATGTAGTTGATTCAGCGAAAAACAAGGGTACTGAAACTCACCAGCACCGTGTTGGATTCAGACGCCCAAACACAACAGACTGGTGCATGTGAAGATAGAGTTCTCATGCAGCTTATTGCATCGTGCCTTTAAAGAGAAGCTACTGACAGTATTGTAGTATCGATTTTATGGTGTTCCCATACTTTATATCTGTAGTATATATGTAATTGAGATAGTAACAAACCGACCCCTTTAAATTAACAAGGAGCTCCAGGGGGACCATTGATTCAGAGATGCATAAAATCTGGATTGAGGCTGATTATCAATTAAAAGTCACATCATACAACCATCACATAACGGTATACGTGACAGGCATATTTACTGGCCTTGAAGCCCTGTCCTATTTACACGGTGTCTGACCTAACAGTTTACAGTTTGGAAGATGGCAGCCCACAGTGTCATTTGGAGACTAGATGGCCAAGGTTCAACATATATCTGTAACGCCAACAAAAGTATCTAGGAATGTGAACTTGCAAATTTAAAAATGTGCATACGATCATGTTGGATACTTGTGAAGATTGTGAAGAGACTTGTTTATCTGTATTGGTATGTAGAGGTATGCTATGAGCATATGGAAACAAATGTTATCTCCTTTGGACCGCCGTGCCTTTTTGAAAACGAAGAAAAACATCTGGTTGACAACGAAGAAGCGCGTAGTGACTATGACTGTGAGAACAATTAACGCAAAATTAGCGCGTCTTAGTGTGAATAAAGCCCCAGGTAGCCCGTCAGTATGTCAGTATTGTATTTCTCGTGATATCAGTCACCAAAAGTAAACTCCAATTCACTACTTCAAAACGGCACTGGCAGTCTGCCATGAGGTGCTCTCTTGCAATGTGTAATCTACTGGCAACGGGTTCATATATGGTTGGTGCGTCGACTGGGGATCGGCTCATGGATAGGATGAACATTACGTTGACGAAGACAAATGAATACTTTGATAAAGACGAAGGCATAGTTTAGTTGTTCAAACTTCTTTAGTTGGTTTCACAAGACATGACACACAAGTATACATGAATGAAGTGAGCGGACTTCCAGCTCAACCCCAGCGCCTTTCCTGCGAGCGGCATAATCCTAGCGGTTGTCCCTACAAAGACAGTCGGAATGCCGGTCTCCACACTCCAATCTCACGTACAGTATTGTTGTGAGCATACATATATATAGTTTTTAACAACAATAGACAGGCAAAGATGCAATAATGGAGAGATAGAGAAACAATAGCACTTCCTTCTACAGTTGATGTGATGACAGACACAGCTAAGGAGGATGACCAACAGAGGCCATAAATGTCATATACAGTAATTAATGGAAGTGACAAAGTGGAACAAGGTAACTGACAAAACAATGTACTCTGTCGTAATGATAAAGATCAAGATTGCAAATTGAATAATAATAACTAAATATCATATACTGAACATCATTGAAAACGCACCACCTGTAAATTTTGAAATAAGGCAATAGAATCTTTTGGAAATGGAAAATTAATGGTGGGAATTTTGATAATAACACACTAGATCGTAAATAACGCTCTACAGTAAAAAAAACGGATCGTTCGAACACATCATCGAACACATCACATAAAAACAACAAAATTCATGCACATCACACACGAAGGGCACAAATTGCATGCAGAAAGCATGCTGTTCAGGGGTATAAATGACCTTCGGCACAAAACCGTTCTCATTTTCGCAGTACTTTCGTAAGTAAAGTTTTTTCGCCATGCCAAGATTGTCACCAGAGGAAGGAGAACAGGCCTTGGGTATGTTGCAGGTCGGCGCTTCAAGCAAAAACATTGCACGCTGATTTGGGTGTCATCATTCGACCATTCTGAGGCTTGCTAACAGATACCAACAAACAGGAACCAGCAGGGACCGGCAACGCCCAGGTCAGGCACGTGTTACCACCCCTCGTCAAGATCGAGACATTGTACGGCGCCATATTCGGGATCGAACCTTGCCCGCTGCCAGAACCGCCAACGCTGTCCAGGGTCGACGTGGTTTGATCAGCGCTTCCACCGTCCGACGCCGTCTCCGTGCGGCAGGGTTACGTTGTCGACGCCCTTACGTTGGACCCATCCTGACTGACAGGCATCGCCGTGAACGCCGACAATGGGCTGAACAGCATCGTGTGTGGTTGTTACGACGTTGGCATGGTGTGGTGTTCTCCGACGAGTCGCGTTTTCACTTGCGAAATGCTGACGGGCGTCTACGGGTATGGCGTCGACGGGGTGAACGTTATCATCAGGATTGTGTTGTGCAAACCGATCGGTGGGGTGGAGACAGCATTATGGTGTGGGGAGGGATAAGTTATCACCACAGAACCGCTCTGATTGTTTGTCGTGGCAGAGTGAATGCCGTTTACTACCGTGACAACATTCTTCAGAACAACGTCGTTCCCTTCTTTCACCAGCATCAAGATCTGCACACATTTCAACATGACAATGCACGAGCCCACACTGCACGTGTTTCGATACAGTATCTGGCTAACAACAACATTCCTCTACTTCATTGGCCTGCATTGTCACCAGATTTGTCACCCATCGAACACTTGTGGGATTACATCGGCCAACGCCTCGCACGTCGTCCGCAGATCAACAACCTTGGGGAACTCGACAATGCCTTGCAGCAAGAGTGGAATGCAGTGCCTCAGGACTTTATTCAGAGACTTTTCCGTTCAATGAGGAGACGTTGCACAGCTTGTGTTGCTGCTAACGGGGGTCATACACGCTACTGACTTTCCATTTTGACCCCATCTTTATTTCATTGTCAGCTGCATTAAATCTTCACTGTTTTGCTTGATTGTTTTTTGTTTCTTTTCTTTGTCAAACATTGGTCTACACAAATATGTAAAATTTACATAGATTGCTCACTTCTGCTCTTAGAAATCCACAATTTTAGGGGTGGTGCGTTTTCAATGATGTTCAGTATATTTGGACAGGGCTGTCCTGAAGTAGACAGTGTAACAACTTCCCCCTGTTCCATAAAGCGTGGCTCCCAAGCTTAAATAAATTGAGTCCAAACTGATAGGAGTGAAGCTGTGTAAATACCAAAAGTGCGAATCAGTACATATTCACAGTAAAACAATTCTTCATGTCGTTGACATGCCGTGCAGCAAATATATCTATGAAGTGACGGTCAGAGAATGATCATCTTGTCAATGTGACATCACTAAAATAACCAAAGGATCGTTGCAATGTACATTTCACTTTCACTTATTGGCTACTTCGGACACAGAGAAAGTATCTTCAAATCAGGAATTTGGCTTTGCAGTGAGTGAGTGAGTGAGTGAGTGAGTTAATATTTATCGTCACATCGGCAATATCGCAGCCATATCGTGACGAGAACACTACAAATAATCCATGATATATATCAATAATACTTGAAACAATCTAAAAACAGTTGACAAAGAACAGCAAAATCACTAGTATATCACAGACATTCATTTAAAACTAGTAATGATATCTAAAACAGTTTCATTACTGAGGACAATACAATATAAAAACAGGCTATAGATTGCCAACAACTGAAGGTAGATCACCATACTAGGGACCATGGGGACTTACAGTACTTTCGCTACCTGCATGGAGCCTAGCTGGATTTACATCATCCCTTCAGCCAATAGCAATTTCGTCACATCTAACCATACATTAAAACTACACGTATGCTACGATTAAAACCGTGGAAAGCTTTAATTGACTTAGAATGTTATGGGACTTACGTACCCTCTCGGGAGGACAATAATTTTACTGTACTTTAACCCCCCTCGAGGATACTGCCACTAACAATCTCAGTTACTAATTGAAACTTCCATTCGTAAAATATTTACCTATTTACAACTCAGACAACAAATCTAAATCTTTTAAAAAAGCAATAATTAAATGAGAACTATTATTTAAAAAAAGATCCTTCAAAGTTCGTGAATTAAAATATTTATCCCTTGTGATGGAATATTCCACACAGTCAAGCAAGACATGCTTGACTGTGATTCGTTCATCACAAGGGATACAAAACGGAGGATCTTCACCTTTCAATAGATATTGATGTGTATACCTGGTGTGGCCAATACGGCATCGTCTTAAGATGACCTCCTCAAATCTTGACTGACAGCCCAAGTAGGTGTAACCAATATTGGGTGTTATTTCATGTAATTTATTGATACCTACTTGAGTGTCCCACCTCTTCTGCATTATATCCCGGATGTAAGACCTGATAACAGCTTTATAATCGGAATAGGGAATAAGAAGTGGTGTCACAGATTTGTTCAGCGCTGCCTTCGCAGCACGATCGGCCATTGTGTTCCCAGAAATACCAACGTGGCTGGGTAACCAACAAAAGACGATGTCGCATTGGTCAGTAGCAAGATCATTATGTAACTCAATAATTTCTATTAAAAGTGGATGTTTACATGATACATTTTTAATCGCCTGAAGGCAAGAAAGAGAGTCTGAATAGATTATATATTGTTGATGCTTAGGGTGTTTTTGAATATATTTTAGAGCCGTTAGTATTGCGTTTGCTTCTGCAGTAAAAATAGAGCTATTGTCGGTTAATCGGGAAGATAATATTCTGGATCCAATGACGGTGGCACAAGCCACAGTGCCACCATCCTTGGACCCATCTGTAAATAAGGATTTGTAACTGGAGTATTTACTTTTTAATTGATTATATTTTTGTTTATATTGTAAATCATTTGTTTCTGATTTTTTAAATGCTGTCAGTGTTAGGTCAACATCTGGTCTCACTAACTGCCAAGGAGGAGACGAAAGCAGACGGGAGGGAGATATATTTTCTAGCTCAATTCCAGCAGCAGAGAGGAAAGGTTTCACTCTTATACCAAGAGGCGGAACAAGAGAAGACTTTTTATTGTATTGAGCCTCATAAAGAGGATTGAAAACACAGAAAAATGCAGGGTTGGACTTATTCGAATATAGTTTAGTGAGATACTGCAAAGATAATTTGATACGTCGTTGGTTAAGAGATGGCTCATCGGAGGGAAGTTCTGAAAGTTCCAAGACAAAGTCTTAGACCTTGGTGGTGGACAACATCTAATAGTTTGAGATTGCTGTTACATGCTCCACCATATACAATGGAGCCATAATCAAGTTTCGAGCGGACGAGAGATCTGTATAAGTGCAAGAGGGTAGTTTGGTCTCCTCCCCACTTAGACTTCGAAACTACTTTCAGTAAGTCAAGTGCCTTCAGGCATTTATTTTTTAAGTACTTAATGTGTGGTAGGAAAGTCAGATGAGAATAAAAAATAAGTCCCAAGAACTTGGCTTCCTTTACAACTTTAATGGGTGTGCCATTTGAACATAATTCTGGGTCTCTATGCGGTTTATATTTTCTACAGAAATGTATACAGTTTGTTTTGGACTTAGAAAATTTAAAACCATTTTCAAGACACCATTTATGGATTTTATTAAGGCATAATTGTAACTGCCTCTCTATGGCATGCATATTTTTACCACGACAAGAAACATTAAAATCATCCACAAAAAGTGATCCATTAATTGCATCATTTAAAACTTTAGAAAGACTATTTATTTTAATACTAAATAAAGTAACAGACAAAATACTCCCTTGTGGGACACCCTGATCCTGATCGTAATGCTCAGACAGAGTTGAACCCACTCGGACTTGAAATTGCCTGTCTTTTAAAAATTGTGAGATAAAATGAAGTAAACGACCTCTCAAACCAAAATCACGTAAATCCTTCAAAATGCCATACTTCCAAGTAGTATCATATGCTTTCTCCAGATCGAAGAAAATTGATACAACGTGTTGTTTATTTAGAATAGCATTCTTAACATAGGATTCTAATCGTACCAAATGATCAAAAGTACTTCGGTTTTTCCGGAAACCACATTGAATATCTGTGATAAGATTATTCGTTTCCAAATACCAGACTAATCTATTGTTCACCATCCATGGTTTTACAAACGCAACTGGTTAACGATATAGGGCGGTAATTTGATGGATCTGTATGATCCCGGCCAGGCTTTGGTATGGGGACTACAATGACATTGTGCCACGACCGAGGAAAGTTTCCTGAAATCCAAATATGGTCAAATATTTCCAAAAGTGTCAAAAGACATGTCTCAGGTAAATGTTTCAGTAATTGGTAATGAATGTTGTCATCACCAGCGGCAGTGTCATGAGCTTGCTCGAGAGCAGTATGTAGCTCATGAAATGAAAATACTTCATTATAATCTTCACCGTTATTAGAGTCAAAATTAATTCTTTGTTTTTCTTGTCGATTTTTATATTTCTGAAATTCAGGTATATAATTTGATGATGATGAATTTCTGGAAAGAGTTTCACCGATTTTATTAGCAATATCACCCTTACGAGTTATCAGTGTATCACCTTCTTTAAGATGTTTAACAGAGGATTTGGAACCTTTGCCTTTTATTCTATGGACCACATTCCACACCTTAGACATAGGTGTGCGCGAATTGATGTTGGAAACGTATTGCCTCCAAGACTGGCGCTTGTTTTGTTTATAAGTTCGTCGTGCCTTGGCACACGTAATTTTGACACTATTTAAGTTATGAACTGTAGGATGTCTACGAAAGTATTTTTCTGCTTTCTTCCTACACTTTCTTGCTTGTTTACATTCATTGTTGAACCATGGTTTACGAAGGTGAGGAATTGTAGAGGACTTAGGAATTGATTCGTCAGCGATTTCATTCAACACAGCTGAAAACAACTCTATCAGATCTGATACATTCATAAAGTTTTCCGGTATTATTTTTTCCATACACAACATTTCATATAAAGACCAATTGGCCTTATTAAAATTCCACCGTGACAAAGGTGGATCATCATCAGGTTTGATAGCTTTTAGGACAGTTGGGAAGTGGTCACTTCCACAAAGGTCGTCATGAACAGGCACCCGTGGCGAGCCACCTCCTCGTGGTGGGTGCTGGGTAACGCCAAGAGCTCGCCAACCCCAGTGTGGACCCAGGTCAGCAATGTCCATAGCACCCCACTGCTGGCCGCAAGGAGCGGTCGAATTGGGCAACCCGTTTGCCGTGGGTTGCGTCCCGTATCAGTGGAGGACGGGATCCTGGTGGTTGAGGGCAGTAGGAGCCTGAACCGTGTTCCTATCTGCTCAACACACCACTTTGGCCCTTACTTCACCTAGACGGGTGGTCACGCCATGCCCTTTGCATGGGAAATATTATTATTCCAAGTATTCCACTGATTTATGATGTGTTTCTATCATGAAATGTTCTAGCGGATGTATTCTGTTGGTAATCATTCTGCCTAGAGTCCTATGCCAAAAGGCGGTGGCTCATGGGCCAATCTGGCATTATTGACCTCCGGGTTCTATTTGTCTTCAGGTAAGTGTCTAGGGCGGAACCAGCCTTGCATTTTCTCTGTTTGGCAATTGTAGCTACCTGTGTCTCTTTTGCTGGAGTATAGCATCTCTGTAGCCCTGGTGTTTGTAGTCGGCTTCCACTTCGACATCGTCCTTGTTGACACTCCATGGCGGGTGGGGAGCAGGGATGCTGAATTATATTATCACAACATGTCTCAAACAAATTCTTCTGGTTCTGGCAAGACAATTAAACGCCGACATGTAGACTCTACTTCATCGGATGAAGATGTTTCTCCTGAAATTACAGATGCTTGGCCTCGGTTTATTGTGATATCATCTTCGGATGGACAGCCACTAAAATTAAATCCATTTGCTATCTCCAAAGGCATTCAAAGTGCCTGTGGTGACGTGAAAAACGTGACACGTCTTCGAAATGGCTCCATTCTAGTAGAATGTGTAAGGAGACAGCAGTCGATCAATCTGCTGGGTTTACATCAGTTTGTCAACACTCAGGTTGTTGTGTCAGTTCACAAGACATTGAACTCAAGCAGAGGCATTGTAAGAGATTTAGCTCATTGTCTGTCTGACATGAGCGAGGAAGAGATTGCTGCAGAACTGAAAAAGCAAGGAGTAACACATGTTAAACGTTTCACAAGGAAAACTCAAGATGGCAATATTGTTAAAACGCATACTTACCTGTTTACCTTTTCTCTCCCAGTTATACCAAAATGTATCAAAGCAGGTTACTTCAATATCATGGTTGATGTTTATGTACCACAGCCACTTCGATGTTTCAACTGCCAAAAATTTGGTCATGGGGCGAAGTTCTGTCGTAGCAAGCAGATAGTATGTTGCCGTTGCAGTGGAGCACATAACAGCTCTGAGTGCACACATGATTTGAAATGTGCCAACTGCAAAGAGGGGCATATGGCTTCCTCCAAAATTTGTCCAACTTTTGAATTTGAGTCAAAAATCTTGAAACTAAAGCATACCAAAAACATCACTTACTCAGAAGCAAAACAACTTGTCCAATCTACAACAGCTCTGTCTTCTTCAGTAAAAACGTACTCGGCAACAATTTCTTCCCCACCTCCTACCTCTAGAATTATTACCTCTTCAATATCTTGCCAGACTGACATCTCGTGGGTCAAGGATAAACAGGTTATCCTTGATGTCTCACCTCAGCGAAATCAATCAGTTTCCACAGCTTCATCTCAGACTGAACCAGAAACTGAACCTGATACAGTAAAGTTATCTGCAAAAGAGAAAAAGAGACTAAGAAAAATCAGAGCACTCCAGTTTCCTCTCTTGAGGTTCACAATTCATATGAGACACTTGAAGATATGGATGTGTCTCCTCACCCACGTGTACGCGACAACAGTAAGTCGCCACGGGTTGGCAAACGTATATCCCCAGTACTTCCACCATCACCTTGAGTCCTAGTTCTTTAATTCAGTGGAATTGCAGAGGTATGAAAAATAATTTCAATGAAATACATTTACTAATACAGGATGTTCGCCCGGTAGCGTTATGTCTCCAGAAGACGTATATAAAATCTACAGACGCTATTAATTTACGGCAGTATAATGGCTATCACTGTTTCTCTCCCCAAGGAGATAGAGCAACTGGAGGTGCTTCAATTTTGATACGGCAGGGTACTATCCATAGCCCTGTTTCTCTCCGTACCAATCTCCAGGCGGTTGCTGTTCGTCTGACCTTGAGCATTGCGTTAACACTCTGCAGTTTGTATATACCTCCCTCTTCTACCATTCAACGGGCAGATCTTCAAACCCTATATGATCAACTTCCAAAACCATGCCTCATCATGGGCGATCTTAACGGACACAACCCACTTTTGGGAAGTGCTCACACTAATACTAAAGGTGCAATCCTTGAGGAATTCATTTCCAACAATAACTTATGCATTTTTAATGACGACTCAGCCACTTACCTACATCCAGCTACGGGAACATATTCTTCCCTGGATTTATCACTCACCGATTCAACCTTATATAATGAATTCGAATGGATGGTTCATGATGACCTGTGTGGGAGTGATCACTTCCCCACCATTCTCAAAACAGTTAACCCTAGTGATGATCCACCTGTGTCAAGAAGGAACTTTGCCAGGGCTGATTGGTCATTATATACGACTCTGTGTGTTGAACACTTGACGCATGATCTTCTTAGGGACAATGAAGATCCCATACAGTCTTTTTCAGATATTTTAAATGACATTGCTGACAGGGCAATTCCACATTCCTCTGCAATTCCACACATTCGTAAACCATGGTTTAATAATGAATGTAAAAAGGCCAGAAAGTGCAGGAAGAAAGCAGAAAAATATTTTCGGAAACACCCTACAGTCCATAATTTAGATAAACTTAAAATTTTGAATGCCAAGGCTCGACGCGCATTTAAACAGAATAAGCGTCAGTCTTGGAAGAATTATGTTTCCAGAATAAATTCACGTACACCAATGTCTAAGGTGTGGAACATGGTCCAAAGAATAAAGGGCAAAGGTTCTAAATCTACTATATGCCATCTTAAGGATGGTGCTAATCTCTTAACTAACAAAACTGACATAGCTAATAAAATTGGTGAAACTCTTGCCAAACATTCTTCGTCATCAAACTATGTCCCGGAGTTTCAGAAATACCAGAAACAACAGGAGAAGAAAATGATCAATTTTACCTCAGACAATGGTGAAGATTACAATGAATTATTTTCACTACATGAGCTCTATACAGCACGTGAGCAAGCTCATGATACAGCAACAGGGCCTGATGATATTCACTATCAGCTCCTGAAACATTTACCTGAAACATGCCTGGAAACATTGCTAAATATATTTGATAAGATATGGACTACAGGAGATTTCCCAACTTCATGGCGTAATGCCATTGTAGTTCCTATACCGAAGCCTGGCCGGGATCATACTGATCCGTCGAATTACAGACCAATCTCTTTGACGAGTTGTGTCTGCAAAACCATGGAACGAATGGTAAACAATAGATTAACATGGTATCTTGAAACCAATCACCTTATAACAAATATTCAATGTGGTTTCAGGAAGAATCGTAGTACCATTGATCATTTGGTACGTTTAGAATCCTTTGTAAAAAATGCATTTATCAATAAGCAACATGCTGTATCGATCTTTTTTGATCTTGAGAAAGCATACGATACCACCTGGAAGCATGGCATTTTAAAGGATTTACATGGTTTCGGTTTAACGGGTCGTTTACCTCTTTTTATATCGCAGTTTTTACAAGGCAGACAATTTCAAGTCCGAGTAGGTTCTACCCTGTCTGATCATTACAATGAGGATCAGGGTGTTCCGCAAGGCAGCATTTTGTCTGTGACCTTATTTAGTATCAAGATCAACAGTTTATCCAAGGTTTGAAACGATTCAATAGATGGATCACTTTTCGTGGATGATTTTAATATTTCCTGTCGCGGTAAGAATATGCATACTATTGAACGGCAACTGCAATTATGTTTAAACAAAATAAATAAATGGTGTCTTGAGAATGGTTTTAAATTTTCTAAGACAAAAACAAATTGCATCCATTTCTGCCGTAAGTATAAACCACATAAGGACCCAGAATTATTTTTAAATGACACTCCTATCAAAGTCGTTAAGGAGGCCAAGTTCTTAGGTTTGATTTTCGACTCTCATTTAACTTTTCTTCCGCATATCAAATCCCTGAAAACTAAATGCCTGAAGGCACTTGATCTATTGAAAGTTGTGTCAAACTCAAAATGGGGAGGGGATCAAGCTACTCTCCTGCACCTATACCGTTCACTTGTCCGTTCGAAGCTTGATTATGGGTCTATCGTATATGGGGGAGCCTGTAAAAGCAGCTTAAGACTACTGGATTCTGTCCACCACCAAGGTCTTAGACTTTGTCTCGGATCCTTCAGAACTTCTCCTGTGGACAGTCTTTACGTCGAAGCAGATGAACCATCTCTTTCACAACGCCGTATAAAATTATCCGTACAATATATTACAAAACTTTTTTCAAACAAGTCTAACCCTGCCTTTAACTGTGTCTTTAATCCCCTCTATGGGGATTTATATACTAAGAAATCTTCCCTTGTTCCACCTCTTGGGCATAGAGTTAAACCATTCCTTTCTGATGGTGGCATTGAGCTGGAGATTATACATCCTTCGCGTTTACTTTCTTCTCCTCCTTGGCAACTAGTGCGGCCAAAAGTTGATTTAACTCTTACACAGTTTAAGAAGTCAGAAACTAATCAATTACAATATAAACAAGAATATAATCAATTAAAACATAAATATAGCAATTGCAAACCCATATTTACCGATGGGTCCAAGGACGATGGCGCAGTAGCTTGTGCCACTGTCATTGGATCCAGAACAATATCTGCTAGATTACCAGATTGGCGTTTGCTTCAGCTGTGAAAATGGAGCTGCATACTAATGGCTCTTAAATATGTTCAAAGACACCCCAAGCATAAACAGTATGTAATCCATTCGGACTCTCTTTCTTGCCTTCAGGCTATTAAAATATTTCTTGCAAACATCCACTTTTAATTGAAATTATTGAATTGCATAATGATCTTGCTACTGGCCAATACGACATCGTCTTCTGTTGGTTACCCAGCCACGTGGGCATTTCTGATAACACAATGGCCGATCTTGCTGCTAAAGCAGCACTCAACAAATCTGTGACACCACTTCTTATTCCTTAAAGCGATTACAAAGCCACCATTAGATATTACATCCGTGATCTGATGCAAAAGAAGTGGGACACCCAAGTAGGTATAAACAAATTACATGCGATAAAACCCTCTATTGGTTACACCTACTTGGGTTGTCAGACGAGATTTGAAGAGGTCATTATGCGACGATGTCGCATTGGCCACACAAGATACACGCACGAATATATACTAAAAGGTGAGGATCCTCCGTTTTGTATCCCTTGTGATGAAAGAATCACAGTCAAGCATATCTTGCTTGACTGTGTTGAGTATTCCATCACAAGGGACACTTATTTCAAATCAAGAACAATGAAGGATCTTTTTAACAATACTAGTGCTCATTTAATCATAGCATTTTTAAAAGAGTTAGATCTGTTAACTGATTTGTAAATAGATATATATTTTATAACTGGAAGTTTAAATTAGTAACTCAATATGTTAGTGGCTGTACCCTCAAAGGGGGTTAAAGTACTGTAAAATTATTGTCCTCCTAAGAGGGTACGTAAGTCCCGAAACATTTGATGTAAATTTAAGGTTTCCAGGTTTTTAATCGCAGTATTTTTGTCATTTTAATGTATGGCCAATTCATAGATGCCACTGACTGAAGGGATGGTGCAAATCCAGCTAGGGTCCATGTAGGTAGCAAAAGTAATGTAAGTCCCCATGGTCCCTAGTATGGTGATCTACCTTCAGTTGTTGGCAATCCATAGCCCATTTTTATATTGTATTGTCCTCTTATAGTTGAACTGTTTTAGATCTAATTACTAGTTTTACATTCTCTGTGATATTCTAGTTGTTTTACTGTCCTTTGTTGACAGGTTTTTATGATATAAATGTATTCCATTTCCTGTTTAATGTTCTCGTCACGATATGGCTGAAATATTGCCGATGTGACGTTAAATATTAACTCACTCACTCACTCACTCGTCATGAACAGACCAGTCAAATTCGTTGTAAATATTCGAATCAGCAAGAGACAGATCAAGTATAGAATAGGTTCCAGTTCCAGGATGTAAATAGGTGTATGATTCGTCATTAAAAACACACAAGCTATTATCAGATATAAAATCCTCAATAATCTGGCCTTTATGGTTTGTACTTGTACTTCCCCATAGAGGGTTGTGCCCGTTCAAATCGCCCATGATGATACAGGGCTTTGGTAACTGATCATAGAGATTTTGGAGATCAGTTTGTCGGAGAACAGATGAAGGTGGAATGTACAAAGAGCACAGAGTAAACGCAATGTGCAGGCTGAGGCGAATAGCTACGGCTTGGAGATTGGTATTTAAATGAATATCGCTGTGAATGATGTTACGTCTAACTAATATAGTTGAACCTCCAGTCGCTTTATCCCCTGGAGGAGAAAAAGAGTGATAACAAGTGTATTGCCGTAAATCGAATGTATCAGTATACTTGAGATAAGTCTCTTGGAGACATAGTGCTGACGGTTTAAAGTCTTGAACTAACAGCTGTAGTTCATTAAAGTTATTCTTGAGGCCTCTGCAGTTCCATTGTACTAGATTAGGTGAATGACTCATAGTGTTTTAATTATCTAAGGAGCGGTAACAGGAGAGACTGCTCTACCTTTCTTTTTTGGAGAGTGACCACTTGTATGGCCACCAGTGCTCACACGGGGTGATACTTCTGTATCCATGTCTTCGAGCAGTCTATATTTATTATGGATCTGCACTGTATTTTTCAATGCTTTTGGCAATCTGTCAGGCTGAATTTGTTTCTTCTTTGTATCCACTTTGGTAGCTTTTGACAAATTGATTTGATGTGACTCTGTTTGTGTAGACGTTCCTCTTTGTTTTACTGGTAACTGATCTGGATCTGTGGCCGATTTGGAACTTTCTGTATTTAGTGCAGTTTCTGAGAGGGATTTTGGATGTTCAGATTTTACCCAAGTAAGGTCTGTCTGACAAAGAATAGATGTAGTTATCTTTTTGACCGTTGATGCATATGATGAACGTGCTGAATCAGGTGTAAGAAGTCAGGCTTGTTTCCTGGCATCGGAGTAACTGAGACGTTTCTCACTTTTTAGTTTCTGTACCGTGGCCTCATATTTCCACACAGGACAGTTTATAGAAGATGCCATGTGGTCACCTTTGCAATGTAAACAATTGATGGTGTTTGTACATATTTTACCATCATGATCAGGTTCTCCACATCGGAAGCAAGCTAACCTACAGGAATTTTGCCCGTGGCCAAACTTCTGACAGTTAAAACAACGAGTCGGGCGTGGGATAAAGAGATCAACTGTCATGGAAAAACATCCAACCTTAATAGAATGAGGTAAAACCGGGGTGTCAAATGTCAACAGATATGTGTTTGATGGGAACACACGGTCATCTTTACGATATGTAAATCGTTTGGCCTCAATGACACCTTGACTTCGAAGCTGAGATACAATGTCTTCAACAGATTCATCTGCGAGACTTCGGTCTCTGTCACGGATTAGTCCTTTGGAAAAGTTAAGGGTCTTGTGTGCTGAACATGTAACTGGAATATCAGCTAATTTGGTTGACGTCATAAGGTTAATGGCTTGGGACTTCCTGAAACATTCAACCAAAAGACCTCCAGACCGTAACTTGGTAACATTTTTCAACTCACCAGCTTTGCCCTGCAGTCCCTTTTCTAACAAAAATGGTGAGTAAGAAGAAAGGGCTCGTTCACCCTTTGCTTCCAGAACAAGAAAGCGTGGCCACGTATCCCGTTCAGAATATAACAATTTAGTAACAATATCATCTTCATCAGAGTCAAGCTCAGAATCAGATTCTGAAAGTTGCCGTTTTGGTTTTTTTGGATTTTGCTTACCCATAGTGAATTGTAGATTGGTTCATCAAATCTGTTCCCTGCCCACCACGGAGCGCCAACAAGGGCAATGTCATATTTAAGCGGTGTTCCAGCAAACTGACACCTAAGGGTTACAGAAATGATATACTCCAGTTAATCCGGAGGATAAACCAGATTGGCCCATGAGCCACCGCCTTCTGGGCATAAGACTCTAGGCAAATTACAAAATTGAAGTCACTCATTCGAAATTAAAATACATAATGATTAGGTCAAGACATCTGATAAACTTTAACAAGTTTCGGAAATTTATGAAGGAGAATATAGATACTCAGGGCTTGGCATGACCAGCCGATTGGTTGAACCGGGCCCATTCAACCACCCGTCTACGCGAAGTCAGGGCCAAAGTGGTGTATTGAGCAACAGGAACACGGTTACAGGCCCCTATTGCTCTCATCCACCAGGATCCCTTTCTCCGCCGACACAGGGCCGCAACCCACGGCAAACGGGTTGGTGGACCAAATATCCCCCCGGGTCCACTACGGGGGTGTCGGCGAGCTCTTGGCGTTACCCAGCACCCACCACGAGGAGGTGGCTCGCCACGGGTGCCCTTTGCAGTGAGACGCAGTACCAAATAGTGATAATGATTAGTGTCATAAAAAATATACATTAGCATCTCAGCAAATATTTCACGTTAAGAAAGTTGAAACCAGGAGTCATACGTTACCGCGTGACTCAGACGGTACTTGTGGGTACTGTTGCCCTTTTAAGTATGATTGGTGCTCTTCCCGTGTCTGTGACGGGGTTTACCCATATAGTGAGGGTGCTATGCCCAATAAAAAAAATAATACTCCTACAACGGGGGCTATTCCTGTGTCGTTGACAGAGCTTGCCCATATATTGTGGGTGCTATGCCCAATAAAAAAAATAATACTCCTACAACGGGGGCTATTCCTGTGTCGTTGACAGAGCTTGCCCATATATTGTGGGTGCTATGTCCAATAAAGAAGTATGAATACCAACCCTACTCTGACTTCAAAATTCTAAAATGCTGAATATTGCTTTGCTATTAATGCCTTAATATTGACACATGATAAAAATGTGGTTATGGGTATGTGGACAAAAGAATATTCCTAGTCTGACTTTATTCTGTATCTATATAAGTAATCAATGTTCACATGCACGAAATACAATATGGTATAGACATAAGAAGGTAGTAATGTACTGGTCTATGATCACACATACCTGGTTGCACTTATCAACAATAACACATTGTATATCCTGCACTTAAGTACATTAAGTACTTCATTTAAGTACACACAGATAAGTAAGTCCTAATGATCTGTCTTGTACATAATGTCCATGTTGAAGATGTTCATAAGGTGGCTTCTGGATGAATACACGATCACGTTGATGGCTGTGATAAGATCTCTATGGGAGAGACGCACCTACTTGCTTGGTCTGTCATATCTTGCTGTTCCATCCTTGACTTGTAGGTTGACCATGAGGTGGTTGCTGCTCCATTAAAGATGGCAGTGTTGAGGGACCATGTTTGCTTTCAATCTCTTTGTCTTGACGTAGAACTTGGGGAATCATCCTTGATACATGGCGTTAATGGTAGGCACATAGAGAGGTTTCAAGATCGGGAGTAAACTAAAAAGTTACTCCATCCGGATTCTAACACCAGTTGTCAACGCGTAGTACGTGATCGACGTGATTACATACATGCAATATTTTGACGAAATGATGAATGAATACCGTGATGAAGACGAAGGCATAGTTTAGCTGTTCAAACTTCTTTAGTTGGTTTCACAAGACATGACACACAAGCATACATGATAGAGATCTTGATCTTGATAGAGATCAAGATTGCTGATTGAATAATAATAACTAAATATAATATAGCCTGGCTACATAGTTTTTGGTCTGTAGAAATATTAGGACATGGCTGTCCTGAAGTAGACACTATAACACTACCATAAAATAGTCTGCAAAGGACCAAAAGTAATAACTGTAACACATATTACTTATGTTCTAATTTTGATTTAGTCACAGTCACAGTCTGCTCTGTTTTCAGGAGGATTGAAATTATTTAATATGGGAAGAGTTTTGACGTCTCCTGTTTATAAGGTTAATGCGTATCATTGTTTCATATCATCAACTTGAAAAAGATGCACACTTTACGAAGTTATTAAAGCTTCTTGTGTGTTTTTGTTCCTGTGCCTGCTTCAATCACATGCTACAAATGATGATATCATCCTGATTTTACTATTGTTACTACAGCTTGCTGGTGACACTGAATCTAATCCTATCGTTCAGACACACAATTTGTCAATATTTCACTTGAATGCTAGAAGCAATCGGAATAAGCAAGTTTATTTGTCAACATATGTTTGTTTCACTGGGACCCATTTTCACACAACTATAGATAATAAAACATTAGCCTAGGAAAACTTTCATGGCCTGATACGTAGAGGTAGAAATGCTTTTAGGGGTGGGGTTATGATGTATATTTCTGGGCATTTAACTTTTGACAGACTTCCAAATCTTAAAAATATGTACGATGAATCTGTATGTGTTAGAATATATCTTCCTCAAAAACCATTAATCATGTGCACAGTCTAGAAGCATGAAAGTAATACTGCCAACTTTTGGAGCAGATTTGACAATAGTACTGAAAATGCTTTAGACATTTCAAGTAAAGTTACTTTTGTCGGTGACTTGAATCAAAATGTACTTTCCACAGCCAAACTGAACCTAACAGATATCTTATTCAGAAACACCTTACGTAATATCATAACTGAACCCACACGTTTCACCAAGACAACCAGCAGTCTACTTGATCAAAAAGTTGTTAGTGGTGACGTTGATGTTGCTGAATGTGGTGTTGTTGATTTTGATAGAAGTATAAGAGATCACAAAGGCACGCTTGTTTACGTTCATGTACATGTATCAACCAAAGTTGCCTATCCTAGAAAGGTTTGATGTTACATTAAAGGTGATTATGAAAAATTGAACGCACTACTGATTGGGTGTCACTGTTTACTAACTGTTCTAATGCTGAAGATGCTTGCTGTACTTTTTATGAACGATTCAATGATTACAACAAACAATGTATTCCTTCTAGAGTCGTGATGAAAAAGCCTAAAGAGAAACCATGGTATGACTCAAATATTCGACGGGAAAGTAGGAAGCGGAATCGACTGAAGAAAAAAGCCAAGAGAACACAGAATAAAACTGATGTTATGAAATACAGAAAACAGCGTAATAAAGTCAATAACATAATAAGAAAAGTTATGCAAAAGAGCACTTTTATTCAAACCTTGATCAATTTTTATTCGCACTTTATGGTGAAAATAAATCATCATACTGTAAAATGTTAAGCAATTTGATCAAGACGTCAGGTTCTGCTTCCTTCATTCCCGCCCTGAAAAGAAATGCTGACGAAGATGGTCCATCAGCTCTTTCAGATTTTGATAAAGCTAATATGTTAAATCAATATTTTGAGTCTATATCAAATTTAAATGGCGCAGATACCACTTGTTCGCCACAGTTTGACATGCGTACTGATGCGAAATTAGAAAAGATTAAAATCGAGGTTAATGAGGTGTTATAGAGTAACAATGTGGAATATGTTTTGTACATTCTATATTGTTTGAAATAAAGACCATTCATACATTTCATTTACTGTATACTAAATGTTACTTTAGAAAATCCATCTGGCAAAGGTAAACACACCTCAGATAAGCTCCTTTCAATAACCATAAATTAAACCCTACTGCTTCCCTCTCGGCTTGTCAAAACAACTACCACTGCATACCCATCAGTATAGCCTCTGGCCATGACTTCCTGGTCAGTATCCCATTATCTTCTGGCTAAGCTCGTGAGCACAGCTCTCTCCATTGTTTAAAGTTTCTGAATTACCTTTAGCAGTCTCTGTGACATTACACAAGCCTAAGGCGTAAATATGCCACACTACTGCATTGTTCATTTAGCTTCAACCAAAACAGGTATTGTGAAACATTGCCGCGGCTCTTACCTCAACAGGTTTGACTGCATGTTCCTTGCACATAAATACAGGGTATCGTCCCCTCATCTTCACTCTTGAACTGCAGTCAGACTTGTTGGTCATATTTTGATATTGTTCAGGTAAGACCTTGCATTCTGTATTTTTTGTATGTATTATTTGACTTACTTCCATTGATTATTAATATATATTGACATTATCAATTCTTGCCTTTTTCAATAAAGACTCTTGAACTGCAGTCAGACTTGTTGGTCATATTTTGATATTGTTCAGTTTTAGATAACTTGTGAGATACAGGCAAACAGCACGATCTCGGTGGAAAAAGAAGATCCCTACCTCTCGAATGCCAGGAAAAGCGGGAACCCCGTCTCTCTACCGGGAATACGAACTCAGAGACAACAGGACGCCATCACATGCTGCACAGACGGCAACAACTGACAGCATTCAAGAGGACCACGACCAATCAGAACAAGAGACAGAACCTGTTACAGAAATGGCAGATCTACTTCCGCACAATCTCCTTCCCAAGTTGAGTGGAGATGCCAGCCAACCATTTGAGCAGTGGAAGAACATCTTTGATGCTGTGTTTGAAGGTACCAAGTACACGGAGCACCAGAGAAAGCTATATCTAATCAACTCTTTAACAGGGACGGCATAGTCTTACTTTAAACTATTAGACTACCCAATACTGCAAACTCCCCTTTAGAAAATGCCCGATGCTCTGAATGAGAGATTCTGTGGGATCAGGACATTTGATGCGTCCTCTCTGTCTCTTCATCAGACAAGTATGGAATCTGTGGATGAGTTCGTTGACAGATTCCTACTTGGTGTGAAAGGTCAGCCAATTCATGACACAATACTTGTGTCATGCATCATAAATGGACTCACTCCCCACATCAAACCATGGGTACAACATCACAATCCTCAATCACTACAAGAATTAAGGAGGGTAGCAAAAACTGTTGAGCACCAAGTAGACAGCACCATTAGCAAAGACGATGATGTACATCTGGTCATCACTAATGCCCTACAGGCACAACAGGAGAAACACGAGAAATCTGTTTCTCAACTGGAGCAACATGTAGCAGCGATGATGACCTCAAAGCCAGGACCAAACCAATTTTGGACACAACAGGACATCAAAAGGACAAACCACAAAGACGGAACAACAACACTCAGACACAACAGACAAGACAATGCTCCAGGGACACATGCTGGAACTGTGGTAAGTCTACTCGTTGTAAACCTATCTCTACCTGTCAAATGTACAATATAACCTGTTACAGATGCGGTGGAAAGGCTCATTACTTTCATTTGTGTAGAAATCCCAAATATAATGCATAGGATAAGGCGCCTGATTCTCATGTACATGAGGTCAGGCACAATGTCAAAACAATGTGTTTAGTGGCTCCTTTAGTCAAAAATACGATTTTAATTTCTATCAAAGGTGCTAAAACAAATGCTTTGTTGGACACTGGTGCTTCCATCTCATGTATTAGCTTGAATTATCTCAAGAAGATAGGTCAACCAAAACATTTTGGCTCCAGCAAGATTCAAAATATTGTAGGTGTTGGAAGTGAAACTCATCATGGTTTAGGAACTGTTAATCTCTCTGTGCGCATAGGTCACTTATGTTTCTCACAAACCTTTCATGTCTTTTCATCTTTGCACCACTCCCTTATACTTGGCATAGATTTTCTCAGTAAGTATGATGTTAATATTGACTTTCCCACTCGCTCTGTCACTTTCAACAAAGGCTTACTACACCTGGCTTTACTAGAAACCAATGCAGGTCTTGTTAGATCTTCACACAGTTGCAAAATTCCCCCTAACCAGGAATGTGACATTCCGGTAACTCTTTCACGAGCTAACCCCACAGGTGTCTATTTGTTAGAGCCCATTGTACATCCCTCAAGCAAAGTGCTAGGTGCTAGGTGTCTTGTAACATTACAGAACCGCAGGACACACATCCGCATCTTGAACCATACAAACGAACCTGTATATATCCCCAAGAACAAAGTGCTTGCACATGTCTCACACATACAGAAAGATACAGTCTTCACCTTGACCGAACAGCATGAAAATGATAGTGCTCAGGTACCTGATGAGGACATAACATTTGACCTTTCTGACTCTGACCTCACGGACGGAGAAGAACCAGCTTCAGACATTCCTGAAACATCATCACAATGTCTTTGCCACTAACTAGAAGGAACTGGGACAGACATCTCTATACTATCATCACATTGACACTGGCAGTGCTGATCCTGTGAGGATGCCACTCTATCGCCAGTCAATCCCAGTCAGACAGGAGTGCGCGAAACAGATTCAGGAGATGTTAGAAGCAGGTATAATCCAGCCTAGTGACTCACAGTGGAGTCTCCTGTGGTTATGGTAAGAAAAAAAGGATAATTCTTACAGATTTGCAGTCGACTACAGGAAGGTTAATGCCATAACCAAGCCCATTTTTTATCCTCTTCCTCAACTAGAAGATGTAATTGATTCCATAGGCCAATCCCATGCCAAAATATTCTCTGTTCTCGATTGTGCTAGTGGATTTTGGCAGATTCCTCTAGATCCAAATTCTAAGCACAAATCTGCATTTATTACTCAAGAAGGTCTCCTTGAGTTTAACAGACTACCGTTTGGGTTGAAAAAATGCACCAATGGCTTTTCAATCAACCTTGGCCAAAGCACTCCAGGAAATGAATTGGAAGTATGTGTTGATATATATCGACGACATCATTATCCATTCCAAATCTTTTCCTGAACATTTAAAACATCTCAAAACAGTATTTTCTAAATTACGGGAAGCTGGTTTGACTCTCAAACCACCTAAATGCAGATTTGCAGCCAAAAAGGTTATGTATTTAAGTCATATATGCACCAGGGAAGGCATCCAAGTTGACCCTGACAAAATTGAGGCTGTCAAATTGTTCCCTGTTCCCCAAAATCAACAGATTCGACAGTTTCTTGGGCTTGCAAACTATTACCACAAATAACTACTCTAAAATTACACTTCCTTTGACAAGACTTCTTCAAAAGGAAGTGAAATTTGACTGGACACCTGCTTGTCAAGACTCATTTGACAACATAAAACAGAAGCTGATCACTGCACCAATTCTGGTGTATCCTGACTTCGACAAGCCATTCATCTTGACAACAGATGCAAGTGGAGGCGCCTTAGGATACATCTTAGGACAACTGGATGACAAGGGACAAGAACATGTCATCGCCTATGGAGGGAGATCTCTGCATTACTTTGAGAAGAAATGGTCTGTCACCGAACAAGAGGGACTAGCTGTAATTGAAGGTGTAAAGACCTTCCGCCCATACTTGGCTCACAGGCAATCATCAAGCACAGCGGAACAGGACGTCTTGCTCGTTGGGCACTATTTCTTCAAGACTATGATTATGAGATTTTCCACAGGGCAGGGAAACTGCATATCAACGCCGATGCTCTGTCCAGGAGAACATATCCAAAACAAAATCACCAACCAGACACTGATGATCTTCCCTCTGTCATTCCGGCCACAACTTCACCTGAAGAGTACCTGTAGACAACTTTCCAGTACAACGCCATACCAGAAGTTCTGCCAGTTCAAGTTCAGGATCCTAACCATAGACCAGGGGCCGTATTAATAAAGATTCTGAGAATGTTCTTAAAAACAATTTAAGAATCCTAAAAGTCACACTTAGATAAAAGTTACTCCTAGGAGTGTATCTAAAATCGTTCTTAGAGTAACTTTTAGCTAAGTCTGTCAGACAACTCTTAGAAAATTCTTAAGTGTTGTAACCAAGGACTTAACAACTAATTATAGTAACAATAGAACTCTTCTGTCTCTGAGATTGTATGTTTTATCATGTGATAGTCATGTGATAGCTTTACAATTTTTACTCAATGTTCATTCACATTGTACGTCAAAGCCTTTTTTGTATATCACAAATGTACAAATGGATAAGGAAATCCAAAACAATTGAAGATATAAAGTACATGGGACATACTTTGTCAATGGTATTACTTTCACTTTCGATTTTTCAATCGTATTTTCACATGTTTCCAACAAACAGATAATCATATAATACTGCGACAGAATGCGGAATCCCGCATACCTGGGGAAACCCATGTTTATTAATAGCGCAATGGCGTAATCGTACAGCGAGAAACGGCCCAGTTGGAGTGGAGTAAAATGTAGGAATTCCGCTTCCGTTTATTAAGCGTGTTTGTTTACCCTGGATACAAGATGCTGATTGCAGTGTATCTACGAGAGAGGAACTCAATATAATTGAGGTGAGTGTACTGCATGGGCTATACATATTGGAAATGATTTACGAACTATATACTTGTTGTTCTGGTAAGTGGTTACACGCGCTGATTGAAACAGACGATCGTTTGGCAAGATACTAGATTAGCAAAATGTCAACGAATACTGTCAGTGAACCAGAAGCTATGCCCTGCAAGAAAGGGACTGCAGAAAAAAGAAAACCAAACTGGTCAGCAGACGAAAATCTTTTTCTCGTCCAGCTGATAGATGAAAATAAGAGTGTTTTGAGAGGGAAATTCTCTCAAAAAGTCTCGGTCAGCACAAAGAAATCTACATGGCAAGCAATTTCCACCCAGCTCTCCGTGGCCTTTCCACACGTTGTCAGAACCTCTGATGAATGCGAAAAGAAATGGTACAATATATTATCAAAGTCTCGTCAACAAATTGCTGGATACAGGAGACAAATCACTGGAACAGGTAAACGTAAAATTCCAGTATTGAAAATTTAGCCCAACAAAAGATGTTATCAGTGTGACAATTTTAATGTTTTTATAGGTGAAAATTATGTTCAAAAATTATGTTTTTTTATAGTCAGATCTTGTAATGTTTTTCCCATTAATGATTATACAGGAAATTGTCTTCAGTTACATATCTAGAATGCATAAGATATTCTAAATCCAACACTCACAAAAAGTTCACTGACTTACATTGCATCATGTAATTTTGTTCCTCTTATGTACATTCAAATATCAGTGGATAAAGAAACTTTTGAAAAGAAAACTGTTTTAAAAATATTTCACATGCAACAATTTCTTGTACACTTAAATTAACATGTTCAAGTAGCAGAACATAACAATATAACACAACATCTAATTATGAAGAACAAAAGGGAGGAAACATTAAGAATATTATTGGAATGATGACATTTCTCTAACAATAGTAAAAAAATTGAGATGCAAAGATATGGAATATAAATATTTTGTCGATGATGAAATTATGTCATATATGAATTTTTAATGTTATATTTATTATTTGTAATTTTCATGTTATATATTCACAGGGGGAGGTCAAAGTACAGCTAATTTGTCAGCTGTAGACCAGACAGTCCAGGATATACTAGGAGAAACTAATGTTTAAATTTCTGGACTCAATGAAGGTATAGACACCTCCTTTCTTCAAGTCATTGACATGACAAGGTAAAATTCCTATTGAAATTGCAAATACATAAAAATGGAACCAAATATTAATACAGTGATGAATAACTGTTTGTACTAAATGTGTGAAATTGTTGCCTGGTTGATGTTTATAAAAAATATGTACATGTAAATACATCTTGTTAGAATATAGATGTATCCTGGATGAACGCATAACACACAGGAAGAAAACTTGCTGGTGTGTTTAGGACAGTTATTGATGTGATATACGAAGTGGTATTTGACACCTTGAAACTTTCCATATCGTAATTAGTTGATATAATGAAAACACACACCAAAACATATGTACAAAGTAAACAGCATTGCACCTTACTGTACAATAACATGTGCACTCATTACTTCCACTCTTTATCTATACAGTTCACTGGACAAGGATAGCCCGCTTGCAACAGTGCCTCAAGTACAGACAGTGCAGCTCACATACAATATCCAGACAAAGGACTGCACAACTCCATCCACTGCCTTGCCATGATGATGACAAGAACCATCAGGCCAGGAAACGTCAGCTGGAGCTAGATGTCCTTGAAGCGCAGCTCCAATATTACACACTGAAGATAAAAAAAATTAAGAATGAACTTTGAGCATGTCACATATAAATTTCCATCATACGATATATTCATGCTAGTGGGATGGGATGGGGTCGGGTGTTAGAATTTGTTATGTGTTTCTTGGCAGATGTGTTGGTATTCATAACTATGTGTAAACACATAACAGCATTTCATATTGTATATGAAATATGGCATTAGAAGGTTTGACTGCATCAGATAACATGCAAGGTGGTAGTCATTTTTTCATTACCCACTTGTCCTTAAAAGGTGTTTAAATGTTCATAGGTAGGCGTAGATACATTAAATCATTCAGCTTTCCAACTTTCCAAAACTCATTTAGCTAATTCTCTCTACACTTTGCTTTAACAGGTGCAATGACATATTAAACGTATAACACTCTCAGGCATCGTTGAATAAAGGTGAGACCAAACTTTAATGACAGTTTGGACAGTGTGCCGGATTAGGCAGGTGCAAGTATTGTTTGGTCACTGTATTAGGCCTTAGGGCAGAAATAGGGCATAAGGTAACATAGTGTTATGATAACGGTCTTGGGTCCAAGTGAGGGTTCCAGTGAAATCCCTGAAATCTAACTGGTGTGATGGTCTGCTTGGAGGAATTATCTCAGTTAAGAGTCCGAAGCCACAAGAAGCTGGGCTGAGAGCTAGAGCTGACCTGTTTAGGGAGTCTAAACCCTACTGATGGACAAAAGTAGTTTGAGACTTTTACATTAAATTTGAAACAATACAAAGATTATGAATTGTTGCTTTATATAAAAACGGGAGTAACCTACAATAGCTAATGAGATGCACAATAAACAAAATGGGGTGTGTCCTCAGAGAACAACTTTAAAGACCACGAGAGCACTTAATCGTTTAATCTTATTCTAAGTGGCATTATTCTTGTTGGCACATATATTGGATGGTTGATTGCTTACTCTGGGCTGAATCTTAACAACCCTTAATTGGTGTTAGAATAATGTTGTTTAATTGTATATGGCATGTTTACCTCATCAAAGCAGTTTATTAAACTGTCTAGACATAACCCTTGTCTTAGTGAATGGTTTTTCTTACAGTGGAGTTCTGATTAGCTCAGGCTAGGATTTTAACTAGAACATCCGTGAGATTGTGTGGTCATAATTTTTTCAACAGAATGTCGGTGAGATGAGATTTACTTCTCATAGGTGGTGTCTTTCTCTAAGATTTCACTGGTACATGATGAAACTAATATTCTGTACTTATATTTTCCAAACATCTGAATGCTAATGCTGGTTATATGTAATGATGAATTTTGGTATGAATTATTATTTCATGATAACAAGGAAGACATGAATGTTTTCCCCATGTTTACCAAAGAAATTGCTCCCTTATATACATTCAATGATTTTCTGTCATAAGGCTCTTCTGCCGCCAAACAAAATGTTGTTTTTTGTGCAAGAGGGATGGATTTATGACCTCTGTACTATAAGTTTCATTCTGTTAGCAAATTGTTAGAGGGTTAGGTCATGCCTCACCAAATCTCTCCGATATCTATTTGAAGTGAGTGAGTGAGTGAGTTAATACTTAACGTCACATCGGCAATATCTCAGCCATATCGTGACGAGAACATTCAACAATGAAAAAGAGCATATATAAATAATAAAAACCCGTCAACGAAGGACAGTAAAACAACTAGAATATCACCATTTCAATTAAAACTAGCATGGAAAGTTAAAACTAATAGCACTATTTAGACAATACAATATAAAAACAGACTATAGATCGCCAACAACAGAAGGTAGATCACCACACTAGGAACCATGGGGACTTACAGTACCTTTGCTACCTGCATGGTCCCTAGTTGGATTTACACCATCCCTTCAGCTGCTGGCGATTGTATGAAAAGTTAGCCGAAATTAAAAGAACATGAATACTACGATTAAAATCCTGGTAGACTTAAATTTACTGTGAATGTTTGTGGACTTACGTACCCTCTCAGGAGGACAATAATTTTACAATACTTCAACCCCCTTTGAGGGTACAGTCACCAACGATTCAAGTTACTAATTCAAACTACCAATCATTAAAATGCATCTATTTACACAACATAATTTTCAAAATTCTACCCAAAAATCAATTTCTTTTAAAAAGCCAATGATTAAATGACAACAAACAGTGCTAAAAAGGTCCTTGATAGTTTTGACATTGAAAAATATATCCCTTGTGATGGAGAATTCAACACAGTCAAGCAGAATATGCTTGACCGTGACTCTCTCATCACAAGGGATACAAAACGGAGGATCCTCACCTTTTAAAAGGTATGCATGAGTGTATCTTGTATGGCCAATACGACATCGTCGCAAAATGACTTCTTCAAATCTGGACTGACAACCCAAGTATGTATAACCAATGTAGGGTTTTATTTCATGTAGTTTATTTATACCTACTTGGGTGTCCCACTTCTTCTGCATCAGATCACGAGTGTAAGCCCTAATGCTAGCTTTCTAGTCAGAATAAGGAATACGAACTGGTGTCACAAATTTGTTAAGTGCTGCCTTAGCAGCAAGATCGGCCATTGCGTTACCGGAAATGCCAACGTGGCTGGGTAACCAACAGAAGACGATGTCGTATTGGCCAGTAGCAAGATCATTATATAATTCAATAATTTCTATTAAAAGTGGATGTTTACAAGAAAGATTTTTAATAGCCTGAAGGCAAGAAAGAGAGTCGGAATAGATTATATATTGTTTATGTTTATGGCGTCTTTGAATATATTTAAGAGCTGTTAATATGGCGTTAGCCTCAGCGGTAAAAATAGAACTGTTGTCTGGTAATCTAGAAGATATTGTTCTGGATTCAATGACAGTGGCACAAGCTACTGCGCCACCGTCCTTGGACCCATCTGTAAATGAGGATTTATAACTGCTATATTTATGTTTCAATTCATTATAATCTTGTTTATACTGTAATTCATTAGTTTCTGATTTTTTAAATGTGGTCAGTGTTAGGTCCACTTGGGGCCTAACCAACTGCCAAGGAGGAGAAGAGAGAAGACGGGAAGGAGCTATATTTTCCAGCTCAATGCCGGCAGCAGCAAGAAATGGTTTAATTCTTAAACCAAGAGGCGGTACAAGCGAAGATTTCATATTGTATAAGTCCTCACACTGAGGACTGAAAACACAGTTATATGCAGGGTTTGACTCACTGGAATATAATTTTGTTACATACTGTAAAGCTAATTTGATACGTCGCTGTTCAAGAGATGGCTCATCGGCCTCGACGTACAGGCTGTCAACAGGTGAAGTTCGAAAGGAGCCAAGACAAAGTCTTAGACCTTGATGGTGAACAGAATCTAAACGTTTCAGGTTGCTTTTACAGGCTCCACCATATACAATGGAGCCATAATCAAGTTTTGACCGGATCAGTGATCGATAAAGTTGCAGGAGGGTAGCTTGGTCCCCTCCCCATTTAGAATTTGAAACGACTTTCAACAAGTCAAGTGCCTTCAGGCATTTAGTTTTGAGGGATTTGATATGTGGTAGAAACGTTAAATGTGAGTCAAAAATTAATCCCAAGAACTTGGCCTCCTTTACAACTTTGATGGGAGTGCCATCTAGAGATAGTTCTGGGTCCTTATGTGGCTTATATGTTCTGCAAAAATGTATACAATTAGTTTTGGACTTCGAAAATTTGAAGCCGTTTTCAAGACACCATTTATTTATTTTGTTTAAACACAACTGCAGTTGCCGTTCAATAGTATGCATATTTTTACCTCGGCAAGAAATATTAAAATCATCCACGAAAAGCGATCCATCAATTGAATCGTTTAAAACTTTTGATAAACTGTTGATCTTGATGCTAAAAAGAGTGACAGATAAAATACTGCCTTGTGGAACACCCTGATCCTGATTGTAATGATCAGACAGGGTAGAGCCCACACGGACCTGGAATTGTCTGTCATTTAAAAAGTTGGCAGTAAAATTGAGGCAAACGACCTCGCAAACCAAAGTCATGTAAATCCCTCAAAATACCATTTTTCCAGGTTGTGTCATATGCTTTTTCAAGATCAAAAAAGATAGACACAGCATGTTGTTTATTAATTAGTGCGTTTTTAACAAATGATTCCAGTCGCACTAAGTGATCGAGAGTACTTCTGTTTTTACGGAAACCACACTGTATATCTGTGATAAGATTATTTGTTTCCAAGTACCAAACAAGTCGATTATTTATCATGGGTTCCATGGTCTTACAAACACAGCTAGTTAGTGAAAAAGGTCGATAATTGGACGGATCCGTATGATCACGTCCAGGTTTAGGTATTGGTACTACTATGGCGTCACGCCATGACGGAGGAAAGTTACCCGATGTCCAAATATCATCAAAAATATTGAGAAGCGTTTCTAGGCAGGATTCTGGTAAGTGCTTCAGGAGTTGATAATGTATGTTATCAGCTCCTGTAGCAGTGTCATGAGCTTGATCAAGAGCAGTATGGAGTTCATGAATAGAAAACGTTTCATTATAATCTTCCCCATTATCAGAATTGAAATTAATAGTTTTCTTTTCTTCTTGTTTTTGATATTGCTGAAATTTAGGTACATAATTTGAAGGGGAAGAGTGTTTAGCAAAGGTTTCACCCAGTTTATTAGCAATATCTGATTTATCAGTAAGGAATTGATCTCCATGTTTAAGATGATGGACAGTAGATTTAGTACGTTTACCTTTGATTTTCTGGACCATGTTCCATACCTTGGACATGGGTGTCCGAGAATTTATTTTGGACACATAATTTTGCCAAGATTGGCGTTTGTTCTGTTTAAAAGTACGCCTCGCTTTAGCATTTAAAATCTTAAATTTATTTAAATTATGCACCATAGGATGGTGACGGAAATAATGTTCTGCTTTTTTCCTTGCCTTCCTAGCTTGTTTGCACTCATCGTTGAACCATGATTTTCTTATGTGTGGAACTGCAGAGGACTTTGGCATACACTCATCAGCTATGGAATTCAGTTCATCAGAAAAAGATTTGATAGCATCAGGAACGTCAATAAAACGTTCGGGTTTAAGTTTTTCAGCACACAGTGTTTCATATAAAGCCCAGTTAGCCTTTTAAAAATTTCGTCTTGATGATGGAGGAACATCAGATGGAGTTACAGCTTTTAATATAGTAGGAAAATGGTCACTTCCACAGACGTCATCGTGGACTGACCATTCGAATTCATTTAATAGTTCGGAATTTGTCAATGACAAGTCTAGAGCAGAATACGTCCCTGTACCAGGGTGTAAATATGTGTTGGAACCATCATTATAAATACATAAGTCATTGTCAGAACAAAAGTCCTCCAACAATTTACCTCTAGGGTTTGTATTTACACTACCCCAGAGTGGGTTGTGCCCATTTAAATCTCCCATTATAATACAGGGCTTCGAGAGTTGGTCATATAGAGCTTGAAGATCAGTTTTAGTGAACGTCGAAGACGGCGAAATATAAAGAGAGCATAGCGTAAACGCTACGTGTAAGGTAATTCTCACTGCAACAGTCTGCATATTAGTATTAAGTGAAACAGGGCTTTGAATAACGTTTTGTCTGACTAAAACGGATGACCCGCCAGTGGCTCTATCACCCGGAGGTGAAAAAGAATGATATGCATTAAAATGACGAAGGTCAAATGTATCTGTTTGTTTTAAATATGTCTCTTGGAGACATAACGCTGAAGGTGTGAAATCTTGGACTAATAGCTGTAATTCATGTAACTTAGTCATCAATCCTCTGCAGTTCCACTGTACAATATTATTGGAATAAACTATCTTTTGGGGGGATTTATTGGGGATCTACCCCGCACTCTTTTGGAGGGCGACAAGCTATGTGCCCTAGAATGGACGTTTTCATAAACGTCCATGTCTTCAAGAGACCCGTATTTATTAAACAGTTGAATTTTGTTCTGTGACCCTTTAGGAGCTCTGCCACTTTGTTGTTTTGAAGCATCAGGCTTTGGCTTCGGTTTACTTTTCACAGTGTGTTGACTATCAGCTGTCGATTGAGATGATGATCTGTGATCAGAAGAAGCCTTTGATGTAGTAGGAAGTGATTCCTCAGTCTGTGATGATATAGCAGTGCACAAAGGCTGTGGAGAATCACAATTGACCCAAGTGAAGGTAGTTTGGCACCCTGTGGATGATGTTGTTTTAGAGCTACACCCCGATGATGTTTTTGTTACTGTAGTATAACTTTCCGAAAGTTCAGATCTCTTTACCAGTTTTTTGGCCTCAGAAAAAGAGATATTTTGTGTAAATTTTATTTTATTGATCTCCATTTGCTCTTTCCAAATAGGACACTGTTTAGAAAATGACGAATGGTCGCCTGAGCAATTGGTACATTTTTTATAATCACTGTCACAATCTTCTGTTGTGTGTGTCTTCTCACCACAGTGAGCACACACAACAGACAATGTGCAAGTATTTACGCCGTGTCCATATTTCTGGCATTTAAAACACCTTAGCGGGTTGGGGATGTAGGTATCAACTGGAATGTTACAGTAGCCTGCCTTCACTGATTTGGGAGCATTAGGACATGAAAAAGTAAACAGATAGGTGTTCGTTTTAATGGTTTCACTGTTTCTCCGAGTTGAAAAGCGCTTGACGTAGAGTACACCTTGATCCTTCATTTCAGATCCTATATCAAGTTCCGACATTTCATCAAACAATCGGTCTCGATCTCTAACGATACCTTTGCTTGAATTCAAGGTTTTGTGTGCAGAAACCGTGACCGGAATACCCACGAAAGATTTCATGTTTAGCAAATTAGTTGCTTGTTGCTTTTTTCCGCACTCTACTAACAGGGCACCTGAACGTAAGCGTCTTATGTTCTTCACATCCCCTGCAATACCTTGAATACCCTTGAATACAGCAAAGGGGTTCAACTTTAATGGTGTCTTGTCAGGAGTCTCAATAACAATGAAACGCGGCCAATACTCAATCGATGCAGACGGTCTATGGTCAGTATCAACAGGGTCAATATCAAGTGGACGTTCTGTTTTTTTTGTTGGATTTTCATAAGCCATGGTTAGTTTAAATGGTTCATCATCCGAGCTCCCCACCTACCACGGAGTATCACAAGGACAATGCTAAAGTAAGCGGGCCTCCAGCTTACAGCACCAAGGATACTCGGATGACATACTCCAGCAGAAGAATTAAAACATTAATAATTCCACCAGATTGGCCCATGAGCCACCGCCTTCTGGGCATACGACTCTAGGCAAAAATATGAATTAGTAAAATTTGAAATTCAGAAGATCCAAAAATCGGCCAAGACCTAATAATATACATCTTACGATTCTCAAAATTTGGTGTAACATTACATACAGTAATGCTCAGGGCTTGGCTTGACCAGCCGATTGGTTGAACCGGGCCCATTCAACCTCCCGTCCAGGTGAAGTCAGGGCCGAAGTGGTGTGTTGAGCAATAGGAACACTGGTCTTGCTCCCATTGCCCTCAACCACCAGGATCCCCTCCTCCACCGACACAGGGCCGCAACCCACGGCAAACGGGTTGGTGGACCAAATATCCCCCCGGGTCCACTACGGGAGTGTCGGCGAGCTCTTGGCGTTACCCAGCACCCACCACGAGGAGGTGGCTCGCCACGGGTGCTGATATCTATTTGAAACTGTGGGTAAAATGTATATGTTAATATAAACACTATCTGCAAGCCACGGTATGTGACCGTTTGGATCACACAGGGATGCATTTTCTATACATGTAGAATTGTCTCACATCAGTCTAGTAGTCTGTTCAATTTTGGAGGATTTTAACATATTCCGACTGTTTGAATGTGGAAGCCTCAATATTCATATTTCCTATATTAGACTAATACACTTTTACCAATGGAGCACTTGGTGAAATGCTGCTACGTTTTAGTTATCAGGAATTGTAAAAAGTAACTTATTTAATTGATACATGTTGAAGATCTCTATAGGTTTAGCCATTAACTGGTATGTATTTATCTGTTGTCTGTTGAACTGAATACAATAAAATTGTTTGTTGAAATATCATACTGTCTCTTTCATTGCATGTAAGATTTTACCTTTGGAATTTAGAAGTGAGTGCTGACAAACTGCTGCCTATATCGGAGACCATTCCCAGCTGGTTGGACGATAGGCAAGTTGAAGCCATTGTTGCCTGGTACTACTGGTGGATTCCCTGGAGGCAGGCCAATGTTTCTGTCCTTGCAGAATGTTAATGTATTATATTACATTTGATATAGTAGTTTACAGTCTGAGGGGGAATACAAGGAAATCAAAATTGCCTACTTATTTTTGATTAACATGACAATGAATTCTGCAGTTGGAGAAATACATCTCAATATCTCAATACATACATTTCACAGTCATCTTTGTGTAACGTGATAACATTTACTGTATAACTGTTGATTACAAACATTTCATGAGTAACAATATCAATTTTCATCAATGGGAATGCATGATACGACATAAAAAGCTTTTATAAACCTTTGCTGCCTTTTGGGGTTTGAGACGAATTTCACCGTGAAGAACATGAAATCTTCTTTTCAATTGCCTTATTCCTCTTTCAACAACACACCTGGTGGCCTTGTGTGCACTGAAAACATTTTGTAATATCAGTAGCTGTAATACACATTACTTGAAAAGTATGTGACATCTCACACTTAAAGATGTTACAGGGCTATTATTCTAATATTATTTACTGTATATTATAATATTATTTACTGTATATACGTGATATATATTTGGACTATATTTATAGTGAGTGAGTGAGTTAATACTTAACGTCACATCGGCAATATCTCAGCCATATCGTGACGAGAACATTCAACAATGAAAAAGAGCATATATAAATCACAAAAACCCGTCAACGAAGGACAGTAAAACAACTAGAATATCACCATTTCAATTAAAACTAGCATGGAAAGTTAAAACTAATAGCACTATTTAGACAATACAATATAAAAACAGACTATAGATCGCCAACAACAGAAGGTAGATCACCACACTAGGAACCATGGGGACTTACAGTACCTTTGCTACCTGCATGGTCCCTAGTTGGATTTACACCATCCCTTCAGCTGCTGGCGATTGTATGAAAAGTTAGCCGAAATTAAAAGAACATGAATGCTACGATTAAAATCCTGGTAGATTTAAATTTACTGTGAATGTTTGTGGACTTACGTACCCTCTCAGGAGGACAATAATTTTACAATACTTCAACCCCCTTTGAGGGTACAGCCACCAACGATTCAAGTTACTAATTCAAACTACCAATCATTAAAATGCATCTATTTACACAACATAATTTTCAAAATTCTACCAAAAAATCAATTTCTTTTAAAAAACCAATGATTAAATGACAACTAACAGTGCTAAAAAGGTCCTTGATAGTTTTGACATTGAAAAATTTATCCCTTGTGATGGAGAATTCAACACAGTCAAGCAGAATATGCTTGACCGTGACTCTCTCATCACAAGGGATACAAAACGGAGGATCCTCACCTTTTAAAAGGTATGCATGAGTGTATCTTGTATGGCCAATACGACATCGTCGCAAAATGACTTCTTCAAATCTGGACTGACAACCCAAGTATGTATAACCAATGTAGGGTTTTATTTCATGTAGTTTATTTATACCTACTTGGGTGTCCCACTTCTTCTGCATCAGATCACGAGTGTAAGCTCTAATGCTAGCTTTGTAGTCAGAATAAGGAATACGAAGTGGTGTCACAGATTTGTTAAGTGCTGCCTTAGCAGCAAGATCGGCCATTGCGTTACCGGAAATGCCAACGTGGCTGGGTAACCAACAGAAGACGATGTCGTATTGGCCAGTAGCAAGATCATTATATAATTCAATAATTTCTATTAAAAGTGGATGTTTACAAGAAAGATTTTTAATAGCCTGAAGGCAAGAAAGAGAGTCGGAATAGATTATATATTGTTTATGTTTATGGCGTCTTTGAATATATTTAAGAGCTGTTAATATGGCGTAAGCCTCAGCGGTAAAAATAGAACTGTTGTCTGGTAATCTAGAAGATATTGTTCTGGATCCAATGACAGTGGCACAAGCTACTGCGCCACCGTCCTTGGACCCATCTGTAAATAAGGATTTATAACTGCTATATTTATGTTTTAATTGATTATATTCTTGTTTATACTGTAATTCATTAGTTTCTGTTTTTTTAAATGTGGTCAGTGTTAGGTCAACTTGGGGCCTAACCAACTGCCAAGGAGGAGAAGAGAGAAGACGGGAAGGAGCTATATTTTCCAGCTCAATGCCGGCAGCAGCAAGAAATGGTTTAATTCTGTGTCCTAGAGGTGGAACAAGAGAAGATTTTTTATTGTATAAATCCTTGCAAAGGGGATTGAAAACGCAGTTATAGGCAGGGTTAGATTCATTAGAGTATATTTTAGTAATGTATTGTAAAGCTAACTTAATACGGCGCTGCTCAAGAGATGGTTCATCAGCCTCAACGTAGAGACTGTCAATAGGTGAAGTTCTGAAGGAACCAAGACAAAGTCTTAGACCTTGGTGATGGACAGAATCTAATAGTTTCAGGTTGCTTTTACAGGCTCCACCATATACGATGGAGCCATAATCAAGTTTTGACCGGATCAGTGATCTATACAAGTGAAGGAGGGTAGTCTGATCCCCTCCCCACTTTGAATTAGAAACAACCTTTAATAAATCGAGTGCCTTCAAGCATTTGGTTTTAAGGGATTTCATAGGTCAAATGTGAATCAGTCCCAAGAATTTAGCCTCCTTAACAACCTTGATAGGGTTGCCACTTAGAAATAGTTCTGGGTCTTTATGAGGTTTATATTTACGGCAGAAATGTATACAATTGGTTTTTGATTTAGAAAATTTGAAGCCGTTTTCAAGACACCATTTATTTATTTTGTTTAAACACAACTGCAGTTGCCGTTGAATAGTATGCATATTTTTCCCACGACAAGAAATATTAAAATCATCCACAAATAAAGATCCATCAATTGAATCGTTTAAAACTTTTGATAAACTATTTATGTTTATACTAAAAAGTGTGACAGACAAAATACTGCCTTGTGGAACACCCTGATCCTGAGTGTAATGATCAGACAGGGTAGAACCCACTCGGACTTGAAATTGTCTGTTATTTAAAAAATTGCCTATGAATTCAGGCAAACGACCTCGCAAACCGAAATCATGTAAATCTCTCAAAATGCCATGTTTCCAGGTTGTGTCATATGCCTTCTCGAGATCAAAAAAGATAGACACAGCGTGTTGTTTATTAATCAGCGCGTTTTTAACAAATGATTCTAAACGCACTAAGTGATCGACAGTACTTCTGTTTTTACGGAAACCACATTGGATATCTGTTATGAGGTTATTTGTTTCCAAGTACCAAACAAGTCGATTATTTATCATGCGTTCCATGGTCTTGCAAACACAGCTAGTTAATGAAATCGGACGATAATTGGATGGATCCGTATGATCACGTCCAGGTTTAGGTATTGGTACTACTATGGCATCACGCTATGAAGAAGGAAATTTCCCGGAAGTCCAAATATCATCAAAAATTGTTAAGAGCGTCTCTAAACAGGATTCTGGTAAGTGCTTCAGGAGTTGATAATGTATGTTATCAGCTCCCGTAGCAGTATCATGAGCTTGTTCAAGAGCAGTATGGAGCTCATGAATAGAAAAAGTTTCATTATAATCTTCCCCATTATCTGAGCTGAAATTAATATTTCTCATTTCTTGTTGTTCTTGATACTGCTGGAATTTAGGTAAATAATTAGAAGAGGAAGAGTGTTTAGCGAGTATTTCGCCAAGTTTATTTGCGATATCTGATTTATCAGTAAGTAACTGATCTCCATGTTTAAGATGATGGATACTAGATTTAGTACCTTTACCTTTAATTTTTTGGACCATGTTCCATACCTTGGACATGGGTGTCCGAGAATTTATTTTAGATACATAATTTTGCCAAGATTGGCGTTTGTTCTGTTTAAAAGTACGCTGTGCTTTAGCATTTAAAATTTTAAATTTATTTAAATTATGTACCATTGGATGGCGACGGAAATATCGTTCAGCCTTTTTCCTTGCCTTCCTAGCTTGCTTGCAGTTGTCATTGAACCATGGTTTGCGTATATGAGGAACAACAGAGGACTTAGGGATACATTCATCAGCTATTATATTTAATTCTTCAGAGAAACATTTTATGGGATCAGGACTGTCCATGAAAATTGCAGGTTTTAATTTGGTAAGACACAGGGTTTCATATAAAAGCCAGTCAGCTTTTTTGAAATTCCATCGTGATGACGGGGGAACATCAGATGGTGACACAGGTTTCAGAATTGTAGGAAAGTGGTCACTTCCACAAAGGTCATCGTGAACTGACCATGTGAATTCACTCAACATAGCTGAATCTGCAAGAGACAGATCTAGGGATGAATAAGTACCTGTACCAGGATGCAGGTATGTTACTGAATCATCATTAAAGATGTACAGGTCATTGTCAGCTATGAAATCCTCAATCATTCTGCCTTTCTGATTTATACTTGAACTTCCCCATAAAGGATTATGTCCATTGAAATCGCCCATGATGATAAAGGGCTTTGGAAGCTGGTCACACAAGTTTTGAAGATCAGGCTTCTGAATATTGGAAGACGGGGGAAGGTACACGGAACAGAGTGTGAAGGTAATGTGTAGTGTGAGACGGACTGCTACAGCTTGCAAGTTAGTGTTAAGAGGAACAGGACTGTGAATGACGTCCCGTCGCACAAGAACAGATGCGCCACCGGTAGCTTTATCGCCCGGTGGTGAAAAAGAATGAAAAGGACTATAACGTCTTATATCACACTTATCTGTATGTTTAAGGTATGTCTCTTGTAAACAAACTGCTGATGGATGTTGATCTTGTGCTAATAACTGGAGTTCATGGAAATTATGCTGAAGTCCTCTGCAGTTCCACTGAATGATATGATTTGAGCTACTCATGGCGGTTCAATGGGAGATCGAGATCGAGATGGAGTTCCACTCGCCAGGTTAGGCAATGTAGGAGTGGTTTCCATCTGAAGAAGTTCAAAGGTGTTATGAACCTCAGTAGGTTTGATGGACGGTGGAACCTCCAAGTGTTGGAGGGACCTGTGTTTCTTCTTTGATTGTTTTTTAATTTTTCCTGTATGCTCAGTGCACAGAACTGTATCATTGTCCTTTTGAACATTGGATGACGAAGCTTTTGACTGATGGACTTCTGTCTGAGAGGCTGATGTTTGTGAATCACTGTGATTAAGAAGATCAGAGTCCTCAAGGGTAAGATGTCCTTTAACCCATGAAATGTCGGTTTGACATGATACTGAAACTTTAGTTGAAGTTGGGGTCGAGACTGCGGCTGAATATGTTCTGGCTGAACAGGGAGACTGTGATGACACTAGTTTTTTGGCTTCATTATAGGACACATTGTTAGTACACTTGTATTTAAGAATTTGGGCTTCATGTACGAAACGGGGACATGATTTTGAGGAAGCAAGATGGTCACCACTGCAGTTAGCACACTTCAGAGACTCATTCGTGCACACTGAACTTTCATGAGCTCCACTGCATCGAGAACATGTAACATTGAGATGACAGTTCTTGACTCCATGACCGAACTTTTGGCAGTTATAACATCGGAGTGGGTTTGGGACATATACGTCCACTCCGATATTGAAGTATCCAGCTTTAACACATGTAGGGAGTTTGGAAAGAGAAAACGTAAAAAGATAAGTGTGGGTCTTAATGATAGAATCATTTTGTTTTCTAGTGAAACGTTTCACAGCCGTGACCCCTTGATGTTTCATTTCAGTGACAATCTCGTCTTCACTCATGTCGGAGAGACAACGAGCGCGATCACGGACGATTCCACGACAGGAATTCAGTGTTTTGTGTACAGTAACCACCACTGGAACATTGGCAAATTGCTTGATGGATAAAAGGTTCACAGATTGCTGCTTTCTAGAACATTCAACAAGCAAAGATCCAGAACGGAGGCGAGTAACATTGTTAACCTCACCACAACATCCATTAATAGCCTTAGAAATGGCGAACGGGTTCAATTTTAAGGGAGTATGGTCCGCAGCTTCAATTACAATAAATCGAGCCCATGAATCTACAGTAGAGTTATGGTCATCATCTGAGGAACTTGCATCTGAGTGACGTCTCTTGGAACCAGCGAGTTTTTGAGACATAGTGAAAAGGATTGTTTCGGCACCCCTGCTCCCCACCCGCCATGGAGCGTCAACAAGGACGGTGTCAATAAGCACCGGGTATCCAAGGTGCTGACACCAGGGATACAGGGATGTTATACTCCGGAGAATATGACTTGAATAGCTGTATTTTGTCAACCAATTTGTTGCCAGACTGGTCCGGACCTTGACAAGAAATTGAAGACATACATTATTCAGAGGTCAACATCACCAGATTGGCCCATGAGCCACCGCCTTCTGGCATAAGACTCTAGGCATTATAATATAAACTATAATTTATGCAATAGATGTCAAAAGTGCCAATACCCAATAACAAATACAATGTGCAAAAATAGTCACCATGCACAGGGCTTGGCGTGACCAGCCGATTGATAGAACCGGGCCCGTTCTACCACCCGTCTAGGTGAAGTCAGGGCCAAAGTGGTGTGTTAGGTTCCAGGCCCCTATTGCCCTCAACCACCAGGATCCCCTCCTCCACCGACGCAGGGCCGCAACCCACGGCTAACAGGTTGGTGGACCAAATATACCCCCGGGTCCACAACGGGGGTGTCGGCGAGCTCTTGGCGTTACCCAGCACCCACCACGAGGAGGTGGCTCGCCACGGGTGCCGGACTATATTTATAAGGATTTGTTACGTTTCAGTAAAATTTAATGTTTTTGGTTATCCCGATTACCAAGGGAAGTCACTCTCATTCTTCATGCAACCACTTTGCATGATATTTAGCGGTCATTTACCTGTTTCATCTTGTCTCTTGTCCAGCTTGCGGGTTAATAAATGGTGTCAAAAGCCACCTGCAACATGGATAACCACTGTCCCCAAGCAAATGGCAACCATTAGGTATGATTCCATGGTCAAACAATAACCTGACACCAATTTCGTTCAGGATGCGAGAGTCGTGTGTAGCGCCCGGCCACTTCGCAGCTATGTCCGAGATTCTGTCGTCGGAATCAAAAACCACTTGGACATTCAACGAATGGAAGTTGTTCCTATTAACATATTCATTCTCATGCTCAGTTGGTGAAATTATCCGGACATGGGTGCCATCTATAACCCCAACAACTCCCGGGAATCCACCGATGGCATGAAATTGGCGTTGATGGTGCTGTATTTCTTGTCTGTTTATGGGCATTCTAATGAATCGGGCAATAAGTTGAGGTGTACATAAAGCATTTAAGGTATCTGTAATGATACCTTACTAACGGTGGGTTGGCTTACTCCAAAATCATCTCCATTGCAAAGTTGCATTTTTCCGGTGGCTAAGTACCGAAGGGTAATAGCAACTTTGCTGTCAGCGTCTATGGCCATGTTCCGCTTGGTTGGAGACGTTAGTTCATTTCTGACCAAATCAGTGACAAACTTCATGCCACCACTGTCCAGGCGGTACCGAGATATCAATTCGGTGTCATTATACACCGTAAATATGTCTTTTCGTGGTCGAAAAACTCTGAGGTGGTGACGCTGGGCAGCCATCTTTTCTCAGGTTGGAAAATTCTTAACTTGCTAGGAGTGCATGCTGAGGACTCCTAACTTTTTGTAAAGTTAAGAGTACTTCTAAGAGTAAAATCACTTTATTAATTTGAGAAAATACTTAAATATAAGATTAAAAAATGAATTTTTCTAAGAATTAAACTGAGTTAAGAATTCTTTTTAACTCTTAGAATCTTTATTAATACGGCTCCAGGACTTCCTGAGCGACAGCAGGCTTGTCCAAAGTTAGGAGTCATTTACAACTACGTTTTGAACAAAGACATTCCAGGAGAATACACAGAGGCCCAAATTCGACGACTCCAAGCACATGCTATAGAGTTTGACATCAAAGACCGAGTACTCTTTCACTTCCCAGACCCAAGAAAGCTTGAGCAATAGACCCCAAAACTGGCAGTTCCGTGTCAAGGCAAACAGGGACTCCTCAAGGCTTATCATGATTCCCCAATCGGAGGGTGTCACATGGGAAGAGATGCCACCATTTGCAAAATCCGAAGGAAGTACTACTGGCCACATATGTACCAAGATGTTGAAAACTATGTTAAATCCTGTGATGTATGTCAGAAGAGCAAAACACGTCAACATCCTGGTCAGGCGCCAATGGTTCCAATGCCATCAGTCGGTACCTTTGAGAGACTACATGTCGACATCTTAGGACCCCCTGCCAAAGACCAAGAAAGGAAACAAGTACTTGCTTTTGGCCATAGACTCCTTTACAAAATGGACGGAGAGCTTTCCCATGTTAACAATGGAAGCCAGTGAAGTTGCTGACATTCTAGTCAAGGAGGTCTTCACATGGTATGGAGCACCAAGGATCCTTCTCACTGACAGAGGCCGGCAATTTACGTCCAGCCTTGTGAATGCCATCTGTGATTTGATGAATGTAAAGCATCACTACTCAACTCCATATTATCCCCAGACGAATGGTGTGTGTGAAAGAAGAAATAAGGACATTGCCAAAATCATCACAGCTTACTGCAATCCACAACGGGACAATTGGGACAACATCTTACCCATTGTTATGATGGGACTTAGAACCTCACCATGTCAGACAACCGGATTCTCACCACACTACCTACTCTTTGGACGTGAAATGACATTACCATACGACACTTCGATTCTTCCAAAAGACAACCTAGGACACAATGTACATACTCATATGACAACACTACTGGACAACTTAAAGACCGCCAGAGCAATTGCAGATGACAATATTACAAGACAGCAGCAGAAGACTAAAGGCACATACGATCAGAAGTTGAATACTAACAACTTCCAAGTTGGAGACCTCGTACTTCTTCACACTACTGTTGTTCAGAAAGGCCTGACGCCAAAACTGACCAAGAGGTACATAGGACCCTTCACCATAGAAGATCTTGGACCAAACTTTACATACAAGATTCGGAATATAGAAACACAGGTTATGAGGAAAAATCTTGTCCATCACAACAGACTGAAACCATACCATCTCAGACAAGCATCATCCCCTCAAATAACCTTGCCTCAAAACATACAGCAACCCATGAACCAACACAACTCTCCGACACCGGATAACACACAGGACACTTACAACTTTGAGAAAATACTCAAACGAAGAAGAAGACAACAGACAACCCAGTACAAGATCAAATGGTCTGATGGCTCCACATCATGGGAACCATCTGACAACATACCAGAACAGCATCGTCAGAACTTCAATGCAAACTTCTATGCAAATGGACGCAAGAAGAAAAAGAGATTTTTTAAGCCTTAAGGCACAAAATCTCTTATCACTATCACAAGACCCACTCTCTATTCACTCCTATACTGCACTACTGTTTATCACTCTTCCATCTGCCATCTTTACCCTCAATAGTAACATATCAACAGGATGAGATAAGCCTCCCTGCACACTGTGTATTCCTAGTGCTAGAAAGTTGAGTAGGGCCCACTCACTTTCAGACTTATCTCAACCTACAAACATGTTGTTTTCTCCTACCTTACAGTCACCCTTTCGTTCTGGACATTCTTATTCTCATGGTTCATGCTTATATCCAGTGCACTTGCCTCCTCACTCAATGCTGACGTCATACAACGCATGAACTATGGCGTCATATTCCAGCCTACTGCTAAGGTACGCTTCTCAAACGAGTATTGGCTACATACATACCAAATCAAGCTTCAAGCTGAAAACAGTCTCAGGCTGTCCCAACAACAATGGCTCGTGTCAGCTTGTTAGAATGTTACACACTCAACTCAACTCGTTGAAAACACGAATTCAACAAATACTAAACAACACTGTGGAACAAATCAACAGCATGATACTACCCAGAGCCCCATTACATGAAGACGTTCCAAACGGGCACTACTAGGGTTCATTGGCGACTTCTCAAAAAGCTTATTTGGCACAGCTACTACTGAAGATGTCAATGTTCTTGCTAAACACATCAACGCGCTAACAAAGCATGATATTTCTATTGCTAACACGGTAATAGAGCACGAACACAAACTTTCATCTTTCGTGAAAAACACTGATACTAGGCTAACAAACGCCATTAAGGGTATCAAACTTAACCATGAAGCAATTAAACAAGTCACATTAAGCATTACATGCTTCAACTTTGGAACATAAAATTGAAGAATATAGGCTAGGTATTCTGGACATATTGAAGGGTAAACTGTCACCACTTCTTATCCCTTCCCAAATTCTTAGACAAACTATTAACCATAGTCAAACTGTTTCTTTGTCTATGTATCATGGCTTTACTCTCGTCCAACATTTTTATTACAGCCATGGCAAATTCATATTTTCAAGTAACTCCAATCATCTATATGTCACAATAAAGTTTCCCATTGCTTCCTCCAAAACCCCCTTTAGCCTTTACAAGATTATTTCACTTCCCGTCCCTATTAACGAAACTGCTCCCCATGCTACGCAAATCTTTAACATTGCGCACTACATAGCTATAGATAACACTGCTACTCATTATGTAACTCTCACTTCTCAGCAAATATCTCAATGCTACGGTAACACCAATTTGCACTGTTATCTGCATCCTACTTTAGCATCTACTGAACTTTCAGCCTGTGAATTGTCTCTCTTTATGAATAACAAGAACGATATTCTCTCTCATTGTGACTTTCGTGTTTTACTTAATAAACAAAAATCTCAACTGACTAAACTCTCTCCCCTTAAGGTACTTGTTCACAGCACACCTCTTGTAACACTAAACTGTCCGTCAGGACAAAAGGTAGTAACAAGATGCACATTTTGCATCATTCAGGTACCCTGCCTTTGTTCCCTCAGCACTCAAACATTAACAGTACCAGCACACTTAGGCACCTGCCACCGCAACTCTACTGAAAAGGTCACTTATCTCCACCCTGTCAACCTTGCACTTCTACAACACTTCTTTAAAAGTGCTTCCCTAGATGCTATTTCTGGAGACACTCTGTACCAAAAGACTGTTCGAGTCAAAATTCCAAAGTTTCATGTGTACTCACACCAGTTTCAGGCAATACTTGCTAGTGACCACAATGCTTAAACGCATGGTACAAAGTGTCAAAAATAACAACACTATCTTCAAAACACTAACAGAATCACTCTTAGATGGACAAATTAAGATTAAAACTAATCTTTTTGATGTTAAAACCATTCTTTCAATAGTTTCCTTAACCCTATCTACCCTATCCTTTTTTATCATCATTTGGCTAATCTGTAAACTCAAAACAATAACAGCAGCCCTACTCCTATTTCAAAACCCCGTGAAAGCTGTGACTCTACCACCTTTTGAGTATCATTTCCCCACACCTCCAAGTACTACTCCTACTTCAATAAGTACCAATTTTCTAACATATCTTTACGATTATTTCCCAATTATTATGTGTGCAGTGTTTCTCGTTTTTTTCGCCATAATCCTTTTCAAATTGTGTAAATCAACTGGGGTGAATACTGTCATACATTTAGAACTAAGCACTGGGACAGAATGTCTGCTTGTTCCAGTTTTATGCTTGAATCAGTGTCCATCTTGTTTTCTTATAAAAAAGGCCTCAGTCAATCAATCAAGTATCTGTTTCTGGGTGGCTGTTTCCACGTTTAACGGTTGATTCGGCGGATTTCAAAATTATAAGCAAATTCACTGATAAACCCGTTAGAATTCCTTGCACTGTAAACATTTCTCCTATTACTGCCAAACGCATCACCTCCATAATATCACAACCTTTCAATGCCAATATTGAAATACAGCACCACGATCTGTATCAAACGATTGAGCTTTCTGAAGCCACTATTGTATGAAATGTCCTTATACCTAGATGCCTAGTTACCTAGTTACCTTGTATACTGAACAAATATTTCTTTCGAGGACGAAAGATCTTTCTCAAAATGGAGGGTTATTGTTATAGAGTAACAATGTGGAATATGTTTTGTACAGTTTTTACATTCTATATTGTTTGAAATAAAGACCATTCATACATTTCATTTACTGTATACTAAATGTTACTTTAGAAAATTCATCTTGCAAAGGTATACACACCTCAGATAAGCTCCTTTCAATAACCATAAATTAAACCCTATCGCTTCCCTCTCGGCTTGTCAAAATAACTACCGCTGCATACCCATCAGTATAGCCTCCGGCCATGGTCAGTATCCCACTTCCTGGTCAGTATCCCATTATCTTCTGGCTAAGCTCGTGAGCACGACTCACTCCATTGTTTAAAGTTTCTGAATTACCTTTACCAGTCTCTGTGACATTACACAAGTCTACGGCGTAAATATGCCACACTACTGCATTGTTCATTTAGCTTCAACCAAAACAGGTATTGTGAAACATTGCCGCGGGTCTCACCTCAACAGGTTTGACTGCATGTTCCTTGCACATAAATACAGGGTATCGTCCCCTCATCTTCACTCTTGAACTGCAGTCAGACTTGTTGGTCATATTTTGATATTGTTCAGGTAAGACCTTGCATTCTGTATTTTTTGTATGTATTACTTGACTTACGTTTCATTTATGAAACATTACTAAGTTGATGTTGTACTTACTATTTGTACTTGAATTATTTTGAACTTATATCTGATTGAATTTATAACTCTTATTGTATTACTTGAATAGGTATGATTAAAACATTCACTGGTAACGTTTATGTAACGTGTACGCTTAATAAAGTTATATCCTATTCTATTATAAGTCATGATATGAAATATTAGACCCTATATTGTATATGTAACTTACTATTATGTTACTCTTGATGTTATTCAGGTACTTATATCTATATAATAGTAAAACATACAGACATAAAAGTAATCTACAACGATGTTATCATTTCTGATATCTGTTACAGACGATATTAATAATCAACTGATTATTTATATATATTGACGTTATCAATTCTTGCCTTTTTCAATAAAGACTCTTGAACTGCAGTCAGACTTGTTGGTCATATTTTGATTTTGTTCAGTTTTAGATAACTTGTGAGATACAGGCAAACAGCCCGATCTCAGTATTTTTCAAGGTCCAGGTTGCCTATGTGTGTTTTCTCATGTTTTGCTGTTGTATTTATGTTATTTCGTCATGACAACATTCCCATTTTTGCACATCACTAGACTTTTATAGCAAACAGTCTTTTTATCCAGTCCCTTGCTCTGTATTAAGGTGTGTAATATCAAAGCTGTAGAACATTTTGAAAATATTGCACAATCTAATATACTAGTATTTCATGCAATGAAAACTGTTTGAATTGTTCGTATGTTCTTGATATTGTTGAACTTTGAGCGTGCCTTATGTACTGGAGTCAGCGCATATATAAATATGTGTGTAGTTTGCAGATATTAAAAGAGAAGACATTTTCAAACCCTTAAACAATTACCTTGTCACGCGCTCTATTTTCATAGAATCCTTCACTGTCACAAGCCTATATATAACGTGCAAAGAAAACGCCCTTTCTAATTCATTCCACACATCCCGATAATGTATGCATAGTAATGTATTAATGAGGAATTATTCATTCCTATTAGATGGTTAATAGGAAATGTTTTACTCGACAGTAAAATACGGCTATAACAAACTCAAAGCTTATCTCGCCATGCGCATTTCAAGCCTTTACAGCCTATGTCTATTACAAAACAGCAATTTGTTATAGCATGTTCGTCATAAAAAATATTATACCGAACCAATTAACAGGTTTCAAAATGTTGTGTTTTCATATTACGGTTTCATACACATTATGGCTCTTGTGATATTTTTTTTATCTGTTGAATAATAGATGTTTCAATGCAATGGAACTTTGATTCTGCTCCTTTGCAGTCATTACATAATTGTGGTTTCGGGATTCTATAACGAAGGACTGCTGAAGTAATATACAATACAAACTCTCATGAATAAGCATGCATGACAAATGAAATCGATAAATCACAGTAAAATAACAAGAGGTTTTGGGTTCATTCTTACGAAAGCCTAATGCTGCCACTTTTGTAGCGTAAAATATATTTTTCAAAGACAATTCTCGTTACCTCGATTATGTAAGCGTTGATTCGAGTGTTTCCTCGTTATTTCAATAATTTTCTCGTAACTTCGAGTATTTCTTTCGTTTCTTTCAAATGCTTCGATTAATTTCTAGTTACTCGATTCAAATATTGATTCCTAACACAATGGCCTATGGAATTTGGTTGTCGTTTCAGCCGGTGTTAACCAAAATCGTTACTCGTATCTTTACAATCATAAGACCTTGGTCCCTAGAATGGTGATCTACCTTCAGCTGTTGGTGATCTTTAGCCCATTTTAATATTATGTCTTGTCGAAATTGTGCTGCTAATTTTAACTACATGTGCTGGTTTTAAATTCGAATTGTGGTACTCTACTTGTTTTACAATCATGTTTGTTCTCGTCACGATATGGCTGAAATATTGCCGATGTGACGTTAACTTATAGCTCACTCACTCACTCACTCATGTTTCGTTATGTCACTGGTATTATTACTGAAGAATTGTGCACCTGTCTGTCTTTCATTTTCTTTTATCCCTCTGTGGGAATAAACTATGATACTGATTCGAGATTTGGATTGTTTTTAAAAGCCATCTTATTCGTTTATTCGTTAGTGACGATTGAGTGGTTTTGGTTGCAGGGTAACTGGAAGTCACTATATCTCTAATATATATAATCGTCACTAACGAATAAACGATATATTATGTAGTTGGATGTATGATAGAAGGGAGGTAACTTGTACACTTGAATATAGCTACATACTCTCGGTTCACTAAATGTTTACAGAAACGCGAAGCAGAGGTAGTGCTCTGCTTCGCTTTAAACCCCATTTCACCTCATCTTCTCAGCAACATTTCTGTGAACATATTTAGCTGTATACCTGTACAAGTTGCCTCCCTTCTATCATACATCCAAGCCATGTTGACACAAAGTGATATATAGCATACCGAGCAAGTAGACAATTTGAACTAATTCACCTCGACTGTCAGTAATATGTTTTAGTTACTTGGCATACCCTACAACGACTACGCAGCGTGGGTTCATCAGTAAAATGACACATACTTAAATAATTTTAATCACAGGCAAATGTGAGTCACACGAACACCAAATCAAGCACGCCAGATGCCACGCTCCACATGCCATGGCACAACTTACTCAGACTGTAGCACATACAACATAACAAACCACGCACTCTCCATGCCAAGCCATGAAAATACGACGCAGCAATTACACCTCATGACATCACACACACGTCACAAACCAAACATACCACATAACATTCAGCATTAGACACTAGACACTAGACACTAGGTATGTCAGGGATCAAGGCTTTTATTCTCACAAACCACCAGCGGTGGTACAAGAGCATATATTTACAAAATCAGTATTGCAAATAACATGATCGGCATGACAGTTAACGACACATTCGTCTTAACATGCAGCCATATATTGCAACAAATTTAGACATTTTGTTAATGCGGACACATTTTTTGAGCTAAGCAGGTTTTAAGTTTCTAGAGGTTAGGAAAATTATAGTAATGTGCACTGATGGACATTAGCTACTGTAACGGCTGAACATGTCAGCATGTCAGCATCATGTTTGTAGGCATTCTGTCAACGGGGTTCAATTAACTGTATTCCCTTACGAGTTGCCTCCCTTATATGACTCCCCTACATCATGTTGATACAACGTGATATGAAACATACAGAGGGTATAGATTCGGCTCCACAGACTAGAACGGTACAATCATGAAAATTACCGGAAACATGTTGTTGAAGATCAGTTTAGTTGTGTGCTGAAGGGTTCCTGGGGTCCTGTGTAAAAGAGGTACAGACACAATTATACACTCGTGTAAACACTCCAAACGGATCATGACAGATGGCACACGACTGACTCAGCGACCACACACACTAAAGATAGCACACAATACACACACCCTATATAACACGCTTCGCACGCCACATGACACACTGCACACCACATACACCATGTACCACACACTACACACACCACATGACACACAATACACACCACATAACACACACTATACACACATGACAGGCATTACAAATACTGTATGTTACACACACCACACATTACATGAGCCAAATAGCACTCACCATACACACCACATAAAACTGCCGCGGCAATTTATAAGCCCTACCCCCTGCGCTCACAGTAACTGTATACTCGTTTTTTTGTGTAAAATATGACATGTGCTACTTCCATACCCAATTCGTTGTTAAATCTAGTAATACCTAGAGTATATGCCGCTCAAGTCCAGGCACATTGCTAGCTCACTGCACCACGCACAATGCTACCCTTGGTTATAGGACCCTATCGCACTCTCCGATATTTTTTTTCAACTTCCTACGGATCATGCAGCCATGGTGCCAGCTGTCAGGCACAACCAACTAATCACTCACATTGCCAGCACATCCTCACGGGTACCCATTTTACAGCTGGATGATCTTAGAATGCGGATGTATGTATCTTGTGCAAGGATACTCTCAAATGTGCCCCCCCTCGGGACCCATACCTAGTTTCCTCCATCGGAGATCGAACACTGGCATTCAGCGTGATAGGAAGACATCACTGTACTATTGCGCTCAAATGTTAGATGTGCAAATGACTACGGCGCCGAGCTCTAATTTTTTTCTCGACTACGGATGGTAATTTTCATAGTATCCCATCTTCTAGTCTGTCTCGTACATTTTAGTACTGCCCAGTCCTCCCTGCAATTCCAAAGCCCTGAATAAAGTAAGTCTACAATATCTCCTCTCCCCAGTGCTCCTTTTTAATTTAAATGACTATATTTGCTACAATAAAATATACACATCATATTCATATGTAGTACATTTACTCATTTATTCGTCCTACACGAAGATAGTAAGTACTGACCATTCGTGTCTGAGACTGATGTTCATTTTAGGTCCCAGTGGATCTTCCATTGTAATGTAATATATCTACCAGGCAGAACCGCATCAGTATCATCGATAAAGACATGTTCCATGAATTAAAGACAATTACTTACAGGGTCTGATTTGATTTCATTGATATATTCTTCGTGCTCACGTCTTCATTTATATATCAACCTATACTGAAAAGATAGTTAGGGATATGTGCACATTTTGAAATTTTGTAGAGTTACGTATTCATTGACACACCGACAAAATATCACTCATAAAAATACCAATACCCCAAACTTAATTTGTCCTGTATATCTGGATAATGTGACAAAGGAAGACAAAAATCACATTCTGTTCATGAAAAAGCTGAATGGCTACTGTCAAGGGAAGGTGAGCAGACGCTAACATAGCTTTGGGGTCACAGTTGAACATAAGCAAGATAATACAAATATGTAGCCAGACGTACTAAAACACCTGGGACAATGCAGGTAAAATCACCAGAGGTATCTGACCATCTTCTATTTAGTACATGGAATTTGAATAAACTGTTTAAGCCCACTTTGTTGTGATATAAAGAAAAAAGTATATACCCAAATTTTTCTGTATCTGCTTTTATTTCTATTCAGCTGTGATATAAAGTGCTACATATGATAAAAGTGCAATTTCTCTAAGAAACAGACTGTTAAAGTTTATTGTACATCGGAATTTGTAAAATCTATTCCTTTGTACATAGGCAGAATGCCTCATATACAGTAAATATTTGATTTGATTAGCACTGCTGGCTGGCTATACTAAAAATCACTGGCGTTCTCAGTCATATGCTTTGCAGCTGTGCTATTTATGTATAATGACATTCATCTATGATAAGTTAGAAGGAAAGCATATTGGCCCTTGAGGCAACGAGTTTTATATCGTTTCAGCACTATTCCAGCAATATCACGACGGAGGACATCACAAACGGGCTTCACAGATTGTGGCCGGTGAAGCTGAATCGAGACGTTCTCATCATTACCTCAAGGCGAGATGCTGAACATCTTCCTCCAAAGACTTCAACATTGACGGTCATATCATTGTCCCAAGTCCTAAAGCAAGAAACGTTTGGGTTACTTTTGACGCTCAACTATTTCTGGATGATCATATTAAGTCAGTATGGAGAAAGGCATTCTACGGAATATAGGCCCGACTGCGGAGCACAAAATGAATTAACCGAGTCCCGGTTTACTATCCATCATTCCTAGTATATAAAATGTAAAGATGCATCGGACAAATATGGTGACGTGATCGAAAATCGAACAATGCCTCCTACACACATCTGAAATATGGTCGACTTAACTTTGCGTACTTCAGGCACAGCGATTTAATGAAAAACAACACATGAACTCCGACAACGGAAAGCATGTGTATATGACTCCTGCACACATCAGAAATGTGGACACTAGCTTTCGATACTTGTGAGACCTTTAAAATAGGATATATTGATAGACGTGTGCGTAATTGTCTCGTTTTCGACCATTTCTGTGATGCACCTTAAGATGTTACATAGCAGCGGGGTTGGATGGTAAACCAGGACTTAGTTTATTCATATTTCTCTGATGGGCTACTGCATCCGTCTAGTGTACGCATTGCCCTTATTCTTTAACAGCAGTTTGCTGATAGACATGTCTCCAGATCACAGAAACACTCTCACATAAGTCCGGTTTTTCAAACATTACCCTGACTTCCCATATCAGACAGAATCAGACACAAAGTCAACCCTTTTTGGTTTTCAACTGTATCAAACTCCAAAGTATCGAAATGTCCTGGTCACCGGATATCAGCCTAATCGACGTCTCCTTTATAAAAAAACTTGGTCTCCTTGTTGTCCCAAACTTTATGTTCAATACCAAGTTTGGGGATCGATAATTTTAGGTGGCAACATATACTATCCAGAACAAACTGCAACTGGATTTAAGGACAATCAACAATTCATTAGATTTTCAAATCTAAACCTAAGATATACCTTCTGGAGTTGTTGTGAGAGCGCCACAGAGCCGCAGTGGAACTGGCGTTATGTAAATGTTTTATGATGATGATTAAGTACCATGCTGCAGAATATCTTTGCTGTCCCACTAAGGCATTGTGTACAAACTCAGAGAAAGCAAGACGCCTTAGTGTCGAACACCAGGTAGGTGGAATAAGAAGAAAGTTAAAGATATTGTTGAGTCAGTGTACTAAATATCTGAAATATTTTGTCGTTTTATTAATTTTAAGTAAAAATACCAGCCCTGCAACAACTGAGCACCGTGTATGCACACGAACTGCTTTATAAGACGACTGAAATCAGTTGTACGTATTATGACAGTATATCAAATATGCTACGTTTCATCATCACCATAAATATCTGTACATGTGTGAATTTGCTGTAACATTTAGTTCTTTATTAGGAGTCTCCTGGTCCCGACTTATCAACAGGTGTAATGAGTGTAACACCTGCATTGTTCCTTACGCCCCATGGTTCACTGGATTGAGGCTCAATTCCAAATACTGACATCGTATAGCTTTCTTCAGGCCGGACTTGACAGTACTTCCATGACTTCCATGCAAGCTTTTTAGAACAAACTATCTGGATATGACGAGTAAGTGATGTTGATGCTTACATAGAAATGCGTGCCTTCTTATAATGGTTGTGTTACATTGTACTTTATCTTACCTCACAAAAAAAATTGTGGTTTTCTGGTTGGATACGCGGTCTCCTATTATTGTCAATGTACCCCGCTTACAAACGAGGAACCTACGAATATACCCCGCTGCCAAGGGCAGTTCATTCGGTACTCCGTGACAGTACTTCTTTATCTCGAATAATATTTAAGCGCGGAGGATGAACGGAAATTACCGATGTTTCGCGAATGCAAATCGATGGAAGGGAGAGAGCTCTACACCTGTTTTTTGTGTGTCGTCTGCAAAATCTAGCGACAGCTACGAAAAGATTTGCCTCGCATTCCAATTAATAATGTTTGACAAACCGTGAATGTGAATATAAAGAAGGTGAATTACACCGCGACGACTTTACTAAGACAATACCGTTAAAACAGCATGATGCAAGATTCGAATTCACACAGGTTGACTGAAGAGTACCATCTGATACCCGTGCTTTAACCAGTTCAAAGTTAATATTGAGGTGTTCACCAAGATAAATACGTTGTTCACTGGTCATTCGGGGTCCACGGACTGACGTATCCTAGTTGTTTGTTACGTTCCCCTTACCCCTCAGCCTAAGGGGACATAAATAAACATCGAGGATACAACAACACATGCGCCCGGCCCCTCGTAACCAGTGAACAACTTATATTGCAATAGTTCTGACGTATAGTGTTTCGTCTGGCGTGCACGAAGTGGATCTGAAAGAACGCACATTTCAAAGGAAGACTTCCAAGTACTGTCCGCAACAAACGATGCTTAACTCTGATGGTTTCTATGCACATGGCCACACACCGCCACGCATCCACATATTTCTTTATTATCACAGGAAGTCATGTTCTCTGGTTTTGAAGGTTACAGATTAGTTCCTGTTCCAGTATTGGTGGTCGTGACTGCCATTTTCAGGACATAACTGACACTGAATAGGAATAAAAATCGGCTCCAGAGACAACAGGTACTGGAGACACCGGTTAATCAAGAGGGACACTGAAGATTTCATTCACCACTCGTTCAACTTTGACTCCCGATAAGGGCAGACATTAGGAAATTGAATTCTTACAGTTGTTAAGATTAGATGTATGAAAAAGTGTCTTTCTGGAGAAAATAAAATTTGATGTCTACCATGCAAGCAAGATTGATTTGAAAATGGTGCTCTCTTGCAAAGCATCAATGCACATGGGTACAGAAGTACACTACCGTAAAACATTCTGTAAAGGGGTCAAATTACTCGAATTTACAACAAATGTTACTTATTTTAAGATTAAAATAGTTCTAACACAGTCCTCTGAATTAGTCAGGTTCACACAATCGGCTCTTTTTCAGAAAAAAAATGTTTGTATGTGTGTACTTCATTCTTATCATTGTTTCAGACTATCGACTTGATCAGACCATCTAGTTTATAAAGCTTGACTTTACTGTGTGCAGTGTAAGTCTCCTTTAACGTGTAACTGGACACTCAGTGCTGTGAAGAACAGCAAACACAAACCTTATGAAATAAGTAAGTGAGTTTTAGTTTTACACCGCACTCAGCAATATTCCAGTTACATGGCGGAGTGAGTGAGTGAGTGAGTTAATATTTAACGTCACATCGGCAATATTTCAGCCATATCGTGACGGGGACAAAACACGGAAATGAAATATATGTGTGGTACAAAATCCTGTCGACAAAGGACAGTAAAACAACTACAGTATCACAATTTGAATTAAAACTAACATGGAAAGTTAAAATTAAGATCAATATTTAGACAACACAATATAAAAACAGGCTATAGATCGCCAACAACGGAAGGTAGATCACCATACTAGGGACCATGGGGTCCTACAGTACCTTTGCTACCTGCATTGACCCTAGTTGGATTTACATCATCCCTTCAGCTGCGGGCGAGTGTACAATATGCTAGCCAGAATTTAAACAACAGGAATACTACGTTGAAAACGTGGTAGACTTCAATTTACTTTGAATGATTTCGGACTTACGTAACCTCTCAGGAGGACAATATTTTTTACAATACTTCAACCCCCTTTGAGAGTACAGCCACTAACAATTCTAGTTACGAATCCAAACTACCAATTATTACAATACATCTTTTTACAGAAACATATTGCCCAAAATTCAATAAAAAAAATCAGTTTCTTTTACAAAACCAATAATCAAATGAAAACTAACGCTGGTAAAAAGATCCTTCATTGTTTTGACTGTAAAAAACGTATCCCTCGCGATGGAGAATTCAACATAGTCAAGGAGAATATGCTTGACCGTAACTCTCTCATCACCAGGGTTCCAAATTGGAGATCCTCACCTTTTAACTGGTATGCATGAGTATTTCTCGTGTGGCCAATACGACATCGTCGTAGTATGACCTCTTCAAATCTTGACTGAGAACCCAAGTGGGTATAACCAATGTCCAATGGTCCACTTGTGGCCTAACCAACTGCCAAGGAGGAGAAGAAAAAAGACGGGAAGGAGCTATATTGTCCAGCTCAAAGCTAGAAGCAGCAAGAAATGGCTTAATTCTGAGCCCAAGAGGCGGAAAAAGGGAAGACGTTTTGTTATACAAATCCTCATAGAGAGTATTAAAGACACAATTAAATGCGGGATTAGACTCATTAGAAGCTAATTTTGTAATGTATTGTAAAGATAGTTTGATACGACGTAACGTGAGAGAAGGCTCATCAGCCTCGACGTACAGACTGTCGATAGGAGAGGTTCTAAAAGAACCGAGACAAAGTCTTAGGCCTTGGTGGTGCACAGGATCAAGTAGTTTTAGGTTGCTTTGACAAGCTCCACCATATACAATGGATCCGTAATCAAGTTTAGATCGGATCAGTGATCTTTCTAAGTGAAGGAGGCTAGATTGATTACCTCCCCATTTTGAATTTGGAACAACCTTTAATAAATCGAGTGCCTTTTAGGCATTTGGCTTTAAGGGATTTAATATGCGGCAAAAAGGTCAAATGTGAGTCAAAAATAAGTGCCAAGAATTTAGCCTCCTTGACCACGTTGATTGGGGTACCACTGAGAAATAGTTCTGGGTCTTTATGGGGTTCGTATTTACGACAGAAGTGTATACAATTGGTTTTTCATTTAGAAAATTTGAAGCCGTTTTCAAGACACCATTTATCTATTTTGTTTAAACACAGCTGCAGTTGCCATTCAATAGTATGCATATTTTTACCACGGCAAGAAATATTGAAATCATCCACAAATAAAGATCCATCTATTGAATCGTTTAAAACTGTTGATCTTGATGCTGAAAAGAGTGACTGACAAAATACGTCCTTGTGGAACACCCTGATCCTGATTGTAATGATCAGACAGGGTAGAACCCACACGGGCCTGGAACTGTCTGTTATTTAAATACTATAAATTCAGGGAAACGACGTCGCAGCCCGAAGTCATGTAAATCTCTTAAAATGCCATATTTCCAAGTAGTGCCATATGCTTTTTCAAGATCAAAAAAGATAGACACAGCGTGTTGTTTGTTGATGAGTGTGTTTTTAACAAATGATTCCAGTCGCACTAAGTGATCGACAGTACTTCTGTTTTTCCGCAAACCACACTGTACGTCTGTGATAAGGTTATTTGTTTCCAAGTACCAAACAAGTCGATTATTCATCATGCGTTCCATGGTCTTGCAAACACAGCTAGTTAGTGAAATCGGTCAATAATTGGACGGACTCGTATGATCACGTCCAGGTTTAGGTATTGGTACTACTATGGCGTCACGCCATGAGGGAGGAAAGTTACCCGATGTCCAAATATCATCAAAAATATTTAGAAGAGTCTCTAAGCAGGACTCTGGTAAATGCTTCAGGAGTTGTTAATGTATGTTATCAGCTCCTGTAGCAGTATCATGAGCTTGATCAAGAGCAGTATGGAGTTCATGAATAGAAAAGTTTTGTTATAATCTTCCCCATTATCGGAGTAGAAATTAATAGTTTTCTTTTCTTGTTGATTTTGATACTGCTGGAATTTAGGTAAATAGTTAGAAGAGGAAGAATGTTTAGCGAGGGTGTCGCCCTGTTTATTTGCGATATCTGATTTATCCGTAAGTAACTGATCTCCATGTTTAAGATGATGGACAGTAGATTTAGTACCTTTACCTTTAATTTTTTCTGGATCATGTTCCATAACCTGGACATGGGTGTCTGAGAATTTAGTTCGGAGACATAATTTTGTCAAGATTGGCGTTTGTTCTGATTAGAAGTACGCCGTGCTTTAGCATTTAAAATTTTAAATTTATTTAAATTATGCACCGTAGGATGGCGACGGAAATAATGTTCTGTTTTTTTCCTTGCCTTTCTAGCTTGTTTGCACTCATCGTAGAACCATGGTTTTCTTATGTGTGGAACTGCAGAAGACTTTGGTATGCACTCATCAGCTATGGAATTCAGTTCATCAGAAAAGCATTTAATAGCATCAGGAACGTCAACAAAACGTTCAGGTTTCAGGTTTTCAGCACACAGTGTTTCATATAAAGCCCAGTTAGCCTTTTTAAAATTTCGCCTTGAGGATGGAGGAACATCAGATGGAGTTACAGCTTCTAATACAGTAGGTAAATGGTCACTTCCACCGAGGTCATCGTGGACTGACCATTCGAATTCATTTAGTAGTTCAGAATTTGTCAATGACAAGTCAAGAGCAGAATAGGTCCCTGTACCAGGATGTAAATATGTGTTGGAACCATCATTATAAATAGATAAATCATTATCAGAACAAAAGTCCTCCAACAATTTGTCATTAGTGTTTGTAGTTACACTACCCCAGAGTGGGTTGTGCCCATTTAAATCTCCCATTATAATACAGGGCTTCGGGAGTTGGTCATATAGAGCTTGAAGATCAGTTTTGGCAAACGTCGAAGACGGCGAAATATAAAGAGAGCATAGTGTAAACGCTACATGTAAAGTAATTCTCACTGCAGCAGCCTGCATATTAGTATTAAGTGGAACAGGGCTTTGAATAACGTTTTGTCTGACTAGAATGGATGATCCACCAGTGGCCCTATCACCCGGAGGGGAAAAACAATGATATGCATTAAAATGACGAAGGTCAAATGTATCTGTAATGTAAATGTAATAGCTGTAATTCATGTAAATTAGTCCTCAATCCTCTGCAATTCCACTGTACAATATTATTGGAATAAACTATCTTTGGCGGGGGGCGGGGGATTTATTGGGGATCTACCACGCACTCTTTTGGAGGGCGACAAGCTATGTGCCCTAGAATGGACGTTTTCAGAAACGTCCATGTCTTCAAGAGACCCATATTGAACAATTGAATTCTATTCTGTGACCCTTTTGGAGCTCTGCCACTTTGTTATTTAGAAGCATCAGGCTTAGGTTTAGGTTTACTTTTAACAGGTTGCTGACTGTCAGCTGTCGATTGAGACTTTGAGAGTGACTGAGATGATGATGCTTTGTGATCAGAAGAAGACTTTGATGTACTAGAAAGTGATTCCTCAGTCTGAGATGATATAGCAGGGTACAAAAGCTGAGGAGAATCGCAATTTACCCAAGTCAAGGTAGTTTGGCAACCTGGGGATGATTTCGCTCTTTTAGAGCTAGATGATGTTTTTGCTACTGTAGCATAACTTTCTGGAAGATCAGATCTCTTTACCATTTTTTATTGCCTCAGAAAAGGAGATATTTTGAGCAAACTTTAGTCTGTTTATCTCCATTTGCTCTTTCTCTTTCCAAATTGGACACTGTTTAGAAAATGACGAATGATCGCCTTAGCAGTTGGTGCATTTTTTGAAGTCACTGTCACAATCTTCTGTTGTGTGTGTTTTCTCACCATAGTGAGCACACACAACAGACAATGTGCAACTATTTACACCGTGTCCATATTTCTGACATTTAAAACACCTGAGCGGGTTGGGGATGTAAGTATCAACACTGATGTTACAATATCCTGCTCTTACTGATTTTGGAATACTTGGAGAAGCGAAGTGGAAGAGATATGTGTTGGTAGGTTTTGTTTCTGATTTTATCCGAGTTGTAAATCTTTTAACAAAAGTCACCCCTTGATCTTTCATTTCTGATACGATGTCAAACTCAGTCTATCTCTAACAATCCCTTTGCTCGTGTTCAGAGTCTTGTGTGGAGTAACTGAAACCTGGACTCCAACAAACAGCTCAGTTGACAACAGGTTGGTTGATTGCTGTTTCCTGCTAAATTCTACAAGTAGGGAACCTGAACGCAGTCGTCTGATATTTCGCACCTCACCTGCGATGCCATGTATACCTTTAGATTCATGGGTTTAAATGGGTTTAATTTGAAAGGTGATTTGTCAAGAGTCTCGATCACTAGAAATCGTGGCCAGTATTCAACGGTCGGAATAGACAGTCGTAGTTCATCATCATCATTGTCAAGGTGACGCTTGTTTCTTTTTATGGGAGTTGTGTAAGCCATAGTTACTTTAAGATGGTTCATCATCTGAGCTCCCCACCCACCATGGAGTATCACAAGGACAATGCTAAAAACAAGTGGGCCTCCGACTGGCAGCACCAAGGATACTCAGATGATATACTCCAGTAGAAGAATTATAAATAATTGATCCACCAGATTGGCCCATGAGCCACCGCCCTCTGGCATAAGACTCTAGGCAACGTTCATATTATCATGTTTCACAATCCAAAAAGTTAGAGATCAATAGTAGTGCCAAGAAAATTCAAACAATTCCAAATAGTATTTGTGCAATGACACATACACCGTCCATGCACAAGGCTTGGCGTGACCAGCCGATTGGTCGACCCAGGCCCATTCGACCACCCGTCTAGGCGAAGTTAGGGCCAAAGTGGTGTATTGAGCAACAGGAACACGGTTACAGGTCCCTATTGCCCTCAACCACCAGGATCCCCTCCTCCACCGACACAGGGCCGCAACCCACGGCAAACGGGTTGGTGGACCAAATATCCCCCGGGTCCACAACGGGGGTTTCTTCGAGCTCTTGGCGTTACCCAGCACCCACCACGAGGCGGTGGCTGGCCACGGGTGCCCTACATGGCGGAGTCTGGGCCAGATAATCCAGTGATGAACAACATGAGCATCGATCTGCACAATTCGGAACCGACGACATGCATCAACCAAGTCAGCGAGCCTGACCACCCGATCCCGCACAGTCGCCTTTAATGGCAAGCAGGGGTTACTGGAGTCTTATTCTACCCCGGGACCTTCATGGGTCCAAACTTTATAAACAAAACAATCATACAAATACATGTTTTGACCAAAACATGAAAGCGCAAATAGGTCTTAATACGAGGATGTATAAACGATATTTGGAACCCGATTAATGTAGGACCCATCAGTGCATAGGACCCATTCTTTGCATAACAAAGAAAAAAGTACCAGAACAAAAGCCGCTCAACTTTCCAGCATAAACACCTGACTGGATAAATGCCACCCAAGGGAGGTAATAAATTCATCGACCCGAGATGTAGATGCATCTAGGATATACTGGCGAGTTGTCGGAACGTGTGCCCTGGAGATATCGTGGATACGTTGCTCAGAGAACAGTTGATATCAGTAATTGTTTTGCACTTTTATTGCTTACATGCTTTTGCTGATTTAATTTATTCAAATTCGATGAGCCCGTTTTAGCACAAATGAAAATGCGGAAGCATTTCACCAACGGATGAACATGACACCCGCACCGAAACAGAAGCACACATAAAAGGACTTCGGCTGACATTGTAATAAAAGTGCTGACAGTGGGGTGCCCATGTTAAACTTCGGCATGGGCTTGAACACTAGAACTGACGAAGGTTTGGACAAGTACAGATACCCATGCAAATATATTGACTACTTGGTTTTTCCCAGGACGACATGGGCAATCAGATAGAGAAGGATAATATAAAGCGTCACTGCATTTACTCCGACAACGCAGCACTGTAACTGTAACAAGCCACCATGACGGTGTACAATGGCACACGCACGCACGCACGCACACAGACACACTCGCGTGCGCTCACACACACGCCCTAAATGTTAAAAGTTACTGGAAATCTGGCCAATTGACAACCAACATACCGGTGGATATACAGCTGGTGCTGATAATCAGAGTATTGGACATAGTATATAGGAACACTTGTCAAACATAATGGAATTCGCTCCAGGATTTACAAGAAATTGAAATAAAATGAAATAATCAACTTTTATCTCAGTCATATTACAACAGCAGACATAATTTCACACTAACAAACGTTCCAGCAAGGTGCGCTACGTTAGATGCATTTTTGACAACAAACCATTCCCATATACGTCGTTATAAAACTACAGTGTGTATAGACACAGTAAGTCTAAGTTGATCTTTTCTCGACGTCGTGACAAATGTGTATGGAACAGAAGGCCATTCAACAAAAGTACTTTCAAAGGTACTCCTTCCAGCGCAGCTGTTACATTTTATGGTTTTCAAAGACGGATACCACTACTGTATAATACGGGCGTGTTGTAAGGTCACGGTGAATTGCTTTTTTTGATGTCACAAGGAGATACTACGTCCTACGTAGGACATACTATCTGCTACATAGTACTGATTGTCTCCTTTTAAATGTTCGGATTATGAGGTGTGGTTATTAAATTGAGAAATGTCTAGTTATGCAGGACGTTAGGCAGCAGACATGCAGGTCAATGTATATTGATGACACTAACGCAGTGTTACTGTGTGTGCTACGTTTGGATGGCGTGGACCTTGATCTAATCGCAGTTATGGGTATTCTCTCTCTCTCTCTCTCTCTCTCTCTCACACACACACACACACACTCTCTCTCTCTCTCTCACACACACACACGCACGCACACACACACACGCACACGCACTCACGCTCGCACACACAGGCAGAGGAGGAGGGAAAAGTTTCCTATATGAAATTCTCGCTATGACTCCTCCGAAAGTTTTGCTTGTCTTTATGAGGTTGGGTTGGATCACATATAAATCTCGTTTGCGGTTTGTGTTTTCGTCATTGTTTAAAAGTGGACTCGGGTGGAAAAGTGTTGGGAATGCGGCGTAAAGCAGTACGGAATTTCAAAAGGCAAAAGGTTGTCATTATAGTTGTTTGTAAAAGTATAAGGGAATAAGCATGCATAGATTGCCACCGATGGTCTACGGCACGCCTCCATTATGACTAATGTGTAACGACCTCTGAAATATCCAGCGTATAATAGAAAAATGTAACAAAGTACAACATGTAACAGTGAACTAACCGCAACGCTTAACAGTAGAGCAAGCTGAACGCGAGGCAGTGAAGCACAACAGTCGGTCCGATAAATGAAAGTAATGTGCAACAATTATACTACCCTTCATAAGTCTAGACACACTTAAAACACTCACTATATGTTATAGATGAATTTCTGCACCTACTTGGGGGAAACAATAATTGCAAACCTTATGCAGATAAACTGCAGGAGGATGATTCATCAACGTGATGAAAAGTGTGTGCAAATATCGTGCATGTGAAATACTGCGTTTTGGTGTTTTGATAAGAATTGCCATTTTTCACCGAGTTTCATCATTCCTTGAACGCATGACAATAATCTTGTCAACGTTACTTACTTGTTTTACTATACATCAGTTCATGTGTAAACAGAACCTTTAAACAGTATGGAATATTCTTCAAAATCTAGTTTAGAACAGTTGAGTGAAGAATGCGGCTACATTTACAATAGTGTGTCTGAACTTTTGATGAGTAGTATAGTGGAATACTGGAGTCTAATGGTGAAGGAAACAGTAGACTCTTAAAGTAAATGAAAAACATGATAGTGGACTCTAATGGTAAATATAACACATAACTGTAGACTCTAAACGTAAATGAAACACCTAGCTGTAAACTCTAACAGTGACTGAAACAGGGAAAATGGAAATGGTTTTCGTGTCTGGGGGAATTAAGTTGACCATTTTAGATTAACGTATATTTACATATATCAATCATCTCCTACGTAGGTGATAATAAGTCCTATGTAGGAGATATTAAGTACCAAGTCCTACGTAGGAGAGTAAGTCCTACCTAGGAGATAATGAGACTAAAACTCATTTTCTCGTGGCCCTAATACGCTTCCGTAGAATAAACACTATCGCTATCGGATTCTTTAATTGCCCGAGGGCTTTTGTGCTCGCTATAACACGGAACAAAATAATTTTCACAGTCAGTTGAATTTTTACGAACATGAGATATTCTCCGGGAATGAGCGTTACCACTTCTCCCTATAAATAAACCAGTAGAGTTACTGACAACGCTTACAGGTTGTTCAGCGTGACCTGATCGAGTGAATATTAATGCACTGCGAAACCTTGTCACAGCTGGTTTGGATCTGTTATTGTGAAGGGGTGCGCCTTGTCAGTTGATTGTCGACATGTCCGAAAGACTAGGCGCCGTTTGAAGCAGTGAATCGAATTCTGAAAGTAACTGACTTTACGTTGCAAATGTAGGAAACCAAACTTAATAGCTTATGACTAAAAACAATTTACTTTAAACATGAAATCATTGGTTTCTCAGAAGAGTTATTTTCTTTAACGAGTCCATGTATGCATATTTCACAGGAACGCAGTATCAACAACATTCTCTGCTCCCCTATTTAATGAAGTTAATTCGATTAGCAATTTGTGCCATTTGACCTCCTGAGTCATGCATATGTAGAGTAGCTCAGGTCAAGCTGAACAACGAGTACAGTAACCAAACGTGCGACATGACACAGACAACACTTACTAACTACACAAACCACAAGAAATGTAGAGGTGCTGCTTTCACATGAGCGGTGAATCATGCCTATGAAACGTTTTTGCTTTACCATGTGCAAACAAGATTGAGACATGAAAATGAACGATTCAAAAAAGCTTTAGTCGATGGGTCAAAATTGAAAGTGACGTTAGCAATATTTCAACCATGTTGTGACTAAATCAAGGTATATAATGGTAATAATTAAAGGTAAATCAATACGGCAAGACTATCACAGATATAAATGTAAAACGACTAATTAAATCTAGAATATTTTAACTATAGATGACAAGAGAGAGTAGAAATTGGCCATAGCTGATGTTGGATCACCACAATAAGGAACATGGGGACTTACCGTACTTGTTCTACCTGCATGGACCCTAATTGACACCATAACTTCAGCTGATAGCAATGTCATCAAATATAGCCAAACATTTAAAAGACATTTATGCTAAATATTAAAATGTGGTGAAATTAAATATGCTTTGAGAGACGTGAGCTTGAACCCTCCTTGAGGATACAGCTACTAACAATCTCAGCTACGAAATTATCATACCAATTGTAAAATACCATTATCCATTTACAAAACATATAGCCAGAATTTATCTAATAATTCAATTTCTTTAAGAAAAAAGTAAATGATATTTTACAATATTTAAAAAAGTCATTAAATGTTTTTTGAAACAGACATATTTATCCTCTGTGATGTAAAAATGAATACAGTCCAAGCAGAGCATGCTTGACCGTGATTCTTTTATCACAAGGGGAACGGCTTCAGCTCAGATGTGTCGCACCTAAACCCATGCTTCCTAGTAATGTGGGAACATATTGAGAAAAAAGGACACTTTGCAAAGGTGTTCAGACTAATCTTATATCATATTAAAATAATCGGCGTTTTACATATTCAGTGATTTCCTCTGTCAATAGTTGAAGCTAATACCCTGGAGTTGAGAGCCAACAGGAAACTGCCTCAATAATTTGATTATTCTTGTCGGGTTGAATTCAACAAATGAAGATCAAAGAAGTGTAATGCTAAAGGAAATTATTTTCGCTGACATGAATTTTATAGAATCATTTAAGAAAGTCGAAACAGGAAACACATTTCTGTGTTCTGATTGAAATGATATCGAGTGAGGGCTCACGAACTGTGACGCTTTGACAGTTTCAACTGTTTATTTGCTAATATTTGTGACAGGAAATTAACTGATATTATGAAGTAGCAAACATGACGTGATCCCTATCGGCGAGGAGTAAATTTAAACTTGCCAGGATTTTCAGACGTAGTATTCTTGCATTTTAATTGGGGCTAACATTTCTTACAATCGCCAGCCGCTGAGGGGATGGTGTAAATCCAACTAGGGACCATGCAGGTAGCAAAGGTACTGTGAGTCCTCATGGTCCCTAGTCTGGTGATCTACCTTCTGTTGTTGGCGATCTATAGCCTGCTTTTACTTTGCATTGTCCCAATAGTGATATTAGCTTTAATTTTCCACAATTTTTAAAATTTAAATTGTGATATTCTAGTAGCTTACTGTCCTTTCTCGACAGGTTTATTTTGATATACATATAGTCCTTTTCAGTGTTAACTGCTCTCGTCATAATAGGGCTGCAATATCCATGTGACGTTAAATATTAACTCACTCACGCTATCGGCAAGGAACCAGAAAATACAAGTGTCTTTTGGTTTTGCAATTTGTATATGATGACGAAGCAGTGGAGCCGACCGTATACATTGCCACATTTGCTGATCATAATCTCTTCCTTTAAATGGGTCGGTGGGGTAGCCTCGTGGTTACAGCGTTCGTTCGTCACGTCGAACGCCCGGGTTCGATTCCCCCATGGGTGCATTATGTGAAGACTACTTCTGATGTCTCCTGTCGTGATGGCGCTGGAATATTGCAAAAAGCGTCATAAAACTTAACTATAAAACTTGAACATATTGTTTCAAATAGACGTCACGCGGATGGATTAAATCTTGCAACGTGTTATGATAGGACGATAACTTTTCATAATGAGCAGGCATGGAAGAAGCACAAAAATATATTGCAAAACTTCCAAACTCAAGCTATATTATTTGACTGGATGCGTCAAAGTACCACTTCATGAGAGAGAGTGTGTGTGTGACCCTTACCCACCTTTAACAACATTCTAACAACTTCACGACAGGGACACTATAAATGCACCCATCAATGGGATCGGACACGATCTTTTGTCTTGATGAGGGAAATCTTTAATCAGTGGACTACTGTACCTAAAATCAAGCAATATCATACACACGACTGCATAGTGCAACGCCATCGATACCTCGAAACCTCCTCTACAAACTGTTTTCCAAGACTCAGACACAATTGAGGTGGTCCTACAATTACACTTCTTTGTGTATACAAATGTACACTTGCCAACAACTTGTCTCATCAATAAATAATTTATAAATGCTTACTTGTACCTGCAATCAAACAATGACCTCTTTAAGGAGATGCCTTAGATAAATAATTTCCAAACTCGATTTTCTAGAAACAACATCATTCGGCTGTGAAAAAAATTATTTGCATGGCATAGGCACAGTTGTACAACGGGTTCTTGTTTAAGACGATTTTGTCGCTTCTGATCACTTTAATATTTGGAAAAGTTTGAATTCCTATGATACAAAGAAATATGTTTTTTTGAACCTTTATATTTTACATCCGGTTGTTTGGGTCAGATCCATTGCACATGACGTCTTAAACATTATTCGGCCGAAGGTTGGTCATGTATATATTTGGCTTCATTTAGATATACGGGCTGTGGGGTAGCCTAGAGGCCAAAGCGTTCGCTCGTCACGCTCAAGACCCAGGTTCGACACTATGCGTAAAGCGTATTTCTGGTGTCCCCCGCCGCGATAATGCATGAATATTGCTAAATGCATCGTAAACCTAAACTCACTCACTCAGTCAGATATAAATGGGTGCTAAGGGATTATTATCATTAGTTATACTGGTATGTGATTGTAGGCTGACAGACGTTTTAGTGAGCAAATAGTATAGCTACTCTATATGATAACGTGTTCTCTGTAGTAGGACATTAAGGCTCTATACTTGATCCGGGCCGTATTGTTCCCTATTCACACCTTTGAATATGTTAAAATGCTTTAACTTTGTACTCCAGTAAACACTCTAAACGGGAGAATCGACTATGACTAAATAGGGTTAAATGGTCAAGCGTCCTAGTTCTAAAAATCCCAGTTGCAGTTTTATTATGGCTTTATGTTCGATTTGATACTATTGTAGCTATTGATTTGCAACCATATAGCTTTGTCACTATCATATTCAGTGGTTGAACCGCCGGACAGGCTTGGTTCCTTGTGCATGCTTTACATGCATAATGTATTTTGCTAGACCTCCACAATAGATACTATTCAAAGTCAATATTTACTGACAACGTAACCCTTGTACGAATGAAACCACTCACCATATGTTATGTATGTATATATCTTTAGATGGCAAATGAACTTCTCCCCTAACTTTGGGAAAGCAGTTGCTAACGTTCTGCAGATGCAATGCACGAGGACCATGCATCAAATTGTTAAAGAGCATTTGCAAACATCGTGTATGTGAATAGATGCGTTTTGGTGTAAAGTCTTATTTAGAATTTATCAATGTTCACTAAGTTTCATCATCTACTGACAATAATCTTTTCAACTTTACAAATTATTTTACAATACAGAAATAGGCTCAACATTGTCTCCATGTGGGGAATCGAACCCGGGTCTTCGAACTCATGATCATGTCCTATACACACTGGATGTCATGATTCATATCAACATATGAACCATTGTCATAAATTCAAGGGTACATGTCGGTAGAAGATGACAAAATGAAAGTTTAAACGAAACGTTTGTCCATACATGTATGCATATCTGTTAGTGTTTCCGGGTCAGAAGCCAAATGTAAAACTTCATTTGATTACATTGACGAGTGATCACTTCCGCATCGACTTTTAACATAACCCCGTCACGCAAATCAAAGTCCTACCGTCTGATGTTGTCTGCTTTCGTAAGTCATGGTTAATTAGAACAGGCAATATATTTCCATCTGTGGTCAAAAGTCAGAAGTGCATTCAGTATACAATGATACTGAACGTAGTTGGGGTACATATTTGACACTGTGCTTTCATAATATATAACCATATAAGGGTTTACCAAAACAAATTTAATAATAGATTCATTCTAGCTTTCCGCCACGAATAACTGGAACAATGCTCTCCTAAAGTTTTCCTAATAAGTGCTTCGTGAGTAGTAACGGTTGTGAATATTATTTTTCACGCAAAAAGATACACAGATAATAGAAGATAAGATAAAGATAAGAGAATTTATGTATGCATTATTAAAGTGGTATTTATGGATGTAGTTAATTTCTAAAGCACTATTTCAAATACCCAGTTGTCTTCTCCTTCATTTGTATAGCTACGTATATTTTCAGTCTTCTTTTTATAATCACGCTAATGATAAAATTAAGTGAAGACCAATGGGGTTTTTCCAATGGACTATACATTTCTCCCCTGTGATACAGCCTTTGAAATTCGGATTTCATATACACCCATGAACTATTGTTGCTATACATTTTCAAACTTTCGTTTAAACGTACTCAAAAACACCGTTTCGTTTCATACATGTACACGGCAGACATGTCCCCAGAATATCAGGCTTCGTACTGAAGAAATCATGCAGCGAGGATATGAAAATAGCAAATACAAAATGTCGAATGATACAACTAAAGAAGAAAGGACAATGCACCAACAGAAGCAGTAGTATGACATGTTTTATAATTGAGCAAGCAAAGATCGGTTTTTAAAAATGACAGAGATTTGTTTCCGCTGTATGTTGATATATGACAAGTTACTCTATACGTGAGTTGGTTTTGAGAGAACACATTCGTTGTATCTCATTTGGTAAGCACAAATTTACTTAACATGGAGTTAGAACTTCATTTATTCGCTAAACGACACTAAACAGCAGAATACATTCATAAATGACGAAAATCTACAAGTTTCCTTGACTGTTTGATTTTGGAAATGTCACACAAGGAAAAGTGTTCAACACAAGTCACTTAATGCACGCCATTGAAACTAGCTTGAAAAGTAATTGCTTTCGTAGGGCTGTGCGAACAACACCGTGCCTAAAGCGTTCGTTCGCTCACAGGTAGGAGTTCACTTTTCAAAATGTGTAGAAGGAATGCGGCCTATTTTTAGCTAGGGTGTCCCTGTTGCCTAACGTCTCACTCAGTCACTCCGCCTATGATCTTTTTCAATAAACCATTGAGGCGTGCTGTAACATTGCACAGTACTCGATCAGATGACGATGAAGCACGTTTTTTTCTTCCTCCTACTGTCTTAGAAGGGTCACATAGCATACCAGCTCATATATATAATTAACATTTTCATAAGACATGCAATTTATAAAGCGAAGCAATTCACAAATATCTGTGCTCGGTGCACATTAGACAGATAGACGCCGTCCATACACCGTGGAATGTTCACGTGATCCAAGTCAGGAAGCAATTCTAAACTCTTAATAGGTTTAAAAGTTTGTGTTTTGTGTGTATAATAAATGCACAATATTGCCCAGATTTTCGTTCATCTGAATATTTACGATGTTCTTTATGTATATAACAGGACCTTATTCCCAAAAACTCTCAACTTCCCAGTCAAGAGGAAAGAGTCTTATGCAATATGATCGCCATTAATGGACAAAGTGTTGCTACAGGCTCCATGAAGATCTATATAAAGAGCTAATTAAACATGTCTTGTTGAGAACATTGCTCAAACCAACACCTTCATTTCTATCCATGTACAATACACCCTTCTGCAAACTGGAACTGGAAACGTGAATGAATCTCATTTTCATTCGATTCACATTAACTGAGGGACAATACATTTTAGGTGATTTAATATGTACACATCATTTTTACATTTCAGACATGAAACAAAGCATTTTTTTAAGTGTCGATGTTTTGCAAATGTTATGCACTTTATTGATGGTACAATGCAACGTAATTATATTTCTGACATTTCCATTCAAGTGTTTAGCGACGAAAACTCACCACTGACTGGATTTGTTCAGCTGTACACACAGATGTCCACATCTGATTTTCGTTGTGTAGATTCGCAGTGGCTTATATTTGTAGCATTATAGATTGCTACGAGTGTGTATTTTTCTCATTTGTGCGATCATTGATTAGGTGATAGTTCAACATATGTCCCATCCGGGATTCGAACCCGCACCCTCAGAGTCAGGCACCTAATCGCTGGCACACAAAGTAAGCCCCCTAGCCCGCTCAGCTACCACGACTTCCACCTGAGCGGGTTAGGCGGCTGACTTTCCAGAAAGTTCTAGGTGAATGGCGATACAGACATGATTTGCTCGAATGTTCCCGACAACGTTCCAGTGTATATAAAGGTTGATTGTTTGTTGTGTTGTGCAAACTTGGAAATCACACACGGACTGGTCAGTTCATATTTTATATTTGTGACCCCATTACCTAAGATTTGTGACTCTTTTTCATTGTACTAGAAATCAGTATTAGTTCATTGTTTGCTCGATATATTATCGAATATTTTAGACTTGCATTTTGCTGGTTCAAAGGACACACCTTTATACCTTTATACCTGTCACTCCCGTGTGGACCCGGGACAGAATGTGTCCACAGCACCCCATTGCTGGTCGTAAGAGGCGACTAAATTGGGCAACCTGTTTCCCGTGGGTTGCGTCCCGTGGGTTGCGTCCCGTGTCGGTGGAGGACGGGATCCTGGTGGTTGAGGGCAGTAGGATACTGAACCATTTTGCTCCTATTGCTCAACACACCACTTCGGCCCTTACTTCACCTAGACGGGTGGTAGAATCGGCCCGATTCTATCAATCGCGATCGGCTGGTCACGCCATGCCCTGTGCATAGACAGTCTTTTCGCACGTTTGATTTATTGGGCATTGGTCATTTTTGATGTCTAGTGTGTAATACCTTTTTGCTATATCTACTTGCCTAGAGTCCTATGCCAGAAGGCGGTGGCTCATGGGCCAATCTGGAGATGTCGACCTCTGTGTTATATATATGTCTCCAATTTCTTGTTAGTAGCCGAACCAGGCTAGCATTTGAATTGGTAGACAATTGTAGCTACTCATGTCGTATTTACTGGAGTATACCACTCCTGTATCCCTAGTGTTTGCAGGTTGGAGTTCCACTGCAGTACAACACTGTCCTCGTTGACGCTCGGTGGCGGGTGGGGAGGGGGAGTGCTGAATCTATTATCATCATCATGTCAATCACACTTTCTGGTTCCACGAGAAATGACAAAAAAGACGTTTAGAGGCTGATCATCTTTCTTGTAAAGAAGATGTTTCAGGTACAACACACCAAGAACCTTGGCCAAAATGCATAGTTATTGAATCTACCAACGGTGAACCACTCAAGATCAACCCATTTCTAGTATCAAAAAGAATACAATCTATTTGTGGAGAGGTTACGAACGTTTCACGTCTCAGAGGAGGTACACTTCTTGTTGAGTGTGCGCGACGACAGCAATCCATAAAGTTATTGCAACAACATCAGTTTGCCAACGTCAATGTTGCTGTCTCAGATCATAGAACTCTGAACTCAAGTAGAGGCATTGTTAGGGATAGAGCCCATTGTCTGGCGGACATGTCCGAGGATGAAATAGAGGCTGAACTTAAGGATCAGAATGTAACTTCCGTGAAACGCCTTCCTGTTAAGAAGCAGGATGGTAGCATTGTACCTGGCCACACTTACATGTTTACCTTTTCATCGTGTACTCTGCCAAAATCAACCAAAGCCGGCTATTTCAATATCGGAGTGGAGGTGTATATCCCCACTCCACTCCTGTCAGACGTTTGGACACGGGTCTAAGTCCTGTCGAAACACTCTTCGTTGTCATCGTTGTAGTGAACATCATCAGGACTCTGACTGCAGCAATGATATTAAATGTGCCAATTGTGGAAGCAGTCATCTTTCATCTTCTAAATGTCCTGAATGGCAAATGCAATCTAAGATACTTAAATTAAAGTATGAAACAAATATTTCCTTCATGGAAGCTAAAAACAAAGTCCGTAGCCAAAATCAACATAATCCCTCTCCTACTGTGACATACTCTGCTGCTGTCTCACGACGACCAGAAACAATCTCTACTTCGTGTCAAACGGATTTGACCTGGATGGCTTCTGAGAAACCTGTTCATGTGAATAGTACTTCTGGCAGTCAGGGCTTTTTTACAGCGTCTGCCTCTCAGACTATTAGTCACGTATCAGGTGAAGTTGTTCAAACAGCTATAGATGTCGAAACGTCAAAAGGTGAAATGTCAACATCGCAAAGAAAACGTCTAAATCGTAGATCAAAGAAATCTCCTGCTGATACTCCTGTAGAGGTTCACAATTTGTTTGAGCCTTTGGAGATGGATGATACGCCATCTTCACAAAACCGAAATAACGGCACACCTTCCTCTCGTACACGTGAGAGGTCTCCAATAGAACCGCCATGAGTAACGCTACAAATGTAGTACAGTGGAATTGCAGAGGGCTTAGGAATAATTTTCACGAAGTACAATTATTAGCTCAAGATTTAAAACCATCAACATTTAGTCTACTGGAAACATTTCATAAACGTGGTGATAAGTTTGAAATGCGTCAGTACAACTCGTATCACTGTTTTTCACCTCCGGGGGATAAAGCAACCGGGGGCGCTTCGATTTCGCCCTGTTCCTCTGAAAACTAAACTTCAGGCTGTTGCTGTCCGACTAACTTTACACGTCACGATCACACTCTGTTCCTTGTACATACCACCATCCTCGACTCTTCAGCTATCAGAACTTCAGGATTTATATTCCCAATTGCCTGGACCCTGTGTTATAACGGGAGATCTCAACGGACATAATCCTCTGTGGGGAAGCAACGATACGAACAATAAAGGTAAAATTCTTGAAGATTTTGTGTCTAATAATGACTTGTGCATATTTAACGACGGTTCGAAAACATATCTGCATCCAGCAACGGGTACATATTCAGTACTAGATTTGGCAATCACAGATGCAACCATACTTAATGAATTTTCATGGTCAGTCCACGGTGACCTGTGTGGTAGTGACCATTTTCCGACAGTAATCACTACTATAAATCCAACTGATGATCGGTCGACGTCCAGCTGGATTTTTTCTAAAGCTAATTGGCCTTTATTTCAGACTAGTTGTACTAGAAACTTGAAACCAGAATTTTTCATGGACGCTCATGATGCAATCCAGTCATTTTCGGAGACACTGAAACAAATTGCTGATGATACTATTCCTAAGTCCTCTGTAAATCCACACATTCGTAAGCCATGGTTTGATAACGAATGTAAGCAGGCCAGGAAAAGTAGGAAGAAAGCAGAAGACTATTTTCGCAGACACCCTACTGTTCACAATTTAGATAAAGTTAAAATTTTAAATGCCAAGACTCGACGCACATTTAAGCAGAATAAACGTCAGTCTTGGAGAAAATATCTTTCCAAGATCAATTCACGCACACCTATTTCAAAGGTGTGGAATATGATACAAAGAATAAAGGGCAAAGGTTCCAAATCTACCGTTCAACATTTAAAGGATGGTGATAATTTATTAACGGATAAGGCTGACATTGCCAATAAGCTTGGTGAAACTCTCGCCAGGCACTCATCTTCATCCAATTATGTCCCTGAGTTTCAAAAACACCAGAAACAACAGGAGAAGAAAACAATCAATTTTACCTCGGACAATGGTGAAGATTATCATGAATTATCTTCACTGCATGAGTTCTATACCGCCCTTGAACAGGCGCATGATACAGCTACAGGGGCTGATGGTATCCATTTTCAGCTCCTGAAGCATTTGCCCAAGACATGTTTGGAAACGCTGCTTAATATATTTGATAATATCTGGACTACAGGCAATTTTCCAACTTCCTGGCGTAATGCCATTGTAGTCCCAATACCATGGTATCTTGAAACCAACAACCTTATTACAAATATTCAATGTGGTTTCAGGAAAAATCGCAGTACCATTGTTCATTTGGTGCGTTTAGAATCCTTTGTGAAAAATGCTATAGTAAATAGACAACATGCTGTATCAATTTTCTTTGATCTCGAGAAAGCTTATGATACCACGTGGAAGCATGGCATTTTAAAGGATTTACATGATTTTGGTTTGAGAGGTCGTTTACCTCTTTTTATATCGCAATTTTTACAAGACAGGCAATTTCAAGTCCGAGCTGGTTCTACCCTTTCTGATCATTACAATCAGGATCAGGGAGTCCCTCAAGGCAGTATTTTGTCTGTCACATTATTTAGTATTAAGATCAACAGTTTATCAAAGGTTTTAAACGATTCAATTGATGGACCGTTATTTGTGGATGATTTTAATATTTCTTGTCGTGGAAAAAATATGCATACTATTGAACGGCAACTGCAGTTGTGTTTAAATAAAATAGATAAATGGTGTCTTGAAAACGGATTTAAATTTTCTAAATCTAAAACTAATTGTATACACTTCTGTAGAAAATATAAACCTCATAAGGACCCAGAGCTAACCTTAAATGGCTCTCCTATCAAGGTGGTAAAGGAGGCCAAGTTCTTGGGCTTAATTTTTGATTCCCGTTTAACGTTTCTGCCACATATTAAATGTCTTAAAGCTAAATGCCTCGAGGCGCTCGATTTGTTAAAAGTTCTATCCAATTCAAAGTGGGAAGGCGATCAGACTACTCTCCTTCACTTATATAGATCACTTGTCCGCTCTAAACTTGACTATGGCTCAGTTGTATATGGTGGAGCCTGCAAAAGTAACCTTAAACTTTTATATTCAGTCCACCATCAAGGTCTAAGACTTTGTCTTGGCTCCATTCGAACGTCACCCATTGAGAGCCCCTACGTCGAGGCTGATGAGCCATCCCTTTATCAACGCCGTATAAAATTAGCCTTGCAGTACGTGACAAAACTACATTCCAATCAGTCAAACCCTGCTTATAACTGCATCTTTAATCCCCTTAATCCCCGGCTCTCAAATATATTCAAACACACACTAAACATAAACAGTATATAATTTATTCAGATTCTCTTTCTTGCCTTCAGGCTATCAAAAACCTATCTTGTAAAAATCCACTTTTAATAGAAATTATTTAATTGTATAATAATCTTGCTACTGGCCAATACGACATCGTCTTTTGCTGGTTACCCAGTCACGTAGGCATTTCTGGTAACGCAATGGCCGATCTTGCTGCCAAGGCAGCACTCAGCAAATCTGTGACACCACTTCTTATTCCCTACACTGATTACAAAGCCACCATTAGATCTTATATCCGTGATCTGATGCAGAAAAAGTTGGACACCCAAGTGGGTGTAAATAAATTACATGCAATGAAACCATATATTGGGTATACCCACTTGGGTTGTCAGTCCAGATTTGAAGAGGTCATTTTGCGGCGATGTCGTATTGGCCATACTAGATATACTCATGAATACCTTTTGAAAAGTGAGGATCCTCCGTTCTGCATCCCTTGTGAGGAAAGAATCACAGTCAAGCATATCCTGCTTGACTGTGTAGAGTATTCCATCACAAGGGATCAGTATTTTAATTCACGAACTATGAAGAATCTTTTTACTCATACCAGCTCTCATTTAATTATTGCATTTTAAAAAGAATTAGATTTGTCATCAGAATTGTAAATAGATAAATATTTTATTATTGGTAGTCTAGATTAATAACTGAGATTGTTAGTGGCTGTGCCCTTGAGGGGGGCTGAAGTATTGTAAAATTATTGTCCAAAACATTCTATGTAAATTTAGTCTGACCAAACTTTTAATCGTAGTATATTTGTTGTTTTTAATAATGGCTAACTTTCAGTATAATCGCCATCGGCTGAGGGGATGGTGTAAACCCATCTGGGGTCCATGCAGGTAGCAAAGGTACTGTAAGTCCCCATGGTCCCTAGTAGGGTGATCTACCTTCAGTTGTTGGCGATATACAGCCCGTATTTTATGTTGTATTGTCCGAATAGTGGTATTTGTTTTAACTCTCCACACTAGTTTTAATTGTAAACGCGATGCTCTAGTGGTTTTACTGTCCTTTGACGACAGGTTTTATAATGTATACATATTTCATTTCAGTATCAAAATGTTCTCGTCACGATATGGCTGAAATATTGCCAATGTGACGTTAAATATTAACCCACTCACTCACTCACTTATACCTGTCACAGCAGTTTATTAACCGTATCAAGATGTTTCTAGCATAATCATATCTTTGGCTGATAATGTTGGATGTGCTAGTCAGATTATATTACAGCTTTCAATACCATAATGTTAATTATCTCAATTCTACTATATGCCTTACGTTCTGTTGAAAATACAAACTTTAACACAAAGGGTATGATTCGAAACACAGAAACTCTAAACGACTTTGAAAAACCTGATCTATGTTATGAAGACACATTGCTGTGTATGCGCAGCGCTGACCGAGACGGTAATCTGACAAAGGTACTCTTAACTGAGGTCATCTGGCAAAGGCACACTTAACCGTGAAGGTGATTTAACTTGATACAGAGATGTTAACAAGGGCATGCTAAGGCATGCCTCTAACAAGACTGGCCATCAGCCACCGTTTGTTCCGGATTTATGGGGTGAATATAATCAGCTTTTGGTTGTCTGACATTTTACAATCATCATTGTTGGTCCACTGTCACAAATATGACATGCTCCTTCGAAATTTGTTCACACGGTCACAATTAAATATGTCAAAATCACACGCCTACTAATAAACAGTACATCTAGAGTGACATAACAGGCAAAAAATATTAAAAAGGTTACCCTCACGTTTCTAAATCAAACTAGATATCTAATAAATTCCATTCATGTCGCAGGAATCTGTTAACAACAAACAATATGTAATAACAGTGGAAATATCACACTCAAATATACCCATTAGACTATAGCTTATCAATACACTCACGCCACATGCATAGCAGCTACTATACTATTGGAGCTCAGACACTGAATCGAACTGGTGTAAGCATTCATCAAGCTACGGAACCGACGATTTGAAATCTCATGCAGCTACTATTAACTATCCACATAAAATGACATTTCATTTTGCGCCACTATGATAAGTGTGATTGAGTCTGCTCACATCGAAGTAAATGTCAAGCCAATGTAAACTCAAAACCTCATCACATGGTATGTGCTGGCATCAGTATGCGATCTTCACTCCCTAAACTATGCTAGGAAATGTCAGCTGACAGTACAGTCATGATAACATGCTCACAAACTTTGGTGTCCTCTTTGCTGTGCGTGAATCATGGTGTGTCTTTCAGGACGACAATACAATATAAAAAAATATCTACATACATTTAAGTGATTCCTTTGACAGCTTTGTTAACATATATACCATGTTAATAAACATGAAAATATATAAAAGGAAGCGGTACCTTGAAAAACATTTCGTTTATAGATAACCTATCAACACATTGTACAACCTTTTTGGGTATCAAGTACAAGATTCACGTTCTTTCCTGCAAAGATAAAAGATCCGATTTCATGATATTTTTGTTTCTTTGATAGAGTCAGAATGATAGATGATCTACATGCACGTAGATGCACATAGGTATATTCGTTATTGAAAGTACCCGTAGTAAAGATGATGATGCCAAGAAGCCCCCTGCTGGATTAAATCTCTTCATAAGAGGGTGCAGAGTGCGAAGCCCATTTCTGGTGTACCCCGCCGTGATACTGCTGGTGTATTGCTTAGAGCGGCGTTAAACCAAAGTCGCTCATATGATCATCATAAATGATGTTGGTATTTGGAAAAGAGGGCAATATTTATCGGTGAGTAGCAGTGCGTATTGGCCAAGTATTTAATTAAAATAAAACAGATGACAGTTTCAATAATAATTAAGCAATCATTTACCTCATTCACCACCATCCATCACCGCACTACCCACGACCTTCAATATCTTGTTTCAAATACCAATAGCCAGACATGTGGACATTCGTTGGGCATTCTGTCCCAATTAAATCCACGGATATTCATTGCAATAAACAGATTTGTTGCCTTGAATCTTTATAATCCACACATGTTTCACACGGTCTTTGGTACAACTGTTTCCACCATTTTAGCCATTTCGTGAGCTGTGACATACCTTTATTGTCGTCTAGGCTCGGCTCGCTTACGGACAACGAAGTTTCCTACCACTATGCTGTGTAATTTGACCTTTACATGCACCTTGCGAGTAATGATGCTGTCCACATCTTAAAAAAAACATCTTTCAGTATCTTAAACATAATTTTAAAACTGCAACTTAAAAAGATAGTTAAATTTGACAGATTACGCAAAGAGAACAAATGCTTTCAAAATACATGACACGTAGTTTTGCATTTACTGGACATCGTTATGCAGTTAGCCTCTTTTTGACAACATTTACCTTGAGGTTGTATACAGTTAATGTGATGACGTTTATTACACATTCTCCGAGTAAAATATTCACAAAAGAAGGAAATGAAACCTAAAGTATGATTTAGTTGACGCATGCACACTGAGGCCCTTACCACAGTTTCAATGTCCATGTACCATGTGAAATATTATCCACGCACAGCTACTGATGTTTTCATGTATCTCAGAGTTGTTTCATGTGTGGCATGTGAAACACATAGGCGAAGCAAGCACGAATGAGGTACACTTACATTCTTTTTCATTATTAGGTTTAACGTTCTCACAAAACTGTTTATCTGATAAATATTTCTTGCCCACATATTTTGCTAACCTTTGAGTTGAGTGTTCAAGCATCTTATCCGGCACATAGGGTATTTTCTAGGTTGTGGGTCTTATGTTTTGCTGTTACATCGGTAGTATATGTTACATTCGTTACAAGTCTCTTGATGAATCAGACAGATGTATTATCTTTTTCAGGCACATAATGACTGCGGTGATACTGATAGCTGTTGCCTGTTATTTTCTTCCAACACAAGGTAAGATCAGGTGTCAATGTTTGTCATTGTGTAATATCAGTTATCAATATTGGTGATTAATTATATAATTGTGATAATATGTGTGACTCAGAAATTTAAAAACAAGTGACACTTATGGTCTTCTGTTTTACAGCCTACAACTGTTCTCATGGACAGCACTGTTCCAGCTGTCATCAGGCATCAGGCAACTGTCTCACAGAATGCGAAATCGGATATTTCGATCGAAAATGCATGTCTGAGTGCAGCACGAATTGCAAACAGAAGAAATGTAAAGAGGGTTCCGGCCTTGGAATTTGCAGTGAAGGCTGTGAACCCGGGTATCATGGTGTAAATTGCAAGTTAAGTTGTCCTGTTTCAACAGAAAGCTGCTCCAAATGTCCAAGTGAGTGTGACGGTCTGTATTGTAAGCACAACCACGCATGTTTTTCTGGATGTGAAGATTCCTACTACGGTTCGGATTGCAAAACCTGCTCCGGAAGATGTATATCGTGTAATAGAATAACAGGGACGTGTGTCCAGTGTCATCCGCCATATCATGGAAAGAATTGTCAGTACTCATGTAATAACTGTCCGGAATCTCGTGACGATGAATGTGCCCAAACATGTGCACCCGGATTCTACGGGACCGAATGTGCCCAAATGTGCAGTGATAACTGTCGTCCCAACCCAGTGATACATTCTGGGGAGCAGTGTACTGAACAAAATCGTAACATTACAAGCGTGTGTTCATCTGAGTGCCACAGGGATAGTGGTGAGTGTCTCCATGGTTGCGTGGCTGGATGGTATGGTCCAAAGTGTGCGTTATTGTGTAACTCAACCTGTATAAACAAACGATGTGACGACACAGGAACATGTGTTGAAGGTTGTACAGCTGGCCATTTCGGAAAAGACTGCAAACCATGTTCTGAGATTTGTGCAAATTACACATGCAATTCAAACAACAAGTCTTGTTTGTATGATTGTAACAATGGGATGTCTGGACAATTATGTAATCTCACTAGTAAATGTATCGAAGGATGTTTTATTACAAGGGATGGATGTATTCCGAATTGTTCAGATGACGATCCGACAGCTGAGTGCACTAACGGATCTTGTGCCGCAGGTAAATCACAGTTAAAATGATGCTTGGTTAAAACAGTAATTTTCCAAACAGTTATGTGCAGCTATCAAGCTTCGTGATGCATTTAATGAAAGCTTTCTTTGGAAACAAACATTTTATCTCGACAGGCAGTGAATGTGAACTTATGTGTCACCTGTTTAAGAGCAGGGTTTTTTTTCACTTGGTTAAGGTTTTTGTATATGTGAGTTTCGGTCCTACATTATTTTGCATTTGGTTGGCACGTGCAATCGTCATAACAACAACTTAGATTGACGCTCATCATTTTCATAAGTGAATTTTCTGGTCTAGTGTCGATTACCACCATAATGAAGGAGTATCGTTAACAAACAAATACATTTTGCATTTACAAACAAGGCCCCTTAACATATCCCTCTGCAGTGAGGTCTCCACTTATTGCGCCGTGGGCTAATGATGGGGTCAGATATCGTACCCACTTCATGCACAAGAATACGTGTCGTCAGCATATTATGACACGTGCTACAGCACCAGATCGATCTGTATAGAGCATATTAATTGTCCAACATTGTTAAGGCGTGGCACGAGACTTGTTTATCTCTCGGGGATTCTAAACATGTTTATTTTTCTAATCAACAAGGGATTTTGCATCCAAATGGAAATGCCAGATGTGTGAGGTTAGACCTGGCCATTGTGATATTCACCGATAATTACGTACATGAACTAATTTGTACTACCCATTTGCAAAACGTTTCATTTTTTCATATGTGACGTTTCAGGTTTCTTTCAGAAGGACATGCAATACTAAAAAATGCCATAATTCTTAGATGTTTTTGAATGTTTTAATGATATTATTGGGATTTACATATTTTTTTCAAATGACATTATCACAGTAAATTTAAACTTTCCACTGTTCTTAATCGTAGCATATTCGTATTTTTAATTTTTGGCTAGAGATATCTAAATATCTAAAGCAAGGGTCCATGCAGGAAGCAAAGGTACTGTAAATCCCTATGGTCCCTAGAATGGTGATCTACCTACAGTTGTTGGCAATCTATAGCCTGTTTTTAGATTCTGTTGCCCGAATAGTGCTATTAGTTTTAACTTTCCACGCTAGTTTTAATCCCATTTGTGATATTCTAGTTGTTTTACTGTCCTTCGCTGACAGGTTTTTTATAATGTACATGTGATCTTTTTCATTGTTGAATGTTCTCGTCACGATATGGCTGAGATACTGCCGATGTGACGTTAAATATTAACTCACTCACTCACTCACTCACTCAAATGGCATTATCTCTGTCTTCTCGCCTTATAGCTGGAATATGCTGAGTGCGGCATTGAACAACAATCCAGCAGCCAACATCTCCTCAGATAGCTGTCATTCTACCTGAAAAAACACCCTTACATCATACAGTGTCGACATTTTGGTGTGTCACCCACATTGTCTATCACTTTGGAAAGGTTAATTGGGATTCACTCTGGCTATTTTGAACTATCATTTTCCCCTTTGTTCAGGTGACATGATGGCGAGTCGAATGAACCTGTACGCAGTATCACTGACAGCGATATTGATTCTGGCAGCAGTTGTATCCTACATCTGTTACCGCAAGGGTCTGTCTACGTCAAGGTCAGTACAAGGTGACATGTACTCAAAGTGATTATACACAAATCGGTGATGGTTTATGATCGTTACTGACCCTAAAATAGTGTCTACAAATTATCAATACTAGCCTAAATGGATATTGACATGTTTCTGTAATACTCTTTGTAACAGTAATATATTGGAGAGAACGTTTATATGAAAAGTGTTCCTCATTCCTTTCAAAGAAGGACTGTAATCAATAACTTGATTCATAAGTCGATTAACCTAAACAGTTCTGGTGTCTAAGAAATAGCTTAGGTATTAACACTGATTCATGCCATTATAATTTAGTCAGAATAGTACCATGGACACTGACCTCACATTTAATTTCATCATTCCAAGATAATTTGTTTTCAGGCAAACGTACTCGAAACAGGCATGTTATGTATCATCGTGGTGTATCAAATGATATTCACTATGTCATCGAACTGTGAATAATAAAAACTTAAAACATAAGAATATAATCTGAACATAATCCACAAATAACATCTATTGTTTGTTTTACGAGTAACAATAACACTCTCCTACTCAGGAAAAATCAACAATGCCAGGAAGCGCTTGATGCAGACACAGCACCAGAAGAAAGACGAGATTACGAGGCCTTACATCGGTATTGGGAAATTAGAGAAGCAGACATGGACACAGAGTCTGAGCCAGCAAACACTCAAGAAATCGGGGAAGAGATGGCCTCTGCCTTTCCAGTTTTAGCCAATTGTTTTTCCAAAGTAAAAGGTACTGGTGCTGCTGGTGGTGTTGAAAGCTTCCTCGATAGCCCGTCTGGAGCCAGCGTAACATTCACACCAACAGGTGCCCGATATTTATCGCCAATTGGAGATGACCAATGCATGTACTGTGTTTGAAAAGTTACTCTTCTCTGAAACAACATACCAAATGTTGAACGTAGATGATGACTGGCATTGACATACCTGATTTGTGTCATTGATGGAATAAGAGTATATATTTTGGTTAGTTGTACATTCTGCCATCTCGTAGAATGTTGTCAAAGTTTGTGTTACCGTCGTCACATTGAAATAAATAAAAATATTCCTATCGTTTCCCATGAGATTATTTACATATGCAGATATTCTAATGCTTAAAGTGACAAAGGCACTTAAGAAGTGTGGTTTATTGTATTTACAGCCATGTAATTTGAAGCTGATCTGTACTGGTCTCATTTTCTTTTTCATTGTTCACATTGTGCTTCCCATTGACACCGAACCTTGATGTTGTTACATTTGATATGGTCTAGAGAACTGGCTACAGATACATGAGCCTATCATTGTTTAAATAGTGTGAGTGAGTTCTTTTTCCGCTTCATGAAGCAATATTTCAGCAATATCACAGCAGAAGACACCAGCAATGTGTTTCACACATTGTACCCTTCGGTGTGACGTGAGAACGTTTAAACCAGTAGGCTACCCCGCCGACCCTTGTTTAAATAGAACTTTGAATTTCCTTTCGCATACGGGACAGTTACACTTATTGAACCAAGACGCATATGATGGTTCTTGTAGTTATAACATTACATGTATACATCTGGGGGATGTATGTTTATGCCAAGAATGTAATTGGCGTCTGTTAATCTAATGAAACGTTTATGCAGCATGTTAATGCCACCGTGTATGTCTTTGGTGTACTTGTGAAACGCCACATGCTTTCTAGTGTACATTAAAACTTTAAGCCAAAGCATATGTCCTGTTTTGCCTGTTAAACCCCAAAGAATGGTTAACATCTGCCATTGCCTGAGAACCGTTCCGCAAATGCTCACATCTCTTATTGACTGTGCATATACACAACGTCCATTGCTTGAGAAATAATATGCAATTATTTTCTCTATATACTATGATAATATATACGCCCTTACAATTAATGGCAGTGCAATATCGTATCCGGTAAAAGTGATCATTTATCAGATAATTACGTAACGTATTTACAGAGATGGACATTCATGTTTGCAGCAGTACATTCCTTACAATGTTCGATCTTGTGAATTTAATAAAGGGCCATAACTCTCATTTGGAAATGTTACAAAATACTACTCCTCATTGACTTCGGGATTGGTACTGGACTCAATGTCCATTGCGACCGCTTGCGACATGTAAAGATTGTGTCAAATTAACGCGTCACATCTTCATTTTCAAAAAGGTCGAGTCCGCGAACTGGCACAGATTTCACTGTAAGCAGTACTTTAGAACAGAACCATTTGTTAATTCCTCTGAAACACGAATTGTCGCTATGAAAGACAACGGAGATATCATCATTAATTATTATATATTTGTGACTTTATCTATGATTAATGAAAATGAAGAGGTTAACGGACACATACACATTTCTTCTTAAATTTGACCTCATTTATTCTATATTTGTGACAATATATGTCACAAAACATACCACCAAAACTAATCCATTGAAAAATACATCGTAGGTAGATTTGCCTATGTATTTCTTATCAGTCGGTGCAATCATTCCTGGCACCAGTGCAGTTAAAGTAACCGAACCAACAGCACCTAACTGGGTCATTACTTGAAGAGAAAAGTAAGAAAGTCTGGCCTCTTTAAGGCATTCTGGAACTGAGTCTGTACTATTTTGCACATTGGCGTTGTACTGGCCCAGAAGAGGCAAGAAGTTTATAAGACAAGACAAGGTTTTATCAGGTCAAAAACCAAAGTAAATACATGTCACTGACAATATAGTTCTTTTGGTCAGGATTGTGTACACACTATAAATTTTTATTATTATGTAGTGATATTGGCACTGTCCAAGATCCAGGATATACACAGTATGCGCTTGTAAGTATCCATGCTTATTTCGTTCATTCATAACATACATTTGTAAACATTAAACGTAACTTCATATTTTGCTTTGTTAAGTAATTTCCACAAATTTAAATCTATTTGCATTCTGCAGGAACGGAAAAGGTAAATAACGCTGACGTATCTCATGATACTTAGGACAAACAAGCAACAAATTACATTCGTCTTCCATGCCATGTGGACAACAGGACATTTCCCATCAATAAATGTTTTGTTTTTGTTTCATTGTTTTAGCTACTCCGTCAACCTTTCTCAATCACAAATGCGGAATTGACATATATAGTAATCCTCTGCACATGGCACATTATTATTAACATATAATGATCATGACAGTGTCTAAGATCAAGGGTATTTATAGTATACACTTATAAGTATTCATGCTTATTTCTTTCACTCATAACTTAATGAATACATTTGCCAACGTAACTTCGTCATTTTCACTTTTGAGCATTCTGACAAACTTAAGCATATTTGCATTTTCGAGGAGTGTGGACGATAATAACGTTGACGTATTTCCTCATACCTAGGACATATAAGTAATACATGATACTCGTCGTCAATGTCATGTTGACAAAGGGGGCATGTCCTGTCTTTAAATGGTATTTTAGATACACTCCATCTACTGTTCTCAATTATAAACAAGTGGGAACCGAGGAGGAAGCGTGTCATGGTAATTCTGTACTTTATAATGTCAATATTAGACAAATATTTCTCGAAACAAAGAGTTTCCTGAATATAAAAACAATCTAGATTCGCTTAAAGTTGACAACTGATGCTTCCACATTTGGAAATATACATCTCTAGCCCTCTGTGTAATAAGTGCACAGCCGCAACGGTTGCAAATTGGCAATTTACAGTTTTGCCGGCACTGGCCTGGTTTCAACTATTTAAAACAAGCTGAAACCAAAAAACTCCGAAAAAAAACCCCAAATCCACAAGTTTATAGGTATGAATTCAATTCATAAAACAAAATGAAAATATGATGCGCTGTTCTTCCATTGGCCTCGTGGATGAGCTTGTTCAAAGCAAGTTTCAAAATTCAATTCTTTTTGAAAGTATTTTCAAAGTTTCTTTTAGCGTTCAATCTTTTAATGTATGACATGCTTATCAAACAATACTATAAGCTTGGCTTTCTATTAAATTTATGTTTTTGAATGAGGCATGTCAACAGGCTTTTCATGATCTAACAGCATGTCACATACTGAACGTTTCATTATCCCAGTGAAATTCATGCTGAGTGATATTGTGATAATTTAACACTTAACCTCAGTTGTCTTTATGAGCGCTTTATGAATATTGCTACTTTTTAGTGCCACATTTAGTAACGTTAACGTTACATTCAGAAATGTTACGCTCTGCCTTTTGGCCATCGCTTTCGAGTAGACGACATGGTCCTGAGATAACCCCCCACAATTCACCAAATAGGAAGTGCACTGTTTTCACTGGGCCAGTACAGTATTGTGGTGCAGTACTTAAGGTAACCACCCATATGTGGCCCAGTAGAGTGAGTGAGTGAGTTCGTAGTTAACGTCACATCGGCAATATTCCAGCCATATCGTGACGAGAACATGTTTGATATTGAAATGAAATGTGCATATGCTATAAAAACCTGTCGTCAAAGGACAGTAAAATAACTAGAATATCACAGTTATCATTTAAAACTAGTGTAGAAAGTTAAAACTAATATCACTATTTGGACAATACAACATAAAATACGGGCTATATATCACCAACATCTGAAGGTAGATCACCATACTAGGGACCATGGGGACTTACTGTACATTTGCTTCCTGCATGGACCCTAGCTGGATTTACATCATCCCTTCAGTTGTTAGCAATTTAGGAAATCTAGCCATATATTAAAAAGACACATATTCTACAGTTAAAAACATGGAATTTTTAATTGACTTTGAATGTTTGTGGACTTACGTACCCTCTCAGGAGGACAATAATTTTACAGTACTTTAACCCCCCTCGAGGAGAGAGCCACTAACAAGCACAGTTACGAATTTAAACTTCCAGTACTAAAATATTTATCTATTTACAAGTCATTTAACAAATCTAATTCTTTTAAAAATTGAATGATTAAATGAGAACTTATATTATTAAAAAGATCCTTCATTGTTCGTGATTTGAAATAGGTATCCCTTGTGATGGAATATTCGACACAGTCAAGCAAGACATGCTTGACCGTGATTATTTCATCACAAGGGATGCAGAACGGAGGATCCTCACCTTTCAATAGGTATTCATGAGTATATCTCGTGTGGCCAATACGACATCGCCGCATGATGACCTCTTCAAATCTGGACTGACAACCCAAGTAGGTATAACCAACAGAAGGTTTTATCTCATGTAATTTATTTATGCCCACATTGGTGTCCCACTTCTTCTGCATCAGATCACGGATATACGATCTAATGGTAGCTTTATAATCAGTGTAAGGAATATGAAGTGGTGTCACAGATTTGTTGAGTGCTGCCTTGGCAGCAAGATCGGCCATCGTGTTACCAGAAATGCCAAAGTGGCTGGGTAACCAACAAAAGACGATGTCGTATTGGCCAGTAGCAAGTTCATTATGCAATTCAATAATTTCAATTAAAAGTGGATGTTTGCAAGAAGTGTTTTGAATTGCCTGAAGGCAAGAAAGAGAGTCGGAATAGATTATATACTGGTTATGTTTTGGATGTCCTTGAATATATTTGAGAGCCGTTAATATGGCGTTAGCTTCAGCTGTGAAAATAGAGCTGTTGTCGGGCAATCTAGAAGATATTGTTCTGGATCCAATGACAGTGGCACAAGCCACTGCGCTACCGTCCTTGGACCCATCTGTAAACAAGGATTTATAACTGCTATATTTATGTTTTAATTGATTATATTCTTGTTTGTGTTGTAATTCATTAGTGTTTGATTTTTTAAAAGTCGTTAATGTTAGGTCAACTTGTGACCTAACCAACTGCCAAGGAAGAGAAGAAAGAAGACAGGAAGGAGCTATATTATCCAGCTCAATGCCGGCAGCAAAAATAAGTGGTTTCATTCTTAAACCAAGAGGCGGAACAAGAGAAGATTTCTTATTGTATAAATCCTCATACAGAGGATTGAAGACACAGTTATATGCATGATTTGACATATTCGAATGCAGTTTTGCTATATACTGTAAAGCTAATTTTATACGTCGCTGTTCAAGAGATGGTTCATCAGCCTCGACATACAGGCTGTCAACAGGTTCGAAAGGAGCCAAGACAGAGTCTTAGACCTTGATGATGGACTGAATCTAATATTTTTAGGTTGCTTTAGCAGGCTCCACCATACACAATGGAGCCGTAATCAAGTTTCGAGCGAACCAGTGGTCGATACAGGTGTAGGAGGGTAGATTGATCCCCTCCCCACTTGGAACTGGAAACAACTTTTAATAGATCTAGTGCCTTCAAGCATTTATTTTTAGGTATTTAATGTGTGGAAGAAAAGTTAAATGGGAGTCAAAAAGTATACCCAAGAACTTTGCCTCCTTTACAACTTTGATGGGAGAGTCATTTAAAAATATTTCAGGGTCTTTATGTGGTTTGTATTTGCGGCAAAAATGTATACAATTAGTTTTGGATTTAGAAAATTTAAAGCCGTTTTCGAGACACCATTTATCTATTTTATTTAAACATAACTGCAGTTGTCGTTCAATAGTATGCATATTTTTTCCACGACAAGAAATATTAAAATCATCCACAAAGAGTGATCCATCAATTGAATCATTTAAAACCTTTGATAGACTGTTAATTTTAATACTAAAGAGTGTGACAGACAAAATACTGCCTTGTGGGACGCCCTGGTCCTGAGTATAATGATCAGACAGGGTAGAACCCACGCGTACCTGAAATTGTCTGTCAAGTTAAAAACTCGGATATAAATCATAAATACGACCCCGTAAACCAAAATCATGTAAATCTTTTAAAATGCCATGCTTCCATGTCGTATCATAAGCTTTTTCTAAATAAAAAAAGATTGACACTGCATGCTGCTTGTTAATGATGGCGTTCTTAACGAATGATTCCAATCGAATTAAATGATCTATGGTACTGCGGTTTTTACGAAAACCACATTGTATATTTGTGATTAAATTATTTGACTCTAAGTACCAAGTTAGTCGGTTATTGACCATACGTTCCATGGTTTTGCAAACGCAGCTAGTCAAGGAAATAGGCCTATAATTAGAGGGATCTGTATGGTCACGGCCAGGTTTAGGTATGGGTACAATAATGGCATTACGCCAGGATGGAGGAAATTTACGAGATGTCCAAATATCATCAAAAATATTCAATAGTGTCTCTAAACAGGATTCAGGTAAGTGTTTCAGGAGTTGATAATGAATGTTATCAGCTCCTGTAGCAGTATCGTGAGATTGTTCAAGAGCAGTATGAAGCTCATGAATAGAAAACGTTTCATTATAATCTTCCCCATTATCTGAATGAAAATTGATTTTGTTCTTTTCCTGCTGTTTTTGATATTTTTGAAATTTGGGAACATAATTAGACGAGGAAGAGTGTTGGGCAAGAGTTTCTCCCAGTTTGTTTGCAATATCAGATTTATCTGTTAACAACTGATCCCCAGTTTTGAGATGATGTATGGTTGATTTGGTACCTTTACCTTTTATTCTCTGGATCATGTTCCATACCTTGGACATCGGCGTTCGGGAATTTATTTTCGAAACATATTTTTGCCAAGACTGGCGTTTGTTTTGCTTAAATGTGCGCCTTGCTTTAGCATTTAACACTTTATAGGCACCCGTGGTGAGCCACCTCCTCGTGGTGGGTGCTGGGTAACGCCAAGAGCTCGCCGACACCCCCGTAGTGGACCCGGGGGCATATTTGGTCCACCAACCTGTTGGCTGTGGGTTCCGGCCCGTGTCGGTGGAGGAGGGGATCCTGGTGGTTGAGGGCAATAGGAACCTGCAACCGTGTTCCTGTTGCTCAACACACCACGTTGGCCCTGACTTCACCTAGACGGGAGGTAGAATTGGCCCGATTCAATCAATCGGCTGGTCACGTCATGCCCTGTGCATGGACAACGTTTATTTGGAATCATCACAGCATGGAAATTTTGATTACAGATTGGGACAACTTTATTTAATTGATCTTATATTTTGCCTAGAGTCTTGTGCCAGAAGGCGGTGGCTCATGGGCCAATCTGGTGATATAGACCTCTGAATTCTAAGTTTCTTAGGAAGATTGTCATGGGCCGGACCAGCCTGATATTTCTTCTTTTTGATTTCTTAGCTATTTATGTCTGTATTTCTGGAGTATAGCATCTCTGTAGCTCTGATCTTGCGGTTTGGTTTCCACTGCAGGATCGTCCTTGTTGACACTCGATGGCGGGTGGAGATCAGGGTTGTTGAACATCCTTTTATTAACATGGCTAAACACATTCCCCCTGGTTCAAAAAAGAATAAACGGAGACATCTTTCAACATCTTCTGATGATGAAGTCTCTTCAGCAGTAGTGGATTCATGGCCAAGATTCTTGGTCGTTGAAACAGCAGATGGAGGTCCATTGAAATTAAATCCCTTTGCTATATCTATGGGTATCAAAGGCATATGCGGAGAGGTAGCCAATGTTACACGCATTCGTTCTGACTCACTTCTTGTTGAATGTGCCCGGAGGCAGCAATCTGTAAACTTGCTAGGATTACAAAATTTCGTTGATACACGGGTTGTTGTCTCTGTGCACAGGACATTGAACTCTTGCAGAGGTATTGTTCGTGACCGATCTCGTTGTCTGGCGTACATGACAGAAGAAGAAATTGTTGATGCATTAAAACTCCAAGGAGTAACTGCTGTTAAACGGTTTACCCGGAAGCAGGATGCAGATATCATTAAAACTAATACTTACATGTTTACGTTTGGACTGTCTTCTCTACCAAAAGCCATTAAAGCTGGTTACTTTAACATCCCAGTGGATGTATACATCCCAAATCAGCTGCGATGTTTTAAGTGCCAAAAATTTGGACAAGGTGCCAAGTCGTGCACTTGTAAAACAGTATGCTCCCGTCTCATGACAACACTGACTGCACAAGAGACATCAGATGCTCTAACTGTAACGGTGAGCACATGGCATCGTCAAAATCATGTCCTAATTTTGAACTCGAATCAAGGATTCTTAAAGTCAAAATCACTAATAACCTCTCCTACCAAGACGCCAAAAAGTTGATATCCGCAGAGTCTCAAATTACTCCACTCAGAACATATTCAGCCACTGTTTCTTCCCTCGTTCATCCTCCTGTAACCAAAGTTTCAACTTCATGCCAGACAGACATATCTTGGGTAAACGACACACAAATTACTGTCAATGAATTCACTCAGTCCTCTCAAAATGAGCAAAGGTCGTCGACATCTGCCTCACAGACTGAACAAGAACCAGAGAGACAAACTAATCCAGGAAAGGTTAGTCAGTTGTCAAATAAAGAAAAGAAACAGCTGCGAAGGGCAAAGGCTCTTCAGCATTTAGAGGTACCATCAACGTCACCAACATCAGTGACGGTTCATAATCCGTTTGGACCTCTTGATATGGAGGTCACTCCTTCACAGCCAGAACGAGGGTGTAGACGTTCCTCGCGTTCAAGATCCCCGGTTGAACCGCCATGAACAGCACTATTAATTTAATTCAATGGAATTGTAGAGGCCTTCGGAATAATTTTAATGATCTACAATTATTAGCTCAAGATTTTAATCCGTCGGTTTTTAGTTTACAAGAGATACACTTGAAAAGTACTGATAACTTTGAATTGCGTCGGTACAATTCATTCCATTCCTTCTCACCTCCAGGTGACAGAGCCACCGGTGGCGCTTCTATTATCGTGAGGCAGGATGTTATCCACAGCCCGGTTCCTCTCAAAAGCAATCTGCAGGCTATTGCTGTCCGTCTCACTTTACAGATCACCTTTACGCTTTGCTCTTTGTATATTTCTCCTTCTACAGCTCTTCGACAGTCCGATCTTCAGGATCTCTTTGACCAACTTCCTCGACCATGTATAATCATGGGTGATCTTAATGGACATAATCCTTTGTGGGGAAGTACCGACACCAACAATAAAGGAAAACTCCTCGAGGATTTCATTTCAAACAATAACTTATGCATCTTTAATGATGGATCTGTCACATATTTACATCCTGGTTCGGGAACTTATTCTGCACTCGATCTGTCCCTCGCAGACCCAACTGTTATAACGAATTTGAATGGTCAGTTCACGATGACCTGTGTGGAAGTGAACATTTTCCAACAATACTTTCCGCTATAAATCAGAGTGATGACTCATCTGCCACAAGGTGGAATTTTAATAAGGCTAACTGGCCATTATTTCAGACAATGTGTGCTGACAACTTGAACTCTGCCGTTTTTGTTAATGTTCCAGATCCGATTCAGTTGTTCTCTGACAAACTGAAAAGTATTGCCGATGAAACTATTCCTAAGGCCTCTGCTAAACCACATGTTCGTAGACCATGGTTTACTGACAGTTGCAAACAAGCTAGGAAGTGTAGAAAGAAGGCAGAAAAATATTTTCGCCACCACCCTACAGTTCATAATTTAAATACTTTTAAAATATACAATGCCAAGGCTCGACGTACTTTTAAACAAAGTAAACGCCAGTCTTGGAAGACCTTTGTATCAAATATTAATTCACGTACACCAATGACAAAGGTGTGGAACATGATACAGAGAATCAAGGGTAAAGGTAGAAATTCCAGTGATCATCATCTAAAAGATGGACCCGAGGTTTTAACTGATAAAATTGACATTGCAAACAAGTTGGGTGAAACTTTAGCTAGGCATTCTTCTTCCTCAAACTATAATACAAAGTTTCAGAAATATAAAGATCAACAAGAAAAACGTAATATTAACTTTCATTCTGATAATGGTGAAGATTATAATGAACTCTTTTCACTACATGAACTGAATACTGCCCTAGCGCAAGCTCACGATACGGCAACAGGTGCTGATAATATCCACTATCAGCTCCTGAAACATTTACCCAATACATGTCTTGAAATTCTTCTGAACATTTTTGATCATATTTGGACAACAGGCCAATTTCCTCCGTCGTGGCGTCAAGCCATTGTTGGACCAATACCTAAGCCTGGTCGGGATCATACAGATCCATCAAACTACAGACCTATTTCACTAACTAGCTGCGCTTGCAAGACCATGGAACGCATGGTCAATAATAGATTAGTGTGGTTTTTAGAATCCAATAATCTTATTACTAACATCCAATGTGGGTTTCGCAAAAATAGAAGCACTATTGACCATTTGGTTCGACTAGAATCATTTGTTAAAAATTCCATTGTCCATAACCAGCATGCTGTATCAATCTTTTTCGACCTTGAAAAAGCTTATGATACAACGTGGAAATATGGTATTTTAAGGGATTTACGTGATTTTGGTTTGAGAGGCCGTTTGCCTCATTTTATATCACAATTTTTAGCAGGCAGACAATTTCAAGTTCGTGTCGGATCATCCCTGTCTGACCATTATAATCAGGATCAGGGGGTTCCACAAGGCAGTATTTTGTCTGTTACTTTGTTTAGCATACAAATCAATAGTCTATCGAAAGTATTACATGATTCCATAGATGGGTCATTGTTCGTGGATGATTTTAATGTTTCATGTCGTGGTAAAAATATGCATACCATTGAGAGACAATTACAGATGTGTTTAAATAAAATTCATAAATGGTCACTTGAAAATGGATTTAAGTTTTCACAGATAAAAACCAAATGTATACATTTCTGTCGGAAATATAAGCCTCATAAAGATCCTGAACTGTTTTTAGATGGCTCTCCAATTACCGTTGTAAAGGAAGCCAAGTTTCTGGGACTGATTTTCGATAAACATTTGACCTTTTTACCACATATTAAGTATTTGAAGACCAAATGCCTGAAAGCATTAGATCTCCTCAAAGTGGTGTCCAATTTAAAGTGGGGAGGGGATCAAACTACCCTCCTTCATTTGTACAGATCACTAATCCGATCAAAGCTTGATTATGGTTCCATCGTTTATGGCGGGGCCTGTCGAAGCAACTTGAAACTGCTTGATTCTATCCATCACCAAGGTTTAAGACTTTGTCTTGGATCTTTCAGCACTTCTCCTATTGACAGCATTTATGTTGAAGCTGATGAGCCTTCTTTGACCCAAAGACGTATTAAATTATCTTTGCAGTACATTACTAAACTATATTCGAATCAGACGAACCCTGCATATAACTGTGTATTCCATCCCCTAAATGGCGATCTGTACAACAAAAAATCTTCTCTCGTTCCACCTCTAGGGATAAGAATTAAACCTTTCCTTTCTGCTGCTGGCATTGACCTAGAAAATATTTCTCCTTCTCGTCTGCTGTTTTCTCCTCCTTGGCAGTTGGTTAGGCCACAAGTAGACCTAACCTTGGCTATATTTAAGAAATCAGAAACGAATGAATTACAATATAAACAAGAATATAATCAATTAAAAACTAAATATAGTACATATAAATCCATATTTACAGAAGGGTCCAAGGATGGTGGGGCAGTGGCTTGTGCCACTGTCGTTGGATCCAAAACAGTATCTTCTCAACTGCCGGATCATACTTCAATTTTCACAGCTGAAGCAAACGCTATATTAACAGCTTTAAAATATATCAATAAACATTCCAAATATAAGCAGTATATAATCTTTTCAGACTCTCTTTCGTGCCTTCAAGCTATTAAGGGTCTTTCTACCAAACATCCACTTTTAGTAGAGATTATTGAATTGTACAATGATCTTGCTACTGGCCAATACGACGTCGTCTTTTGTTGGTTACCCAGCCACGTTGGCATTTCTGGTAACACGATGGCCGATCTTGCTGCCAAGGCAGCACTCAACAAATCTGTGACACCACTTCTTATTCCATACTCTGATTATAAAGATGTCATCCGATCTTACATCCGGGATCTTATGCAGAAGAATTGGGACACCCAGGTAGGTATCAATAAATTACATGAAATTAAACCCCACATTTGTTATACCTACTTGGGTTGTCAGTCTAGATTTGAAGAGGTCATCATAAGGCGATGTCGTATTGGCCACACTAGATATACACATGAATATCTATTGAAAGGTGAGGATCCTCCGTTCTGCATCCCTTGTGATGAAAGAATCACAGTCAAGCATGTCTTGCTTGATTGTGTTGAATATTCCATCACAAGGGATAAGTATTTTAAAACACGAACCATGAAGGATCTTTTTAGTAATGTAAATCATCATTTAATTATTGCATATTTAAAAGAATTACATTTGTTATCCGATTTGTGAATAGATAAATATTTTATAAGTGGTCATTTGGATTAGTAACTAGGATTGTTAGTGGCTGTACCTTCAAGGGGGGTTGAAGTAGAGTAAAATTATTGTCCTCCTGAGAAGGTACGTAAGTCCCAAGGCATTCAAAGGTAATTTAAATTGACCGTCTATTTTAATTGTAGTATCCCTGTCATTTTAATTTTGGCTAAAATTCACTTCATCGCCTGCAGTTGAAGGGATGATATAAATCCAGCTAGGGTCCATGTAGGTAGCAAAAGTACTGTAAGTCCCCATGGTCCCTAGTATGGTGACCTACCTTCAGTTGTTGGCGACCTGTAGCCTGTTTTTATTTTCTGTATTGCCCTCTCTAGTTAAAATGTTTTCGATTTCATGATTAGTTTTAACATCAATATATCTATGATAATCTAGTTAGTTTTACTGTCCTTTGTCGACGGATATTTTAGATTGATTACCTTGTTTTCATCGCTATATGGCTGTAATATTGCCGATGCGATGTAAAAATTTTACTCACTCACTCATTAACACTTTATATTTATTTAAATTATGCACCACTGGGTGGCGGCGGAAATAATGTTCAGCTTTTTTCCGTGTTTTCTGGCTTGTTTACATTCATTAGTAAACCATGGTTTACGTATGTGTGGATTTATAGAGGACTTAGGAATACATTCATCGGCTATTTTGTTGAGCTCATCAGAGAATAATTGGACTGAATCAGGAACATCAATAAAACGATCAGGAATTAATTTGTCCTTGCAAAGTAGTTTGAACAAAGGCCAGTTAGCTTTACTGAAGTTCCATCTTGACGATAGAGGGATATCACCTGGAGCTATTGCCTGAAGAATGGTCGGAAAATTATCACTGCCACACAGATCATTGTGAACTGACCATTCGAATTCATTTAAGAGATCTGCATCAGTGAGTGACAAATCAAGAGAAGAATATGTACCTGTACCAGGATGTAAGTACGTTTTCGAATTATTGTTGAATAGACATAGTTCATTGTTTGAAAGAAAATCTTCTAATATCCTCCCGTTTCTGTTTGTATCAGAACTACCCCAAAGTGGATTATGGCCGTTAAAGTCACCCATAATGATACATGGCTTAGGGAGCTGGTCATAAAGAGCCTGGATATCTGTTTGTTGTAGAGTAAAAGACGGTGATACATAAATTGAGCACAAAGTGAAAACAATATTCAAAGTCAGCCTGACAGCAACAGCTTGGAGTGGTGTATTCAGGGGGACAGGGCTATGTATAACACCCTGCCTCACCAAAATTGAAGAACCCCCTGTAGCTCTAGGTCCTGAAGGAGAAAAATAATTATAAGAATCATATTGCCTTATATCCATAAGGTCAGTGTCTCTAAAATAGGTTCTTGCAAGCAAAATGCCGATGGTTTGAAGGCCTGTATCAGTAACTGTAAATCATTTAAATTGTTCCTTAGTCCTCTACAATTCCACTGGATGATGTTAGTTGAGCGACCCATGGAGGTTCAATTGGAGTTCGTGATTTGGAGTGGGGTCTAGCTCCACTAACTGGGAGTGACGGATTGACCTCCATCTCTAAAGGTTCAAATTGGTTGTGAATCGTGATAGGGGAAGACTCTGAGGAAGGCACCTCCAAATGCTGGATGGTTCTGGTCCTTTTGGATTGTTTCTTTTCCTTTTTGCCATTTTTTGAAGATTTACTCTGACTCTGTGATCTCTCCTCTGCGATACATTGTGCTGCTGAAGATAAATCTTCTGACGGCAGTGATACTACAGCCTCTGTCTGAGAAGTTGATGTAGATACATCAATCAGAACCTGAGAAGTCTGAATAGTGTCACTGATTATGACTTGTTGATTGACCCAAGATAAGTATGTTTGACATGATTTTGATGTCATAGAAGGTCTGGAAACAAGAGCTCGAGAAGAGATTGCATTTGAGTATAAATTTGATGAAGTGGTAGAAAGGGGTACCACCTTTCTTGCAGAAGAATACGAGATATTGTTAGTGTGTTTGATATGTTGAAGTTTTGTCTCGTGTTCATAAAAAGGACAGGATTTAGATGAGGCTCAGTGGTCTCCATCACAGTTAGCACACTTAATGCCATTCGTACACTCAGAAAGTTCGTGTGCACTACCACAACGGGAACATACCGAGCTGTTGCGGCAGAACTTGGCCCCATGACCAAATTTTTGACATTTGAAACATCGGAGAGGAGACAGTACATACACCTCCACCCCAATGTTGAAATATCCAGCTTTTACAGATTTTTGAAGGACGGAATCTGAAAACGTGAACAAATACGTATTGAGCTTGATTGTTGTGCCATCGTCTTTCTTTTTGGAAAATCGCTTTACAGCGATGACCCCTTGATTGTGAAGCTCAGTAACAATGTCCTCCTCAGTCATGTCAGAAAGACAATGAGCCCTATCTCTGACAATGCCTCTACATGAATTCAGAGTTCTGTGTACAGAGGCAACAACGGGTGTATTCACAAACTGTTTTAATTTCAACAGATTGTCCGATTGTTGCTTACGCGCACATTCCACCAACAGAGAGCCATTTCGAAGTCGCGTTACATCCTTAACTTCTCCACAGACACCGTGAATGCCCTTGGAAATAGCAAAGGGGTTCAACTTGAGAGGGTTTTCATCAGCAGATGAGATGACAGTAAATCTCGGCCACGAGTCAACTAAGTCAGATGAGCCTTCATCAGATGACGAAGATTCAACATACCGGCGTTTATTCTTCGATGAACCAAAAGGAGGTAGCGATTATGTAGGAAAAGTGTTCGACAACCCTGCTCCCCACCCACCATGGAGTGTCAACAAGGACGGTGTTACAGCGGAAACCAGTCTGTTCCACCAGGGCTACAGGGATGTTATACTCAAGCCAATAAAAACTTGAAAAGCTGTTGAATCAAACAGAACAAATGCTAGGCTGGTTCGCCCTCGACACATTTCTGAAGAAACACAGAATTCAGAGGTTAATATTGCCAGATTGGCCCATGAGCCACCGCCTTCTGGCATGGGACTCTAGGCAAATTAGTACACAAAAAATTGTACATTGAAAGCCAAAAAAAAGCCAAGATCATATAATCAAAGTACTGCGTGCAAAAGTATTCACCATGCACAGGGCTTGGCGTGACCAGCCGATTGATTGAATTGGGTCTATTCAACCTCCCGTCTAGGTGAAGTTAGGGCCAAAGTGGCGTGTTGAGCAACAGGAACACGGTTGCAGGCCCCTGTTACCCTCAACCACCAGGATCCCCTCCTCCACTGACACAGGATGATGATACGTATATATCTGATGCTTTTAGTTCCTTCAGAAAGAAATGAGTTTTGACAAATTACTGGACTAGAAAAACTAGGAGAGAACTCTATATATAAGTATTTACGAGACGTATTTATGATAATGGCGTCTATTGCACAACTTGTAACCTGATAATGTACATGTACATTTATCATTATGAATCAATGCCATTTGCTTGTTACACAGTTTAAGAATGACATGTATTTTACATTATTTTGCTTCATGTCGTAAACAGTTTTAATATAGTGACGCTTATTATAGATTTTCCGAGTAAAATATTCATAAAAGAGGAAAATGAAACTTTAAGTATGATTTAGTTGACGGATGCAATTTGAGGCCCAGATCATAGTTTCAAGGTCCATGTACCACGGGAAATATTATCCATACACAGCTATTGGTGATTTCATTTATGTCAGATTTGTTTCATATGTGGCATGTGAAACACATAGGCGAAACCAGCACGAATGAGGTATACTTACTTGTTTCATTATAAGGTTTAAGGATCTCACCTAATGCTTAACAGATAAGTCTCACTTGAGGACACATACTTGCCAACTTTGGAGTCTTGTACTTTGCTGTGGTAAATGTACAGGTAGTAAATGTAATAACAAGGTATGTTCCTTACACGTCACTTGATAACGTAATATCTTTTCCAGACAAATGATGACTGCTGTGATACTGATAGCTGTCGCCTGTTGTTTTCTCCCAACACAAGGTAAGATCAGGTGTCAATGTCTGACACTGTGTAACCCTCAATTATCAATACTGGCGATGCATTTTATATGTTCCATTTGTGACTGGGAAATTAAAAAACAACGTGAAAGTGATACTATGGTCTTCTATTTTACAGCCTACAACTGTTCTCATGGCCAACACTGTTCCAGCTGTGATCAGGCATCAGGCAACTGTCTCACAGAATGCAAAATTGGATATTTCGATCGAAAATGCAAGTCTAAGTGCAGCGAGAATTGCAAACGGAAGAAATGTAAAGAACGTTCCGGCCTTGGAATTTGCAGTGAAGGCTGTGAACCCGGGTATCATGGTGTAAATTGCAAGTTAAGCTGTCTTGTTTCAAACGAAAGTTGCTCCATATGTCCAAGTGAGTGTGACGGTCTGTATTGTAAGCACAACCACTCATGTTTTTCTGGATGTGAAGATTCCTACTACGGTTCGGATTGCAAAACCTGCTCCGGAAGATGTAAATCGTGTAATAGAATAACAGGGACGTGTGTCCAGTGTCATCCGCCATATCATGGAAAGAATTGTCAGTACTCATGTAATAACTGTTCGGAATCTTGTGACGATGAATGTGAACGAACATGTGCACCCGGATTCTACGGGACCGAATGTGTCCAAATGTGCAGTGATAACTGTCGTCCCAACCCAGTGATACATTCTGGGGAGCAGTTTGCGGAACAAAATCGTAACATTACAAGCGTGTGTTCACCTGAGTGCCACAGGGAGAGTGGTGAGTGTCTCCATGGTTGCGTGGCTGGATGGTATGGTCCAAAGTGTGCGTTATTGTGTAACTCAACCTGTATAAACAAACGATGTGATAATACAGGAACATGTGTTGAAGGTTGTACAGCTGGCCATTTCGGAAAAGACTGTAAACCATGTTCCGAGATCTGCGCAAATTACACATGCAATTCATACAACAAGACTTGTTTGTATGATTGTAACAATGGGATGTCTGGACAATTATGTAATCTCACAAGTAAATGTATCGATGGATGTTTCGTTACAAAGGATGGATGTATTCCGAATTGTTCAGATGACGTTCCGACAACTGAGTGCACTAACGGATCTTGTGCCACAGGTAAATCACAGTTAAAATAATGTTTAATGGTTAAAACAGTAATTTTCCAAACAGTTATGTGCAGCTATCAAGCTCCGTGATGTATTTAATAAAAGGGTTCTTTGGAAAACATTTTATCTTGACGGACAGTGAATGTGGACGTATATGTCACCTGATTAAGATCAGGGTTTTTTTTCACTTGGTTAAGGTTTTTGTATATGTGAGTTTCGGCCCTACATTATTTGGCATTCGGTTGACTCGTGTAATCGTCATAACAACTGCATAGATTGAGGCTCGTCATTTTCATAAGTGAATATTCTGGTCTAGTGTCGATTACCACCATAAGTAAGGAGTATCGCTTAGTGTGGCGTTAACAAACACATTTTGCATTTACAAACAAGGACCCTTAACATATCCTTCTGCAGTGAGGTTTCCACTTATTGCGCTGTGGGCTAATGATGGGGTGAGATATCGTACCCACTTCATGCGCAAGAGTACGTGTCGTCAGCGTATTATGACACGTGCAACAGCACCAGATCGATCTGTATAGGGCATATCAATTGTGCCCTCAAGTCCAACATTGTTAGGCGTGGCACGAGACTTGTTTATCTCTCAGGGATTCTCAAGATGTTTATTTTTCTAATCAAATCATTTGGGATTTTGCCCCTAAATGGAAATGCCAGATGCATCATGTTAGACTTGGCTATTGTGGTATTCACCGATATTAGAATTATTACGTACATGAACTAATCTGTACTACCCTTTTGCAAAATAATTCATTTCTTCAAATGTGACGTTTCAGTACGACACCCAGTTCTACAAAATGCTATAATGCTTTGATTTTTTTAATGTTATATCATTGGGATTTACATATTTGTTTTCAAATGACATTATCTTTTCCTTCCCGCCATATAGCTGTAATATTGCTGAGTGCAGCATTGAACAACAATCCAGCAGCCAACCTCTCTTCAGATAGCTGTCATTTCACTTTGGAGTTGCTCAACGCGTGTTGTCAAATACCGTCTGTGGAGGCTCAGTATTTTTATCACTGGATTGTCTGCTCCAGACTCGATTATATACAGTCGCCGCCACATAGATAAGTAGTTTCTGAGTGCGACTTTAAATAACACAGAAACAAACACAGGTTGTATTTTCCAATAAAGTTGTAACCTAGTGTGGTCATAACCTTCAAAGCATATACATAACAAAGAAATAAACTTCACATGTTTTACTTTGTTTCCCAAACATACCCAACAGAGTGTTCTCCTTCCATAATGTACTAAGGTGATGCATTAGAATGGTGCACCACAGTCAAGAGAAGCATGGTTGCTTTTTGATTTTAAAAGAATTTGTTTATTAAAAGTAATAATGCGAAATTTCATTAGGCATCGTTTTTTTTCACTGATGCGTCAGATTTAGAAATTACTTTCTGATGTCCACCGTAAATTGTCTTGAAAGATTCACTGAGGTCTCGAATGTCGTAACTTGATCAAACAACTTCTGAGCAGGAAATCTTCAAAATCTTGATGAAAAGAACATGTTCGACTGTGCCTATATTGTTGCAAAATAATCCTACACCAAGCTGTTGGATTATTGCTCGATATAAAAGAGGATTTGGCTACTGGATAGTTAAAATCACCTTTTTTGTCATACGGCCTTGTAGGGAGACTTTGTGACTTTTTAAGTGAATATGTCTGCATAAGTGTAAATATGAAACTGGTTAAGGCAGTCTCATTTGTCTCCTTAATTTCACGTTCTAGAGGGTAAATCAATATTAGAGAATTTGCTTTTGATGGTTATTGAACGACATTACAGCTTTGGTGAGCAGCCGTTTAAGGCAAAAGGTCTGGAGCAAGTACCTTGTTATGATGTAAACTGTTTGAAATTCCATGTCATAACACAGTTTTCAAATCGAGTTTTCTTAAAGGTTTGATATAACCAAGTCAAAAACATTGACAATAGACAATAATGTAACTAATTAAGCTCTTGGTGTTATTAGATATCCATATATTCGAAAATATATCCCTTCCCTTCTAAAGTAAAAAATGACACATACACTTTTGAAACTAAAGAGAATTCATGGTTTCAAAAAGCAAAAAATCATTCTAAAGAACAAGCCATATTGTACTGATTCCCTCGTTAAAATCATCACTCCTGTTTGTTATTACATCACATGCATACAATCCTCTCCGTGTTCGTGAGTAGTATAGGGAATGGGGGTATGGGATGAGGTCCGTCCCAAGGCCCCAGTTTAAAAAACTGGGCCAGTGGTACGGACCTTATCCCACAACCCCATTCGTATACTACTAGAGAGTTGCATGCAAAATGTCACTAAGATCAGATGAATAGTTTAGGAAATATTTACATGAAGTGAGCATGGGGTCTGTCTGGTGAAAGGCTAACAATTTAACTTTTCATCATACTTGCTATATATTAGCATAGGAGTATGTGTCTTAAGGTGAATTAAAAGCAGCATTCAGCAACATTCTCCTGAGATGACTTGCTAGCATCGAGTCAGGACGTGCTGGTAGTCAGTGCGTGTGGATTCGCTTGTAATGATGTGTGGTTGACAGACTTGCAAGACTGAAGATAAATGAAATGGCAGCTGTCGGACAATAGTTGCTACTGCCTCGCGCGTTGCAATGAGCGAGCTCTTGACATGACTGGCTGACTAGATTTCCTTCTCTTTAGCACTGAAGATTGGGCACTTATGAGATTTGGTTCAAATCTCTTGCTTCAGTTTGTGGTTTTTTGCAAGTTCCAAGAGAACCAAATGAAGCTGTCCATGAGCACAAAGGAAATATGATCCTCTACTGTGTTGAGTTTTGATTTGGTCAGAACTCTAGTTTCGTTGAGTTTCGTCACTTTGTTTTGCAGTCTGCAAGACTCGAGCATCAAGTGCTTTGGCCATGATTTCGATACCCAGCACTCCTGGAAGCATGGCATACATGTTACACACCATCGTGTATGTTCAATATGTACGCAACAGGAATGTTTTACTCAAAAATCGACTCTTGCCTGGAAGAACACCGTTGTAGACGAGAAGGATGGTTCCCACTTCTGAGCTCGATTTATTGATGTTTTTCAAAAGTACAGGTTTTCAGTTATGAACGTTTTGCAAACCGGTGCTCTTCTGGCAGAATCAGTTCAATTTCACCATACGGTGTGCAATGACTGGTTGTGGAAGGACATGGGAGGACGCATCATGGAATGTGGTAAACAATTCACATGACTAAATACAAATGCGATAGCTGTGAATTCAACATTGATCCAGAAACAGATTGTTGTTTGCCATGTCCCAAACATGGTTTGGGCATTCTCATTGTTCACAACGAGCCTCTCCTGAAAGCCGGCAAAGAGCTGATATTAGATTGGGGTTACAAAACGTATCATTACCTCCCGACGAATGAACGATGAGTGAAACGACGATTACATGACTTTCAGTGACAGTAAGGATTATCGCGTTTGTTGGTTTTGACAGGGACCTGGGGACACGTCGGTCGCACGACAGTACTGGCATTCAGGTTGTGGCATCACAGTTGGGCTGTGCCTCATTTTGTTAAGAATTCTTCAGTGGTGACGTACACCAGTCTGGCTATGATGACGACAAAAGGCCACCAAACCACGTGACAAAATTTGACAGCACACCAAACAGCCACAAGATGCTGCTGCTCAGGATTCCCGGAAGGGCTTCGGCAGCTTTGCCAGCAAGCTTGGCCAGGGCTTCGCCGAGCGATTTCAGATACTTTTTGGTTCAGTCTCTGAGATTGTTGCCTCCTCCTCCTTGTGGTGGCAGCGGCAGTGACAACATTGCCCCTCCTTCTCTCATCATCGATATAATGAAGCTCCATGCTGTCAGAATGCTAGTGATGGTGATCCCTGGCTAATGGAACAGAGTTCAGATCCTGTTGGCCTCGTTTAGGATTTGATTGACGGTGGTTTTGCACACGTGGCTGATTTGACATTAAAGGGCTTCCCGGTTGGTAGCTTCCATTCGGGCTGATCTTTCCTTGTGCAGATCGTGAAACCTCTCCTCGATGCAACGTTCGCTTGTTCAAAGTTCGTTTTCTCATGTGTGATGCGATCATTGAGTGCAGTCAGTTTGGCAATGTTGTTGACCAGCAATCAGTGCATGGTTTGCATGGCTTTGTCCAACCCTAAAAGTTCATGAAGATCGTAAGGGGTGGTATCGTTCATTGTGGACAGTATGCTGCTCAATCCTTCCGATGCTTCCTCGATGCATTGTGGCACATCTCTCAGATCGTCTCAATCCAACATGGTGCCCAGTTAGGTTCGTGTGGTTTTGGAGGGTGCAGAAACACCTCCTCATCGCTTGTAATCTTGCAAATTAAATCCGTCCAAAATGTACCTGACACCGTGAAGTCTGGACAGCGATGACAGAGCACGGGGCTTTTCCTGAATGGACGTTCATGAGAGCAACCTGAGGCGCAGATGTCAGCTGCAGCTTCCCATCGTTGTCGATTGTCTAATTGCAGTAGTCATGATATGTGGGTTTGGCAATTTTTTATCTCACCTTAACGTGTCGTAGTAATCATTCACAGTCGTTTCGCCGTCAAAACTATCTATTGGAATATTGTACTATATTCATTTTGGGGTTGAGCAATACGTTTGATAACATAAAAATAAAAAAAAATGTTGTAATACGGACAAAAGCTCGATTCTTTCCGAAAACTGTGTCAGTTGTGACCATCACCAGCAATCTTAGCATGATTGATCAAAACCAAACGCTGCTGGTTCGATTCCCCAACCTGCACGAGAACAACGTCATCATCCCCGGCATGGTTCAACTGGCTTTGACTTCACTTTGACATCACTTTGACTTCCGATAACGATCACCTCAAAGTGGTGCGGAACCTCGGAAAACCACATCATCAAGAAAACCAGGGCATCAGTCATGAAAATATACGTTCGGGTACTGTTTCTCACCATATCTGCTCAGCAAGATCATGGGGACCAAACAGCCATGCCGGCAGCTTTGCTGTCAGCAACATCTTACTGGAGTTTGAGATGGTCATGAGCTCAGAGCTGGCCTGGACAGATTCGCCACCTGTTCTCGAGAAAGATGTCCTGTACAACTGTCCTGATGAAAGGCATTCTGATCAATCTCGTGGACGACTATGAACGGTTTGAAAGCGACAGTGAAATTTTTTCAACCCTGAGTTCACGAAAGTGGAAGTGACTTTTGAGGGCATGCCCAACCAGCTGTTCAGCCAAGCCATGAGGCGATCTGATGGCTATGAAACAAGGATCTCGATCTCGTTGCCATGTCACTCGGGGAGTACCTGACCACCAGGTATGCCCTGTGGTGGGACATGTGATCTACGGACCATCAACTTCATGGAAGCAGATGTCACATCAACATCAGCAGCGAGTGGATCATCATCCAAATCACCAAGATGTCTCGAGACGAGGGCAAATTAAACTTGGATCATGGACGCCTGCCTCAACATAGACAATGGACGATTTGTGCACGCCACCTATTGATCTGCCTCGCGATCCTCACTGTGTAGTTCCCCTAAACAAAGAACATCAAACTCCCGCTGAAAAGTGACCAACCCGTAGTGTCCACTAGCTCAAGCAAACTGCTAGCATAACTCGAGCACATTTCTAGCAAAATCTAGCAAACTTGTTGCAAAAAATGATCTTAGAACTCGTCGTCGTCCGCAAATTTACCTTCATCTCACTGTGCGTCTCAGTTTGTTTTAAAAAATCGTTTGTTGCAATACAAGAAGGAGTGCAATGATCTACTCGCGCAAATGACAGAGGAGGACAAAAGCCACACTAAGCAGAGGTTGGTGGTGCTCGCAGTCGCCTGTGACCACTCTCCTGACAAACTTCACAAAATGTCCGCAGAAGACATTAACAAGGTATACATAAGATATGAAGCCATGCTTAGTCCGGACCCAGATCTTACTTCCTCCCCATTCCATCAGAACTTTGACTCAACCTGTGGGAAGATCTCAAGAAAGATCCCTTCATCAAACACGCTCTGAGCAGCGTCCGATGCATACTGTACCACAGATATGTGTGTGAGATGAACTTGCACTTACAGGCAGCATTTTTACTCTTTCCTAAACCTCGGAATTCTTTTGTCCATACCTGGGATACATGCCCCAAACTTGTCATGTAGCTTGATGAAAGTGCTTTCAATCTTTTTGTGAAGTTTCAAGATCTTATTTGATGAAATGTTGACATTATTTACAACTTTCTGTACAATATTTGGAAGATTTTCAAGTCCTGCAACTGAGGAGCTCATCAAGACCTAAGCGCGTGATGGTGTTGTCCCAACAATGGATTTCAGCAGAACAATGGGTGGCAATCAGAGGCGCATTGTCTACAGCTGCGACAAGCTAGTAGCTATTCGAGAGCAACTCAGTGGAGTTGGTAAACATTATCAAAGAGACAAGAGTGATACATCAGATCCAATCCGTCTCCAGTCAGATATACTACATCACCTTGGACAGTTAAACATATCTGTTACCAAGCTGACCAATCTAAGGCTGGTAGGAACAAGCAACGACCTATCAAAGTCTTACACAATGTGTTTAGTCACAACAATCCCTCTCATTCACACAGTAAAAGTGATGTCAATCATGAAAACCTAGTGAGAGTTTGGCCTATGCAAACCTTGTCTCAACTACATATTGGCCTGTGGAATGTGCAATCGGTAAGGAATAAGACATTTATTGTGCATGACATTATTTTGGACAAGGAATATGACATTTTATTTTAACACAGTCGTGTCTGAAGCCAAGTGGAGATGAGGCTAAAATATCTGAACTGACCCCTCAGGGTTGTAGCCGTCTGCATGCATCTAGAGGCCAGTCTTCTGGTGTGGGTGTGGCAATGATTTACCGTAATTGTCTGAACATAAGATCAGTCTCCTGTGAACAGAAACTGTTTGCTTCATTCGAATCACTCCATGTCAGAATTCAGTCAGGATCACTGTCCCTCAAGTTGTGTGTTTGTATTGACCACCTCCTTCTACCAAGAATAAGCTGAAACAAAGTGATTTTTATGAACACTTAGTCTCACTGGTTACTCTTGTCTCTTGTCAGAATTTACTATTTCTGGGAGATTTGAATGTTCTTTGTGAAAATGCAACCAATGCCGAGACATGAAGCTTCTGAAGACTCACAATCTCAGCCAACTGCTCAGTGGCCCAACCCATAAGTCTGGACACACCTTGGACTGTGTGTTGTGTCATGAGTCCTCAGCTTTTGTGAAAAATGTTAATATTGAGGATATTGGGGTGTCAGAACACTTCATTGTCAACATGAAGTGTGACACAACCAAACCCAGAGATGACATGATTGAGATCAGGTGCCCACAGCTGTTTAGGACCAGGCATCTTAGTTGATACACACAGCGTGGCTGGCTGAGTCAGGAAGGCAGAGAGAGACAAGGCAGTGCGGTTGGACTGTACATTCCTGAGCCCTGATCTAGACCGCACATGCTATATAAAACCTGCACGTGTGTTGCTGGTATTCCCTTTAGGCACTAATATACAATGGAATTTGGTCAAGGTTGTCACATACATCACTGCTATCTACTATTGTTTAAGAAATGTATGTATGTACTGGATTTATTCAGGCAGAAAGCTGACATTCCGTACATTTTAAAAACATTATAATAAGAAGAATCTGTTCATTTTCAAATCACTTTAAGAGGTCTTTGTAGAGATTTTCCTGCAATTCAGTATATATGCACATTGAGTGTGTTATCAAATTCTACCAATACAGTCATGCAGTCATATTCAAGCAGGGTATTTGGCCTCAAAATTATAAGAAATTTGGACTCACTGTTTTGAAACTGATAAATCCATCCACTGCAGTTAATAGCACATTTTCGGCACAGTAATTCCAGTTTTTTAAAAGTGATTTTCACATATTCTTTCCATTTTGAGTACAAATTCCAACGAAAATAACACTTAAACTTGCTCCATATAGAATACACAAAATGCAGCTTCAAACATTCTCAGAAGTGCTACTAGAATGTTCAACAACCAGCGTACTCTGTCTGCCACACTGTATGAATGAAACCTATGTTTGCGATAGATTCATGTGAAAACAAACCCTGCTTGAATAAACTGTGTTAATTTCATCTGAAAGATGGTAATTGAGGCTTTACGACAGCGTAAACAGTTTCCTGAAAAAAACCCAGATAAGATAATTGTGACACTTCAACTAAACATACTTTTCAGTTTTACAGCATTCCAGACTGGGTTTGTTTACTGTGACCTCCCTTGTCAAGATTTCTACAGACAGTCATTAATCTTCATTTATGGTTTGCCACAAAGTAAAGTGTTAAGATAACACCAATTATGTTAATACAAACAATGTTAGAGTGGAGAAATAGTGTGAGTTAAGCTTCAGATGGAAAGGGTTGCTAACATGGCCGCCATCTGTAAATGATGATGCCAGCCATAGCAACAGTTAGTACACGCATGCGCAAGCCATGACTGATTACTCTCCTCGCTCTCAGCAGCCTGCCTGGGCCAGATATAAACAGCTGTGGCCGTAATCTGAGAGGCATCAATTCACAGAAATTGAGATCTGACCTCTTAAACCGTCACTGCTTTGTGATCCCCCTGACGATGTTAACAAACTGGCTCAGCTATACAACAAGACTCTCAGCGAGTTACTCAATAAACATTCTCCTCTTCCTTCCAAGAAAGCGATTAAGAGACTGCTCACTGAGTAGTATGACCATCGTATAATCATTGCCAAGCGTAAATGCAGAGCAGCTGAACGTCAGTGGAGCAAGACTCGTCTTGAGGTACACAGAATTATTTACTGTGCAGCTAGGCATGAACTTCACAAGGTGCTACGCCTTATAAAATCCTGTAAATCCAAGATAGATGACATGTCTCAGAGCCCAAAAACATTCCACAGCTTCACGAGGACACTTCTTGGCAGGCAGAAAAGTTCATCACTGCTTAAACATGGCAATAAGAAGAAGTTAGCTCACTCGTTTTCGTCTTACTTTGTCAACAAAATCCCCACAGTCCAAGGCCCTCATTCATTCTTATATCACTCACCTCTGGACTGTGATCCACTAACCTCTCTTGAACCCTTCAGTGTCAGTGAAATTGAGAAAGTTATAAAATCATTCAAAAGAACTACATGCTCTGAGGATCCAATCCCCACCACTCTTTCTGTTTGAACACTTGGACATATTGTGGATGATTGTGAACTGATGCTTACAGCAATGAACCTTTCCTGATGTCTTGAAGAAGGCAGTCATCCAACCATTCCTAGAGAAACCTACCTTAGATCCAGATAATCAGAAAAATTATAGACTAGTTTCAAACCTTTCCTTCCTTTCCAAAATCATTGAAAAAACTGCCAACGTAAAACTGAAATCACACCTATATGACAATAGTCAAGTAGATGACTTTCAGTCAGCATACTGGGCACATCATAGCACCGAGACAGCTCTGTTGCATGTCCTGAATGAGTTGCAGTGTCAAGTATACAGAGGATACACATCAACTTTGATTCTTCTTGACCTGTCCGCATCTTTCGATACTGTTAATCACAGGGAACTAATCACCATTGCAGTTGATATGAAAATAGAAGGGACTGCTCTTCAGTTCTGTCAGTCGTACCTCAATGGAAGGCGAGAGGTTATCAAAATCGATGGAGAGCAATCGGATCACGTTGATCTTACCTCTGGTGTTCTAGGTTCTGTCCTCGGTCCTGTGTTGTTTGTCATCTACACAAACAGTTTTGCTCATATCACGGATCACCATGGGATGAAACACCAGTGTTTTGCTTACGATGCCCAGCGTACTGATAGTTTTCGCCTTATCAACATGAGCCAAACTCTGGAGGCTTGGATGACCAGCAGGAAACTCAAACAAAATGACGAGGCTATACTGATTGGGTCACTTCAGTCAGTGGATGAGGCTAATGTTATTGTTGGACAAGCTGAAATTCATTTCTCAGATGAATTTAATTAGATGAGTCTCGGTGTCTATCAAGAGTCACGGTTTACCATGGAGGAGCAGGTAGACAGTCTTTACAGGTTATGCTACTTTCACTTCAGATGCATTGGCCAGATCCGGCATCTTCTCACCACTGATACCACAAAAATATTGGTCCAATCCCTTGTTCTTTCACGACTAGACTATGCCAATAACCTTCTTTTTGGGATTAATAAATCATTATTACAAAGGCTCTAGACAGTACCGAACACTGCCCCACAAATTCTTATCAGTTTGATACCTTAACCTGAAAAAAGAAGAATCCCAAGAGAGTAGCCACCAGAGGCTGGTTAGCCACACTGCAAAAGAAAAACAACAAAACTCCATGGATCCCGTACTCGATAGCAGCCGCGACGATGGTCATTGCTGCAATCGCATTTCTACGCCAATGACAACCCCACTGGCACCACCTCCGCATCAATTATGTTATAAATAGAAAATGTATGACAGAAAAACGTTTGTCAATGATGTGTACCACGCCGCCGTGATCAGTTTGTTCACCATAGACTACGTGTGCTTGAGCAATATCATCACAATACAACTGGCACCCAAGCTCAACTTCAACGTGCAAGACATCGGCATGCTCGTGTTCGACTTGAGAGTGGCAATGGCCACCAAATATATGCTCATCAAGCATCCCACACATATATACGACATGGCTCAGCGGGGCACTGGTCAATGCTCTGACATTTTCTGGCAGCAATTACCGGCAGGCCAAGTATGCCCCAAAACGCATTCTGAGAATCAATTTCAGCAACGCCCAACTCACCACACCTTGCAAACCTTAAAAAATCTCGACGGTGCCATGCGAGAATACTACCTGCTCACCCGCAAATGTATGGTCGCGTACCCATCTTATCTCGGGACGGTCAAGCATATCCTGCTTGACTGTGTTGAATTCTCCATCACAAGGGATAAGTATTATACAGTTAAAACAATTAAGGATCTTTTTACCATCATCAGGTCTCATTTAATTATTGTTTTTTTAAAAGACATTGATTTTTTGGTTGAATTTTGAAAACTTGTTGTGTAAATAGATGTATTTTAATTATTGGAAGTTTAGATTAGTAACATGAATTGTTGGTGGCTGTACCCTCAAAGGGGGTTGAAGTATTGTAAATTTATTGTCCTCCTGAGAGGGTACGTAGGTCCACAAACATTCACAGTCAATTTAAATTTTCCACTGTTCTTAGTCGTAGTATATGTGTATTTGAATTTTTGGCTAGATGTGTCTAAATTGCTAACAGCTGAGGGGATGATGTAAATCCAACTAGGGTCCATGCAGGTAGCTAAGGTACTGTAAGTCCCCATGGTCCCTAGTCTGGTGATGTACCTTCAGTTGTTGGCAATCTGTAGCCTGTTTTTATATTGTATTGTCCGAATAGTCATATTAGTTTTAACTTTCCACGCTAGTTTTAATTGAAATTGTGATATTCTATTTGTTTTACTGTCCTTTGTTGACAGATTTTACTACATACATACATTTCATTTAAATGTTCTCGTCACGATATGGCTGAGATATTGCCGATGTGACGTTACATATTAACTCACTCACTCACTTATCTCGGGATTACATACATTCTGAGGTGCAACAAGACCAGGAGCTGATCTTCGTGGTACTGGGCTTAGCGACTGCTGTCATTGCCAAATAATCAGACCAGACCGTTTTCATATGAGTATAATGGTCATTTGAGGAGCAAATAACTGCAAGTATGTACTGCTCGGAAATGGCAAACCTGCAGCAGGAAATACGTTGCTGAATATTGTGGTCTGCACATGATATCCATTTGAAGGGTTTCGTCAACTACACTCACATGTGTGCTGGATTGGTGTAAAATGTCATCATCACCATTGTAGGGCCTACGGGACAGTACATGTCTGAGCTCACATCCTCTCTGCAAATAAAGAGACTACCTCATCGAATACAACTGACGGTCGAGAATCAAAATCTGATGTGCATGCATCGAACATGCGGTGTAGGAAACAATCGTGCGTTTTTGTATTTTTTTTATTGGTCTGAAAGTTGTACTATCCGAAATATTGGCAGGGTTGATAAAGTAAATGATTGATCGCACAATGTATTAAACATTTCACCATGCAGCTGAACATAGCAACATGCAAGCAAAAGAACTGAAAAGCATCACCAAGCAACACAGAGTGAACAGTTACTCCTCTTTGAGAAAAGCTCAGTTGTTGGAGTTGCTCGACATTCCTCTCGTCGAACCAGTACCTCCTTAACCCAGGGTGAAACAACTCCGGCTAAGAGCGAAGGAGTGTGGGTATTTGTGCATCAGGAAACCGTGCTACTTGAAGGAACACAAACCAATGGAACTGGAATGTGCACTGACCGGACATGCCATAGGTAAGTATCTGAGAGGAAGGAGGATGCAAAGAACAACCTCAAACTAAGCGAGGAGCTGAACATGTGAAAATGTCACTATTCAAACAGGAGATGGACACTACACTACCATCAAGCCCGTCAAGCCCTGGAAGAATCCCTGGAACGCTACACACACAGGGGCTTGGATTAGGTCATGAACATGACTGACACATTCTACATGGACGTGGCCAAGTACGAACCTTTCAAAGGTGGGTAGTACCTGAACTTGCCACCATACTACAAGAAAGAGTGAGCCATGGTCAACGTCAAAAACAAAGGCAATGATTGCCAAACTGTTTCTAACCAACATGCATTCGTAGATACTTTCCAGCTATCCCCAAAACGATGGGCTTAACTGGAACATCTCCAGTTTGCCGAAATCGAGAAACAGAATGACCAAATTGCTATCAACACATTTGGACATAAAGGGAACAGAACAATCATGCACAGGATAAGCTCTCAGATGGACGATGAATGACACAAGACGATTAATTTATTCGTGATCCAGCACAGTAAGAAGTACCACGAAAATTGAGATCCTGATGGAGAAATGTTCCCATGTCTTCCTCTCTCACCAGTAGAAAGAAATCCTGGAGTGATCTGGCCACGCCTTCTATGAATGATTCTACATCCCTAGCCTCTTACTGGAACTGTGTTTTATTTCTTTAAAAAAAATAAGAAATGGCAAAATATTGGAACCGGTCTACATCTACTCACCCAACCAATTTCAACTTACATCAGGCAAATCATTCTCGACAACGACTACTGTCCGGAACAAAAGGACAGACACAACCACCGATGCACGGGCTGCCTCACCTAACTATTGATACTCCCGGTCATCTTCGAATTGCACAACTCGACTTGCAGGTGTGGTGCCATCAACCACTGCGCTGCGTCGTCAGCAAGAAATGCATTTGGTGGAAAAAGAAAGAGGTAGAGTAGCATCCAGAAGAAATCAAGAAATCAATCCCAACTTACTCCTGAACATACCAGACAACTCCCTCCCATTGCCCATTTGACACATACTCCTAAACGACTCATTGGTGGTTTTGATAAAGGCAGTTACTTTGATTTCCAGGTGAATAGCATTGTCTTCTTAGTATCTAATCAGCCTGTCTTCCTTGACCGATCCCATGTTCGCTTCCAAGTCAATATGTCGAATACTATTCGGCCTCTTTTAACCAACTTTTGCATGCCACTTTCTAGTTGTATAGGAAATGGGGTATGGGATTAGGTCCGGCTCAGGGGCCCAATTTTTAAATAAGGGCCTTGGGACGGACTTGGTTCCATACCCTCATTTACTGTACTACTGCGTGTTTCCCCCATACCGACTTCTGAAGTTCTCAAAATGATGTTTTCAAGGACACATAACTATTCTAGATTTCCTTCTTGCAGTGATCGCCTTCGAGAGTGTAACGAATGGATAGTGCCTTTTAGAAAGTATTAAAATTGACATCTGTTTTACGTGGGGTCACATTTTCTAATAATGTTGAGTTTGATTCCACCAGGTACTTAAATCGACACTTAAAGAGTGGGACACCTGGACCCCAACACACTCATTCACCTGACTTACTTAAAAATAGAAATCCGTTAGTCAAGACCAGGTACTTTTTGCATCCCACTAACAGGTGAAAAATGGTAGGGCTGAAAGCTATGTCAACATGAGATTCTGGTATTCCTACTGAGAAAGTGTAAATCCGGATATGGAATCTGTTGTGACCAGTTTCTAAAACGCGTTGAATATTCACACCTTTGCAAAACATCGTTCAATACGGAGCGTTGTCAAAGGATGGGTTACTAGTTCTTTTTCCCCAAAGGGATATTTCCATTTACTTTCAGATAAGCAAAGTGCAAATAGTGCCTATGTCTACCTGTACATCGTATCACTGACAGCAGTATTGGTCGTGGCAGTATCTGGTTGCTACGTCTGCTACATTAAGGGCCAGTCTTCCTCAAGGTTGGTGTGTACATTTGATAATCGTTATCTTGCTTGCAAATTTTTATCTTTGAGCATGGACAATGTGGTGGTCTTTCAAGTTCAGTAAATGTTCCAAAATAGGCATTCAGCAACCCATGCTTGCCATAAAAGGCGATTATGCTTGTCGTAAGAGGCGACTAACTGGATCATGTGGTCAGGCCCGCTGACTTGCTTGACACATGTCATCGGTTCCCAATTGGACAGATCAATGCTCATATTGTTGATCACTGGATTGTCTGGTCCAGACTCGATTATGTAAAGACCGCCGCCATCTAACTGGAATATTGCTGAGAGCGGCGTAAAACTAAACTCACTGACGCACTCAAAATTATGTGTACATCCATGTATATTAATGAAATGGCCCGTTTTGAAATCCTTATTATTTTGTATGTTTCAGATTCGTCTCTCACTACGAAGAGAACTGCCCACAGGACAAGGATCAAGTTGAAGAGGACAACTTCCAACTTAATGTAAATGTTGCCACAAGTTCGAGACAACGCAACTCTGAACATATTTACGATGATGTCGATATCACTGAAGATGGACCAGTGATTGTGTTTCTCTAGAGGCATGTTATCAAGTGAGGGTTAGTCGTGATCGAATATATTGATCCTTAATATAGTCGTCGCTATGTATCAATGAGAATATCATAACGATTGGAACGGGGAACACCTTCCCCAAACGTTGAAGATATGTTGGACGGACAACTTTGACATACTGATTGTTTTCAGATTCCTTGTGTGCTGTGTCAATCACAATTAACTTTCTATGTACATTTCACTCACGTAAACACATGTTCGTAAATAATCGAGTCTGGACTGAGTGAGTCAGTTTAGTTTCACGCTGCACTCAGCAATATTCCAACCATGTGCTTACAGTCTGTAAATACTCGGGTCTGGACCAGACAATTCAACAGCGGCAAGCATATAGGTTGTTGAAGATCGATTCCCATTGTATCCTTGTGGGGCTTACATGTATTAAATGCTTGCACATGCTTGTGTGTAACGGAATGTATGCTCACTATCTGATTGGCTTTGTGACTGAATGTATGTAATGCAGTAACATATCAATATCCTTCATGTAGTCAAACATGTTGCTGTTGTAAAGCGTCTCCACCGCCTTCCTTGATAACCCGGTTTTCATTGCTATTATTAGACATTTATGATCGGAAACAGCAACCATATGCTATAAAGACCTTATGAAATAAGTAGGACGCGACAGTTATATTGACAGTGCTGGTGGCGTGTACACTGCCTCTGAGAGTGTTTGACAATTCTTGTGAAACGGTAAGTCAATATATATTACGGCATATGCTGAGGGGTCAGTTGAGAATGAGACAGAAAGAGATTAATGCTACATTCTAGAAGCGTTTCCCACACAGAACATTTGATGCTGAAAAGTAAAAAGATATGAAAACGAACTTTATGTCAGCTAAAATGTAAGTCGACATACGAATTGTCACTGTAGATCTACAAGAACATATGATTGTTTGAATGTTACACAAGAAACTAACATATATTTACAGGCAACAGTTACATTCCCACTCCATGAGACTTTGTAATTATTTCATCTACATTCTTAATCTATATCTCTACTGCAGTGCACGTTGTCTTGCTATCAAACCTGTACCCTTCTGTGACTTTCATCAATTACTGTCTACAGCAACTATAGCCTCAATTGGTCACCCCATTGTTTTTCTACCTGTCCACTGTTGTCCAAAAACTGTATATATGCTTCACTCTGTATTGTCAGTCTGTATTCAGAGTGTCTGCTTTGTGACGACCGCAAGCAGGATAATGCCGCTTGTAGGAACGCCTTCGGAGCGAGCTGGAATTCAGCTCACCTCATTTATGTGTGCTTGTTTATGTCATCTCTTGTGTAATCTACTAAAGACGTTTGACCTTAACTAACATATTCGTTCCTCTTCGTCAATGCACATTTCGTCTCATTTAGGAGCCGATTCCCCAGTCGACAGCATACACGCGCTGAAAACATACTGGACAATAATGATTAATGCATTTTAAAGCCTGTGCGAAATAGCTCGAATAACATTCAAAGCGCATTTGATATTTAATGCCATAAGTATCAGTGTACTAGACCCTTACATCTTGGAACTGTATTGTCAGCGTTGTAAACTGCACACCCTTAACAACATATCTCTTCGTTTTCGCAGTGGCTGGCGATCTACAGCAACTATTTATACATATAACGTCTCAATAGTTAAGATATTTTATGGTTCACACTAGGTTCACTGGCAGATTCTAGTTATTGTAGTGTCCTTGCCGTGAGGGTTTTTTAAATAATGATTTATTATGACATTATATCTTATTTCCAATGTGACTTAAAAAATCTTAACTCACTCACCTTCGTTTCTGCATTTGTTGCCTGTGAATGCTTTCTTGTGGCACACAATGTCATGCTTCATGCAATCTCAGTACAGAGTGTAAATGTTTTGCTATTGTAAAGATATCCTCTTCCCACTTCGCTGACACTGCTATGGGCTCTCATAACACAAAGTGTACGTCCAAAATGGGACTACGGTCAGGTATCGGGTCAAGTACATCTTAAGGGACTTCAAAATTGATCGAATGGTCATGCTCGGTGACTTGTTAGGTGCTGCATAATATAGGAATGACCCTCTGATTACATTACTGCAGATTTCTGGGTGTTTGTCAATGAAAGATCCGTGCTATGTTTAACATGTTTTCTTTCTAGTTGCATAGTGAAAAGTAGTAAAAGATCTCCTCACTCAGTAACAAGTTTCTTTTTTTCATTTTCAAAATAAATTCAACGCTCATTACACTGTATTCAAAATTTTGTATATATGTAATATATCCATGATGTGAAAATCAATAAAGTTTTGAGAGCCATCCTTACGTCTCCTAATTTCATGGAATTAAGCATGCCCGAATACACCCAAAGAATAGGTGCCAGCACACTTAGGAAAATCAACAGTGAACAGGTTTTCCGATCTCTGAACTCAGCCTATCTAATAGAAACATGTATGTATATGTCATGTTCAAAGTTTCACCTGGTAAAAGATATTAGTCCTTTTCCAGATGTACATGACTGATAAGCTACTCTGTTAATGTATGAATGACGTCAACAGTCTCAAGCTTTGACGGTGCTTCTATTGGCAATCCGAACTTCTGTCCCAATTCGGTTCAAATAACATCAACATGCATGACGTAAACTATTTGCAAAAGTGCACATACCACGTACATGTATATGAAATCGATTAGTTATAATCCTATGGATAAAAGATTACTGAACTCAATGTGTATTCCACAAAAATAGCTGTTGACTGATAGCATGAAACTAACTTCCTCCTATAGAGAATTGATTTGAATACAAATGTATAAAGGTTTATCGGTGACAAAGTTTTCCTCACAAATGCTGTAGTTAAAACGCCAACATCAATTCTTTTTGACCAACGTGTCCTACATTCCGTTTGGTAAGTTTATTTTGTTCATCATTTTCTGCTTGACATAATTAATTATTATTTCTTTTCAAAACCACATACATCTGCACAGTTTTGCGTTCGTAAACAGTGTGGACATTTTCACATTATTTCTACAGATTGCATCAACCTCCCTTTGAAGTGGAAAAATATCTGAACCGCTTGAAATGTGCACTTATCAACAACAGTATCATTATTTCTATGTAATACCATTTTGATAATCTACATATACTGACATGAAATGTTGTTGAATATAGTGTTAAACGACAAATAAAAACATATGAATATGTGTATATACAGTTAAGCATGTCATGACAGAATATAGTTTTCATTCTAATAGGCAACGAACATAAAATGAGCTATACATCCTTTTTGATCTGGTACCTAATGTTGTTTGTTTATATATAATGGCCAAATGAACTGATACAATGATCTGCCATCGGTTAGTTTTACGCCGCACTCAGCAATAGCCCAGCTATATGGCGGCAGTTTGTACAAAATAGAGGCTGGACCAGTCAATCCAGTGATCAACAACACGAACGTCGATCTGCGCATTTGGGAAACGATGACATGTGTTGTGTCAACTAAGTCAACGAGCCTGACCACTCGATCCCGTTAGTCCCCTTCTTACGACAAGCATGTATGTATGTATGTATGTATGTATGTATGTATGTATGTATGTATGTATGTATGTATGTATGTATGTATGTATGTATGGATGGTGTATGGATGGATGGATGGATGGATCGATGCATGCATGCATATTCAACAATAACGATGGTAGTTTATTGTAACAGAATAACGATAGGAGATCAGTGTAACAGTTCTTTCGGCCATTCGCTCTCAGATTATTGGATACTGTTGGTATCTGTGGACATTTATGTTTCATTACATATATTATGTCATAACGAAAAGTATAAATGTTCAATACAACATGAACAAGTAATACCAATGTATTTCTTACCTGCTAGAAGAATATTATTAAGAAATAACCTTTTCGAGATAGAAAGTTCAAAAGCTATGTGCGAATGTGCACTTTCGCGATTTGGTAAGCTGTGTTCTGATTGGTCAATCTCAAAGGTTACCTGACGCGACATCCCATAAGCTTTTGTTAGTAGTGGAGTGTAACGAAAAGTACTGAGGGTAAGTTTACTTAGACTGATCACTTTCATTACTTTTTAAGGCTGATTTGATAAGTTGCTGCGGGGTATTATGCCACCTTAGTAAACGTCGTGTGAAAAACGTGGCACTATGGAAGTAAGGGCAATCTAGTTGATTCAACAAATTTCCCAGACCTGGCTTTGAATCAAGCTAGGTATCTAATAATCAAACACACTTTCATGGAAACTCATCATCCAAATAAGGCTAAACGTTTTGAAGAGGTGGATGCTCAAACGATGCCAAACTACCTGCAAGATACTCGTGAAAAAGAATTTACGTGGAACGACTTCTTCCTAGCGGCGAAGTTATTGAAAAACAATAAGACCCCAGGAATATGTGTACATGGTATTCCTAATGAGTTTATCACGTAACTCAAACAAACATTTGTAAATAATCAGTAACTTTATCCATGAAGAGGGGTGTTCTTACATGTATAAAAATAAAATAAAAAACGAAAACGAAACGACAATGGATATTGAAAAACATCTGCTTCCCCATCTCAGTCATGAATTTTATTTACAAAGTTATAAGCTCATGTATTACATGTAGATTTAAAAAAAAACATTAAAAAAATACATTGTGGCATTCTATTCGAGTCCAAATTTTAAATAGACTTCGAGAAATCTTTGACACTGTATCTAAAAGCCTTGCGGTTCTAGTCTGACAGAATTTGGCGTTGGTACATACATACTGAAATGTAATCTTCTTGTGATCGATCACCTTGTGTCATCCAACATGGACACCTATCTCATTTCTTTTCACATTTAAACGGTTGTAACCAGAGGGACCATCTCCCTATATCTCTTCCTGTCTATAGTTGAAATTTAGGAATAACGATTGGAAATAGTGTTGGTATTAAAAAAAATCGCTCTGCATAATAAAGAGTATACGTTGGTGCAACATGTTGATGACGCTCACCTTTTCTTCTACGAATCTGACTTCAGTCTTAAAGATATTTTTTACGGATGCCTTAACAAAAGTTTATGAAAGGTTTGGTTTAAAAATTGATATAGAACAATCAGAGACTCTTTGGAAAGACGGAATGACTAGCAGCAATATCAGACAAAACCCAATTTATACTTTATATTGGTATGATGACACTTTAGGGTATTGCCTTTAATGGTAAGCTAGAGAACCTCCGGATCATGAACAGAAAGAAAACAATACATATAATTTAGAATCTGTTAGAAAAGTGGAGAAAAGGACATCTGACAATGCTTGGTAAACTTTCTCTTTACTAACTTTAGCTGTCTCTACTTTGGCACATGTATTTTCGGCTTTTCCCTATCCTCCTACATCATGTATGAAGGAAACAGAGAGAATTCTTTTTCAATGGTAGTAGGAATGATAACGATTAAAAGGGAGTATTTGAAGAGGGATTATACGATTAAAAGGGAGTATTTAAAGACTGATTACAGTCAAAATTGAATGCCGGATCTAACGACCGCAACTGTTAAATAAGCTTTCGTAAAATCATGCTCCGGCACCCAAGCAATGTACCAGTCCAAGAGTTAATCACTCAAGAAACAAATTTTGGCTGTTTCCCAACTGCTTTAAATCCATTCTAGAAAGATGCTTTCACTGAATATAAATGTAATAAATCTAAGTTCACCACTGACTCGAAACAATTTAAACAATAGTTAACTTGACTTTACACACATCTGCTCTTATTTCTATCTCTCTCCTTTGAGAGGCTGCCGAATGTTCTATGGTGTTTAGTCTGAATCTCCGGATTGTCATTTGACGACGCCTTGTGTAAGAATTACCTTGGAAAAGTATTTCACAGTGTGCAGAAAATGTACCAAGAACACACAACTTCTGGACTTTCAATATAGATTCATTTATATCTGTGTGTTTATCAACGAATGTCTCTCTTACCTGTACATGTGGAAAAGAGTTTCGGAATAACATGAAACATAGAACATGTAATATTGATGTAAACTTTTCCGCATTTGAGATGTTAGACACAGTGTTGGTGTGTAACGAAATACACTGAGACTAAGTTTACTTAGACTGTGAAAGTGAGGGTCGTAGTTAAAGATGAAGGTAAATGTCAACAGGAACATGGCCAGTCAACCGCTCTTGATATCTTGCTCTGTAGTTGTTCAAACACACGATATTTTCATGACTCACCATGGTCTTGAAAGTCAATGAAAAAAATCCAGTGAACTGTACTTGAGATATCTTGCTGACTAATTTATCATGCAATTTAACATGCTAAAGTCTTCAATGTGTAGCCCGCCGTGACCTAGAACATGGTCACCAAATTCGAAAGAACCTTCTCCAAGATGACGTTTGGAATCAAATATGAAGAATTTCCAGTGAAAGGTTCTTGAGATAGCTCGCTGACAAACTTGCGATTTAACATGCTGAAACTTCACAGTGTCTCCGCAAGAAACTTAAGTGTAAAGTAAGTCACCAGGTCACCAAAATTAAAACGGACCCTGTGCCTTTCCAAGATAAAGCTTCATGGCAAATATAAAGACAGTCCAGTGAAACGTTCTTGAGATATCTGTTGAAATTGTCAAGATGCTGAAATCCTCAGTGTGTCACCGTGACCTTGACATTAAACTGAAACTCACAAAAATCCACTAGGCCCCGCACATTTCCTAGGTAAAGCTTGGTATGAAATATGAAGAATGTCTAGTGAATGGTTCATGAGATATTTTGGACCGACGGAGTCTAATACTGTATTCCCCACTTCGCACAAAACGCGGAAAAGGATAATAAAATAAGAGGTGACTATTCAGAGATTTGAGAGGTAGACCTCTGTCGTTTGTACCGTAAATCTGTCAGTTATAGAGTCACTTATTTTAAGCCTTTTCGTCCCCGTCTTTTCCTAAACCTTTATAGTATCTGTATGGGCAGTGTTTGAATGACAGGCTGAAAATGAGAAACTTTTAAAGTAGCATGGGGAATCCCAGGCCAAATACAGTACTAGTAAAGCAAATATTTAGCAAGAAGAGAAACGTCAGTCCTGACAATGAAGGTCCTGTGGTCTGAACATCGAAGTCGTGCTGATGATTACGAACGTGCGCCAGATATAAAATCATTTTTTTAAAAAAAATGTGTTTAAATTTGTCAATTGCACTTCATAGCAAGACAAATTATGGCTCATAAACTTCTTCATGGCGCACGTTCATGATGTTCGTAATCATCGGCACGACTTCGATGTTCAGATGTAAACAATCTCCAGGGGCATGACTTGTGACACTCTTCTGCAGTGACAATCTTTTCCTAAAAACATAAGTTATTGCCCCGACAACACCTCGTACCTAAACGCATTCAACACGGGTTGTCAAAGATGGATAAGTATAAAAATGTAATAGTAGGAACTAAAAACAAATCTCACCGAGACGGGTGCTTGTTCCAACGACGCCATGTTTTGCTGCGTGAGTTTCCGCTCGCGACCGAAAAATCTCCGAAAATGGCCGATCGTGTTTCCAGTATTACCGACATTGCTTCCGATAGGGCCGATGTGTTTCTGTTATTACCGCTAAACTACCGATATCGCTGCAATTGTTTCGCGAGTGGGCTGCGTTTGTTTACATTTGAGATGCAATTCCTTCAAATTTGCTGTAATTCCTTCAGTTACTTAGGGGGGCCTGTCTTAGGCGAAATAGGGGCGTAGGCGTGTCGACAAAGTTGAAGTTTTGAATGGAGGATTGATTCAGGCTATTACACGAATGTTTGAAAATTCACGGTGGTATGGCCATTATTTACATAGCTGTTTTGTGTGTGAATGGGGGAGTTCGTATTTAACATCACATCGGCTGTATCACAGTTATATCAGTTTAGACAAAATATTGTGAAAACGCATTGCTGTACTGCTTCTCATATTGAAATCTTATAATGCCCTTCAGTTGTGATGATGTGGTATCTGTCTATAATCCAATAGCAAATTCCTTTATGTAGTTGAGTGGGTGAGTTTAGGTTTACGTCGCACTCAGCAATATTCCAACCATATGGCGGCACCCTGAAAATAATCGAATCTGGACCAGACAATCTAGTGATCGGCAGCATGAGCATTGATCTGCACAATTTGGAAATGATGACATGTGTCAAGTCACCGAGCCGACCCTGATCTACTTAACTGAACAATTGATAAATGAGAGCGCATGGTGGGTTTCACATTTTGACGTGAGCACAGAACGTCCGGGTTTTAACAGTCAACTTTCCAATGGTGAGTAATATTCTAGCACATCCAGCCTTACATTATTTTAATAATAAATGCCTGTGGCTTTGACTCCCAGGTCCATCCATGGTACGACCCTGAACATGTCAAGGGCGTCATGGAAAGTGATGCTTTCAATCTTTAGTGGAATAAGCCTACATACAGGGTTAGAAGAACTCAAGACAACAAACCTGATCTTGTCCTTTCTGATAAAGCCAGTGAATTTATTTACATAACTGAATTTTCTGTCCCATCTGGCAGCGATGTGACTGGCAAAATTCAGTAACAGTATGCGGACCTCACCTTTGAAATGTCTTGCATGCATCCCAAGGACTCTGTCATCAGGCTCCCGTTTATCTCGGTGCCCTTGGCTGTTCACCTCCTGATATCTTGGCGCAAACGAGGATAGTGCCCGGGTTCCCCACCCGGGGCATAGTCCTTCTGAAATTCTGGGTAACGTATGGAAAAGCCTAACTGGGATACGCTTCCAACTAGAGATAGGCTTTACGTTGTCCGCGGAAAGAGTCAGTTGTTTCTGCTCATCGTACTTTCGTTGTGATAGAGTTCCAGAGCATTGGGGCAGTGACAGGAAAGGTGTGGCTGGTTTGTCTTGTTCTGGTTTATGGGGACAATGAGTTGGCCTTAACCCTCCGATTGTAAATTCCATGCATATGTTTAGAGACTAATGGTTTTAGAGCTTGCTGGTCTGGTGATATAGTCTCGCTAAACAAAACACCGAGATTTTTTTCACCTTGTTGCTGGATGTATGTTCGAGTCACCATTAGTGAGTGGAGATGTTGTCCCCTTGTTAAATTGCACTCTGGTGCCAATAACCATATGCTCCATCTTGTCGTTATTCAATCTCAAAAGGTTCACAGTCATCTATTAGGGAGGCATGTCTCGATCTGATTCTGGCAAACTGGGATAGAGGTAGATACGGCACTGATGTACAGCTGGCTGTCCTATGGAAGACTATGATGCCTTCATCGGATCTCAATCACTGACGTTCTGCTCTTTGGTGTGCATGCTTCGCCTGTGTCACTTTATGTGTCCTCCAGCTGGCCTGATTGCAGGACTACGTTGCATTGTTTGACTGGGGCTTGGGTGTCTAATAGTTCTTGCAATAGTTCATGGTTTTAGCCATGAGGCTACGTTCGTGTGGAGCATCTGTTTCCAGATGGGATGATCCAAGAACACTGGTGTCTATGTCTGACCGAAATTGATTGATGGTTATGCTTCATGTTTTTCTGTAACTGATGACCTTCCTTGGTGGCGGTGGCTTTCTCAGGTTCATGTTACAGAAAATACTGCCTTGGTGTGGATACAATCTCTGATGTGTTTGTGATCCAAGGTCCAGGGGTGGCCGTTCTAATGGGTCGATACAGTTACATGCTGCTTTAGATCAGTGGCATACAGGGGTTCTAGAATCTGTGGAAGGTTATTTGCAACTTTATCTACATGAAGACTGAAATCTTCCAACATAACAAAAATTGTGAAGTACACCTAAGGTGACCCTTTTGAACATGATTTCAAAGGGCTCTTGCTCAGAGGTTGTTTGTTCATGTCACAACATTCAAGGCCTCAGTGAAGCTTTAAATATTAATGCTACACACGTGGAGGAAATACCCAATTTTGTAGCATCAGTGGTTTTATGAGGTAAATTATAGTTATGCAGTGTTAATGCCTTAGGCAAGTTCCGAAGGAAAAGTTGAAATGGGCGCTGGTGAAACTGGTTCTGTGAAATGTATCGTATCGAGGGTGCTCAGATAAATTTCGTATTGGGCCATTTCATTACTTTAGACATTATCTTAACACACCATTTGTCTAATAGTTCACGCCAAGAGAAAAACATTACATGGTGATGTTGTATGATATGGTTCACTCCTGGCTGCAGTGTTTGATAAGGGCAACCTAGTATTCAGTCCAAGTGTTAACGTGTAGATATGGATGCATCGACTTAAATTAACTCGCAATTAAGGTGGTCGGCAGCTACTGTTCATATACAGTAATTAATGGAGGTAACAATGAGAAATAGGGTAGCTGATAATGTACACTGCGGTAGGGATAAACATTAAGAATGCAGATTAAACAATACCAAATAAGTCTCTTTCGGATCGGATATATAGCCTTTGATCTTTAGAATTAGACACTATAACACCAGTAACTGAAACTTTGAAATGTTTATATTCTCCTTTCCTAGACACGAGCTCAAAGGTGAACCATCCCTGCAGATATGTGCACGATCCTCGTAGTTTTCTTAGTTTTCGTGGTGGTTGGTGAGTATACATGTTATAAGGCAAATGGAACTAAATTAAGTAGGTTTGTATTATTGTAAACTTGTATTATTTTTATGCAGCAAAGAAGAGGGAAAGCATGGCTGCAGCATCGTTTTTACATTTGATGTTTTATACATTGACTTTTGATCAGTGCTTCAGTTCTGTTGTAACAATGCAATCAACTTGAAATATATTTCCTCGTCATTTAATTTCATAGATTTTAAATTATATCACTGTATGCAATATTTTCGTCAGAAAAAAACCAGGGAAAGGGGTGTTAAATAAATTGGACGTAAAAGATATATATATATCCATAGGTTCTCTTCTACTGAAAACCTGTTTGAAATACAGGTACATCATAGATATAATATACAAACAGATTTGATTATGCATTTAATGGAACTTTGCATTAATGTAACTGTCTAATTGGTAACAACTTACTTTCCTTTTTCCCAGTTTTTACCTATTATTATCATATACATGCCAAAAAACCCACCGTCGTCCATGCCTTATGTGCATGAGCCCCTTTACAAACAATTACAACTGATGTGCTGTGTTGCAGGTCCACGACTAACTAGCGGGCGTCCTTGTGGTCCGGGAAAGTATGGAGAACATTGTGACATGTCTTGCAATGTCAACTGTCACTCAGATGCCCAAAACAATATCTATTGCGCTAAACACACTGGAGAATGCTCACTGGGCTGTGTTCCTGGGTGGTGTGGTCTGCAATGCAACATCCCTTGCAGCAAGAATTGCATTCAACTCGCATGTTATCAACAAACTGGGATGTGCATTAAAGGTTGCGAAGGAAACTACACCGGGGACATGTGTGACGAATATATAGGTATGATTAATTAATGTGCACGATCTTCGTAGTTTTCTTAGTTTTCGTGGTGGTTGGTGAGTATACATGTTATAAGGTAAATGGAACTAAATTAAGTAGGTTTGTATTATTGTAAACTTGTATTATTTTTATGCAGCAAAGAAGAGGGAAAGCATGGCTGCAGCATCGTTTTTACATTTGATGTTTTATACATTGACTTTTGATCAGTGCTTCAGTTCTGTTGTAACAATGCAATCAACTTGAAATATATTTCCTCGTCATTTAATTTCATAGATTTTAAATTATATCACTGTATGCAATATTTTCGTCAGAAAAAAACCAGGGAAAGGGGTGTTAAATAAATTGGACGTAAAAGATATATATATATCCATAGGTTCTCTTCTACTGAAAACCTGTTTGAAATACAGGTACATCATAGATATAATATACAAACAGATTTGATTATGCATTTAATGGAACTTTGCATTAATGTAACTGTCTAATTGGTAACAACTTACTTTCCTTTTTCCCAGTTTTTACCTATTATTATCATATACATGCCAAAAAACCCACCGTCGTCCATGCCTTATGTGCATGAGCCCCTTTACAAACAATTACAACTGATGTGCTGTGTTGCAGGTCCACGACTAACTAGCGGGTGTCCTTGTGGTCCGGGAAAGTATGGAGAACATTGTGACATGTCTTGCAATGTCAACTGTCACTCAGATGCCCACAACAATATCTATTGCGCTAAACACACTGGAGAATGCTCACTGGGCTGTGTTCCTGGGTGGTGTGGTCTGCAATGCAACATCCCTTGCAGCAAGAATTGCATTCAACTCGCATGTTATCAACAAACTGGGATGTGCATTAAAGGTTGCGAAGGAAACTACACCGGGGACATGTGTGACGAATATATAGGCATGATTAATTAATGTGCACGATCTTCGTAGTTTTCTTAGTTTTCGTGGTGGTTGGTGAGTATACATGTTATAAGGTAAATGGAACTAAATTAAGTAGGTTTGTATTATTGTAAACTTGTATAATTTTTATGCAGCAAAGAAGAGGGAAAACATGGCTGCAGCATCGTTTTTACATTTGATGTTTTATACATTGACTTTTGATCAGTGCTTCAGTTCTGTTGTAACAATGCAATCAACTTGAAATATATTTCCTCGTCATTTAATTTCATAGATTTTAAATTATATCACTGTATGCATTATTTTCGTCAGAAAAAAAAGGGAAAGGGGTGTTAAATAAATTGGACGTAAAAGATATATATATCCATAGGTTCTCTTCTACTTAAAATCTGTTTGAAATACAGGTACATCATAGATATAATATACAAACAGATTTGATTATGCATTTAATGGAACTTTGCATTAATGTAACTGTCTAATTGGTAACAACTTACTTTCCTTTTTCCCAGTTTTTACCTATTATTATCATATACATGCCAAAAAACCCACCGTCGTCCATGCCTTATGTGCATGAGCCCCTTTACAAACAATTACAACTGATGTGCTGTGTTGCAGGTCTAGGACTAATTTGCGGGCGGCCTTGTGGTCCGGGAAAGTATGGAGAACATTGCGACATGTCTTGCAATGTCAACTGTCACTCAGATGCCCACAACAATACCTATTGCGAGAAACACACTGGAGAATGCGCAGTCGGTTGTGTTCATGGGTGGTATGGTCTGCAATGCAACATCCCCTGTAGCAGGAATTGCATTCAACTCGCATGTTATCAACAAACTGGGATGTGCATTAAAGGTTGCGAAGGAAACTACACCGGGGACATGTGTGACGAATATATAGGTATGATTAATTAAGATATACATTCGTTTATTCACACAATAGGCATTTAAAACACCCGAGCTAAAATGTTAGGATTAGATAAACTGTAAGCACCATCTGTTATTGCATATAAGAAAATGTACTGAAAACAAACATTGCTACATATCATTACGCTGAATACTGTTGTTTTGTGACTGCAACCGGGTACTGTACAGATTAATTGCCATTACCTCTTTGTATTTGGTATTTCACATTATACTTGCACAACATTTAAATCGTATTTATCATAGTTTAGGCGTGTCAATGCATGTAAGGAAACCCTAACGTAACGGGTTACGTGTCTGTCTGTTACTTGCATCACTTGGAGTTTTCCTCACACATTTAGCTGGGACAACATGAAAACATTGGAAACTGTTCAAAACGGCATCACACTCATCATACTGTAATTTGTATTTCAAATAAGAAAATTTAAAATATACAAGTTTAACAAACTTTAGAGAATTAAGTTCAATATTGTGATGTTTTTCCTCTTCATGTGAACTTCTTTCCACCTAGAAACAAAACCGGAACCGCGAACAAAAGATACACCAGAAAAGGCACGTTCAGACAACGTCTCCCAAGGCGGCACCGCCGTCATCCTCGCCGCCTATATCACCTTCGCCTTCGCCTCCACCATCATCATCTCCGTCGTGAGTGGATGCATATGCATGCATCTGTAAGTTTAATCATTAAACGAAACTTTTCGTTTCCAGCATGCAAGATAATTATTTGTACCACCATAGGCGACGGAGCCATAGTCAAATTTAGAGCGGACCAGTGATCTACATATATGTAGGAGGGCAGTTTGATTCCCTCCCCACTTTGAATTAGAAACGACTTTTAGTAAATCAAGTGCCTTCAGGCATTTAGTTTTCAGGGATGTGATATTAGGAAGGAAAGTTAAATGGGAATCGAAAATTAGACTCAAGAACATTGCCTACTTAACAACATTTACGGAAGTGCCATATAGAATAAAACAGGTTTGGGTCTTTTGGCGGTTTAGAATTGTCTACAGAAATGAAGACAATTTTCAACTAAGAAAGGTTAAAGCTGTTGGATTATTATTGTTTGAGACACCATTTATTCATTTTGTTTCATAGTATGCGTATGTTTGAAATATTAAAATCATCCACAAAAAGTGAAACATTGATTAAATCATTTACAACATCGGATAAACTCTTGATCTTCATACTAACGTTTCTGTGGAACGCCTCAGAGGAAAGAAATGGACATTGATGTGTTTCCCTGTGACCTTGCAATGTCTTACTTTGTTGCCAAACCTCCCTCAGATCCTGGCACCCTTATTGATCTCTGTAACGCTACTCTATAGGAGCTACTTGAAAAACATGCCCCAGTTAAAAACAAGAACACAACCGGTCAGCTGGTGTAATCATGGAGCATGGCACCAGAGGTCATCGATGTCAAGTCTTCCTGCCGCAGAGCGGAAGGAGCCTGGCGACGTCCCAATCTTGAGGTATATAGGTAAATCTATTTTGCTGCTAGAAATGAGGTGAACTCGTTGATAAAGAAATGCAAGAAGCAGGTTATCCTCATCAAATCCTTGAACACTACGCATACAGATGACTAGACTTCTTGGTAAAGAGTCATCCTCCCATCTTCCGCAGGATGAATCTCCTGACACACTACGTGACAAGTTTCAACAGTTCTTCACAAAGAAAACCATGGTTGGTAACTTCCGGCAATAACCAAAATGATGCTGACTTCAATCCACTGCAAACAGTCAACATAGTTTCTGATGCTCAGACAAACTCACTACAACCAGCAGACATAGATTCTGTTCAGTCAGATGACAGTATTGCGGACAAACTCGAGCCTTTTAGAGACTTTACGTGTAATGACGTGATGATGTTGAGAAAGAAGTGTAAACCAACAACCTGTGCCTTCAGCCCGCTGTAAACTTTTCTTCTTCTAGACAACATAAACACTCTTCTCCCTGTTATCAAAGAAATCATTAACAAGAGCCTTCAGTGTCGAGTTGTCCGATCTGCGTTCAGGTCAGCTGTCAAACCATTTCTGAAGAAGTCCAATCTTGACCCTGACTCTCTAAGCAATTGTCGGCCTTTTGTCCAATCGGTCATTCGTTTCAAATCTTGCAGTATGTGAGAGACTCAGTGATCACCTAAACAGTCTTTACGACTCACTTCAGTCAGTCTATCGCAGCAACTACAGCAGAGATAGCCCTGTTGAAAGTCGTGAAGGATTTAAGACGCGGTATTGATAATGGCAAACTCAGCCTTCTTACTCTTCTTGATCTCAGCTCAGCATTTGACACTACAGACCACAACAGACTTCTCAAACGGCTACAGTCAGACTTCAACGATGATGGCACAGCTCTATGCTGATTCAACCCTTATCTGTCCTCCCTTATCTGTGAAGATATCTGATAGAGGATCTTTACTCTAATCCAGCTCATCTATTTTGCGGTGTTCCACAACGGCTACAGTCTCAGCTCTATGCTGATTCAACCCTTATCTGTCCCGATAGAAGATCATTACTCTAATCCAGCTCATCTATTTTGCGGTGTCCCACAACGGCTACAGTCAAACATCTACATTAATATCACAGCTCTTGCTGGTTCAGGTCTTAAGTGTCATGCCGTCTCAAGCAATTACTGATAGAAGATCATTACTCTAATCCAACTCATCTATTTGGTGGTGTCCCACAAGGATCTTAGGTCTTAGGTCTCTTAGATCTTGTGTTTTGTCTTCACATCAGAGATCTTGGGAAAATCGTTGAAACCCATCATGTTGATTGCCATCATTTTGCAGATGAGTCCCAGATGTACAAGGTCTTCGTACCAACACTCGCCCTGAAAGTCCTACAACAATGCTGTGAGGAAACCAAGAGCTGGATGTTTGATAACATGTTCAAACTGAACAGTTTAAAGACAGAGTGCATTCAACTGGTTTCTGCAAAACGTTGCTCTCAGTGCTCACTGAATGCTCTTGATTTTGATGGTAAAAGTATTCCATTCTCACAGAAAGTAAGAGATCTTTGTGTCATCCCTGATTCTGACCTACCTTTGGTCGACCACATATCTCATCTCTCGAGGATTTCTCTATTTTGCAGCTCTACGCAATATCAGTTCCGTAAGGCAATACCTGACTATGGCATAGACAAAAGCTCTCACCTTATGAAATGACCCGCCAGGACTATTGTAACTCTCTCCTTCCCAGTGCAAACAAATAACAAATCCAGAGACTTTAACGAATCCAAATTGGAGCTGCACGTTTCGTCACTGGATCGAAGAAGTTTGACCATATCTTTCCCGTCCTTCAATCATTGGCTTCCAATCAAGAACCGCATCCACTTCCTCTGCCTCACCAAAGGCTGCCTGTCTGGAAGCGCTCTTGCTTATCGTCTCATGCCATACAAACCAGCTAGACCCCTTCGATCTCAGGAAAAATCTTCTGCTTGTTCCTAGAGTTAACAGTGTTCTCTACAGCAGCAGATCATTCGCCTTAGCAGCTTCAACAGCCTTAAATGATCCGACCCTCTCTCTCCAGAACACCAGTGACTTCTTTAGGTTCTAATGAAAACTGAAAACTCACCTCTTTCGTATGTATTTCCAACTTCACTGAACTCCTTGTGACAGACAAAATACTGCCTTGAAGGACACCCTGATCCTGATTGCATTAATCAGGCAGGTTTGAGCCCGCTCGGACATGAAACTGCCTGTCTGTTAAAATCTGTGCTATAAAAGAGGTAAACGATCCTTAAACCCAAATCATATAAATCTTTCGTTTACCGTTCATTCCATGGTTTTAAAGACACAACTTTAATGAGATTGGTCCATATTTAGATCGATCAGTATAATCCCGGCCAGGTTTTAGAATGGGGATTACAATGGCATCACGTGAGGAAACTAGGAAATTCCCTGAATTACTTCTGGAATAAAAAATATTTATCAACGTTTCCAGACATGAATGGGGCAAGTGCTTCAGGAGCTGATATGATCAGCCCCTGTTGCTGTATCATGAGCTTGCCCATGCGCAGTATGCAGCGCATGGGGTGAAAATAATTCATTATAACCTTCACCGTTGTCGGCATTAAAATGTAACCTTTTCTTCTATTGTTGTTTCTGTAACTCACAGACATAATATGATGAAGATGAATGTTAGTCGAGAGTTTCACCTAGTTTACTGGCAATGTCAGATTTATTAGTTAATAAATTAGCACCATCATTCAGATGGTGAACAGTAGACTTCGAACCGTTGCCCTTTATTCTTTGAATCATCTTCCACATCTTTGATATAGGTAGGCGTGACTATTTTAGAAGCATTATTAAAGACTGACGTATATTTTGTTTAAAAGCACGTCTGGCTTTGGCAAATAAACTTTTAACGTTAACTAGATTATTTACGCTTGGATTTCGGTGAAAATACTTTTTCAGTTTTCTTTCTACACTGTCTGGCCCCATTACGTTCATTATTGAACCATGGCTTACGTATGTGTGGATTGCAGAGAACTTGGTTATAGTTTGGTGAGCAATGCTATTGAGTTTATCTGAAAACGGCTGCATAGGATCTTCGTTGTTCACAAAAAAACATTATTTGTAAATTGATCAGTACAGAGTGTTTTATATATATTCCAATGTCACTAGTGACATGCTATTGCAATGTAACAGTGCAAACGCTAAATCATTTTGGTCTTATGTAAAACGTTTTAATGAAAACTTTATGTATGTGTCGCCTGCCAGAAAACGTTCATCTTGGATTGTTTATTTCCAATCTGTTCTTAATATACAAGATAACATTGTTGACAACGAATTCATGATTTTTGTGAAAGAATATATTACTTGTCATGATACCATGTCCGCTAATTGTGGTGCTTGTAATGATGATGAATTTAGTAATCTGTTAAATAGAGATTTCAACCAAGGAGACCTTGAAGAGCTGTAAATGATTTTAAGCTGCGGAAAAGTCCAGGTCTTGAATGCGTTCCACCGGAAGTGTTTAAACATAATTATGATTTGCAATCTTCATATTTGCTTATTCTATTCAATAACATTTTCAAATCTGGCAAGTTTCCAAGGCAGTGGTCTAAAAGTATGATTTTTCCATTACACAAGAAGGGTAGCAAACATGATGTGAATAATTGTCGTGGTTTATCATTGATGGATATTTGTGGGAAACTGTTTACTTGAATTCTTAGCAAACATTTGAAAGATTTTTTGATTTTATGAATATGTATCCTGAGAGTCAAGGTGGATTTCGGAAAGGGTATTCAACCGTGGATAACATGTTTACTTTGCAAAGTATTATTCAAAAGTATTTGACAAAATCTAGAGGTCGCTTTTATTGTGTATATGTACATTTCCGTAAGGCTTTTGATTCTGTCAACAGAGATTTGTTGTATTATGTTCTATTATCTCACAATATTCACGATCGTATGTTTAATATTATAAGGGCTATATATTCTAAGACAAGGGCCTGTGTTGAAGTGTCCCAGACGTCCGTTATTGATTATTTTGATTCATTTAGTGGGGTTAGACAGGGTTGTATTTTGAGTCCATTGTTGTTCTCATTATGTGTAAATCAGCTTCATGGTCAAATGGAGAGCTTAGACAGGGGTATCTTTCTAGGTCCAGAGATTCTGCAGCTATATTTATTGTTGTACGCAGATGATTTGTGTCTATTTTCAGACTGCGTTATTGGTTTGCAGAGGAAGGTTAATTTGTTGGTTAATTTTTGTCATAGATGGGGACTGACTTGGTGTGGTAAACTTTGGAAAAACAAATCTTGGTTGTTCAAGGATCAAAGGTGAACTTATTATAATTACTTGGGTTGATTATTTTCCAGTAGGCTCTCATGGTCAAAGGTTGTCCAAAGTTTGGTCAATAAAGCAATCAATGCATTATGTTCAATTCAACTTCTTACTTTTACACTTATCCCCCCGGAAGTTATGTTCAAAATGTTCAGATTCAGATTAAAACAATCATATTATATGCTTCTGGAATTTGGGGATATCAAAAATGGTCATCAGTTGAGCAATTCCATACTAGATTTTGCAAGTTTGTTTGGGGCCTGAGTCATAGAGGTACCGATGTTGCTGTTTTTACAGAATGTGGTAGGAATTATATGTATGCTGATTCTTTGTTTAATGTTATAAAATATTGGATAACATTGCTTGAAATGCCAGTGGATAGATATCCTAAGCAGTGCCATCTCATTATGTACAATGTAGATAAAGTTGGTCGGAAAACCTGGGTTTATCATGTAAGGAATACTTTGTTTTCTTATGGATTCGTTTGTGTATGGGCGAATCAAGGAGTTGGATTTAAAGATGTGATTTTATACAAATTAAGGAAAGGATAATAAACTATCATGCTCAATCAATTATGGCTGATACACATGTATATTCAACATTACATTTATATGCTAAACTTAAAACTGTTTTCTGCTTAGAACGGTACCTTGTAAACATAAAATCAAAAGAAGCAAGACGCAGGATTACGTTGTTTAGACTAGTTGAATTACCTATCTACAAGAATATTGGTCGATATGGTGGTAGTCCTCGTCAATTTCGCTTTTGTCATGTTTGTCATTCAGACTATATAGAAGATTAATTTCACTTCCTTTATAAATGTCCATTGTATAATGATATACGAGTTAAACACTTTGATAATATCCCTTTGTACATAAATGAAGACATCACGATCTACAATCTACAAAGCAAAAATCAGTCTGTTTTGATGTATATTTTTCAAATTTTGTGGATGAAGCTTTAAATATTCGAAACAGATTTGTGACACAATTGCAAGCATGCATCATTTTGTGTATATTATTCAGTAATAAGGCCGTTGGCCCACGTACAGATGACCATTTTTGATATCCCCAAATTCCAGAAGCATATCTGAACATTTTGAACATAACTTCCGGGGGGATAAGTGTAAAAGTAAGAAGTTGAATTGAACATAATGCCTTCATTGCTTTATTGACCAAACTTTGGACAACCTTTGACCATGAGAGCCTACTGGAAAATAATCAACCCAAGTAATTATAATAAGTTCACCTTTGATCCTTGAACAACCAAGATTTGTTTTTCCAAAGTTTACCACACCAAGTCAGTCCCCATCTATGACAAAATTTAACCAACAAATTAACCTTCCTCTGCAAACCAATAACACAGTCTGAAAATAGACACAAATCATCTGCGTACAACAATAAATATAGCTGCAGAATCTCTGGACCTAGAAAGATACCCCTGTCTAAGCTCTCCATTTGACCATGAAGCTGATTTACACATAATGAGAACAACAATGGACTCAAAATACAACCCTGTCTAACCCCACTAAATGAATCAAAATAATCAATAACGGACGTCTGGGACACTTCAACACAGGCCCTTGTCTTAGAATATATAGCCCTTATAATATTAAACATGCGATCGTGAATATTGTGAGATAATAGAACATAATACAACAAATCTCTGTTGACAGAATCAAAAGCCTTACGGAAATGTACATATACACAATAAAAGCGACCTCTAGATTTTGTCAAATACTTTTGAATAATACTTTGCAAAGTAAACATGTTATCCACGGTTGAATACCCTTTCCGAAATCCACCTTGACTCTCAGGATACATATTCATAAAATCAAAAAATCTTTCAAATGTTTGCTAAGAATTCAAGTAAACAGTTTCCCACAAATATCCATCAATGATAAACCACGACAATTATTCACATCATGTTTGCTACCCTTCTTGTGTAATGGAAAAATCATACTTTTAGACCACTGCCTTGGAAACTTGCCAGATTTGAAAATGTTATTGAATAGAATAAGCAAATATGAAGATTGTAAATCATAATTATGTTTAAACACTTCCGGTGGAACGCATTCAAGACCTGGACTTTTCCGCAGCTTAAGATCATTTACATCTCTTCAAGGTCTCCTTGGTTGAAATCTCTATTTAACAGATTACTAAATTCATCATCATTACAAGTACCACAATTAGCGGACATGGTATCATGACAAGTAATATATTCTTTCACAAAAATCATGAATTCGTTGTCAACAATGTTATCTTGTATATTAAGAACAGATTGCAAATAAACAATCCAAGATGAGCGTTTTATGGCAGGCGACACATACATAAAGTTTTCATTAAAACGTTTTACATAAGACCAAAATGATTTAGCGTTTGCACTGTTACATTGCAATAGCATGTCACTAGTGACATTGGAATATATATAAAACACTCTGTACTGATCAATTTACAAATAATGTTTTTTTGTGAACAACGAAGATCCTATGCAGCCGTTTTCAGATAAACTCAATAGCATTGCTCACCAAACTATAACCAAGTTCTCTGCAATCCACACATACGTAAGCCATGGTTCAATAATGAACGTAATGGGGCCAGACAGTGTAGAAAGAAAACTGAAAAAGTATTTTCACCGAAATCCAAGCCTAAATAATCTAGTTAACGTTAAAAGGTTATTTGCCAAAGCCAGACGTGCTTTTAAACAAAATATACGTCAGTCTTTAATAATGCTTCTAAAATAGTCACGCCTACCTATATCAAAGATGTGGAAGATGATTCAAAGAATAAAGGGCAACGGTTCGAAGTCTACTGTTCACCATCTGAATGATGGTGCTAATTTAAATTTGTGACACATTTGCAAGCATGCATCATTTTGTGTATATTATTCTGTACGTTGGCCAACGGCCTTATTACTGAATAAAGGAATTGAATTGAATATAATGACCAGTCAACCCTGGAGAAGTTTCTTCTTGATAAAGGACGACCCTCCACAGGTTTTGAGAATGGTGGAGAAGTGATCACTCCCACGTTGTTAATCATGGACAAACCATTTATATTCATTACAAAAATTAGAATCAACAAGTGATATATCCAGGGACGAATATGTTCCCGTGGCTGAATCGTCATTGAAAATGTATAAATTATTATCAGATATGAATGACTCAATGATTTTACCGTTAGTGTTTGTGTTGACACCTCCCCAAAGTGGGGTGTGTCCGTTAAGATCACCAGTGATGAGACGTCGTATGGGAAGTTGATCATATAGATTTTGACGATGTGATTGTCGAATATTTGAAGAGTAGGTATATACAAGCTGTACGTTGTCAATGTCTTGTGCGGAGTCAGACGAACAGCAACAGTTTGCAAATCTGTATTTTAGAGTGACAGGGCTAATTAACCCAAATAGAAGCGCCTCCAGAAGCTTTATCTCCAGCTTCTCCAGCAGGAGAAAATCACTATATTATCTCTGACTAAATATATTTGTACGTACATACGTAAGGTATGTATTATAGAGGCATAATGCTGACAGTTTACGATCTTGTAAATGTAACTTTATGTAGTTGAATTTAGTCGTCAGTCCCCTGCAAAGCCACTGAAGCAAAGGTGACAACTATTCATCTCCTAGGCGGATGAACTTGAGATCTTGCTCGCCTATTACTTGTTCTCTGGGGTATGCTCTCTGAAACATCTATTCCCTCAAGTGATCCAAACTTATTACAAAGTTTGTGGGAATCGTTGGAACCTTTTGATACTCCACCCGTTTCATTGTTTCAAGAAGAGTCTGTTTTATGTCCTCATAAATTTACTCAGTTTTCCTTACTTTGAGAGTGAATTTGGTGCTGAATCATACTGTGTCCGTTTTTTTAACTTGAGTCACAGAAACAGTCGATGAAGATACAGAAATCGGTTTAGCTGAAGAAGGTTCAGCGGTAGTTTGCTTGCAGGATTCACGACAAGCAGAAATGTTCAGGAGTGATGGAATTTAGTCATGTCAAATGTGTTTGACAGCCGACAGAAAATGTTACCCCAGCTGGTCTTGTAGTTACAGAGGCATGGGAACCATTTGGGTCACAGGAAAGAACAAGTTTCCGAACTTCGTTGTAACTAATGCTTTCGCACCACAGTGAGCACATGTGATAGTAATTTTGCATGAATTTACGCCATGACAAAACTTTTGGTATTTTTAAACGCCTCAGTGGGTTTTGGACCCACTGTTCCACTGCAAGTCTGCACTAACCTGTTTTCATAGTTCTTGGTGGAGACGGAGAGACGATAGAAAACAAGTAAGTGTTTGAAGTATTTCTGAGTTCTGACGTCAAGTAAAGTGTCACTTGTGGATGTTTTAACTCGCGAACTATATCAAGCTCAGACATATCTAGCAGGTGCCACGTTCCTTTATAATGCCTTTGCTTGGGTGCCCTGTGAACAGATACTGAAACAGGGAGTCCACCTAAGGTATCAACGGATAGTAAGCTTAGTAGTTTGCTGTCTTTTGGCACATTCGACTGGAAGCGATCCACATCTCTTACGCTTAATTCTCTTAACATCCCCTGCTATACCTTACACTCATTTTGAAATCGCAAATGGATTCAATGTGATACGCTGCTTGTCCGGAGATTCAAGATGCAGAAATCGTGGCCAGTACTCAGTTTGTTTAAGAGGTAGACAGCCTTCATCAGCACCATAACCATAGTCAGATTGACACTTTTTTCAAGGATTTCAAGGGCCGTGTTGAAGTATTAAAGATCCACCATCACAGCTCCCCACCCACCACTGAGTATCATAAGGAGAATGCTATATGCACGTGGATCTTTGAAATGCAGCACCAAGGACACCTGGATGATATACTCAAGCAGAGGGAATAAACAGGAATCAGTCTACCGCATTGGCCCACGAGATATCATCTTCTGGGCAAACGTCTCTAGGCAATTTAAATAGGACATAATTCAAAACTGCGTGATGATCAAAAACGAGCCAAGATCTGAAGTAAAAAATATTGTACGTAATACAATTTGTTCAAAAACAAGTTTTGCACAGGACTCGACATCACCAGATGATTGACTGAACCGGGCCTATTCAACGACCCGTCTGGGTGAACGAAGGGCCGAAGTGGTGTGTTGGGCGACATTTGCCCTCAGACCCGTGAAGGTCCTGGGGTAGAATCGGCCTTCAGCAACCCATGCTTGCCATTAAAGGTGATTATGCTTGTCGTAAGAGGCGACTAACGAAATCGAGTGGTCAGGCTCGCTGACTTGGTTGACACGTGTCATCGGTTTCCAATTGCGCAGGTCGATGCTCATATTGTTGATCACTGGCTTGTCTGGTCCAGACTCTGCCCAATTTGATCGCCACGTACAACCAGAAATGGGGTGCACATTCTGTCCTGGGTCCACACGGGAAAAGAGCCTTTAGCATTACCCAGCACCCGCCACGAGGAAGTCGCTCTTCACGAGTGCCTCATGGACATGCGTATTATCGGATGTATTTTTCAGAAAATAATGAAAGAAGACCCAATGATATCGTATTGTTGCCGTTTATAACGTTAACCCTCCTGCCAAAACGTGTTCTATGCATCTTTGAAGTGAATAATCAATAATTCCTCGCTGAAACAGATCCTTGTCAAATATTGTCAGTGAAACTTGAAACTTCACATTCGTATTTCAAATACTATATATAAAGGACACAAGAATGTGGTGTAGAGGTTATCATGTATTTGTTAAGGTCGATAAGATGGAAGACTGAGAATAAACATTACAAAAATCGGTTCTGTGTAGTTACAGAATTTAAAATAGAAGGCATGAAATAATTGCTGGTTCTTGTTGGTGCTTTAAAGTGTTTAGCGATCGAATGTGACCAGTAGCTCGTGGAAAGCACGTTTTTGAACTGTTGTGGGGGATGCACGACATTTGGATTGATCTTAGTTTGCTATGGTGACCTTTTTCTTGACAAAACATTTTCACTAAGTACAAGCAGTTGCACGATTCTAATTATATTACACGTTTCAATGTATGTTCTTTCAAGCTGTGGTGGTAACAGGTTTTCGCATATAGTCCAGACACCCCGCTACACCGGTGAAACCAGAGAAGATAAAAAGATAAACATACACAAACCGAGCTTATCTAAAATAGAATACATCTGGAGATTACTCTCCAAGTACTTACTTAAAATACTTACTACACATAGTTTAATACGTCATTCCATGTTGGTCGTCAATGGGAATAGTGTCAAGTTATTTAACATACAAACAAAGGTAGTATGGTGACCAGCCTTCGGTTGGTTGTGATCTGTCGCCCGTTTTATATTACATTACTGTCAAACTTGAAGTACATATATATATATTTTTTTTATATTACCGTACAACTTTGGAATTATTAGCTGCGATAGGTTAGCAATTTTACTGTCCTTCGATGACAGGTTTCTATGCGATGAACGTATTGCTTTTAATACTGATATATATCAAAATGTTCTACTCACGATTTGGCTGAAATAGTGCCTACATTACGGTAAGTATTAACTCACTATAAACAAAGGTAGCCATGGTGATATGAACAGTAGCAATGACACAGACGAGGTCGTGTGGGCGATGCGGGTTACCACCTTGATCAACCTTTTAATTAATCACCACTCGAAACAACGCTCAAAGTATGGATTTGTTTTGTTGAGTACATACATAACTGAAATCATAAATCTCTCAAGTTATTATTGTTCACACTGTCGCACCAAGGATGAGCAATGTTGTCCGGATGATTAGATTCGGTGACTTCGTGTGTTCGTATCCCTTCATATCAATTACAAAATGGAAACCAAATTGACTATGGTCTTCCATTGTTTACAATTTGAGCCATAGAAGTTTTGTTTCTCGTTTAACGCCGAAGTCAACTGTTTTCTAGCTTGTTGATGTTACATTTGTATGTAACAGACTCTGGGCAAGACAGTTCCATCGATCCCGTATGCCGCCTCAAACGACAAGCTAGAGTCTTAACCGGAACTTTGTCTATAAGAGACCTATTTGGCAACATGCAATTCCATCAAGTGGGTCAACCATCATTCATTTTACAATATTTTAAGTTAGCTGTTTTATATTTTGATTATGCGTCAATGTATTAACTTCACATCCCATTTTTGTATTTTTCAGAAATCGAAAACGTGGTAAGTAACAAGGTTAATATTTTACCGGAGTGAGTGGGGTACCACATTGGCAGCACTGAAACCAGACCATGACCATGCGAGCTTTATTTTTATTTATACAGTTTAGGCGACATGTATACTCATGTATATAAATAACAGTAAAATAACTAGGATTTCTCTCTACAACGCGCTTCTATGCACAAAACAATTGTTCTATAAGCAACCTGCGTGGGCTTTTGATGGTCTTACACCATCCCTTCAAATGTTAATGCTTTTGACAAATTTAGCCAAGAATTAAACCAATACATATTTAGCGACTAACGACGTGGAAGGAATAAGTATCTTTTGAATGACCTGCCCTTGCATACCCGCTCAGTGTACATTGCTTCAATCCTATTCAAAGGTATAATCACACACCAGCTCAGTTATCGTAAGCATTCTACAATAGTACTAATTCTTTCATCATCTGCAACATGTCATTGACCGAAATTTGTGGAACAACACAATTAAAAAGAGACAACAGAACAATCGATAATTTATAATGAAAACTTGTTCTAAAATATCTTTGATGGTTAACTCTACGAAATGGTTATCCCTTGTCACACAGGAGAAACTTGACAGTGATTCTTTCAGAATCGAGAATGTTTCACTGGCAACACATAATAAACATTGAAGAGTATGTTGTCCGCAAATCTTTGGAATCTTCATTCCAATATGAGTGAAACCTGTTATCTTGAAGACGGAGAAAATTCAATGAAAAAATACCCGGAATAACACCTCCTTGGGATTTGGGTTTAGATTTTGTTTGTGGAATACAAGTGCACAATGGTTGCCAAATCGTTCAATGAAAACAGATCGTTATCATGAAAGCATGTTCATCCGATCCAGTGCATATACTGCTCTTTACGTTTGATTGAAATAAGCTTTTATCAGTACTTCAGTTATGTCATGAATTGTCAACTTATTATGTTAATTCTGACTCATTTGATGAAATTGAACTCAACTGGTGGTTTTAGTGAACTGGCAATATGTGAGACTATCTTGCCATGTGTAATTTTCTAATTAAGGAGTTTGATACAGATAATGATGTAATAAGTCATGAATTACAAGCTCAATACATTCAAGATGAACTTAACTTAGCACAAGAAAGGCACTCGCAAGATCAAACTAATGTTAACAATTTTGGCTTTAAACTTAAAGAGATAAGATAAAATATCAACATGTTTGTGTGTAACAGGGGATTTGGAAATGATAAATATGTTGGAGGAGTTACCTATGATAAAAAATCTTTGATTGATTAATATGTTATACCTTGATCTATGTGTGAATGTGATGTGATTAACTTCTTATCGTTTTATTCAGATGTTCACAGTCCTTCCAATATCTCGATGTGTCATCAATAAAATGAACATCACACAATAAATCCATCATCGTACGAAACAGAAACAGTAACCCCAAAACATACGACATACTTGCCATTAAAGGCGAGTCTTCTTCATCGGGTGGTCAGTGTCGCTGACTTGGTGGACACATGCCATCGGTTCCCAACTGCGCAGATGGATGTTCAGGCTGTTGATGACCGGACTGCTCGACTATTTACAGACCGCTGACATATAGCTGTAATATTGCTGAGTGCGGCGTAAAACTAAACTCACTCACTCACATATCGTATCATTAGTTGGGATATTATCATAATCTCCATCATTATTTTCAGTGGGACGTCGGTTAATGAAGTCGAAAAATGATTTGATATCGGGTACATTATGTCGTTCTTTCTTGTCTTTCTTTTATTATTTAGCAACTTCCAGTATTCTTTTTATGGAGAGAATAACGTATCATTCCTGTTTTGGTTTGTTTTTTATCAGTAATTTGCTTTTGAAATATGCTTATAAAGACATTTTTGGTATGCTTTAGACATCTGTAAATGCAGAGATTTATTCACTGAATTTCTAGAGTTCTTGAATCCACGTTTAGCTGCATTGAACTTTTTCTTCTCATATTTCGACATTCTTTCTTGAACCAGTGTCTATCTGTGTTTTATTTATGTTTAACGTTTGAAACGTACTAACGGACACGCCTTATATAATTACACAAAACATATCCCGTACAGCACTAGCACGTGCGAAATGACCCTGGCATTCTCACCTACTGTGGCTGAGTCAGCTTCACTGAAATGAGCCAGCTTTATACCTTCGCGTCATTTTATAATTTTCTTAATATGTATGTGTCTACAAACAATTCGGATTTAGAGTGGTCGGAGTGGTACTCCGGGCCTTCACGGGTCGATGATGCGAAAACGTTTTTGGTAGCACAATTCTTTGATTTGTTTTCACATGTTTTATATTCAGTTCAGAAGTATACATATATTTGTGTAGTATTTGTATACACTACATTGAAACCATCCAGATACATTTCAATGTCAAGTGCATAAATGGCAAATATATTTTCAAATACTTTTTCAACGAAGTGTTATACTGAGACTGGAACTATTGATCACTGAGCATACTCACAAGTGGTCTCCACTTTTGCTCGAATTAGTGTTTTTTGTTGCAATATATCTTTCTGTTTACATTATCTCTTTGAGAGATTTCTTGAATCATACCATTTATGCAATAGTGTTGATAGATAGAATAACGTTTATCTTGCCAGTTGCAGTCAAATTGCGTTTTCTCCACTTTCCTGATATTCTTGTAATAATATATACAAGCTTTTTACATGTGTTAATCACCCATAGGTCATCCAGCTCAGCATTTAATGTGCCTCCCAAAACATTAAAATTACCTTCTTCCCACTTTAGTTGCAGGTTTTTGCATAATTCTAGCCTTCTCCGTGCCATAGAGCCTAGACATACAACCTTTCTAGTCATCACCCCGGCATGTTATGAGGGGGGATATAGTCAACATCTTTCCTGTCTGTCCATCCGTAATCATTTCGTTTCCCGGAGGATAACTCAAAAGCTGTTCAATATTTTTAGACCAAAATTAATAGATACAATAATCTGAACCTATGGTCGTGCCTTATGCAAATTACACATGTTTGGCATTTTTTTTATTATTTTACCTATTTTTTTTCCAAGGAACGTTTTGGTCTTAGTCTAATGGTGGGTGGGCTTCGTTTCCGGACCAGAACTCCAAAACCGTTCAAATTTTTATCTGCAAAATTTGGCAGATATAGCAGTCAGAACCTAAAGTGGTGCCTTTTGCGATTTACAGATTTTTGTGATGTATTATTTTCTCTGTGGAAACGTTTTGGGCTTAGTCTGAAAATGAAGGGATAGGCTTCGTTTCCGGAAAAGAACTCAAAAACCATTCAATATCTTTCGGCAAAACTTTGTAGATATCTATGGCAGACCCTAAAGTGGTCCATTTTGGTATTGAAAGGTTTTTGTGATGACCTATTTTTTCTCGGTTTCCATGTAAACATTTTGGACTTTGTCTCAAAAGTGAGAGGTGTGTTTCGTTTCCGGAACTCCAAAACTTCTTTATGTCTGTCAACAAAACTTGGTAGATATAGGTGGAAGACCCCAGCGTGGTGCCTTTTGCTAATTTACAGGTTTTTGTGATGTATTTTTTTCTGGGCTTCCATGTTGACGATTCGGACTTGGATGGGCTTCGTTTCAGGAACAGAACTAAAAAACTATTTAACATCTTTCAGTAAAACTTGGCAAATATTTAAGGCAGACCACAAAGTGGTGCCTTTTGCTATTTACAAAGTTTGGGCATTTTGTAGTTTCCCGGTTTCCATGGAAACAATTCAGACTTGTTCTCAAAATGGATGGATGGGCTTCGTTTCCGGAGCACAGCTTGAAAATCATTTCATATCTTCAATAAATCTCGTCAGATATATGAGACAGATCTAGAATGGGTGCCTTTCGCTGTTTACAGATATATGGCATTTACATTTTCATGATTTCCATTCAAACTTAGTCTGAAAAATATCAAGTGACTGTCAGATGAATTGTCCCTTCCAATATGTCATCTTCTGATGACTTGTTTATTATTTATCCTAGACATTTTGTAAGAAGTGTCTAGAGTATTCATCGCTGCCTATTTTGTATAATATATTTAAGAGTGTAATCGGTCTCCCTTTTATAAAAAAAATGTCCTATCTTTATCCGTCTCATGTATACATGTAATGATGCCCTGGTTAATTGTAAAACTTAATTTGTCATCATGAACACATCCAGGATATATCTGCACACCCATATTCCTAAGTCTTTCCAGAATGAAAGCTTAATATGTACACTAAAGCGATCCATACCTGGGTTTTTATTATATTTTAGGTTATTTACCACTGCTGCAACGTCTTGTTTTCCAAAGTTTTTTTTTTTTTCTAGTGATCTAAAGTACGGGTTATTATAGTACTCAAAGTACTAGTATAGTATGTTTCAATTACAGGCATAGTATAATTTTTTTCTTTGTAAACTTTCATTTGTTCTTGTGCAATATCTTTACCGTCGACAATGATATATCGCCACTATCGTTTTCTATTTTTGGAATGTTCACTGGTGTACTTCCTATTTTGCAAATGATAGAAGAAATTTATTGGTTTTCTTCGTACCATCTAATTCTGCTTCTTAGTTCTTTAATCTTTAATGCTTTCTATTTCGGTTTCAGATAATTCTGATAAAAGAGTTTCATTTACATTTTGAAGATTATCTCTAATTTTATCTTCAAGCTTAACAATAGTTTCTTCCAATTCTAATGTTTTCCTTTATGTATACTTTTTGCGGAATGAAGAATATGATATTAGTATTTTTCCTCTTATTTTCATTTAGAATGTTTCTAAAGATAAAGTATCTGAAATAGCCAGTTTCATATTTTCATCATTTGTCTCTATTTCATCTATATTCATATTTTGATCTTGATTATACTTTTTTTTCATATCTGTTAATGATTGGTAATTTTTATATAGTCACTTTCATATAGGAGGGATGTATTTAATTTCCAATAACATTTTCCTTTTTCCTTGTCAAGTGTATTGGATAATGACATTGTATTGGCAGAGTGGTCAGATTTGAAACTTGGTACAATTGAGGTTTCTTGTGTCATGAAGTGAATTATGAAGTACTGAAATTTTAATAAATATATAACTGAAGACGAAGTAAAATATACAAGTAAATGTTCAAAAGGAAATAAGGCTTCAGGCATAGATCTTATCGAAAATGATCAATCTAAAGGTAAAGCAAATATTCTCGCTTCTTAATCTGGTGTTGATTAAGGCACTCATACCGGAATCTTGGCTCCGTGGTATTATTCAACCAATCTGTAAAAGGGCGATAGAAATGACACAAATTCTTACAGATCGATGATGCACCTTAAGTTGCTTTAGAAAATTGTTTACAAGTATTCTGAATGAAAGATGAACATTATTTGTAGAAATCAATAATATCCGTACACTCGCACAACCAACATTTAAAAAAAGAGAATGTTAAAATTATTGTGTGTTTATTGATATGACTAAAGCCTTTGACACTGTGTGGTGCACAGAACTGTGGTATGTAATTATACGATGTGGCATCAAAGGCAAACGCTTGTTAGAATAATGTAACGTAATATTATTTTCTATTATTATTATTGATCGTGGATCTTCTTTATTAAGAAATGTACAAATGTGGACTCAAAATTCAGCTGTATAATATCTTCCCATAATAAAACTAAGAACTTGTTACGCTAATCTTCCCCCAACTGAAACAGGCAGATGGCATTCTATTCCAAGAGAAGAATGAATATATAAACTGTGTAAAGCTGTAGATGAGTTTCAATCTCTCGGACTCATAGATATGGTCTAGAAATCCTTCATTACTAAAGAAAGTACTACATAAAGAAACCGCCAAACATTGAAGTCATTTTTAATTTTTTAATGTATTGTATATATATATTCTCATGTTCCACCGTTGGTTGATTGAGAAATATACTTGTCTGGTTGTGTGTCTGTGGGTAACGATAGCGTCGAGTGCAAGGGCCTTTGAAGTATATAAACATCATCAATCTCCCTGCCAAGGTTCAATTATTGCGTGCGTGTTCACGGTTTCTTTCTTGAACAGCAAAATTCATAACATCGGGTATTTGTCCATTGCAAATCGTATTTTTACTATCTATCTTTAAACATTGTCCTTACACGTGTTCCTTTATTCGATAGAACATTACATTCTGTCAAAAGGTACAAAAATATTAATGCTGCTACTATTTAATGTCCAGTTGACCATCGTTAGCGCCTGCAGTGCCATGATGCGTTTATTTTGATACCATTCACAAAAATTACTTCGTTTCATGATCGGAAAAATACTTCTTATTCACAGGCACGTGTAATTACCTGGGCTAGCGGTGTTTATGATGAGAAATATTTTTCAGTTTGTTAGTTGTGCTTATCAGACTTTAGTGATTTGAGTTTTACAACTGAAAGTTTTTAACATGGACTGACATGTACATATTTTGCTGCAGTTCCCGAAACTGATACCAATCTACTGGGAAAATAAGATATACAGATATGAAGGAAGCCAGTAATGTGCGGAGCACGTCAGAAACCTGAAAGAGGTAGTTGACGCTTTTTCACAACGTTGAACAACACAACCTGCTTTCCTTTGACTGTATTGGTGGACATATGGATATGGGTAGCTCATCAGGCATGGATGGTACTGATAGATACAATTGGACAATAGTGTTGATGTTAATAACTAGGGATTCACAGAGATGTGTTTGACTTGCAACTGCAATATTTCTGACGTTGTCCTTCATTGTCACACTTCTTAAACATAGCGTGCAAAGGAAACTTCCTTTCTAAATATTCCAACACATGCCTATAAAGTCATCGTACACCAATTCTCAAAAAAACATTGCATTTGCCACACGTAAATTGAAAAATGTAAATGTCACACAGTTGGAATTAACAGACAGCGTCTTTGTTATGAGGTTTGCAAGTATACACAGGAGCAAATATAATATTAGCATATAAACGCAGTTCCTTTATTCGGAAATAGGATTTTACCAGTACTAATCAGAAAATTTGAAACATGTAATGTACGTGACCAGCAACCTATCAATCGTCGAAGAAAGTTCTGTTTAATTCATCTGTATCAGTGTACAGATGAGTATACAAGACATGACGGTTAGTCCTCAGGGTACCCCTGTACATGTCTCTTGTCACGTACATCTGGGATGTAAAAACATTCTAGCACCTCATGTTGTAGTATTTTTCTGGTTTTTCATGTCTAATGTTAACATTGCCTGGTTGCAAAATAGTCGCTAGAAAGCAAGAACATGTCCATGAAATGCAACCCAACACGTGGCTAAGAAAGTGAATGAGTAGACAAAACGTTTAAACCTTTGTGTTCACAGCTTATACACCCACCTCCAATCATGTAGAATGTAACGTACATTACAATGACTTGCGTATATTGTCAAATGTGATTGGCACACATAAATATACTCCTGGAACCTGAAAAGTACAGTAGATACGTTTCCATAATTTGTTAATGGCAATGGACATGAAATCCAAAAGATTAGATTGACAGTTTAAAATCAGAAACAGGTAACGTATATTTCAGTTGAAACAATATGTCGATGTAAACAAGACATATATCAAAATATTTTGATTTCGCTTGACGTAATTTCTCTTGCATAACAAAGAACTCCAACAGCAACAATGCAATAATAACAGTCCCACAATATGTGACCAACACTTGCGTTTCAAGAAACGTACAATATTGTGATTCTACCCATGATTGAAATGCCTGCAAAAGCAACTTCATTTTGTTTTCATCCAACTTCAACATTCTCTGAGACTTGCCAGTGGGAACTAGACCATCTAATTTATGCAAAATAACTGATCTCGACACCCAGATTACATCTCTGCGTTTGGGCCACTTGGACAGATGTTTCTTCTTCTCCAGAAAGGAAACCTCAGCTTCACCATCTGTATCATCAATATCAAGCACTTTGACAAAATTGAATATACCATACCTTCTCATTTACAGCTGCAATGATGTTGCCAATATCGATGCTTGACTGAACCAGTGCATGGTCACTTTGGCTTCTTGAATCAGCAACAGCTGCGGGAGTTGCAGGGTCTGCTTCTTGTGGTAGCTGTGCGGAAATATGTATTTCAGAGACATTGGTACCGATGCACAGTCGAAGCTGATATCTCTCACGGCATATGATGAATTGGAAAGACCAACAGCAGCATGTACTTTGAGTGTCCCCTTCTAGACTTTCACATTTTGAAAGCTATACACTTACTGCTTGGCATTCCTCAGATGAGACAAACATAAATCTGACTTCCTTCAAGCTTGAACTAACGGCCCATGCCAGAAGATCTTTGGCATCCTGGATAACACCTCTTCCACTCCTCACAGCCTCGTCAGGCATTGTTTTTGTTGTCCCGCCCAGGCCATCACATGGCCCCTTGCCATGTCCAGTTTCAAAGTAATTCCAGCGGCTTTCAACACCAATTATGTCCTTGTGGTTGCCTACTGTGTAGAAGATCTGCTTGTTACGATATTGGCTTCTTGATCTATTTGTCCAGTAGTGGATAGCCTTCAGCTTAGGGTCACTATCTTTCAGCTCAGGAATAATGATTTCCAGATTTCCAGTATAGCATGTACAGTAGATGCTGAGTAGGAAAACTCGTCAGAGACTGCCACGAAACTTTGATGAAGTAACACATCGTCCTTCTTGTAGTAAACTACCTTTGGATGCAACGTACGTAACTTTTTCTGATTACAGTACGCACTTTGAATCACCTCTACAGAATTGCAGTTAGAACTCCATTTGAAGCACCATGTTGTGAGGTGGAAGGTGTTCTTTCAATCGTCTCACTTCATCACACTGTCTCTTCACTTGAGACACGTGACTCCGAAATTCATCTAACTGCAACTGAATGTATGTTATTGCCTTTGGCTTCTCCAGCCCAGATTCCACAATCTTCATGACCATCTTTTCTGTTCCCTTTTCAGTGACTTCGACTCTCTTCCACTGTCCAAAGACATGCTTGTCGGTTAGTTTTTCAGATAGATCCCGATCACGCAGCTTCTGTTGTTTTAAAAATGCATCAGGAATAGCACAGACGGATAAGCCTTCTCTCCCAATTGCCGTCAAGAGAAGTGCAATGTTTTGGTGCTTCGTGCACAAACGACAGCTTCTGCTTGTGAAGCATGGTGGTAAGCATGTGTCTTGGACGGATTCTACAGAAGGTGGCACGTGAAATCGTTATGTCTGGATTCTCTGAAACAAACCTACTGTGTAAGTTTCCCAGGTTTTCAGTCAGAAAACGAGTCTGTATCATTTGACCATTTTCACTTGTTGAGTCAGCTTTAGCTGGGATCGGCTATTATCATCCCTTTTCGTGAAGCTTTCGACTTCCTTTCAAAATCTTTGCTATCGTGTCTGAGTTGGAACTGATGGCCACTTAAGCTTCTTTCCTGTTTTTCCAAGCTTGTTTCTGTTGATCCCAGTATGTGCCAACAGCCAACTCATCCCTCGATATTTCTTGATAATGTTTCTACACACTCTGCCGTGAAGTGCCTTTTCCTTGTTCTTTCTCTGAACAACTTTACTTCGAGTATTTTTAATTTAATTTCACACAACAAAGCATTCCCTGAAAGAATCTGGCGTCAGACTTTGTCACCCTTTACTACTGATGGATCTGCTTGCACTAAATCTCTCGGTGTCTTAATGTTTGGCGTTTTCAGCGAGTCCACTGATATACGTCTCTTTCTTAGCAAACGCTTCTGACGTTTCTTATACTTGTTTTCTGTTGCGATGTTTTACTCCTCCCCTTCCTTTTCATTCTTTCTTTCCCTCTAGACCCTCTGTATCTCTGGTTTGGTGTTCCCCATACCCCTGAATCATTTACACACACTATTGCAATCTTATGATACATTGTAAAGTAAATATCATCAATGAATTGTACGTAACCAGATGGTGTGCATGTGTTTCTTAGTACTAGATTCACATAAATACAGGTTTAATAGCGTAAGTGATAAACACATTAAATCTGTATTTACAAGAATCTGTAAACACATTAAATCTGTATTTACAAGAATCTGTAAACACATTAAATCTGTATTTACAAGAATCTGTAAACCCATTAAATCTGTATTTACAAGAATCTGTAAACACATTAAATCTGTATTTACAAGAATCTGTAAACACATTAAATCTGTATTTACAAGAATCTGTAAACACATTAAATCTGTATTTACACTGACATAATAATATCAGCTTGACAATATGTAAGTTTAGCATGTTGTAAGGAAATGTGTCATGACACTATCAGCAAGGAGTAACTGTGGTAATTATATGTTAAGGAGGTTTCAACAGATCTTAATTCGAACAAGAGTAGTATAAATATATACAATATGAATGAATAGAGTTATGCCAACGTATCATTCCAAGGATAACATTTACTTCGTAAGATATCATACAAGTAGCTCTGAAACGTACATTACACTAACCCATACCACGTATTTCGCATGAAAATTCATCAATATAACAAGTGCAGGCTACGGATGAGGAAACAGTGTGTAGATAAAGTAACGTTTCAGATGTTTAATCAAAGGCACTTTTTAACAACATATTGCATAAAAACATCTCCATGCATTATTCTGATACTGACATATTTATCTAATCTCAAATTGAGAACCAGTTGGTAGTCACGTACTTTACATCCTTAACCATAACCAGTGAATAATGGCACAAAAAATGAAAACATTGTTTCCTTGTAAAGTTATTATCAATTAAAATAAATCAAAATATTTGTTTTTACTCCGTAAATATTATTTGCATCAATGTATTTATGAAATTAGTCGTGTGTTGCATTAAAACTGGAGACACAGTTATAACATGCTCTGCAAAATCTGCAAAACGATCACATCATGATAAAAGTTAAACAACCAGAGACATCAATCCGACGGTTTATTGAGAATGAGTGTCTAAAGCATTCATGAGATGTTTATTCGTGTTAGATGATTAATAGGACATGTTTTACTCTACAGTAAACCACGGTTATATAAACTAAAACTCTAAGTTCAGTTCGCCATGTGCAGTCATGGCCGTATAGAGTCTATGTTGAGAACAATAAAGCAATTCGATATATCTATTCAGTCCGTTGTGACATATTCGTTAAAAGCGATGTATACTGTGCTCATTAATGGGTTTCAGAATGCCGTACTTTTATAATGCCAATTTATACACATTGTGACTATTGTCATATATCTTTTAAATAAAACATGCTTCAGTTGACTGAAGGAATGAGACTTACGTTTTTATTATGCTCTTTTGCAGTTGTTGCACAATAGTATTTTTTTTCAATTCTCTAACGAATGCCTGCTGACGTAATATGCAATAAGAACGCTCATAAATATTCATGCATGACAACTGACATTCAGAAATATTTTAGTCACATATGTTTCAGTTTATCACTTGCATTATCAATGAAGAATGGTACAAGCATCAGTTAGTCAGTCCTTTTCTTTCATCCCCCTACGGGAATTAACTATGATACCAATTCAGAGTTTGGATTGTTTTTATAAGTCAAATTAGTCGTTAGCGACGCGTAATGGTTTTGGCTGCATGTTGATGTGTCAACGTTGGCCGTTCTGTACAACATCAATGGATAGTGAGATCGAATCTATATTTTCTAACATTCATATACTTAGTGTCAGGCACAGTCCGCCAATCAAAAACACTCAGCATGTCGCAAGTGGATGTACATGTCTGTATTCACTCGTTTTTTATCATTTCAAGTCTGATAATGCATGCTTGAAAGTGTGATGTTGACGTTTTTTCTACCTTTCCCATTAACTTGGGCTCACATTGTGAAATACGTTCGCGCTCAATGCAAATATTCGGCATGTATTCAACATAGCATAAATCTAGCTCCCGTTTAAAACAGGACAGACGACCTGTATATCGGGGCTCCGCTATTCACGTCAACACAGATGGGGGTATGAATACATGAAATGAATGAGTTTGGACATAATATCCGCACAATGCATAAAACGAAGGCACAACACCTAAACAGTATGCCCAGTCTGACAGAAGACTCTTACGCGTCTATAGTGGGTCAGGTTGCTGCAGTAGCCACCCCTTAGCGATAAGACACTGTCTATTGGTTGCAATGGAAAAGTTATTACCTCTTATAATCTTGTAAATCGAATTGCAAAGTTACTCATGTGTTACATTTCAAAGAGTGAAAAGTAAAAAAATGGATTTGCTCTCGTAGTCATAACAAGGCGTTGGGTACAACAAATCTAAATCAGCTGTGACTGTCGTCTAGTAGGAGCACTTTCCATATTGAAATACGAATGAAAGACATTCAATAACTTTTCAGTTACACGAGACATGGTTTGCCCAATGTTCGTCCAATACAAACACTCTTCTATTACATTGTTGGCGCGTGAGACGAATGACTGAAAACGCATACCGTACAATCTGGCAGTCACTAAAGGATCCCGCACTGCTGTCAACAACACTCTAAATAAAACCGTTACAACGTTCTCACAAACATGATAATATATGTAATCGAACAGGTGGGTAGGTAGATAAGGTTTTAGGGCGACCTTCGGCCTTAAAAGGCCTACATGCGCCCGACACTTAACAAACAGTTATTTTTTGTCCAGTTAAATCACGTCGTACTTATGTGTTTTAACGAGGAAGTCTAATACAGCTCTTTGTATGGAACCATACATTATATTATCGCCAAGTATTGCGTTCAGTGTAAATTTAGTTTTGGTTTTGTTACGCACAATGTCTCTAAAAGCCTTACGTGGATTTTCATCGCTGGACATTCAAAGAGGTAGTGTTGAACTGTACTGAGCAGTGCAAGTTACAGCTTTCTCACAGAGGAGAGGTGTCTTTATCTAAAATGCTTTTATATGCCTTTAATCCACAGTGTCCTAGTCTGAGGCGAGTTAACACAACTTCAACTCTGCGACAACGCAGACGAATTTTAAAATGTTTGTTTACTGCAGGACAAGTAGAGTACATGTTTCTTCCCTTAGTTTCATTGTCCCATGTATTTTGCCAAGAGGCACTTATTGACGATGAAATGACAAATAAGTAATCTCTTGGAATGGGCTTAATTGATATATCTGGCTGTGGTCTGTGCACGCCATCTTAGCAAGTGTGCCAACTACTTCGTTCCCAGCTACATCAACATGTGCAATATCAAACAATATCACAGCTGATGTACACGGAATTTAGGACAGTATCAAGATACAAGATGTCGTATAAAATGTCAAGGCTTGCACTTGGACACCTGATTGAATTGCTTATATAGCAGCTGGTAACGAATCAGAACCGCTTCGTGCTCATTATCTTTGACCCATTTTGAAGCTTGAATATGGCTGTCAATTCTGCTGCAAACACTGACAGGTGATCAGTCAGTCTAAATATTTTGGATAAACCAAGTTCGGGAATATAAAAGCCCCCACCAACATGACCGGTTCTGGGATCCTTTGTCAGTGTAAATATGAGTAAAATTACCATATTTGGTGTGAATGTAGTCTTGGGTTAGGATTTTAATAACACTTGGTGACATTTGTCTACAAGCTCCGATAAATCATGAAAAATCGTTGGTTGTGTTAAAGTCCATGGAACTGTTTTATGTAGAGATTGCGCAGCACTCAGGTGAAGATTGTTCAACTCGTATTGCGATGCAAATTGTTGACGGAGTAATCCAAATGGTGCTTTTCCATGATTCCAATCACACATGGCATTAGTGCATTTTGATGTGACTGGACCATGTGAGTTTTTGATCAAAGATCACACCCAAGAATTTAAATTCAGAAACAAATTTTATGTTCCAATATGTAGCTTTAGATTTTGGGGAAGTTTACTCTTGTGAAGAACATAGCAACTGATTTAGAAGTTGATACCTTGATCCCCACTATGAACACCAACGGTCGATAGAATTTAGAGCCAGCTGAATAGATTTGTGAACAAACTCAATGTTTCCAAAACGTCTCCAACAAGCACCATCATTTGCAAATTGTGATGCGTCAATATTTAACGGAAAGTCAGAAAAGAAATCATTGATCATTATATTAAAGAGCAAAGGACTTATAACACTGATCCGTGGAGTGTCATTTTCAATAATTCGCATGTCAGACATGCGTTGCCCAATACGAACTTGTACAGTTCGAAGGAAGGACTTTATCCACTGTACCACACGTCCCTTTACCCCAAACTTTGCAGTTTAAAAAAGAACACATTTCTCCATAACATATCATATGCCTTTTCAATGTCTAAAAATACACAGCATATATTCTTGGTTTCGTGCTTTCTGTGCTTCATTTTGTAGTCGAGCTAGGTTATCTATGCAAGAACGGGTTTTTCTAAACCCACACTGTAGCCTTGCTAATAATTCATTTGAATATAAGTAGAAACTCAGACGTTTTGTCACCAACCTTTCCATCATTTTACACAATAGACGTTAAGGCTATTGGTCTGTATGAAACAGGTCGAGGGTAATCTTTACCAGGTTTAGGAACAGGGATAACAACAGCATGTCTCCATGGGTAACTTTCCAGATATCCAGCTTTGATTTTATGATTTTAAGTATGACTTCTAAAGATGAATCTGGCATATGTTTAAAGTGTTCGTAGCACAATTCATCGGCATCAGGAGATGTATTCCTGCCTTTGTATATTGGAGATTTTAGTTCTCCCAAATGGAAGGATAAATCATATTCAGGAAAAGGTTGTAATAAAGAATCTGAAATTTTAGGGATAATCTCATTCTCCAAATGTGTGACTTCGTTTTCAAATTGTGTAGAAACGTTTTCATAGCTGCTAACAGCCTCAAACTGATCTGCTAAACCATTGGCTTTCACTTCGCGGGAAATAGCATGTAATCGGATATATTCGTGTACGAGTTGCCTCCCTTGCTTCATTTAGCTTCACCATCCTGGCACAATGTGATAAGGTACATGCCGTGGAGGTTTACATGCTGTAAAGATCAATTCGGCTTCCCTGAAGTAGCGCGACTTACCATGGACACGAAATGACACATGACATCAGCCACACGACATGCCACATGAGAAACACCACACTTTAACATACCACACTTGCGACATACTCAAAAGATGACGAGTGACACAGAACCATTGCCTCAAAAACATGTGATAGTAGGCACATTGGAAGTATTTGTCAGGGGTCACATATAGCCTCGGTCAGCTGACGGGCTGTTGGTGTTTATCTCCTTTTCCCAAGTGTCTGCAAAATCACAAACAAAATCTCATTTGCGATATCTGCATCTAATGATGCAACACAGATAGAGCTGCAGTTTCTCTGCAGTGTTGAGTAATAGTCGCTTCTTACGACAAGCATAGTCGCCGTTCATTGCAAGTATGAGTTGCTTAAGGCCTGTTCTACCCCGGACCTTCACGGGTCTGCTATTTCTGGAATGTTATTCACAAAATGGCACTTAACTGATGATGAATAATATTTTGATGTGTCAATGTGTTCTAACCATATCCAAATGTTGTTTCACCATATTCCAGCGATCGGTATGTTTATGATGCTTATGTAACTTAGGTTTCAAGGAAAGTTTGATAGGATGGATCTCGCATTTGAGAATGGAAAGACCTGGGCCCAGATTTTCGAAGTTCTCTTAGCTCTAAGATAGTCTTAAGTGTCATACATTAACATTAACTTATGACTATGTTAGTGCTATGAGAGCTTCGAAAATTGAGGGCTGGGCCCATTTGCACAGAGCAATCTTAGCGCTACAATTATTGTAAATCCTTAAGATCGCGATCTTAGGCTTCGGCTACAATCTCCATCCACTTGCACAAAGCAATTCTAGGCTAAGATCATTGTAAATTACAATTAAAACTTACAGTTGGTCGGAACCAATTGTAAGGAGCTTAGATCACTGTATGCTGTAAGAAAATGGCGTTCAAGTAATTAAACTGTGTTCAAACTAATCATTAGCTTTGTGCTTGGATATTGCTTTTATATTACATAAATGTGTATGATTTCGCCTCTATGCTTCAACAACACGGAGAATGCAACATCTACATAACGTCAGATATATCGATATTTGCGGTAGTGATCAACATCATTATCGAGTCTATATCATAAGGTGCAATTCTCACCCGATTCAGTATTGGAAAAAGTATGAATACCATATTTTTGGATAATCAAGGAAAGGATAGTAATGAAAGGTGTCTGTACTGGTTTCTTCCTAATTGTTAAATCTAAAATTGAACCAGGCGAGAGACAAGAGTTTTAATCTATGCATTTTAAACATAATACAAGTATTCTGCAAACAGGAAAATAAACTTGCTGAAGCGTATGAAGCGTATTCTTATTTCCCTGTCATGCATTTTCCACAACACTCCCACAGTCATGTCACATCACAAATCTGATACTTGTGGGAAATATTTTGGATGATACTAAATCATGATACGTTTAGATGTTAGATCTATATCATAAAGAAATTTTGTTTCTGTGTTATCTTGTAAGTTTCATGATTATTAGGTCAATAAGTCAAGACCCAAATTTATTTATGTATGTGTTTGTATTTCAATATTTTCAAAACTATGATACTTCTGTGGGTGCAGTATCACATCCTTAGTTTATAAATCAAGTTAGAATGTAGGAAAAAACAGAGAATAGCCACCAGGTACGATTGGTTATGTATTGGTATCTTCGACGTTATCATCTCCTTCAAAGATTTGTGGGGTTTTTTTTGTTGTCTTTTCTTTTCTTTTCATGAACATTCTGTCAGGTGCTATTGAAGAAGTAATGTCAGTTGTGTGCAGTAACCAGTTCCACTTCTGATTTGAGCATCATAATGTACTGTCGTGTAATCTGTGTCGTTTTGCTTTGTTAACCTTGAATTACGTGCTTGTTGCCATGGAGAAGAACCTTTTTTTAATCAAGTTCAAGCAGGAACTGATTTTCGAAAAACTCGGAGGACGTCAAAGAGGAAGACTGGAGAAAAATACAGTTGTTCGCTGTCCTTCGTTTGCGTCATCTCAACATCGACATTTTTCATGCACATCCAGCGTTGCAAAGAATTGTTTAAGAAAAGTACAAAATAAACCCAACACATTGACTTGACTCAGTAAATACCACAGGTCGTTATATCGCCAAATGAATTAGCAAAAGAAATGACAACATCAGTAATATCTATTTGGATAGGCGTGGTATAAGGGCATACATTTACAAAATCAGTTTTACAAGTAACATGATCAGCATGGCAGTTAACGAAAAAATGGTCTTAAAGTGCAGTTTAATATTATATCAAATTTATACAGTTTCTTTAATACGGACACATTCTTTGAGCTAAGCAGGTTTTTAAGTTTATAGAGGTTAGGAAAACTATAAAAATATGCACTGACGGACTTTGATCTAGGTCTTGTAAAGGCGAAACATCAGAAGAGGAAATGGAGTTCGCCAGCAACAGCAGATGAATTACAAAGAGGGCATGTCCTCTTGTCGAGTGGTACATTATACCAACGACCTGTATACACGTGACATATCACGTACACACCACATTCCCCACACCACACCACACCACACCACACCACACCACCACCGCCAATGCATGAGTACAATGTGTCAAGCTCATACCTGGTGTCCCGTGCCATGATGTTAGAATATTCCTAAAAGTGTCGTAAAGCTAAACCACACACGAAGTGATATAGCACATGCCACTCACAATGTGTCATCAAAGACAACACACAAAAATGACAGACCACCATACACAACGTCACTCATCATTTGTTATATGTGTCCACGTCCTGAGACTTGTAAACAATGCAAAGGTCGACACCGTATCTCAGAGAGCTAGCATTATATAACCAGCTAAAGTTGGGGCTAGTACAAGCAGCCACACATACACGTGCATACACTCTCGTCATTTGACCGACACAATCTGAAGAGCGACGTTAAACCTCCATTTCGCCTTACCTTGTCAGCATCACGTGTGTTGGCATTGTGTGAACAGGGTTCATTTAACAGCATTCCGGTACGAGTTGTCTCCCTTATATGACTCGCCGACACCATGTTGATGCGTTGTGATATGAGTGAGTGAGTTAAAATTTAACGTCACATCGTCAATATCTCAGCCATACCGTGACGAAAACAATTCATATGAGAAAAATGAAAACATTTTGAAGAATGAAACCTGTCACTATGGACAGTAAAAATACTAGGGGATCACAGATATGGGTATAAAACTAGCATGGAAAAGTAAAACATTCTATTAATTAAAGCAGACGATACAATATAAAACACGGGCTATAGATCGCCAGCCGACTGAAGGTAGATCACCATACTTGGGGCCATGGACACTTACAGTACCATTGCTACTTGCATGAATCCTAGTTGGATTTACATCATCCCTTCAGCCGCTGGAGAGTGTACAAAATGCTAGCCAAAATTAAAATAACTTGAATACTACGATTAAAATCTGGTAGACATAAAGTTACATCGAATGTTTTGGACTTACGTACCGATGTGATATGAAACATACAGAGGGTATATAGTCCGTTTGACTAAAAAGCGGACCGACGAATTGCAGTCTAGTTCGAAAACTAATAAACATAAAATATTCATTGAAACGCTGATCATAATCAAAGCATCATACCAGTTCTGTGAGGTTTTCGAAGATTTTATTTCTTAAAAATAAACAAGTTGTTTAATAATCTACTATTAAAATATTGACACAGTTCACTATTTGTCACGAGGGAGGAGTGCACCGAAACAAACAACCAAGTGTGCGAGAAAGCATGGCGACAGCACA